>NW_017728931.1:88527139-88565208 GCF_001723895.1 Crocodylus porosus | reverse complement strand
CACCTTCGGACCATAAGACGCACCCTCGTTTTCCCCCCACTTTTGGGGGGAAAAAAGTGCGTCTTATGGTCCGAAAAATACAGTATTTTCTTTTTCTTTCTGCACAGTCTCTTGCTATTACGATAGAAGCATCTGTCCGCTGCCTTTGGGGTCCACCACTCTAGAGTTACGAGCACAACACTTACAGTAATTTTCTCCTACTTCCTTTCTCTGATGAAATCTTTTGGATTGTGTAAATCTTGTTGGGTGGTTTAGCTTCTGTGGGTCTGTGTAAAGTGAGAGTCCTAACCGCTTTGTTAGCTTACAGATGGGTCTCTGGACTCTAGCTCTTGCATCAGTTATTCTAATATTTGATTTTTAACTTTAATTTAATCCTCTTTGAAAGATTCCTTTTGTTTTAGGTAAATTCAAGCAGCCATTATTTAATATAACAAGCAAGCAAAATGAACAAAGAGCGTGACTTGACTTAAAAACCTCACTATGGGCATGTCTACATGTCACTGTGATTTAGTAATTCCTTTTGGAAGTACTAAAGCACGGTGCAGTAACCTCCCATACTCCACAGCACACAGTTAGATTTTCTTGCTATGTCACCATAGCAGCATGCTAAAATGGGGGAGCACACCCTTACAGCCACATACCCGCTGATCACGTGTAAATTCACATGATCACTACATCTCTGTACCACACCATATAGCGACATAGCGCATCACTACGTTGCCGTAGGGCAATGTGTAGATGCACCCTAGAGTTTCACATTCTGAAGTTGTTAGATGAACTAACATCTGCTGGCTGGGGACATACAGTTCTAATTTACCTAAGTGTAATAAGCTCCAAATTAAACTGTGTATTACTTTAGCACATCAAAAGTTATTGCAGGCTATACTTCTGCATTTTTAAATCAAAGATCTATATTTTTAAACTAAAGCCCATGGTTGCCTTCTGCCCAGTTTCCATGTGCTTCAGGGCAGGAATCCCAGTAGCAAGTTTTGCCTCAACACCCCAGATCAGCAGTGGTACACATGGTTTAATGTTCAATGCATGTGGTTTGTGATGTCACAAACCACACATGCCTAGACACAGCCTAGAAGTCCATGGAAACATTTGCTACTCGTTTTCTGTCAATACAACTGCTTATGATAGCAAGTGCTATCTATGTTCAGGAGTAAAGGCTAGCCTGGATCGCCTTGCCTCTGGGTGGCATCCTAAACTGGTACTATTAGGTAGCACTCAATTTATTATTTATTTACATTGGGACATGAACCAAAATCACCAGCCTAGATGCCAAAGGTCATCTGGTCCCATGCAGGAAGAGCAAGGGATGAGGGCTGGCTTTGGTCCAGGTACTTTTGCTTCTGTTTTTCAAAACTGAATGAAAGTTTCGCAGGAAGCTAGCTCTTTGCAGCAGAAAAGTCTGAGCAGGATAAAGGTAGAATCCTTTAATAATTTCAGCTTCTGTTCAAAACCCAACTGAATACCTCTCTATAGTACTTTGCAATAATCATGAAGGACATGGCATTATTCTATTACTAAAATAATAGAAAACCCTTAACATTATTTTAGAGCTAAATTTAATAATAATAATGTAAAATATGCAAGGATATTTTACTTCAATTACTCGAAAGAGAATTTTTTTTTGAAGTTTAAATACAAGCTTTAGATGTGAACCTCTGCTGAATTTTCTAAAATATATAATCTATTAGGGTTTTTCCTACTATAATCTTAGGAGTAATGGTTTTGGATATACTCCCACTTGCACTTTTTAAAATATAACCTGAATCTACATTTATTCTTATTAATGCAAGTTACAAATTCACAGAAGTCTAAACTACATGGACATGGCCAGTAAGGTTACAATCCTCCATTTGTGGAATAAATGACAGTGAAAATCTTTGCTCAAAATGTGTCTTGTTCTAATTATTATTATTATTATTTCTGCACACTAGAAGCAGACATTCTGAAATGTTGGCTTTTTGATGTACTATATGTTTATGCATTTTATTGGACTCATTTGAAAGATTCAAAAGGATGAATAAATTGTTACTCTGTTTGCTTTATCTGCTGTTGCCGCCTTTGCCCAACAGATGTCACATATGAAATTCAAATTACATCTTCAAATGGAGCATGACTTGGTAATGAATAATTCAAGACCTATACTGAAAATTAGAATACTGTTTTTAAACAGTGTGTTCACAGGACAGACAGTATCAGTGGAAAAATACTTACCTATTTATCTGGCCATTTTCTACCTCTGCAGAGTCATTTGAATCATTGCTGATGTTATCATCTTCAGGGACCTTCATATTCTGCAACTCAGTTAATTCCACCCCGTTTTTGAAAGGCATCCTAGTTTAGAAACTGTAATATCCAAATATTATGGTCTGATTGATATTCTGAATATATGTGGCAGTCACAATGTGAACTGGACAAACCTAAAATTCAGGAAGAGAAACAAGATGTGCATTATCAACAATGCATAGTACTGAAATAAATGAAACCCTTGTACCAACACTGTCAAACAACTACCAATCAAAAAGGAGCCTCTTACCAATTAAATCTTAAATCTCATTAGGGATACAGGTCACTAGAAAGATTATACTTAGGCTGAGTCAATAATTTCCAGAGATCACATCATACATTTCTGAGAATCAAAGATGGAGTAAAATTCTCTCAGACATTAATCAGAACTCCAAAAAGCAACCAATTTTTGTCAGTACTTTCAAGTGGATACTTCAGACCACTCACATTTATAAAATGGTGAACAAATTTGCAATACCAACATCATAGACCAAGTTTGTAGCCCAACAGCCAAGGAATAAAAATGTTCTGTTAGTTCAAACTCCAGGAAGTTGTCATTCTATATTTCTTTATGTTGTCTCTTTCCTACTTACAAATATAAAATGTCTCAGCAGTTATAACTTGGATTACAAGAATCTACCCTGATGCCAAGTGGAGGCAATTCAGGAATACAAGTACTTCTAGTTCTCCTTTTTCCAAGCAGTTAAATTCCAGTTATTTAAATGTGCCAATATCTGTAACTAGCTAATCAGACAGAAAAATGCCACTGATTAACAATTTCATTAAATGAAGGTTACAATCTGAAGCATGATGTAAACAAAATAAACTCAATCCTTTGACACATAGGCAGGCTCTCTCTTCAATCAACCAATTTAAACCATTCATTGTAAGAAATAAATTCTCTCCTACACTGGAAGATGCTTACTTGTGATAACCAAAAATAACTAGGGAGAATGGGATGAATCCACTCCCATAAAATATGAGTCCTCATCAGAGATACAGGCCACTTGAAATACTATGCTTGGGCAGAGTCAAAATTTCCACAGATTACTTCATGCATTTGTAAGAATCAAAGAAGTCTGTAAGTCAGCTAACCACAACCTGTACATGTGGGGAAGGGTTTCAGAAACAGTTCTTGCAAATTTCTAGCCTAGGCTACAATATTTTTTATTCCTGTCCCCAGATCTTAACATTTGCCAGTCAGCCAGGGGACAACAGAGGAATCTTGATCAAGACTCAAAATACTGGGGGAGCCAGGCATTCAGAGCCTCAGAACTGGTTCAAGCACTCAGAATAATGTCTTTGTTTATCCCTTTTTAATCTCTTCAACCCACCTTCACCATCTATAGCATTCCCTCCTTTTTTCCCTCTTTTCCTATCCATTGTATAAAAAGGACTTTACTCCCTTCTACTTACTGCTCCGGCTCTCTGCAAGTCCATTCATAGCAACTGGTGAAGTCTGCTGCCTACAAAAGCTCATTGGTCTCTGAACAAGTTAGTCTATAAGATGCCACGCTGCCAGACCTCCTGGTATAAATGGGCTACAAATACATTTAGGCTGATTGTTAAAATAAAATTTCTAACCAAGAGAGCAGTGGGGTTCTGAAATAGGCTTCCATGTGGAGCAGTGGGAGCAAAAACCTTGCTCCTTTGGAGATGTAGCTTGATTACTTTATGAAAGGGATTCTATGACGCAGTGTCTGTAGGGGATTAGGTTTGACGTAGGAGGCCTTTTCCATTCCTATGCTCCTGAAATAAAATGTACTACTCTGAAATTGAAAAGAGTGTCTACACAAAGGTTTGCATGGATTTAACTAAATTAGTTGAAAATCTGAAATCTAAATTAAATTAGTGCAAGCTTTTCATGGAGCCCAGTTCTGAAAGCACTTGTTATATGCATAGCGCATATTACTTCTACTGAAGAATTTCCAGACCTGCCCCTACACATTAGTGCTTAATATTCTCAAACTGAAGTGCAGAAATTAACACTTCTCAGAACCGAGTCAAAGGCAAAGTTCACAACTCACTCAGGTACAGCTCACACCCCTGCTTTTGCTAATGTTCAGCTAAGAGCTGCAAAGCTGGATAAAAGAAGACAAGTGAGCCGATTTCAAGATTCTCTTGGCAATAGAAAAACCTAGAACCTGTGTTAATGGAAGCTTAGATGCTATGAAAAGTGGATATAACAACATGTTATGCAGTCCTGCCCCACTGAAGTCAGTGGAAGATTTACCATTCACTCTGAAGTGAATGGAGCCAGGATTTTCAATTTCCCTTCACCATCCTAATACTTACCAGAACACACAGTGTTCATGTTAGCAGTTTGTGTCTGCTGGGCTTGGGGGGGGAATTCTCTGTGAATAGCAGCCTGAGGGTGGAGGACCGCCGCTACTCACCCTGGGATGCCGTTGACCCGGAGTAGATGTTGAGTCGTCAAGTTCCTGCCCTGGTTCTCACCTGCCACGACTTGCTGTTAGGTTCAGTAAGGCGGTTCCTGGTTACTCCACAGCCCGGGATCCCCGGTGGTCACATTGCGGGGCTCCGCCACCCCTTGCACCCTGGCCTCACGTCTCCTCGGGTGTCCTTTCTAATCGATGCCCCGGCTCCCTATCCTGAGGCCAGTCGCCTCACCGGCCCAGCCGACCCTTATCCTCGGGCTCCCCGTGCCCTGGGCGATACAGGACCGGGTCCCAGCCAAGACGGGGTTTCCTCTACGGGCCCCTGCCTGGACCTCCCCAGCGATACTCCTCGACGGGCTCCTCTTCTAATGCGAGGAATCTGGAAGGCTAACACTAAGTCTTTAGCCCGGACCTTCCTAGGTCCCTTGCGGGCAACCCTTCTCTGGCTTTGGCCACCAGTGGCCGACACCGGCCTAGGCCCTACTGTGCCTCGTCAGTGCCCTCCCGGGCCGACGCCCCGACCCCAGACCTGTAAGCCCCGCAAGTCGAGGGTTCACAGTCCCAGAACTCTTCCTCACTGGATCCCTCGTCTTCCGGGCCGGTCTGCCACTCCCTGCTTGTTGTGCTGGGGCTGGCTGCCACTGCTATTCTCCCCTCCGTTTGGGCGGGCTGCAACTCCCTGCCGGGGTCGCCCGTCTCCCCTCTGAGCAGGCCCACCGTTCGGCCATGGTTGCCGCTCTCCAACCCTTGGTCTGGGCAGACAGCAGCTCACCTGCCCCCGACGTCCCTTGACCCTCCTCTCGAGGGGTTTGGGTCCCATCCCCCTCTGGGGTCCTCACTCCCAGTGGGTGCGAGGTTACCTGCTCGCTTCCTGCTGGGATCCTCTGCCTCAACGGCAGAGAGCCCTCTCTCCGGGTCCCACCACCATCTTTCCTCGGCGGCTGCTTTTATCGCCGGCCTCTGACTGCCAGCACCGGCGCCGGCTTCTGGCTGCACCGGCGTAAACAAGTGGCGGATGTCCCGCTCGGGCTCCGCCGCTGCCACGGGTAAGTCTCGTTCTGGCTCCCCGGGACACAGTTCATTAGCAGTTCATTTTTGATAAGATAATAGTTGGCTATTAACATCAACAAAATGACCCAAGTAACAAGAAAAAGTTTTTCACTACATTTCAGATAAAGGAATATTTCAGTCATCAGAACAATGCATATAACTTCTCAAATGAGAGAATTTCCTAAGCTGATAAGCCACTCGGGTCTAGAGGTTTATGCAGAAACCTAGGCACTTGGAAACCTGGACTATTATCCTGACTACTGTTAATTCACTGCGAGTCTTTGGGCAGGTGCACGTAGTATTTTCATCTGTTTTAAAAAAGGATTAAAATAACACAACCCCAGCTTTATTAGGTGCTTACAGGTCCGCAATTGAAATGCTAGGTAAGTGGATGGCATTACTATGCTTTGAAGAAAGCTCCAAAACTTTTTTTTTTTAAATAAAAGCTAGTCTAAATGTAAAAATATTGCTTGAATAGCAATAACAGCAAAACGCTCTTGATAGGTGCAGCTTTTATTTGCTATACTAACAAAATGCTTTGCTAGTGTAACTTATGTGAGTTCTGGCAGTGAAATAAACTACTGGCAAAAATAATTTTATGTCTGCATAACTGTGTACACACTATGGCTTTGGCCATCATAAAAAATGTTGGAATAAAAAATATAAAACTTTTGCCCAACGTTGCTAAGCAAGCAAAAATCCCAAGCACTGACTTGGCCTAATATTTAATTCTTACTATTTTGGTTTTTAAAAAGCTATACAGCTACAACCAATTATCTGATCAGTAACTGAATTAATTCCAATTTCAATCATTACCTATATTCTCACCTTCCTTAACCCAGGCTTGTCCAACATGCGGCCCACCAAGCCATTTTCTGTGGCCCACGGTGCTGTCATGGGAACCCCCTGTCCCTCCCCCAGCCCCTCAGCAGCTTCCTAATGGCTGCTGAAGGGCTGAGGAAGGGTCAAGGTTCCCACATGCACCGTATCAGCTTGACGTTGCCAACGCAGTGTGGCTCTTCCCCTCCCCCCTCATTTCACTGTGTCCCTTCCTGGCCCCACCCCTCCCTTCCTCATTTGCAGGCTGGTCCCCGCCGTGCGCGTGGGCTGGAGCAGGTCACAGTGCAGTGGGCGGGCAGATGCAGGGGGCATGGGTGCTGCCGTGGAGGGATGCTTTGGCCAGCCCATGGGAGATGCTGCTGCCATGGCTGTTGGAGCGGGAAGCCGGTGCCACTTCTGCCTCCCCACATCCCCCCGTGCCCGCAGACATTGCACTGGGGGTGGTGAGTTGCAGGCCCAAGGGAGGGAGGGACCCCTGCCACTTGGGCTCGGGCTGCCCCAGGGGAGAGGGAGCAGAGGGGTGTCCCTGCACATCCTGCACCCCCTTGTAGAGTCCCCACATGTCCCCCTGGCTGCTGAGCCCAGGTGCGCAGGTGTGGGAACATCCTCAAGGCCGTCCAGGTGGCAGGGAGGACACGGCAGGGTCAGGCGGCACCCCTTGACCCCCAGGCTGCAGCCAGACTGGACAGGCTGTGCAAACGCCCGCTCCTGCCAGCCCACTGGGTGATAAAAAGTTCCATGATCTGGCCCCACATTCAAAATGGTTGGGCAGCCCTGCCTTAACCCTAGAAAAGAACAGAATTGTTAACCGGCATGCCGGCTTGTAAGGTAATGTGAAATCAGACGTGCCCACTGTGGCATGTCCAGTTTTTCTGAGCCCCCATAGCCCAGGGCCATAACTGGCTGCACGGGGTCTGCCTCCCTGTCCCGCAGGAGGGTCGGCAATACCCAGGACGCAATAAGAAAAGCAGTGGCCTGAATAATCAAGGACACCTGTTCAGGACGCTCAATTAACCGGTATATTTTGTTATCTGGCATCCCCCATTCCTGGGGGATGCCAGCTAACAGCACTTTTACTGTACATATAATTTATTTACCCTACGTTATTTATACAGTACAATACCTTCGCCTTGAAATTTATGGAAAGGGATTATGAGAAGTCAGATATAATGCATTTTTTAGCATTGTTGAGAACCTCACAGACTATTAAAAAAAGCTTTCAAAGAACTTGATGCATTTTCTTTACCCCACTCCTGAAAGGTCCATCATTCTAATAGAATCCCTGAAATCCCAGCCTCCTGGATGCTACAGCACAGAGGTAGGGAGCAGGAAGTAGAGCAGGAAGTTGGGCAACAGAGGACCAAAGTGGTACTTGGGAAGGGTACAGGGCCAATTTGTGGCACATCTGAGAAAAAGGTTCGCCCTCGTTACTTTAGCGCTAGTAATAGGCTTAATCTATTTGAAAAGTTTGGATATCCGAACAGACCACGAGATGGTAAGTCCAGTCATATTTATCTGCTTGTTCCAGTAGTACCTGTACACAATGACATTCTAGACAATTTCTCTCTCTCAAACCTGGCACTTCTTACGTTAATGTCACAAGAAAAGGAGGTAATGGCACCTGCTTCATGCCTGTGATATCTTTTACCTGAATCTAACCTTTATAGACTTTTTCCTCATCTGGCACCTTTCATAAAGTGTCAGAATTCTGCCTGTTCAAAAGTAGCAGGTATCTGAGAGGTATGTGAGGGCAGTTGTGAGCTTCAGTAATATTCTTTCACTTCTGCTCAGGATTTTCCCCACATAGCTTTGCATAAATTCACTGTGGAACTCCCAGTAATCCAATTGTCTTTTACCATGGTAAATTTCCCAGATACAATTAACTACGTTTTAACTATGGAATTCAAGATAATTTGCTTAAAAGCTGAAATCTGATTTAATTTTCTGTTCATGCATATAACAGACCTGCCTCAAACTGCTCTCTGCAGCTTATTAAAGCAATCAGAATCCAGAGCTTTGTGTTTCACACAAACTGCTTTCTGCCAAGACTGGGATGTGATATGTGCCCTGCCTTTGCTTATACCTTTGAGTGTTCTTTGCAGGGAATAGCAATATGACCCACAGGAGTATAAGGACATAAATAATGAAACAATGAGTTTGAAAATGTGTATATTAAATATTCATTTAAAAAGCCAAATACCAAAATGGGTCTTAAAAACAGGGTATCATGTCAAAAGCCAACCTCCTCTGAAAGAGACTTGATAAAGGAAATTATAGTGAAGTTGGAAACAGACATTAAAAGACAATACTGTATAAAGATAAGAGAAATGAAGACTAATGTAGAGGTTCTTTACCTTTGTTACACTGTGACCCTATGTTGCAAGAGTAAGTAGTATCAGGAACATCCAGTCTCATTATTTTTGGAGCTCTCTATTCTATTCAGCCATAATGAAATGCAGGGTAATACATTCTTCTAAATCCTGGTTACAGTCTCCTAGCTAGCTTAAGAACCTATGGTCTACCAGGTTGTGAACAGAACTGTAAATAAGGGATTGAAAAAGTTCAATTCTGACTCATCTACTGACTCATTGCTTGGCTTTTGGCAACTTACTTAACGATGATGCAAAAAGAAAAGGTAAAATATATTTTAGTATAAAATTTCTGTTTTGATATTATAGAAAAATGATTTATGCAAAACACAGCAAAAGGATTCCACAAACGAGCAACTTTTTAAAGAGTTACTTAAAATTTGATTTGGTCCTGAATGTTCAAAAGACTCCTAGGGAGGGAGATCTTTATACCTCCATTGGTTTTATGCAGTTCCTCCTACCATCTTTATTTCAGTTTCTGCATTTATAAAATTGGAACAATGATATTTATCTGCCAACCTCACTGTATAATATTTGTAAAATACTTAGGAGTTAAAACGAACTGTTATGATTATAACAAAGATTAGCTGTTCAAACTTCCTGTTTTGGATTTAGGTTATAATAATTCAATACTACCTGTAAATATAACTTTAGTTTACCATTTATATTCAGAATAGTTAAATCTTTCCACAATTCAGGGCCTACTCCATGTAACCCTTAGACCAAAAGCGCTTTCCATAAAATTGATTAAACGAGGCTGAAATTGATTTGTGGTATGGATTCCTCTTAAACACAATAATAATATTCACTATTTTAACTAAAACCAATTTTTTTCCTGCATGTGTATTTTTAAAGATCATATTTATTTAGGCTTAATGTGCTAGTCCCCCCTAGTATGGAGAAAGAGGCAAAACCACTGCAAGTTAGTGAAAATGTGGAAACACAAAAGGTCCCAGTGCTGCCCAGTCACCACTCTTTCCTGCTGGAAAACTTTAATATTATAAAAGCCTAAGTCTGTCTGTTTGTAAGGCTTGATTCGCACTCCGATTGGCTGACGGAAACACCCAATCAGAGTGCTCCACATGTGGGGGAGCGCCACAATGATTCCAAAGCTGCCCGGAGGATGGGACAGAGGGTGGTAGAGCCGGGGCTGGCCTTGGCTTTCCATCCCCGCTCCCTGCAAGAGGCAAAACAGCAGCAGCATGGGGCATTAGGTGGCAGCACTCCATCCCAGCACGCTCCCTCCCCCCCCATCATTCTTGATGGGCAATTGGCTAGCTTGATATATAAGGGCTTAGTCTATCTATCTGTAATGCTTTTGGGGGCGTGGGTCTCCCCAGTCCTGCGTCAAGAATGCCCGTCAAGAATGACAGGTGGGTCGTGGCTCCAGTGGAGCGGGCCAGGCGGAAGCAGAGTGGGGGAGCTGGGTTGCACACAGCCGGATGCGGAGTGGGGGCAGTATGGGGTGGTAGGTGGCGGCGGGGGCGCGGGGCCGGACGCAGAGCAGGGGAGAGCATGGCTGGACATGGAGCAGCAGCAGCGCGGGGTGGTGGCATGCCAGCTTCCCCCACTCCCCTGCTCCTGGGAAGTGGCAGCAGCACAGGATGGTGGCACTTCACCCCCTCCTACCCTGTCATTCTTGACAGGCAATTCACTAGTAGTGGAATAAAGGTACAAGGTCAGACTGGACAAGTAAGGAAGAAATCCCTTTAAATTGTTTCTCCTCCTCCTTCATGCATTAGTGTCCTTGTGAAAAGGTAAGTTTGAATAGTGAAGATGAAGTGATCCTCCATACCCTATGGCATTCTACAGAGGATTTCTGAAAGAAACATGGGAAAAGAGTCCTCTCCACTTAGACTCCAGAGCTTCTGAGTCAGACTGTTTATAACCCAACCATCACCAGCCTTTCTACAGTTTTGAGTGTCTTAGGTACCAACCACATCACCTCTAATCCTACCGTACAGAAGAGAAGAAGCAGTGGGGCACATGCTGCATCTGGTGCATAATGATTCAGGCGAGTGCTCTTTCTCACATTTTTTTTTAAAAGAAAGTAAAATTTAGAATCACATTCAGAACCACTTGATTCCTCTGAAGTCAGTGAAGCTACATCTCAGTGAAGTGTCACCAAGTATCTTGTCCCAATTGGGCTCAATGATTCCTGGGTTCCACTGAAGTCTTTACTATTTATTTTGGGAGCAGAACAAACAGGCCATGGTCTGAATTTGGCCTCTTCTTGATACTGTTTATTTACTCTTCTATGCCAGCTGAGATTTCCTCAGTCAGCCAAAAGGTTGTGAAGTCTGGGCCTATGGCATTAAGTTTTCTTCTGAATATATATTTTTCTACTAAAAACATTACTGATTTGAGAGAGGTCATTGAGAATACAGAGCATCTTTTCCACGTTGGAAATTATTTAATCAAAGATTAAAAAAAAAAAAACTACAGCCAGTGTTTTCATTTTGGCACAATGAAAGGTCTGCAGCATGTTGCCTCTCCAACAATACCAAAGAACAAAAGATGAATGAAGCACCACAAAGCAGCAGTCACTTATCAGTTGAAAAAATAGGTTAGTAGAAATGCCTACGAGCAACACGTGCATGCTGGCAAGCTGCACAATCTAATGATATGCGGCAGGGTCAAACCCGAGGGGAGGCAGGCAAAGGGCAGCTGATGATGGGCATGATTTCAGTTGTCCTTCTGGATCTAAAGCAATGTATCTCAACCAGCAGGTCACAACACAAAAGTGCACTGCAAGAATATACGAAAGGGTTGGGAACAAACTTTAAAAATGGATTCCCCTTTACAGGAGAAAAACATGGGGAACCGTGGCTAACCCCCTGCAGGCTGGCAGAGCTCCAGGCTGCTTGGGCCCCGCTGCCCTGCAACCCCCCACCCCCACTGCTCTGGGGCTCAGGGGCACTGGGTTGGGACCTGCTATTGACATTTACAAATGGGTCCTGGTACAAAAAGGGTTGAGAACCACTGACCTAAAGGAAAAGCATGGTGTTTTTGTTTTTTTTACATACAGCATCTCTCCTCTTTCATGAGGCCCACATCTTAAAGCGACAGATGGGAGGCAACCTCCACGTTGACAGCAAGGGAGCAAAAGCATGCCCTGCCCAGGAGAGCCGTCTGTACCCATAGGTGGATGCGGGTAAATTTAGCTCCTTTGTTCTTGCCTGCAGCTCCAGGAGAAGGGGAAGAGCTGAACCCACCTTCTCACACACCTCCGAAGGGGCCTTGGATAGCCCGCAGGCAGCGGGGGTCCCCGGGCGCAGGCAAGGAGAGCCCCCAAAGCCAGCCAGAGGCGGCCGCCTGGGGCAGGGTGTCTGGAGGCGCCGGAGCCTCCCCGTTGTCTCGGCGGGGTTTCGGGGCCGCCCCGAGGCCCGGAAATGGTGGGGTGGGCGGCTACAAGGGCGGCGCAGCATCCCGGGCCCGCTGTGGCGCAGCACTGCCAAGCCCCAGGGCGGTCGCCAGCCCCCCGCTATCCCGGCGCCGTCTCCCGCCAATTCCTAGGCGCGCGGGGCTCCTTCAGCCCCGCCGCGGGGAGGCCGCCGCACGGACCCAGGGGCGGGGGGGGAGGATGTCCCCGCTGCCCTCAAGGAGACTGAGTTCCGCCGCTGAGTACCGGATGGGGGGCGCGCACTCACCTCCCCTTCGGGCGGGCCCTGGTGCTGCCTCCTGGTCCTGGACGCGGCCCGGGGGATGGGAAGGACAGCGGCGGCGCCGACGGGCGGGAGAAGGAGGCGATCTGCAGCGGCAATGTGGTAGTGGCGGGCAGGTGCCTCCTCCCCTTCCCTTCCTCTTCTTCTTCCTCTTCCTCTCGGGCCACGCCGTCCCGCCCCGCCTGCCCCCACATAGCCCGGCCGGCCTGGCTGCTACCCCCAAGGCTGGAGCAGGGGCTTGGCGGGGCCTCGGGGCAGCGCCTTGCGAGATCCCCTGCGAGCCTGTGTGCAGCCTTTGTCTGGCTCCATGCCGGGGCCGCGCCCCAAGCGGCGCCGCCGCCCCTCGCTGCTGTGGGCCGTGGGTGGGGGTCGGACCGCGGGGGGAGCCTGCACTCGGCCTGCCCCGCCGGGGGTCTGTGCTCCGGCCCCTGCCCCGGTTTCCTGGCTGTGGAAAAACCCAAAAGACATTTTTGCTGTTGCTGAAGAGGAGGAGCGCTCCCAGGGCAGGATGCTCCGCGCCGTGGACTCCTGTTAGAAACCTCTGGCTTCATCAGGGGCATCACCATTGCCCACCTCAGTTTGCCTGGCACCCTGGAAGGATGCCCAGGATGCCACCAGATGCCCTCTGTGAGAATCATAGAAAATGAGGGCTGGAAAGGACTCTTTATGATTCTCAACCTTCTTTGTACCAGGACCCGTTTGTAAACATCAATGGCCAGTCCTGGCCCAGTGCCCCCCATTCCTGACCTGCTGCCCCCACCCCAATGTGTGAGGCAGGAAGGGCGCAAGGAGCCCCATTGGGGGCTGGAAAGCCACGGATTCCCGTTTTCCTTCTTTAAGGAAAATCCATTTTTAAAGTTCGTTTGCAACCCCTTCATACATTCTTGCAAGCCACTTTTGTGTTGTGACCCATGACTTGAGAAATGCTGATCTAGTCCAATCCACCCCCCAAGGCAGGATCATCCCCAGTGAGATCATCCCAGCTAAGGCTTTGTCTAACCGGGTCTTCAAGACCTCCAAGGATGCAGATTCTGCAGCCTCTCTGGGTAACCTGTTCCGGTGCTTTGCAACCCCTGTAGGGAGAAAGATAATAGGGAAAACTAACCTAAACTTCCTTTGCTACAGCTTGAGACAGTTGCTCCTTGTTCTGTCATCTGCTACCACTGACAACAGTCCAGGTCCATCTTTGGAAACCCCCTTCAGATAGATGAAGGCTGCTATCAAATTCCACCTCAGCCTTCTCTTCTTCAGACTAAATAAGCCCAGTTCCCTCAGCCTCTCCTCAGAAGTCATGTTGCCCAGCCCCTTCACCATTTTCGTTGCCCTACCCTGGACTCTCCAATTTGCCCACATCCTTTCTCTAGGGGTGGGGCCCAAAATTGGACACAGTGCTTCGGATGTGGCCCCACCAGTGCTGAATAGAGAGGAAGAATCATTTCCCTCAATGTACTGGCAGCATTCCTACTAGTGCAGCCCAGTATGCCATTAGCCTTCTTTGCAACAAGTCACACTGTTAGTTTATCTACAAATCCTTGGCGTGCACCATGTGGTTTTGTTGTGTTAGGCCTTTGGCACAACAGCCAAACCCTTACAGTGGGCAGCTATCAGTTCCCACCAAAAGGGGAAGCTTGTGTGTGGCTCCCCAAATCGAGTACAGAAAAGCCAACCTGTGCCCCTGACTATGTTCGCTAATTTCTCCATACATTATGTAAACTGGAAATGTTTTCCCTGCGTAGTCACACGTTAATACAGTCAAGTTTGAAACACGTCATGGTTTTGTTCTTCCGAAAACAGAAAAAGGAAGTGGCATGTACGCTAACTGCACAGCAGGCAGGTGCCTGTGTGTTTGATAGGTCCCTGATAACCCTGTAAACGATTCTATTATATCATTTTAATAGAACCTCAGTTCGAAAGAAACTAAAGAATAAATATGTAAAAATGCATCGTCACTGGCAAATAAAACCCAATCCTACCATTATTTACGTACATATTTAATGATAAGAACTTAGTTTCACTGACTTGAATGGAACTGCTACATGCTTAACGTATGTGCTTGTGTAAGCTGTGATACAGGGCAGCTTGCAGAGCTGTGCTCTGGCAGCCTGCAGAGGATTTGAGTTGTTACAGGCCTCAGCTACAGAGGCTTTCCTCTTTAGGTCACAAGCAGTGGCAGTTCTTGCTTGTAGTTCCTATTTCCAATTCAATCCACTCTGTCAGCAGAAATGGCAACTGTCATACCTGTAGGTACCTGGCTTAAGGGAATGATACTTTTTATTGGTATGTTCTTTTTCCTCAAAGGGTCTCAGACCACTTCATATATATTAAAATAATACTTTGTAGATAACATCTGAAAAGTGCTGTATAAACACTGACTAATTAAGGGTCACATTAGCTAATTAGACACCTATATTACAGGCAGGAAAACTGAAGTTAGAGAATAGGTGACTTGGCCAAGTTCACAAAGTAAAGAGCCAGACTTTCAACCTTTATTCACACGAGTAAACCTCACTGTCTATTCACACAGGTAATTTAAGTAGCCCTGTGGAAATCTCATATGATTAAGGGATGGAAGATCAGATACCAAATTAGAAGCATAACTCCTGACTCATTTCTGTGCTGAAAGTACCCAGTGTTCCTTCCCAACAGCAGATAAAACATTTAATTTACTTATTTGGTTACATAATATGATATTTTACTTATATTTAAAACTGAGAATGTACAAGAATCTCAAGAAGAAACCTAACACAAATGTAAATTGCATAGTGGATGTGATCAGACCCAAACAACATTGCACATAATAAACCTATTTTTCTTCCTTTGTATAAAATAAGAACCAGATAGTGATTAATTAGTTTTCATAGCACCATGCTATCAACTCTTACATTATAGTTGTGGTAGTTTCATGTTACAAATATGAGTTTTATACATTAACAGTAATTCCTAGACCCAAGCTTATTACTTTTTATAATATTTGATAAAATTTAAGATAGGAGAGAACCAGGCAAAAATAATAGTACCTTTCATTAAGATACTTGGGACTGCAGTGGTGTGGGCATTCAGGTACAAGGTTGACAGCCCAGAAGTCAGAAGTTTGAAGCTATAGCAGAAGTGCTCACAGTGCAGCCCTGTCAGATTCCAATTAATCTGCAAATTCTGCTAAATACCTTGTCAGACAAGGACACAAAAAAGGAAAGACTAAAACATGTATCAGATACAGTTTTCTTTCAAATGCATCTCCTCAAATTGCCACTGACTAACCAGTAAGTGTTTTTTTTTTCAGATGGTAACAAATTTAGTTTTTAGAAAACTAAATTACAAATGTCAGTATTCTTTCAGCTGACTTTTAAACAGCATTGGAAGGTGCAGTGCTCCTGATGCGCAGAAGCATGTGTGGTGATTGCTTATGTAAAGCATGCTTGTTTGAAAGCTTGATCATATATCACAGAAAAAATAGGATCAAAGGGCCTTTTACTCTCACTGATTGCTCACTGACTATTTTTGAGACTGTTGGTCATATTCACCTTGATATCTTGGAATACTTCATCTTCTATGACCCTGTCCTCTAGTTGTTTTTCTACCTTTCGCTTTTCTTCAGATTTTCTTACTGTAGGTTCCTCTCCTACCCACTTTCTCCATGGCCCTTCTCTTCCCTCTTGTTCTTTGTATCCTTTGTCACTTTTTACATATGATCTCATGCATGTATATGGCTTCAGGTATACAAATCACATTTTTATACATTTAAACAGTTCACAGATCCACTTTTCCTATCCTGTCTTCTTTTCACGTCTAGACCTATTTGCCACTTGCACCTTATCTTCAATGTCTATCCATGAACTTAAACTTACCTAAGCATATTGAACCTTCTGCTGTGGCTTTTAAGGGTGCCATGCAATGTTAGTACAGTTAGGTGTATCAACAGCCATACATGACTGACACGATAAACCCAGAGATTTCAAATAGGAATCGATGGTGGTAAAGCATCCTGCTCTGTTGTGGTCTTTCTGAGTTCTGTACAACGGAAGAATTGCTCTAGTATTTTTCCATAGTCAAGAAACTAGTTTAAGCTAACAAGGTTGAGACCCACTATGCAAGGGGCTAAACACAAGAACAAGTTTTTGTGAGGGAATTTGGAGTGCATCAGATACTCTTAAAGGTAGTTCAATTACTTGGCATTTACTATGTGGTAAGAAGTTGCACTTCTAGATGCATTGTAAATTCATGGTATAGTATTCCTCATGGTAGCTTCTTCACATGCCCATATCCTTATTTAGGCCTGTCACTCAGCTCTGCCCTAATTATATCTTATACATGTAAAATACTTATCAGTCAAAGTAATTTCAGACCCACATCTTGAAATAATGTTTTGTTTATCACGGATAATTTTAAACTGACTTTTAAAAAATCATGTACATTATCTTCTAATTATTTTCTCTAATAAAAATTCTGCTTATAAAATTAAACCATATAGCTCTTTCGTTGGCTACAATATGACAAATGTGACAATTTAGAGAATCTGCCTATGTACAGTTTATGAATTAAGATTGATTGAGGGGGGTGGGTTTTTATGTATATTTATGTAAGGTTGCAAACTATTTTGGAAAATAGACTTAATTGCCTTCCTTGTTGCCAGTTTCTTTTATATTGAAATAAACACACAGGGTAAGATGGGTGTATTTGGCACAGAGTTAACAACAGAGGATCTTTCAGTTTTGATGATCACTCATTTTAATGCATAAACAAATTTGACAAATTTTAATGCATAATTTTTGACAAAGTTTAAGTAGGCTGTGGCCAAGAGCCCATTCTGAATACAGTGGGCTTGGTAAATTAACAAAGGGACACTTGGTGGGGATCTTTTATAACCTGAGGAGACTGCTCAGGGAGTCACCTGACAAAAAAGATGCTACAAGAGAAAGGATCTTTCACCAGCCATTCCAGAATGAGAGAAGAAAAACAAAAGGAGGCCAAGAGCAGAAACAGGAAGCTGGCTGCAAGATGACGAGAGACACCATATTTTAGGAGGAGTCATCAGCTGCAGGAGTTGAATCCGTTACATGTAGAGGACTCTTGACTTAAGCCAAAAAAGCTCAGAAGTGATGAGGAAAGGGTAGCAGGCAGACTGTGTGTAGGCATAGGCGACTGGTAGGGTGTGCATGGGGGTGCACATGCCCCCCATGACAGGGCCGTTGACTCCCCAACGGCCAACACTGACACTGTGAGCAGGGCCGGTGCCCCCCCTTGACAGGGCTGCCGCTACTGGTGGCTTCTGAGGAAACCCCTCCAGATTCAGGAGGAACCAGTTGCCCATGTGTGCAAGCATGTACTGTTTTTGTCTACATCAGTATATTTTTGTGCTAGCTCAAATGATTGAGTTTTTGACCCCTGACAAAGTCTGTGTCCCTGTTTGCTCCAACTATCATGCATCCCTGCAGAGTGTGTTCACAATACTGGAGATCTTAGAGAGGATGAACTTCAGCTATGGGGGAATTTCAATGATCAATACTGGTCCTGGAGCCCTAAACCAGGTGAACTCTGAGGTCCTATTTCCATGAAGGGAAACAAGCAAAGAAGTAAGCCCAGAAGCTGTTCCAGAGAAGCCAAGGAAAGGATTAGTGCTGATGCATACTTTGACCAAGGAAAGACTAAGATTATGTGGGTGCTGAGCTGTTGCATGCTGGGACCCAAATATAGCAGCCAGAATGATTTTTCCAGTTGGAAGACCCCTATGAAAGTTGTGTCACAAGGTACTGCCTTATTATGTCACAATTTCATTTGGCATACCATTTAAATTATCAGAAAAATCTGCAACACTCAGTCTTCCATTTGAGTTAGTGCACTTCAACACCTAATAAAAGATGGCCTGCCAGGCCTGCGCTTGTTACAACCATGTTAGAACCCTGCTGTTGCTATCAGGTTTTAGCATGGGGTCTCTGGCTTCTGCAGATCAGGATATCTGGTATAACAAATTAAGTTCTAAAAAATAGCTGTTGATTACAATGCCTAATGGAGTATTCTCTGCATGATTTGGTGCGTACGGTTCTTGGAAAATATCTGCCCACACTTGTTAGGGAATCTACAAATACCAATGGCATCAGCTGTATTTAAACATGTGTTAATCCGCCTCCAGGCTTTACATGTTGAGACAGCATAGTCCAAAAAATCAACTGTCTTGAATGCACTTCTTAGATGTTGTTATCATTAGATAATATAATTACTCACTTTACTTGTCAAACCATGGTATTCAAATATCAGGTCAATGATACTGATAGTGGATTAATAAAATCTCTTTTTCATCCTTTTTGCATTTAGGTATTCTGGGAATGCTTTTTGCTTACCTTCTGACTGCCCCATTCTGCTAATTTTTAAAGATGAATTAAGCAATAAGCATATCTATATCTATATGTAAGGCATCATTGCAGTGGCAACATTCTGACTGTAATTGTTCATCATTTAGTTATATCCTTTCACTATAATCCATTGTTTCAGTTTATAACATTTTTTGTTCACCATAGAATTTTCTTTCAAGTGACAGCAAAGTGCACATTCTGATTCACATTCTGATTTATAGAATACTTTTGTTGTAATGACTAAAATAATTCATCCCAGTAAAGTTACAGATGTGGTAGATATTGATAGCAATGGCAGCAATTTTATGCAGGCGCATTTGACAAGCATGTTTAGTAATATGTTGTTTCAAAAAAGTGCTCTTAATGTAGCAAATTTAAGGCCAATTTACATTGTGTTATAATAGTTGGCCTTTTTCTGAAAGAATGAGACCAAAACATAACCATGGGACAGCATTGAGCTATTACACACAGGCCAGATTCAAAGGATGTTTTGTGTCACTTCCGGTGGTACAGAGTAACTTTAAACGCAGCTTAACTAGCAAGATTACACTCAGAGGAATTCTCTATAGTGTAGGGTTGCCATAACAGATGCTGTCATCCCTGGAAATCTTACAGCCTCAATATGAGGGTACAGTTATGGGAAATGGAATGTGGCTGGGGACTTTATACCTTGGCAGTTACCACCTGCTAAAACAGCTCTTTGGGACTACTGACAGCTGCTGTAATTTAGAGCAAACTGGAGGCAGTTCCACTATAAACCAGGGAATATCCTGTTGGCTAAGACCCTAGTTATAGAGATTCTATTGTATAAAACAGCTGTGCTCAACCTATCTGGCCCCATGGGCCAGAGGGATAGTCAGGTCAGTTCACGAGATCAGAGTGTTGATCCCATCTGGCATACCAGACCTGGTGGAAGATCAACCCCGTATGCTGGATCCAGCTTTGACCCAACCCATGCGCTGGCCAGTCCCACGTACCAGATCTGGCCACAGCCATGTCATTTGGCTCTTAGGGCTCCTCAAGTGTCTGGAAATTCAGAAGTGGAGGAGTGGTTCCCAGAGCCATGGCAATTAATGCTGCCACTGTTCTCTTGCAATCAAATATCCAGACCCATAGGAAACTCTGTGGGCTGGTTATCACGGGTCCACTGGCCAGACCCAGCTAACAAGCTATAGGTTGAGCACCACTGGAATAGAAATGGGAGGATGAAAAAGTTTAGCCCACACTTTGTGTGCTTAAAATTAGACATCTTAATCCATGCAGTAACAACAGTATTTCAGAGATGCTGGGCATGTGTTGCTTCCATTAAAATCTTGGGGGACTATAGACACTAAGCACCTCAGGCCACTTATTTAGTTCAACTAAAAACAGATTTAGATGTTTAATTATAAGTGCCAAGCATAAAAATACTGGCTTGATTAATAACCAGCAGTGATGTGCTCAGCAGCGTTTATGGCAGCTTGAAGCATCATGGAAAGAATTAATTTGAAAAAATGGGACAGATCCTCATAGTTTCCATGTAATAAGTTGGAAGATAGTGGTAAAATGTTAAGGCTATACTTCCCTTCAGTGACTAGCTAACTAATAAAGACTGTTATGTTAAAACTCTGGAAGGCAGTGCATGAGATTAAAGAAAGTCTTCTCAAAAGTATATTAATTTTTAATTCTTTAAAAAAGAATAAAACAAAAATAAAGTTAGTGTTAAACAAAGGGACAAGTGCAGATAAGGAGCAAAGCAGGAGTGTAAAACTTATTTGAATAAGACATTTCTATAAGACAGACTGATATATGCAGTGTTAGACATCATGAAACTTGTTTTTTCTTTTTTTATCTACATTATGCTGTCCATCCTTCAAAATACATACAAATTCTGCTTTTACTTGCACCTGTTCAGCTCAGTCAAATTAAATGGCCATCAGTAAGAGTAGAATGTAGCCTATAATCCATTATGCTCTGAATATAATGTACGGATTGAAATTTCTGTTCTAAAGATAATCAGACTATTACAGACCAAAACTCTCTATGATTGTGTACGTACAGTGTGCAGTATGTGAACAGTTTATATGGACGTGTTAAATTTCATAGAAGGGATTTGAAACTTATATTGAAGCTTAGCCTGAACATCTTGATATAAATATATCACAACTGTCTGATCTCCTTATGACGCAAGTAGATCCAGAACAGGGTAAGCATGACTGCACTCTTTACATCTTTGACATTCTAATGTATTCGAGTTTCAGATAATTGATAAAAGAGCATAGCAAACAAATATTTGTTTGCAGCTCCATCAGAAATCATGTTTACAGTCTAAAATTTCTTTGGAATAATTACTATTTCTATATCTATCTCAGGGAATTATATAGCACTTCTCACTATAACAGTAAAACACTTAAATATATTGAGGGGCAACTCATTGACTAAGTACATAACTATGTATTACATGCTTTTCAGTAATTCAGTTAAGCTTGATGTAATTAAAGCTACTAGTTATGAAGACAGAATTCAATGAAAATGTTTTCAGAGCATAATTTAAAAATAATATGCACTAAATTGGAAAAGTAGAGTGTCTACCTAACAATGGAGTCAGTCTTCTTCTTCTTCTTCTTATTATTGACTGTGATGGTAAGTCCTCTGTTCATCAGTTATCTACAAATCTCAGCATACTTTTCTAAATGGGGTAAGTATTATTCCCATTACAGAAAGGGAAGCTTAGGCATAGAGAGGATAAGTTACTTATCCAAGGTCACATAGCAAGTGGTGGAGCTAGGTATTGTGGATCAGAGCTAGCTACACTTCTCATCCCTCCAATCTTTCTGAGTGTACCCCTGCAGGCAGTGAGTCCTAAAACTTCAGTTGTCACAGGGCAGAACCCCATGGCTCTTCCATGCTTAGACCGGGAGTCCATGCTGTAGCACTTTGCATACAAGCCAGTATTATGTGGCAGGATCAATTAGATGCAAGCCCTTCAGTGCTTCTGCTGAAAGCTCTGACCAGGCTTTAATAGGCTGACAAGCCATCTTTTATAAAACTAAACATTATTTAACATTAACAGTGAGAACAAAGCATAGGGTGAGAAAAGGATTTAAAAAAAATGTACCCACCTATCTTACCTACCAGTAAAAATATGCCTTACCTATAGGCATAGGTGGACTTTTGTTATCTTGAACATAGTGACTTATGGAGACTGTGAGTTCAACCTGCCTCCAGATCTCAGTCTTATTCACGCAAAATTTCTGTGTCCCAACATTTAGATCCCCTTCTGTTGTCAAGCATGACCCGTTGGGCATGTCCAGATGAGCATGTGTGTGTGTTTCCCCAGAGACAAATAGCAGTGGCACATAGTGTGCTGCTGCTGCTTGTCCCCAGAGAATGCCTGTGCATGTGTACTCTGGCATACTGCAAGTTGCCCTGAGTGAGGTAGGGATGCCTTACCTGGGATCCTGGGGGACTACTGGGGTTCCAGTGGTGGTGATCAGGGAGCCTGGCTGGCAGCTGGAGCATGGCTCTGGCCAGACAGCCTCTGGCTTTGGGCAGTGCATGCTGCTGCCACATGCACCACCCCACTTTCTTCTAGTGCAGGTTTTTTTCACACTGGGATCTCCCGCCTGCTCCATCCTGTTAATTAGCAGTGTGGGGAACGCCTGCATGTGCAGTGTGTGCCATGTGTGGCACTGCAGATGGGTCTGTGGTGCTGCATACCACATGTGTGTGCTCATCTGGACATGGCTGTTGAGTTCAGCATGGTTAGAAATAAAACTTCAGAGTAAATGATGTCTGCATTGCTCTTTCAGCATGGGTAAATGGGGGTCGTCTAAAGATAATATTTGTGTCCATGTAGTCATGCAAAGACCCCCTTCTAGTCACATAATGAAACAATAATAATCATATAAACAAAATATAAATTAATTGATTATTACAGGTAGCCACCCTGGGCACATCCAGATGAGCATGCAAGGGCATTTCCCTAGGGACAAATAGTAGTGGCACATAGTTGTGCTGCTACTACTTGTCCCTGGGGAATGCCCATGCATGTGCGCTCTGGCATGCAGCAAGTTGCCCCGGATGGGGTAGGGGAGGCTGGGGTCAATAGCTGGGCTGGCCCCAGCAGCTTTACCTGGGATCCTGGGGGCTTTTTGGGGCTCCGGTGGCAAAAATCTGGCAGCAGGGAGCCTGGCCAGCAGCTGGAGCATGGTTCTGGCTGGCCAGGTTCCAGTTTTGGGCAGCTCACTCTGCTGCCATGTGTGCCACCCCACCTTTTTCTAGCATAGGTTTTTTGACACTGGAAGATCTCCCACTGTCAACCTCTACCTCCACACACTACAGATTAGCAATGCGGGGAACACCTGCATGTCAGTGTGTCAGGGGGGGCCCAAGCAGCCCTTGCAGACTGGATCTCTGTCAGCCTGCAAGGAAAAAGCCATTGCTTCCCATGTTTTTATCCTTCAAAGGAGAATCCAGTTTTAAAGTTTGTTCTTGACCCTTTCAGACATGAATGGCACATGCCCTCGGTGGCTGGGGGGACACAGCTGCGCTGGTGATGGTGGGAATGCGGCAGCGGTGGCAGGAGCATGGCGGCAGTGAGTGGGGAGCTCCCACAGATACCATCAGCACTGGTGGCAGTGGGGGGTGGGGGTAGCGAGTGCTGACCAGGGGTTGGTGACCACCCGCAGGCACCACTGGTAATGTCAGCAGTGGCCAGCAGGGATTGCACATGTACCTGTGTGCACCCTGTATGTGTTGCCCCTGCTTCCATATGTTCTTGCAACCCACTTTTGGGTCACAACCCACAGTTTGAGAAACACTGCCCTAAAATACTCTAGATTAGGTATACCTTTATATTATATTATCATAACAGTACAATGTAGCTGCATAAGGAATGAACAAATGTATTTAATAATGTTAACATAAACCCAGTTCTGCAAAATGTTTGTGAAAAGTGCAAATGGGTCTGATTAATAATTTTTCTAGCTTCAGTATCTGTGACTTTATTTAACTATGGTACTTCACATTTGCTTTGCTTTAAGCATATGAGTAGTGCCATGAAAGTAAGTTATCCAAGAGAAAACTAACTGATCATATTAGGAAAAAACTTTGTAGGGTCCATTTCTAAGTCTATTGAAATTAATGGAAGTGGTCAAGTGCTTCAAGTTAAGCAACTGATAATATATTTTCCTAATTTGAGCCATAACATAGAACAATAATAGTGATCAATAATACAAATAACTGTTTAGGAGTTACAGCAGCTTATACATAACGAGTAGTTTGGAGATCAACACAGCCCATGATTCTCCAGCAGGACCATGTCTAACACCTGTTATCTAGCAAGAAAACATGTTTCCCTTCTGAAGAAAAGCTATCTAGGTTTGATCTAAAGTCCATGGAACGGAAATTAGAACAGCAGCAGACTTCCAGCTGTTGCCTAAAGCCCTGCCCCAGCACTGACTGAAAAGAAAAGGAGTAGAAAAAAGTAATTGGGGATCATGTAAATAAAGATTGCAACATAATATATAGGTGCAAGGGGGCTGATCTAAGATTTCACAGGTAGAGATACTTCCTTTTCAATATTTGACTCTGTAGCCTAAATATTATCTTAATACACTATTTTGGGATGCAGTTTCCAAGTTTTTTAATTCTTACATAGTAAAAGTGTTATTATATTGCATCATATAATACAGGGCAGGGTTAGGATTCCGAGAGACCTAGACCAATTTGAGGATTGGACCAAAAGAAATCTCATGAGGTTCAATAAGGACAAGTGCAAGGTCCTACACTTAAGATGGAACAATCCCATGCACCACACAGGCTGGGGGCTGACTGGCTGGGCAGCAGCTCTTTGGAAAAGGACCCAGGGTTACAGTGGACAATAAGCTGAATATGAGCCAACAGTGTGCCCTTGTTGCAAAGAAGGCTAACAGCATTCAGGTTTCCCTCACTCATGCAGATTCTGTACGTGCGAATTCACTCCTACGTGATGATCCTTTTTATACCAAAAATTAGTTATATGTAATGTAAATTCACTCTTTCTTACGTGATTGGTGTGGTGGAAACCTGTAGTCAGCTGCTTTGTGCAGTGCATTGTGGAAGTGACGTGCACCAAAATATAGTCTCCTGGGTGGATTTGTGCTCCTTGCTTGTTGTCTGTGACGTGTGTTTCTACAGTTGCCATCCCCATTATGGTAACATTCACCACCACCCTGTGCTTCTGTGTACTCTCTGCTGTTGGTGAGTACCAAAAGTGTCTTGTAAAAAGAAATGGGTCTGGGGGTCAGTACAGTCGAGGTCCTGGAATGCATCCCTATTTGTTACCTTGTAAAGTAGGTTCACTTTATGCTAATTTGAGTTATGCACTATTTTCCAGGAATGCACGTACAGAATAAAGCAAGGGAAACCTGTACTGTGCTGCATTGGTAGAAGTATTGCCAGCAGGTCAAGGGAAGTTATTATTCCCCTCTATTCAGCACTGGTGAGGCCTCATCTGGAGTACTGTGTTCAGTTTTGGGCCCCCCACTACAGAAAGGATGTGGACAAATTGGAGAGAATCCAGCTGAGGGAAACAAAAATTGTTTGGGGGCTGGGGCACATGATTTACGAGGACAGGCTAAGGGAAATGGGATTATTTAGTCTGCAGAAGAGAAGACTGAGGAGGGATTTAATACCAGCCTTCAACTCCCTGAAAGGTGGTTCCAAAGATGATGGAGCTAGACTCTTCTCAGTAATGGTAGATGACAGAACAAAGAGCAATGGTCTCAAGTTGCAGCAAGGGAAGTTTAGGTTAGATATTAGGAAGAACTTTCTCACTAGGAGGGTAATAAAACACTGGAACAGGTTACCCAGAGAGGTTGTGGGCTCCATCCGTGGAGGTTTTTAAGACACAGCTAGACAAAGTATTGGCTGGGATGATCTAGTTGGGCATGGTCCTTCTTTGAGGTCCTCCTCCTGAGGTCCTTTCCAAACCTAATTGTCTCTGATTCTATATAGAACTTTCCCCTCCCCCATGGATCATCAACAGAGTGAGTAACTTTGGACTCATGCCCAGTCCACTACCACTTGAGCTGACAGCCATTGGTAGCAGAAAACAACTATTATTACCTTCCTATGTGGACCTCTGACTGCAAGGGGCAGACCAATGCTTTGCCAGTGGTTTTCACAGTGGTTTGCTAGACAGCACAGAAATGCTGAGGCTTCGTTCTATTCCAGGTTCAGAGAGTGTTCTGCTTCTGTCCACTGCAGCCTCTCCCTGTTCTCCTCTGGTCTTATCCTGAGATCCTGTCTTGCTTGCTTCTCCATTGCCACTGTTCCTCAGGCCCAGGCTCATTTCCATCACTGACTGTTATCCATCCCACTTCCAGCCTCTGCTTCTTTCCACCAGTCTAGATCCTGCCACTGACTGCTGTTCTTATTTCAAGCAATGACTTGTCTTCCAAATTCCTCTCATATTCCCATTACCCATTGCTCATTGAGAACACAGAAGAGAGAGGCTCTCTGCTCTCAGTTTGTCTTTACCAGATTTCTGGTAACACCAGAAACCTGCAGGAACTGTTGGTAAGTTCTCAGCTTCTGCAGCACTTGGATGAGTGCAGCATTTCTAGTCCCACTAAGGGACGATGAGTTTCCAGCTTAGTCAAGTATGGAGGCTATGATGGAATGCAGGGTACTTAATGTAGATGGAATTTGTGGATAATTTAGCTGTCAAATTCTAAGAAGCAAACATCAAAACTGAGATTTTCAAATACTTGTAAGTTGGGCAAATTTTCAGAGGAACAGCAAGAAGTACATTTTTACTATGAGGAAGATCTTTAAATCTGTGTTCCAAAACACAAAGGCACTAGAGCTTTTCAGTAAAATGTTTTTTGAATGTTTTTTGCCAGGTAGTGTACTTTTCCCAGTCTTCATTCTTGGAAATAGTTGAACCAAAGAAAAGAATTTTAAAAAAAGACAAAACACAAAGCCTGAAGCAAACACTCAGTACTGAAAAGTTGAGCCTAATGGGTTAAAATTTGACAGGTCTCAAGAAATTGAAAACAGGTTCTTAAAATGGAAATTTTTGGACAACTGTAATGATAACTATTGTTACCTATGTCACCTAAGCTGAGAAATGCAGCAAGCAGCAGCAGTGGCAGTAGCACTAACAAAAATAAGAAAACAAAACAAAAAATGCAATAAATAAACAAAATTAAAAAATAAGACTTTTAATCTTTCTAACAATTTCAAATCTTAAATCTACATGTAATAGACATGGCTAAATCATGCACTGCAGATAATTTTTTAAAAAAATGTACTTATATTTAGCCAGTATCACCAGCACTGATGACCAAAAAAATTAATAAATCTTCACCGTTCCTACACTAAACATTCTGTAGGGCAAAGGCAGGACCAGCAACTGTTAATTACCGCTGAAAGATAGATGTGCACAACATAGTATGATTATTGAAATTAAATATTTTTTTAAAGCTGAGCAATATTTGCTCAATTGTATGTTTGACTGTTTTGCGTATGTAGCTTTTACAGACACAGGACACAATGTGTTGTCTGCCATAAAAACGCAGAATAAAAAGAAAGAGCATGCCACCAAAGTGAATCACAGGGGCAGAATTAACAATCTACCTCTGGA
Organism: Crocodylus porosus; assembly: GCF_001723895.1. Classification (NCBI taxonomy): domain Eukaryota; kingdom Metazoa; phylum Chordata; order Crocodylia; family Crocodylidae; genus Crocodylus; species Crocodylus porosus. The sequence continues at coordinate 88,537,629 of NW_017728931.1, read as the reverse complement.
CAATTTGATGATGAATAATTCAACAGATGTTGGATGGAAGCATGTGAGAAAATAATGCTTCTAATGCCGCTTGTCAGTAAAAGCACTGTTTGTGTTCGACTAAAGCTCGACTTCATCGTCCTTTGCATTTTAGTGTATTTCAAACATCTCATATTTGAGAAGAAAATTTTAACAATTCTTGTTTAATCATAGTAAGTAATGATTTTGTAACCACGTACCCAAAATTTATTTTTCATTTCGTTATTATTAAAATCATGACAGAATAGTTTCTGTCTACTTAATTTCTCTCCCATGTAGGTTATACTGCCCTGACAAGGGACTATATTAAACCTTAAAGAGGATCAAATGAGAGATGAAAAATTTAAATTGCAGTCCCATTAGAGTCCACTCAAGGGTTATTTTCTTGTTTTTCATTTCCTGTCAGAACTTGATTCTTAAATGAATTTGACATATGCAAACTCAGAGCACATGCAGTAATCGTATTTCTACATAGATTTGTGACTAGGATTAGAGGTGGGATTTAGGGTTAGATCAGGATCACCATAACTTCAGCTGCCAGCCTCCTTAACTAAGGGCTTTGAAGAAAGGCCTAGAAACAAAATGTATTTGATGGCTATACTATTCCGTATCATAGAACATTATTTGATATAGAACACATCTCTGTTGAAAGCCATAAAGTTAGTACACATTTTAAGTCTAATTTTATAGCTGGTTGGAGCCTTTTATCATGTGATATCTGGTTTGCATGTGTAGCTGCTGGTGCCAAGGTAATTGTGCAATTAACCAGTTAATTGCATGATACCTGAAATGTGTAAATGGGGTGTTACAGGCACATCATGACTTGGATTTCTATGCAAGTGAAGGAGGGAGAAATTGCCCCCTCTTTACCATCCTATAAATGCTTACCTGGATCTTGGTTATAAGACTAAGTGGATGCTGGCTACCTGCACTCCCTAGCAGAGTGATGAGATTGGGATGGAAAACTGACTTGCCATACTGGATGCATGGGCTAGGAGTGTTTTTATATGTTATTGTTATAGGCCAGCAGCAAATCATCATGCTCTGAAGCAAGAGGGAAGCAACATGGGAAGATGTCCCTACCTGCAAGGTGATAAAGTTTATGTATGACTCTCGCACAGGATTATATCTAGAGCAAAAGTCTTAGTCCTCAGCAAAGACAAGAATGCTGCATTAGGAAACATCACAAAAGTTCCGAAGGTTTCATTACAGAGTAATGGAGGTATGAGGAAAATCCCCTGAGAAGAACCAGTCTTGGAAGTCTTGGTAATAGGCATTTTTTTCTTTGACAGGACTGTAGAACGAGGTGCTTAGTAAGGCTGTTGTCCTCTTTCCATTACACTACTCATGAGGCTGTTATTGCTTTTTCAGATTATGTAGCTCTGAAATAGGCTAGAGCCTCTTGAATTTATGAGAGTCAAGCCAATTAATGCATTTGTTACCAACAAATAAATCATTAACTGAAACACACCAGTTCCTTCTTCAAAATAGCTTTGTATCAAGAAGAAAAGTAAATAAGTATACATGTGCGGAATTAAACTTTGGCGCACAGCATTCCTGCTGCATGAGAAATGAAAGGCAAACACAAAGGATGGGATTTCTGTGTCCACAAAAGCAATGTACACACGTAAATGAAGCAACTGTACATACAACTAAACAAATATTTATTCAGTTTTTAAAAAAGGATTCAAATGCAATAAATACACCATATTGCACATGTGTAAATGTCAGAGCTTCTTAATAATTGATAGCTCTTACCTTTGCCCCTCAGAATGTTTAATATGAGGACAATGAGGGGTTTTAAAGTAATTTTTACCATCAGTGCTGGTAATCCTGGTCCCTGGTTGAGGTTCATAGGCACTGCAGTAATACAAGTAATACAGAACATTTACAGAACCTTAAAGTCCCAGTAATGTTATCCTGCTAAGAAGCCTCATCCCTCTTCTGCAGGTTCTATTTTCAAATAGGAGGAGATGTTTCTTTGAGTAGATTCAATTTTGTAATCTCAGAAGCAAATATTTTCCCTGTTAAAGAACATATTGTGAGAAATTCTGTGATTGCACAGCTGGAGTAATGTCTAGTAATATTTATAAGAACCAATAAAACTGAAAAGGCAGCCTGTTCAAAGATGTTAGGTCACCCAAACCCCATTAAATGCATCCCAGTGATTTAGGTTATTTTTCCATGGTTGGCCTGATTTAGCCATTTAGAATTAAGGTGTCTTGCATGTGTTAGCCATCCTTTTAAACATGAGTCATAAAACACACACACAATATTTTGGTCTTGAATATTTTGGTAATTATCCAGAGGCAATTTTGTAAAAGTATTGGACAGGAATAGTGCCCAGAGTAATGGCAAATTCTCCTCCAACTGAATGCTGGGAGGGGGAAATTTCTGTTCTCTCTTTCTTTGGTGCAATTCCCCTCCCCCACACACACTTCCCCAGCTGAATTACTTCCTAAGCACTGGAGACAGAATTTTAAATCAAATGTCTTTCTTATGTGCGTGTTTAAGGTGATCTGCATGCAAGATGAAGCCTACTAAAGTTCCTAGTCCAAAAACAAGTAAAAACATGCTGAAATCAATTGCACTATTCACCTGTTTAAAGTTAAGTATGTGGGTGAAACAATGGTAACCCTTATATAGCATGGTCTTCTTTTATATCTTAGTAGCAGAAAGATCCATTCTTTGCCCGGATCATTATTTTTGTAATTGCAGTGTTTGTTTATTTTCAGAGAACTTAGTTTAACATGTTTAGGTAAAAAAATATTGTTTATTTTTAATGAACATAGTACAACATACTTAACATTTAATATTCAACATGAAGCAGCATTTCAAATGACATCCAAATGAATGATCTTTATTGTAGAACTTCTTTGTCACCATGGTTCACTGTGTTTGTTTTCTGTTTGCACAACTCTATTCGACTACCGACTCTAGTGCAAGCCACATAGCACTAACTGTCCATGTGAAAAGCATTGTTCCCTTAGATAGTCACTGGAAGCCCCAAGAAGGATCCAGTGAAAAATAACCCACCTATAATTTTCTTTGGGTAGTATTCAGTAATTTTGGAAGGTTTAGAGTAGATAGGGCCAGCCATTCTCGAGTTGTAAGTGAACATACATACAGACATATGGACATACAGTTAATTTTATTTATTTATACACACACACACACACACACATATATATAGACTAGCTGAAGTACCTGATCTCTGCCCGGGTTGTTACTTTCATAATTGAAGTGTTTGTTTATTTTCAAAAAACTTAGTACAATATATTTAGGTGAGAAATGTTGTTTATTTTTAAAGGACATAGTACAACATATTTAACATTTAATATTTAATGTGGAGTGAAAAAAAAGGCAAGCATCAATATGATAATGACAATTGAGCGGAAAAAAAGGCAACCGTCAATGTAATAATGACAATTGAACTGAATTCACTGCATCCAAGATGGAGTAGTACCAGTTTGTTATCTGACAAGCAAAGTAATACCAGTCAATGGAAGCCCCAAAAATGGTCAAGTGAAAAATAACCCGCCTATAATTTTTCTTGGTGGTATTCAGTGATTTTGGAAGGTTAAGAGTAACTAGGACCAGCCATTCTTGAGTTATAAGCAAACATACATACAGCAGACAGACATACAATTCATTTTATATATATAGATTAAGACTGGTGGTAAAGTCTCTACTGGGCTGTTATGGTCTTGATGTAACCCAATCACAGCTCCTGTACTAAAGGGATATAATATTGATATAGATAGTGAGACAGGAGAAGTCTGGGATAAGCTAGGATAGAAACAGTTCCTTAGGTAGTTTGGGGGAATTTAAGAGAAGAGATCATTCACTTTGCAGCCTGATTCATTCAATACCCAGATACAGGCCAGATCCAAAGCTTAGTAGAAATGGAATCTTTTCATTGACTTTAATAGACTTTGCCTTAGGTAAAAAGAGAAAACTTCCTCTGGTGGAGCAGTGTTTTCAGAGAGACCTTGTTGGCAATTCCCCAGAAAGTCTGGAGATTTTTCTTGGGCAAGCTTGAGAACAAAGCTCCATATAGTAGGTGGCCATCTATCTGTGCAGATACTGTTTTTACTTTAAGTTGTGTTGGGCAGAATATTTGCAAGTGAACTCCTTTGATCTTGTGATTTCTTCATCTAATAAATGCTGTCTCACTGAGGGTATGTCTTCACAGTAGAGTTAACTACAGCCCATTCCCAGCTGTTGCCTCTAGCTCCACTTCCCATCTACACATTACAATCTCTCACCCGAGCTTTAAGTTGCTTTCAGCCCAGGCTACTTGGCTTGGCTTAGGGTAGGTTTTAGAGTTCAGCTTCCATTTTCACTTAGGCTAGCACTCTTTCTGCTTTGCAGTGAGGACGGAAAACTTGACAATCCTCTGACAATACTGAATGAGTCCTTCCCAAAATTTCCCCTGTAGCACCTAGAAGGCCCTACAAATTCTTCCTTAGTTCAGTAGGAAAGAATCATATATCTGCTCAGTACACTGCATGAGAAAGTACTTTAGAACATACCACCAGTCTAATGGCACACATGGAGACATGCAGTATGAATGAAGGCTGAGTGACATGAGTGGGTCTACTGTATTGCTGTTTACCCTCAGGCTAAGCTAAAATCAAGGAAACTCTTGGATCATCCAAGTTAACTCTGCAGTAAGAGCATGTCCTGGGAAGGAGACAACTTTCTGTTTATTGTGGAGAAGCCCCTAGGAGTTTGTAGTAGGAGACTGCTAAGTGTGCCCTTTCATATCTGCCTACAGCCCTTCATCACAATCAGTCTACTACAATAGAAAGCTTGGTCTGTAATAACTGCCCTTACAATAATGATGTCAGAATTTACAGTACATGATCTATGAGTTTTAACAGTCTATGGCCATTGCCTCTTCCCTGTAAAGACTTTAATCAGAATAGTGAGAATATTTGCTGATTTATGTTACTGCTTCAGGCAGTGCTGAGGAGAAATTTGAATCAGCCAAAGCAAAGTTTAGACTACTGTATATTACTATTATTTAGATTCACAACTCAGAGCACAACTTCTTTCCATTCCTGTGTCTTCTAAAATATAGAACATACCATCAACAATAGATGCAGACAGAAGTGACAATTTTTGCCTGATTTGGCCATAGAAAGCAGTCTGTGCATGGCTGCTGACAGCATCAAAAGTGGCCAATTGGGTGAAAGTCTGACTCCTTGTTGCATGAGGTATCAGATAAAGACTCTTCAAAATATAATGTCTTCTGTAACTTGTGTCTGCACTGCTTCCCAGCCTGTCTGTGTTCTCAGAATGGGAAGGGGGAAAGTGAGTGGAGGGAGTTCAGTCTGGGGGTTTTTCAGTTCTCCCCCCTCCCCCTGTGAGATAGGTATATTGGAACCCTCCCCCACAATGTGGGAGGGCTTCAGTTCACCCACCCCACCCTTCAGTACTAGCTGGGTAGCCCCAAGAATGAGCTCTCCCTACTGCCTTTCCCCCCCTCCCATTCTGAAAACAGTGAGCACTGCCAGAGAGTCATGGTGGTTGCTATGAGAATCTGGCTGCAGGCTCCCAGTTCGATTCCCTTTCCTGCTGGAACTAGCAGTGAACTTCTGTTTGGTCCTGGGTAAGGTTGTAACTCAGAAAGCTCTGCAGAAAGTGTTCTGAGTTACAGCTGGGAACTGTACAAGATTACAACTACAGCTGATTATTCAAAATGCATCTCTCAGCATACATATGAACATATACAATAGCTCTTAAAAGGAATGTGCTTATTTTTAGCATGTGCAATTTAGCAAGGCATAATGAAATTAGAGTACTTTCAGTACTAGAACATGGCTTCACTTTGTCTCTTTTCAGTGAAGAAACCTAGTTTCTTTACCAATACATATGTAACCCTTACCAGCATGATAGGCTGAGTGATATCTGGATCCTCAAGGTGTCAGTAGCTCTAGGTCAGGAGTAGGCAACGTTTTCTGACCAGAGTACAAGGTCTACCTTGTAAGGTGCTTGAGCGCCAACATGACAGAGCCCAGAGCCCAGCCTCCCGGATGCAGCCAGCCCACACAGCCCAATCTGCTTGCAGCCTTCCAGCTGCCTGCTGGGAGCAGCCTAGGCTCTGTGGCTGCTAGCAGCTGCTTAGAGCCTGGGCTGGCTGTGGTGTGGCGAGCAAAGTGACTTTGCATGCCATACTCAGCACACATACTGGCAGCTGCTCACCCCTGCTCGAGGCTCTCCCTTAGGCAGATCTGCTGAGGTTTCCCATGGAGGGGTGTATCCCTCACCCTCACCACCCAAGAACTTACTCCAAGTGCAGTGAACAAATGGGTTTCTTTATTATACTCAACTATATACAGAAAAGAAAGGATTAATCAAAATAAGAGCTCTCATCAATAGTTAGTAGTAGAACCAACAATTTGAATACAATCTACAAAATGCAATATTAGCCAAATAATTCCTTGACACTGGGTGGTCCCACTTAAAGCAAATAACCTCAATAATTACATCCCCCTGGTTATAACCTTTCAAAAAACAGTTTCCCTTAGAATAAAAATCAATTCCTATTACAATAAATGGCAACACAGCTTTAACTATGACCCACCACTAGATGGCAGAGGCAAGGCTTCTGCTGCTCCAGGGAAAATGGACTCTGCTCTGTCTTGGTAACTCAGCAAAACAAGTCTCCGATCGGTCACTACAGGCAATAGGATTTTTTCTTTAGTTTCCTTCTGAAAAATACACCTCTTGCAAACAGCAGGGGTTAAGTGTCCCCTCACACACTGTGGGAAAGTGGGGATCCCTACTAGTCGCAGCTAGCTCCCCACTTGCCTTTGGGCATGCTGCCTGCCTGTCTCACCCACCACACCTTGTTGGAATAATGAAGAGTTGTTAAATAAGGCAGGAAGCTGCCCATTGGTGTACCCCCAATGTTGGGGGGGAAGTGTCCGCAGCGCCGTACCTCCCCTAGAGCTGTAGCCCAAGCCTCACAGATGGCATCCAGATGCTATTAGTCACACCAGACCCACACTAGGCTCCAGAATCCTCTTGGCAGGACCCTCCTCTGATCCCTCCACTCAGGCAGCCACTTGGCCACCTTCATTCAGGCTGCCAAGTTCCCTGTAGCTGGCTCCCCTCTTGGGCATAGTCCCCTCTCAGGACCTTCAGCCACACATAGGCCCTGGCCTCACCTCAGACAGGGCCCCAGGACCACAACTCTGGGTGTCCCTCATGGTGGTCACCTGGCCCTTTCAATCTGCTTGGTCCTGGCCCCAACATTGACCAGTCAAGAGGGGCACTCTACCTCCAGCCTCACTAGCCCCACACTCTCTCCAGGTCCCCCTTCCTGGATGTGGGAAGATAGGGTGATTCACACCACAACTGGTGCTCCAGCATCTCACAGGGGACTCTCATTCCTCCCCAGAGCAGCAGATCATGGTACTACCCTAAGATCTTAAATGCCCCCTCTACTCAGGGTCTCAGGGCTTTCCTCCTTGTGTGGGCTCAGAAGGCCATAGCCATGCCTGGCCCCCTCTACCTCCAATGTCCTAACCCACCTGAAAGTGGGAGCTAGGGTTAAGACACCCCAACCCACCTTTCACTGAGGTAGTAATTTCCTGGGGAACTCCAACACCACTGAGAGCCCCACCAGGCCACCCACTCCCAGCAGGGTGCAGTTTTAGGTCATACCCAGGGCCAAGAGCCTCCTGACCATACCCTACAGCTCCTGCCCTTACCTCCAGAGGTAGCCCTACAGCCAGGCAATGTTGTTGCCTAGCCTTCTAGGCAGGTGAATGTCCTGTTTATATGGGGAGCCCTGAATCCAAAATGGCTGCCCTGATCAGGCACCTGCCAGCTGCTGGCTTTAGGCCCTTGAAGTGGTAGGCACAAACAGTGCCCTGCCACACACACCTGTGCAGATTTGGGATGCTCACAGCCTGCTCCCTCTCTGGGCTGTCATCTCTCCCAGCACCTTTGCATGCAGACAGTGGATTCCTTCAGAAGGTCTCTGTTTCTGCAGTAGAGCCTTTCCAGCCCAAACAGAGGGCTTTCCTCTGCAGATCCCTGACCAGGCAGCTGCTCCCAGCTCCCAGCTAGCTTACCAACATCTGCCCACTAGGACTGCGTGAAACAGCATTGCTCTGCTTCAACATCTGTTTTGATGAAACAGTGTTTTGTTTCAAGTTTTGTTTCATTTCAAAAGCACTGTTCTGTTCCATTCTGTCAAAACTGTTTTACTGTTTCAATGCTGTTTTAAAATTTTGCCTACCCAGCACCAGGAAGATGGGTGCTACCACTGGCCCCAGCCAGTACCACCAGCCTCCTGTCATCTGACAGGAAGATCGGGCCCGCCTGCACCCCCAGAAGGGCTGTGGGGGCTGTGTCGGACTGCTCCTGGGGGTGCAGGCTCCCAATCTGCCTCCAGGATCACAGGAGGCTGGTGCTGCTGCCAGGGGCCAGTGGTAGGCGGGCCTGGGGCAAATCAGCTTATTTGGGGACACTCCCTTACTCCGGGAATGGGGAGGCTGCAGGTCCCCACATGAGCTAGTATGCCCTGGGCCCCATACCAGAGCCGGCCTGAGGAGGGTGTGGGGCCTGGGGCAAATCAGCTTGTGCAAGGACAAGCTGGCACCACAGGATTGGGGAGGCGCTGGGTCCCCACATGAACTGATATGTCCTGGGCCCTGTACCAGAGCCGGCCCGAGGAGCCTCCTATGATCCAGGAGGCAGATCAGGGGTCTGCACCCCCCAGAAGCAGTTCAGCACAGCCCCTGCAGCCCTCCTGGTGGTGTGGGTGGGTCCGATCTGCCTGCCGGATGACAGGAGGCTGGTGTTGCTGGCTGGGGCCTGCAGCAGCACCAATCTTTCTGGCGCTGGGTGTGGGCTATGCCCAGCACCATCCCAGGGAGCAGAAGCAGCCTCCAGTAATCCGGCAGGCCTATTGGGTCCCCCACAGCCCTGGGACTGCTGCAGGGCTCTGCCAACTCCTCCCGGGGATGCAGGGGCCCCAATCTGCCTGCCAGATGACAGGAGGCTGGTGTTGCCGGCTGGGCACAGCCTGTGCCGGGAAGATTGTTGCTGCCACTGGCCCCAGCCAGCAGCACCAACCTGCTGTTATCTAGCAGGCAGATTGAGGGCTGGCCCGCACCCCCAGGAGGGCTGCAGGGGTTGTGCTATCCTCCTCCCAGGGGTGTGGGTGAGCCCCAATCTGCCTGCCAGGTGACAGGAGGCTGGTGCTGCTGGCTGGGACTAGTGGATCTTCCCGGCATTGGGTGCGGGCTGCACTCAGTACCAGTCCCAGCTGGCAGCAGCAGTCTCCTGTCATCAGGCAGGCAGATAGGAGGCCTGCACCCCCAGGAAGAGTCCAGCACAGCCCCGCAGCCCTCCTGGGGTACAGGCAGGCCCTGATCTGCCCGCTGTGTGACAGGAGGCTGCTGCTGCTAGCTGAGACCGGTGCTGAAGACAAGTAAGCCTGGCTTTGAAACTTCAAATGTTTGAAATTTGTGAAACATTTCAAGTGCCTTTGTTTTATTTTGAAGCTGTTTTGAAAGCTTTTGTTCAATTTCACTATTTCAAGCTTGAAACTCATTGCAGCATCTTCAAAACGAAACATGGGGCGAAATTTCGCACAGCCCTACTGCCCACTCTTTCCCTGTGTTCTTGCTTACACAACTCCAGTCCCTCTGCCTGAGGGAGGAGCAGGGGCTGAGTCTCTGCCCCCTCTCTAGCCTGGTGTTGATCTCCTCCAGCTTCTCCCCCTCTGTTTTTTATGGCTCCATAGTAGCCAATCAGAGCCTGGGGTTTGCAATGGTGCTCTGGTCACAGTTCAAATGCTCCAGTAAAAAGCATGCATTTTGCACAGCATACCCTCTGCTTGGAAAAGCTATTCCAGCCTCTATAAACTTTTTGCTGTCTTTCTTGCAAGGCACAGGTCACTCATTCAGCTTGCAGCCAAGTAAGCCTTTGCAGCTATTACACATAGAAAGAGAAGAGACCCAGTCATAGACCAGGCTTACTTCTTAGTGCTACAATGATTTTTTCAAATCTATGATGGCTGAGGCAATTTGGAATGAGCCAAAGAGAGTCAAGGCCAATTCCTCCATTCACTGACGGTATTGCATCAAACTCAGTTACAAAGTGTCCATGCCTCTTCCTTCCTGTCTGATTGTTTGAAAAAGTTCCAGCCAACTGTTTTCAGTAAACTGATCATTTTCAGGAAGGACAGGTCAGAGTCAGCTATATCACTTGGCAGTCTGAATACAATGCTGAACAATTTAGATTTTTTCAAGATGAGTGTGCTTGAGAAGGGGAAGGAGTACGCTTTATACACTTGCTACTGATGGGACCTGGCAATGGCTCCTAAGCACGGGCTGATTATTCCTTTTTAGAAGGAATAACTTGAACAAGTACAGCACCATGTTACATTTATACTATTGTTGAATTAAAAAAAGATCGTGGTTCGTTTCTCGGGAGGTGGAAAAAAA
>NW_017728931.1:88525964-88527128 GCF_001723895.1 Crocodylus porosus | reverse complement strand
TTTTTTTTTTTTTTTTTTTCTAAATCTGCTATTGATAATGCATTTTTAATAATATTTCTAACACTATGAAAGCTAAGTATATGCAAAGTGTTAGAGTGACCCTTATTGCCTCCTATCACTACCCCCAAAATGGGCACTTATGTATGCATAGATACAGTTTCTACCATGGCAAGTAGAAAACATCTGTTTAAGCTACTTCTGTGAAGGAGGAAAATCAATAGGGTGGGTGGGTTGTGGTTAGGAGCCATTGCTGGGTCCTACAGTCAAAGCTAAATTTGTGGACTCTGTCCCTGGCATCAAGAGCCTGCTCTAAAATATCTTTGGGTAGCTTTCGTAAAGCGGTTATGCCAAGTGAATTTGCTTTGACTTAACCTGAAAGTCAGAAAAGCCAGCCCTGCCACTGCCTGTCATTCCTGACTCCCTGGCCTTCCTGGATATATTTGTTTGTTCATCCTTCGCAAGCAAAGATGACCGCATCCAATGGGGTGGTTGGGGAGAGAAGTGAGAAAGGAAGTGGGAAAGAAAAAGGGAGGAAGAAAAGAGAAAGGGAAAAAGAGAGGAAAAAGGAGAAAGAAGAGACAGGAGGGGGGGTAGACACTAGGTCGCGTGGGTATGCAGGTGATTTGTAAGCCCAATTTTTGCCCACAACAATCTGCTGCAGCAGGGGCAGGAGAGTGACGAGGACTGGACATGAGAGGTCCATCTTTTCCTGGCCATGCACTTCCTCACTGCCTCTGCCATGTGCCGCCACTTGAAGGCCAGTGCTCTGCTCTGGACTGATGACCTCCAGGGCGGTCCATGATTGCCACTGCTGCCACTGCTGGTGGTGTCTGCAGGTTGTCGCCAACCATTGGGTGGCGCTCACCCCCCGCTTTCTGCTGATAGTGCTGTGGTTGCATGCAGCAGCTCCCCGCTTGCCTCTGCCACACTCCCGGTGCTGACAGTGCTGCCATGGGCATGTATTATTCATGTTAGTGTTAGAAATATTATTAAAAATGCATTATCAATAGTGCTGTTAGAAAAACACAGCTCCCTGTCTCCCTGGTGTAAGAAGGAGGGGGTTGGAGGGGAGGCTACTAAGGGCTCTTTGTACTAAGGTATCACTCTCTCTTTGTTCTGCAAATTTACTATCTCTTTGTTACACTAAATCATACTTTCTTTCAT
>NW_017728931.1:88517622-88525699 GCF_001723895.1 Crocodylus porosus | reverse complement strand
TCTTTTGTCTTCTCTCTCTGACCCTATTTGCAAATATATACCTTTTGTATTGCTAATGGAGTGTGTCTGTGACTGAGAGTTTTTTTCGCCTCCCGAGAAACGAACCATAGCAGATTTCTGCAACATTAGTAATAGAAATAGAAGATAGACTTATGTGCTATTAACTAAAATCAACAGCAATATTACTCTGAAGACTAGAAACATCTGTTTTTTTCTAGGACTTTTTTGCCTTAATTTCAAAATAGAGATGAAAAAGAATATTTGCTAATTAAATTTCCTTAGCATCACAGGGCAGGCACATGGCAGGGCAGCTGGCCTGGCTGATGATAAGCATGGTTCCTGGTTTTCTCTGTTAAAAATTTGCAGTTTTTCCATGATTAAAATGAAACTATATATGTGTGTATATATATATGGAAAATTAGAGCTCTCCATGCCCCCTTCACTAACTAGGATACAGGTCCAGCTGTGGCTGCCCCCCATGCTGCTTGGGGTGCTGAGCAGCCCTGATATGCTGGTGCCCTGCCCAAGCCACAGTCCCCCAGCCCTGCCAGTGCTCCTAGCTCCTCACCCACAGCCCCCTGGCCCTGCTGGTGCCCCTCACTCCCAACCAACAGGCCCCCATTCCTCTAACCCTAGAGGTGTCCCTCACTACTAACCCACAGCCTACCATCTATCACTGGTGCCCCTTACTCCCCACCCACAGCCCCCAGCCCTGCCAGTGCCCATCATTCCTGACCCACAGACCCCCAACCCTACTGGTACCCCTTATATCTGACTCACAGCTTTCTGGCTGTGCCAGTGCCCCTCGCTCCTAAATGGAAGACCCTTGGCCCTGTCACTGCTCCTCACTCTCCAACCACAGCCTACCTCACTCCTAAACTACAGCCCCCCACCTCCTCCAAGTGCCCCTCATTCCTAACCCACAACTCCCCAGTCCTGATGGTGCTCCTCACTCCCTACCCCCAGCCCCTCAGCCCGGCCAGTGCCCCTAACCCCTGACCCCAGCTCGCCCTGCCCTACTGGTGCCCCTTACTCCTATCCTGCAGCCCTCCACCTCCCCCAGGTGCCCCTTACTCTCAACCCACTGTGCCAACACCCCTGCTGGTGCCCCTCACTCACAGCCCACAGCCCCATGCCCCTCCCAGCCCTTCCAGAAGGGGCCTCTAGCTGCCAGGGCTATGGGGCTTGGGACCCAAGTACTCAGTTACTGGCTCCCTTCAGCAGTGCCCAAGCCCTGGCTGCTGCCATTGCAGGGGAGAGAGGTGTGGGACACAGATGTGGGCTGGCTGCTGCAGGTTTGGGGCTCCCCATCCTGCTGCCCTGCCCTCAGGGGCCTCCATGGCCCAGCAGGTGAGACTTAGTGTGGGAGGGAAGAGCGGAATGGTGGGGCTCCGTGCCATCACTGGGAGCCATAAGCTGCCATGGCAAGGCACTCCCTGCCCACCTGGCAGCAGGGGCAGGGATGCAATTCTGTGCTGCCACCCCTGCTGCTGTAGGGGGCACCTCACCATGGCAGTGTGGGGCTCCCAGCATTGGCACTGAGCCTCCCTGCCCTGTTCTGCCCTGTTGAGCCAGGTTCCACCCACTAAGCTGTGGAAACCCTGGGAGGAGGGCAGCCAGGTGGGGATCCCTGAGCCCACTGTGGGCAGCCTACATCTGCCCCCACTTCATGCACAAACCTGGGGGCATGTCCCACCTATGCCCACCCTGGGAGTGCATGCAGTCATGGGGACCTGGCTCCCTGCTTCCCCTGGGATGAGCTGCCCGCAGTGCTGTTCCACTCCATGCCTGGGCCTGTGGCCATGCATTCCTGCTGTGGCCCCAGACCCCATGCATCACCCTGGCTGGGCAGTGCTCCCAGGCTCAGCCCCAGCCGAGTCTCAGGCCCAACCCTGCCTAACTCCCTCCCTCCTTCACTATGGGGGGCCTCAATCTGTGCATGCTGGTTGGGGCTGGTGCTAGGGCAGTGCTGTCAGCGGGTGTGGGGTGGGTATGGGTGGGAGCGCAGCGTGGGCTGCCCTGGGTGACAGTGTGAAGGCTCTGCTTCATGTGGATCACCACAGAGACAGCTGTGGGCTGGATGGCGGTGGGGAGGTGGATCACACCTGCACCACACTGCCCAGGTGAGCTGTGCTGCACATGGCCCCTTCCCCTCTGTCCCTCCCTCCCGCCACCACCCCTGGCCAGCTCCCAGGTCCTAGCATGTGGGCAGTCCCTGCCCCACAGCATGCCTCCCCCCCACACAAGAGACTTTATTTTTAGCTATTATGCAAAAGAAAACATAAATACACTACTCAAAAAACATAAACCAGGACAAAAATATCTTTTAAATGAAATGTGCTATAGTAGATGTTTGATTTTTAGAATACAATTTGTGTTTTTATCTGTAATTTGTTAAAACGATGTCTTCTGAAAGATTTTGTATATGAAGCCCTTGACAGCTCGCCAAAACTCATTAAGTGACCTTCCAGCCAAAACAGTTGTCCAGCCCTGGAGCAGATGACCTGTGGAGGTCCCTTTCAGCTTTTCTTCTCTGTGAATCCTCTTTCTTTGGTTCATACATTTGTTTTCATAGGCAGATCCAGGATTTTGAAAAGGTCTTTGAAAAGGGCTGCCAGTGTGGCTCCTCCTGCTCACAGCTTCTGCCCCCAACTGGGGCAGGCAAACCATGCTGCAGGAGCAACAGCAAGAGACTTTTTGAAGTTCCTGAATCAGGTAAGGATCTCCCACTTCCTCTTCTTAGCACCCCCTTCCTTCCCTCTGTGCTCAGTGGCCCCTCCCCTCGCCTCTCCTGCCCTCTTCTCCCCTCCCATTCCCCCATTACCCTCTCTAGTTACACAGGAAGGGGAGACCTACCAACTGCTATTGCTCTTGCCCTGCTTCAGCCAGGAAAGCAAGGAGTGGCTATACAGGGAGTTGGGCTTGGCCAAAGACAGCAATGATGGATAGGTTCCCCCTCCCTGTGCATGATCCTGGGAAACTCACCTGCCACCCGTGCTGCTGCAGTCCCCAGATGAGTCTGGCTTCATACACAGACACTCCCTGAGGCTCTCTCCACTCCTAGGTCAACCAGGAACATTGTGCTCTCCATCCTGTGTCCAGAGGTATAAGTAAAGCAGGGGCGGGGGTATATATATAACTCCCCCTCCGCTTTACTTGCATATAAACATATAAACACTTACATGTTTATATATACCTTTTAGGCAATAATCCCTGGACAAGTCCTCAGGATTTCTCCCACTTTTTAAAAATTACCCAGCACCTATTTCATGTTCAGCAGTCCTCTACCTTTTAGACTTAATATCCTTTTTTGTTAAAGCTCACTCATTCTTTTTGTCATTTAGTTGCCCTCTCCAATCTCAAAGGTAAGTCAGAGTTCAGTAACATATTCACATCTACTAGGGTGTCATACTTATTACAAGAACGTTGCTGCATCTATCATGATTGCCTATGCTTTAAGACCAGATATTTTTATTTCTAAAACAATGACAACCCATTCTTCCCTGTCAAAAGCTTTATCTGGATCTAGGAAAATTTAATTTTAATTTCTGGTTTTGTTTCATTAGTAAGTATTCATGAAGATTAGTTTTCACATGAGGTAATTGCCTGCTGGCATTATATGCCGTTTAAAAAAAAGATTCCCACCTTGCATCACTTCATCAACTGTGTTATTATATCATTAAACAGAAAAACTGGGCAAGAAAATATTTAAAAATAAATGTTACAATACATTGGAAGAGCTGGCAAGAGGGTGTGGTAGAAGAAACTGTGATTGGTTGGCCTACAGAAAATATGAAAAGTGAAATGAGGAAAGATTTAGAGTGCTTACTTAAGTTACATTTTCACATGATTGGGTCCCTGAAAGTGCTCTACAGCCATGACATAACACATGTGCATGGCTTCAGAGAGCCTTTAAAATGGTCAATCATGTGAAAAATTAACCCGGGTCAAGTAAGGTAATAAATGAATGTACTCTAAAAAAGAGTGCCTTTGGGAACTTGTGTTCCTCCAGGGTTAATTTTTCCTGCTTTGCGGGCCTGTCAGTAGAAGGGGGGAGGGGGGGAGGAGGGGGAGGGAGC
The DNA here is from genome assembly GCF_001723895.1 of Crocodylus porosus. NCBI lineage: Eukaryota > Metazoa > Chordata > Crocodylia > Crocodylidae > Crocodylus > Crocodylus porosus. The sequence continues at coordinate 88,521,620 of NW_017728931.1, read as the reverse complement.
AGCCAGCATGGAGCTGCCAGCTGCTTTGCCTGGACTGACCTAGCGGGGACAAGGTGAAACTATGGAGTGGAGCCCACTCACCTCATGCCCCCCCACCATCCTCCTCCCCACTGTCATGGCTGGGAAGCCAGGCCTGCTGTGGTGAGAGTGGGGTTCCTTCTCCTACCCCCCATGCCAGGCCTCTTGAGTGGCAGCACAGAGCTACCAGCTGTTTTGCCTGGCCAAAGCTGGCGGGGGGGGTGTGTGTGGAATAGAGCCCCCTTGCCTCACACCCCTTCCCCTCCTTAGCTACCCCTCTGGACCCAACAGGCAAACATTTACATAAAGCACTGTGTACAGGGCACTGCAGGTGCCTGCCACTTTAAGGGCCTGGAGCTGGTAGCTGCCAGGTGCCTGATGAGGGCAGCCATTTTGAACCTGGGGCTGCCCATATAAACAGGGCAGTTTTGCTGCCTGGAGGCCAGGCAACAATGTTGCCTGGCTTGCAGGTGTCATCTGGAGGAGCTGTAGGGGATAGTCAGGAGGCTCTTGGCCTTGGGTATGACTTAAAACTGCACCTTGCTGGTCGTGGGTGGCCTGGTAGGTCTCTCTGTGGTGTGGGAGCACCTAGGAAATGTCAGGCCAGTTACCACCCTGGTGAAAGGTAGGTTGGGGTGCTTTAACCCCTAGCCCTCACAACTGGGTGGGTTACCCCTTGTTGGAGGGTCTGAAGGGTGGACCCCCAGAGAGAGTGTGAGGCCCTAGACTTATGCCTGTCTGAACCTCCCCTGGCTGGCCCATGCTGGGGCCAGGACTGGAAGAGTTGAAGGGCCAGGGGCCCACTGCTAAGGGCCTGGGGTTCTGACTGGCCTGGAGGTGGGCCAGGGCTAGTAGCCAAAGGTCCTGGGGGGACCACACCCAAAGGGGAAGCAGTTCAGGGAGCTATGTTGCCCAGGATGAAGGTGGATTAGGCTTCTGGAATGGAGGGGTCATAAAGAGGTTCAACACTAGGATTATGGGGCCCAGTGTGGGACCAGTGATTGTGAGAACTTCTGGATGCCATCAGTGAGGCTTGGGCTGTGGTGTAGGCCTCAGATAGCGCCCCCTGGCATTGGGGCAAGAAATGGGTGACCTCCTGCTTATTAAGATCAGTTAAACTATTAACAACAAGGTGTGGCAGGAGAGAAGGTGGGTGGTTAGCCCAGAAACAGGTGGGTGTGCCCTGGGAAGTCGACTCTGAGAGGCCTGCCTGTTACACACTAAATTAAAGCCAGGCCCTGTATGTCTGTAACCATCCTTAAAGGCTGGTTTTAACTTATCCTGAAAGCCCCTAGCTCAGGGGCCAGCAATTATTTTGGGCAGAGGGCTGCTTACTGAGTTTTGGCAAGATATTGAGGGCCGCATGACAGGCAGCCCAGGGGAGATTAATATTAATTTTCAAAAATTTTTAGGGGTACCATGGGCTGGATAGAATGGCTTGGTGAGCCACATTTTGCCCACCTCTACCCTAACTGGTGGGACCAACAGCTGTAAGCCTGCTGCCTGGAAACCTCCTTAGATCTCTTTTACTCGTATGTCTGGGCCTTTTTCCTTACTCACTACCTTCCAAAAAAAAGCATTAAAATTTCTGCTGTATAAGGTTTCTTAAGCCTGAATTGTATTACAGAACTGCAAGACAGAATAAAATAATTCATCAAGGTCAAGGAGCACGATTTCCTGCTAAACTGAAGGCTGAAAGGGTAAATAAAATGGATATTTTCACTGAAAGAGAATGTACATTGAAGCATGCTGAATGTTACCAATTCAATAATAATAACAAACATCACAAGTTTCCTGCCTTAGATTGTTCCATTTCACAGGAATTGATAGATAAGTAAAGTAGAACTTATAAATGTCATTTTTAAAGATCTTGGTAGGCTCTGGGGTGAGGTATGAAACCAAAAGCAGGAAACCAACTCTTTTAAAAGCAGTGGTGTTGAATGGCTGCACTCTGCCTAACAACTTAGTTAGGAGACTGTGGCAGCAAAGATCTTTGGCAATGTTAGGTGTTTGACTCAGAAAACTTTTAAATGGTCTGTTCACAGATGGGACCTAGCTAGGGCTGTGAGTTTTATTTTCTTTGCTAGTTCAGAATTGTTTACTGCAAAGTTTGAGACTGTAGTCATGGAAAGGGGAAGGCAGATGTGTTTCTGTGAATTAATATATGCGAAGGTGTGTTCTGCACTCTCAGTTCTCCAGAAATTTATATAAATAGAGTATGAGGTGTCAGAACTGAATGTTCAGCCAGCATTGAGACAAGTTAAAAAGTAAAAGCCAGTATGAGGTGTTAGCTGGTGACCACAGTGAGTAGGGATGTAAGGAGAACAATGCTCCAGTGGGTAGAGTTCTGGATAATTGAATAGAATGGAAAGAATAAGGAAGTAAGAGATCTGTCACCCTCAAAGAAGGATCACCTCCCCATGCCTTAAGGTAGGTCTATCTTCCCCTGGAGAGGGAGTGGGGTCACTGCATAGATCTTACTCTGTTTCACCTCACTTTTGTAACCTGGCCGGTACTTGGAGACATGCCCCTATCTCCAAATGAAGGGATTTTAGTGGGTGCAGGTGTGCTGTGGGAGGTGTAGCTGCTTATGGTAAGCAGATCCCATCCACATGGGGGTATGTCTCTGAGATTTGTGTCATACCGGTTTATGAAACATCTGTCCTGGACCATTTCCTGGTTTAAATTAAATTGGAGTTTCCCAGCATTCTTTCTATCCCTGGGCTGTGTGCTGTGCTGTCTGCTCCAGCAGAGAAAAGTTGGGGTGGGGGGGAGAGGCAGGAACTGCCCCCCACCCCAAGCAAACTCTGGCTGGGGTCTGGGGCTAGGGAGGAGGGTTAAACCTCCCTTCCCCAAAGTACAGAGCTGCCCTGCCCTGCTAAACCTACTGAAAGTTACTGCTGGCTGTGACTGTGGTCTACAAATACTAGAGGCACCTGGAAGCAGAAAGAGGAAGTGATGAGCAACCCTGTAGGGTGCATCCACACATGCAAGCATGTGCACTTGCAGCAGCTCAAATAGAAGCGGTACAAATTTGAGCTGGGGCTTTTTGCCTCAGCGCATGTGCTTGGATATGCACTTTGTCAGGGAGCAACTTATGCTGCTTGGGGCAAAATAACTCTGCCTGGCTCCTCATGGATCTTCAGCAAGGGGGAGCTACAGCCCAGGAACAGTACCTGTCCTAGCTCCAGCAGTATAAAAAGCCACTCTGGCAAGTAGCTCAGGGCTACTGGCTCTCGGAAGCTTCTGGGGCCCAGCCAATTGGTACCTGGGGACACTACCTTTTGTGCCAGCTAGGCTGCTGAAGCAGCCCTGAGAGTTCCCTGCACCCTCTACCCACTGCAGGGATCTGGCAGTGGGGGCTGCTGCCTGGCTGTGACCTGCTGTGCACCTGCCGTGAACCTGCCAAACTCAGATGGGGACTGCACAGCCAGTAGAGGCATCTACTCCTCTGGGCCAGCTGCCAGTGCACTGCGGTTGCAGGGTTGGCCTTTGTGCAGCACTATTGCCATTTGTGCCCCCTGCCCAGCCATCTGGGCAGCTATTGCCTGGAAGATGTTCCCAGTGTGGTGGCCTGTTTTGAACTGTTAAAGCATGTCCTCCTGGTCTCATTTGGCCAGGAGGTCAGCCACAGCCAGATGGGTCCAAGGTGCCAGATCTGAGGAGGCAGGGTCTTGTCACTGGCCTCCTTAGCAGGAATTCTGGTGTACCCTATTGGAAAACTGAAAAATCCCTAATTTAAAAAAAAAAAATAAAAAATCCCCAAATCCATGTTCCTCCACAAGTAAAACAAAAGACCACTATAAAGAGAAAGAGGGAGTGAGACAGAGATAATGATCAGTTGGACAATGTTTAATTGATATATCTACAGTGTTAAAGCAAATCTTTTATCATAATAGGGTTGGCAGGGGGTGGGGGGGCCCAGCCCTGGGAGGGGTTGGAGGGCTGGCAGGCGATGGGGCCAGTCCTGGCAGGGGTTG
>NW_017728931.1:88485312-88517522 GCF_001723895.1 Crocodylus porosus | reverse complement strand
GGGCTGGCAGGCGATGGGGCCAGTCCTGGCAGGGGTTGGGGGGGTTGGTGGGGCCATCAGGGCTCCCCCCTCCTCCAGTCCCCCTGACCCTTTACTCACCAGCACCGGAGCCCTGGTGCTGAAGCACATGGCCTGGCTGGCCGCATATTTCAGCACCAGGGCAAGGAGCAACCATAGAGACGCTCTGGCAGCCAGAGTATCTCTATGGAGGACCCAGCCTGTGGTTGCCTTGGGGCATGGCCCTACCCCACTTTTTTTATACTTTTTTTTTGACCCCTGGATATCCAGGGGTCTAATTTTCTCCCCATGCTGCAAACTTGCAGCATGGGGAACCTTTTTTTTTTTGTTCCTGCATGTTCCTGTTGCCCTGCCTCAAAGGGGTTTGAGGCAGGGCAAGAGGCATGTGAGCGCCCATGAGGATGCACCTGTAGAGTCCTGCTGCTGTAATTCTGGACTGCAAATCCCAGAGACCTTGGGGGCAGCAGGAAGAAGTGAATGCACACCCCAAGCTGGCAGTGCTCTAGTGCGCCCCAGCTTCTAGCCTGAGCCACTGCAGGCATGTAGCTCCATCTCCTAAATCAAAAGTGAATGTGTATCCAGTTGTTTCTCGATTTCATCTCTGCAGCTTAGACTAACCTACAAAGACTCAATTGATTCAACCTTGGGCTTTTTGACTATCTGTACTTAGCCACAAGCACAGAACTAACCCAGTTTTTGCCCCAAACTATAAATCACTGCCTAAAAGAAGCATGAATAATTCACTACTGTGTGCTTCCTGGAAGACTAATGGCTTTAATAATGTGATTGGAAAAACATGAATCCTGTTTGTCCTCAGAAACATGAATATCAATATTGCAATATGGCAAGAGGTCATGTCCTAAGAAACTTTTAAGTGATCAGATCTTTGAAGTCCATAAATCCTCTAACTTAGATAAGGTTTCCAGTTTAATTAATAAAATCCTCCCTTACATGGCATACCTCATCAATATGGACCCTAGAGGAAATTGCTAGAGAGTTAGGGAATAAGTTTTAGTATACATTTTCCTGGGGGTGGGGGGAAACTCCCCCCAAAAACAAAACAAGCAAACAAGCAAAAAATACCCAAATCTAACTGAAGTAAAAAATGAAATAAAATTGAGGAGAAGCAGGTCAAAGAGGATATAAAGAGAGAACACTAGTTTTAAATACCTAAACTTGAGAAAGCCAGGAAGTGTAAGATTTCAAACAAATCACAAGCATGGACATTAAAGCCAATAGACATTATTAAGATCGACACATCCCATTCAAGAACCTTATTTTTCATTGCTTATCTTCTTTTCTATGGCATCGTACATCAGCTCTCAAATTTTTGAGCCACTGCCTAGTATTATCACTCAATGAGCAGATTCCATTTACCTGGTTGGGGCATTTGTAAAGATTACAGCTTCCGATTAAATGCTATGCTTATTGGACACCACATTTACACAGCGGGCTGTCCAAGATGTTCAGCTTATAAAGTGTCATTCTGAAGTGATAGTGACTACCGTCTCATAGCGCCTCCTGTAAGTAGCTGTAAAGTGAAACTAAAAGTTACTACTAAGGCAATTGGACTTTTGATTTTCTATTGCTTATAATTTTGCCAAACTGTTTGGGCTGAACTTCTTTTATGGGACACCCACCTCAGACTGAATTTCTGAGTGAAAGGAAGTATAGAGCGAAATGTCAAACATAATTTTCAAGACTGGCATTTAACAAAAACACATTGTTTTTCCCATATTACAAAATTCTGACAGCTTGTTTTTCTTGAGAAGCTTCGGTGTTCCAGTCATTGGGAGTACAAGGGGGTGTTGTAATATACCTTTTCATATTTGCTTTCCCAACTGTGGCCATGTTTAAGCTTTTGAAAAGTCACAGTTTGCATATGCTCAGCACAGATATTTTAGCTGTAAGATACCTTGAAGAGTCCGTCTGTAGTAGCCATGCTCCAAGCCAGGCTGAGCTGAAATTTTTCTACAATTTAGTTTTAGTATGTTCCAGACCATACTAAACCTGGATCAAGGCACCAATGGCAGCATGGAACTTGTCTCTATTGTGGCTTTAGTGACCCTTTGCTGCTTCCAGGCAGTGTGGAGAAAGAAGCTGCCTTATTTGAGTGCACAGAAAACAAAAGTCAAGGAGGAAATGGAGAAAGTAGGTTGGGACAGGATCAGGTCATCTACCTCTCCAGAGTCTGGCACCTCTAGTGGCCAGACTGGTCTGTCCATGTTCCCCAACCTCCTACTATCTCTCACCTGCATGACTTGTTGCTAGATATATAAAAGGGCAGGTTGCCCGCAGAAAGCAGGGTGGCTTACTCCCTTTACCTTTCTCTCCTCACCCCACAGGTGTACACCTTTTTTAAGAAGGCCAGGGTCACCTTGGGGGCTAGAATCATGTCCTCCAGCTGCACCATACCCATATCTCACAGATGATTCTTAGTGGTCCCTTCATTGCAAACCTCTATGTGCAACTCTATACTGGGTCCCTCAGGCTCCCAGCTGCCTGGCTTCAGCCCTTTTTATCTGATTGAGACTCTTCAGCCCAGATCCACTGCCTCAGATCCTAGCTTCCTAGGTCTCAGCCCCAGTAGCTGAGAATGGCCCTCAAGCACTCTGCCTGTGGCCTCCTCCACCCTTGCAGCCAAAACCCAGTCCTCCAGTATTAAGCACTGTCAAAACATAAACACAAGCAAACCACTTTCCAAAAAAAGTCAACTTGTTTAACACATATCCTAAGCTCCCCTTGGCTTTCTCTTTCCACCCCAAAGGGACTGCTTAGGTATTAGCCAGTCCATCTCCCAAAGTTCTCTATTTCAGGAGATCTACTCCCTGCTGCATGTGCAGCCAGACTACCTGGCTAGTTCCCAGGACCTGGTTTTATGTGCCCTAGAGCTCCACCCCACCTTCCTGTCAGCTAGCTTTCCAGCCACACACAGGGCTGTTTGATTATCAGCCTATTCCTCCCTACCCTCCCTGTTCTGATCTGCTGCAGTTTAGCTCAGCAACCTCTATGGGCGCATGTGCCTCTTGCAGTATCTCAGACTCCTGTGAGATGCTGCAAGAGGCACATGTGGGAATGAGAAAATGTTCCCTGAGCTGCAAATTTGCAACATGAGGGCAAAATTAAACCCCTGGATATCCAGGGGTCAAAAAAACTCTCAGACAAAAAATGTGGGGCAGGACATGGTCCCAGATGGTGCTCTGAGGCAACAGGAGGCTGGGTCCTCCACAGAGACTCTCTGGCTGCCAGACACTCTGGTTGGCCCTCAGCCGGGTGCTGAAGCATGCTGCCTGCCCATGCTTCAGTAGCAGGGAGCTGGACCAGGGACCAGTGCCAGTAAGTAAAGGGTCAGGGGGATTGAAGGGGGGGAGGGGAGCTATGGGGGGAACTCCCACCCATTCTCTCAGCCCCCTCCAATCCCTGCCCTGCCTTGCCCTAACCCCCGTCTGCCCCCTGAGCCCCCCCAATCCCTGCCCTGCCTGGCCCCATCCCCTGCCTGCCCCCTGAGGCGCCCCATCACTGCCCCACCCAGCCCCATCCTCCCCATCCCCCTGAGCCCCTGATTGCTGTCCCCCCACTGCAGCATCCCAGCAAGAAAAAAAACCTGCAGACAAAAAATGCGGCACCTACGGGCCATTGCAGCTGCTGTTGGGGGTCACTGGGGTCCTCTCTTGCACAGAGGGGCTGGGTGACAGCCCTAGTGGCCTCAGCCTGGGCCCTACTGCTCCCCTCTGCCCCATGCTGCACAGGGGGGGGCTCTGCCAGGAGGACCCAGAGCCCCCCCAGCCCCTGCTCCTGGGGTGAGGAGACTAGCAGACTGACAGACCGATCCTGGGGCAGAAGTAGTAAGTTGAGGAGGAAAGGGGAGACTGGTATGACAAAGAGCCAGGGTCTGATGAGAGACTGGGACTTGAGCAAGGTGTTGGCAAGGAAGAAGGAGGCTGAAACTGTTTGAGGACCTGGATGAGGAAGAATTCTAAGGGAGGGAAACGGGGCCTGAAATCCAGTGGGACAAGGAATACCAACTGGGAGGCCAGAGTGGAAGAAAATGACAGATTGGATGAGGAGATGGGACAGGGGGATACGGCTGATCAAGAAGACTGGGACTAAGATGAGAAGCCTGTGGAGTAAAGACAAAGTATGTGAGAAAAATGGGCTTGGATTGAGAAGCCTGGGATTGGACTGGGACTGGGACAGGTTGAAGAGGAATAGAGCAGGAGGTATTACGCTTAGTGGTAATAAGCAGATGAGTATGTGCCCACTAAAGCACATTCCTTTCCAGATGCTGGAATGGAATTTAAGATCCCCAAGTCTTACGTTTCCTCTGTTGTCAGTAAATACTTGTGAAACCTACACAGATGGGCAAGTGACCCATTCCTTATTAGTGACAGTCCTCCTAAAAGGTAACTTTCTACTGCTATTGATCACTTTCCTACATCAAGTGACAGAGGCCTTATATGGTAGATCTGACTTTGATGATGGATCACACCCATATTAATGTGATACCACATGATGAAATTGCTGTTCTTCGACTTTTTTTACTCTCTAGGGTATTACTGCTACACACAAAATACATTAAAAGTACATTATTAAGGTTACAAAGTCAAGCATTCAGAAAGTGCAAAATGAAAATTAAGGTTGCCTGTGCAACCCCTGTAGGCACTGGAAGGAACATAGTGAATGGAAGCGGATTTCAGGAACAGAAAGGAGGGGCTCATGAGCAAAGAAAGGGAATGCTGCCCTAGAGAAATGGATTAAACACTGAGACAGAGTTCCTATGTTGTGTCAAGGAAAGCATGCCAACCAAACTTACGTTTGGTCAGTAATGCCTCGTTTCTTGGGTGCCTACCTCGATGATCTCCCAAGGTCCCTTCCAGCCCTAATGTCTATGTGCTATAATCTGATTTGTACTGAGAAAAATCCAATCCAAAACATTTTATATTAGTGGATACTTCTAAGGTCAAAGAATAGGGGGACCTCGGTTCCTTATCTATATAGTGGGAGTAATACCATCCTGCCATCTCACAGTGGTCTTATGAAAATTATTTTTTAAGCACTTAGAAACTCTGGTGCTGATCATCATAGAAAAGGAAGAGGGAACTAATAATTGGGTCTTCAGGACATGTTTTGAATAATGTGCCATAAATAATGCATAGGGAAACTGCATAAGATTAAACAAAATACAGGCAGTCCTCACACTTATGGCGGGTTATGTTCCTGGAAAGGGCACTATAAGTAGAAATGATGTAAGTTGAATCTGATTTTCCCATAGAAACAATGTTATAATAGGGGATTCATTCTTGGCCAAGGGCCTGATGCCCAACTTTTTATAGAAATGACCATAAACACCATATTTAAATCAACTATTTAATAAACTATAAATGATATACACTGTACAATACAAAACTTTCTAAAATGCAATGCAGTAACTAATCACATAACATTTTATTTAATCAGAAGGCCATGGGCCGGACCCAATCGATTGATAGAACTGGAAGGGAGGCACTGGGGCAGCGTGGAACAGTTACGGAAGGCAAGCTCCTCAGTCCTCATCCGGGGCAGGCAGTGGCAAGGCGAGGCGAAGCAAGGGTAGGGCTGGAGGCTGGCATGGGCTCCGCTGGCTCCAGGAAACTGCTCCACTCCCCAGACCTGATGCCACATGCCTCCTCGCTCCCTGAGGTGATGGAGTTCCCTGGAACTGGCAGAGTTCATGCCAACCCCCAGAACCCCATCCCTGCCTTGCTATGCCTCTGGGAGCAGAGGCACGTGGCCTTGGGAGTTGGGAGCGGAGCAGTTCCCCGGCGCCGGCCTCAGCCCTTGTCCCCATTTTGCCTCCAGGAGAGCATGGCCTTAGGGAGGGGCTGCTGCCTGAGCTTACTTCCAGTAAGTGTCCCATGCCGGCCCTGGTGCCTCCACCATGGTCCGTGCCCAGTTCATTGCCTGCTGTGTGAGGATCTGGAGCCATAAGTAATGACAGGGGTGTAAATGGTGGAGTGCCGCAAGTGTGAATCACCGTAAAATGAAATGCCACAAGTTGAGGACTGCCTGTACTGAATAGCTGTTGATGACCGTATTTGCTTGTATGCCCTATATCTCCAAATAATATGTACTTTGTTTAGGGAGGACAGAATGAAAAAGTTTTTTTCAGTCATAGCTGAATTCTGGCCACAAGGCGCACAATTCACTCATCAGCCTTACTCACCTTCCCATTTCTGCTCAGCTAAAAGCTAGAGTTTAACTAAATTGGCAGCAGTTTTAAGCTGAGCCATTACATTTAGCAGCATCTGAGACAAGGGCTATGTACGTGCATTCAAATAATGTAAGATAATTCTCCCTGGTTTGTTCTCTTGGTAAAAACCCTTACCCACCACAGCACATACAGACATTCACCTTTCCATGAGAAACTCTCCTGGAAGTGATTTAACCCTGGTTTTTCCCAGGTTATTTTTCTCTTGAGTGGCCATTTTTACTCTGAGAGAAAAAATCTGAACATCCATATATTTAGGATTTCTCTTGGGAGAGCAGTAACTCTCTCAGGAAAAACTGAATATCTGTACAAAGCCAAAGGCAAATAGCTTGGCTAAGCTGCAGACTCTCCCTTTCTGCATGCGGCCCCCTCCTGGAAAATCTTCCAGTGCCCCATGCCTCTATTCCCGTATAACTACCAGCTTCTTCACTTCAAACAGGGGTATCAAACATATGGCTCATGGGCTGTGTCCAGCCTGCCTAGATACTTGTGGGCCATGGAAGTTCAAGGTAGGGCCTGCTGCAGAATTTGGGGCCCTAGTAGAAATAGCTATATGTAGCAGGGGACTGAGTGAAGGCTGTGCAATGCAGCCCTGCAGCTGCTTGCATTCCCCTACTATGGCAAGCTTCCACTTGGCCTGCTGCTTGGTACACTGCTGTGGCAGTTGCTGCTGCCATTGCTGTAGTAACTACAGTTGCTGCCCTGTGACCCAGAACAAATTCAGTTTACAAGAAGTGCCTGCAGTCCAGATCTGGCCCTGGACCCAAGGTAAAATTAATACCTTGCTTAAAACTGTCACATACTTATGCACAAAATTAAGGTGTATACATAGTGCATGTGAAGAGCATGCATTAATGCAGAGGTTGTCAACCAGGAGTACCCATACCCCTGGGGTACCCAAAACAGCCCTAGGGGATATATGGGGGCAGGCAGGGACAGAGTACTGCCATGCAGCATCCTGTGCTGCCGTTGCCAGCCCAGCTGGACATGGGGGAAGCTCGCATGGAGTAGCTGCTGCTACTCTGCATCTGGCCACTTGCCCCCTCCACCTCCTGCTTGGCATCCAGCTGCGTGCCACCACTCTTGCTCAGGGGCCAGGGGTATATTGCTCCACATCTGGCTGTTGGGGGGTGGGGCTATGATGCAAAAAGGCTGAAAACCCGTGTTAATGGATTGGAGCCAGCTTCCAGTCTGCTATGTCTGTTTGACTGAACCCAGTTTCTAAAATATGTAAAAACTTGTATCCTGAGGGCTTTGCCCAAGCACAAGAATCTGCTTAATTAGGTCCAACTGCAAGAGTAAAACTAAATTGCAAGCAGTCTGGGATATCAGCACTTGATACACTAAGTACTTAAACCAGAACAATTGTGGCATCAGACATATGGTACAACTCATGCAGCACTCTCTCGTTTGGCTTTAATGTCCAATTTGGAGCTATTTCAGAGAGTCAATATATAGTTACATATTACTATGTATTAAGCACTATAAACTGTTAATTCATTCTTAAAACACATTAAACATTTTAGATAGTATAAACACATCTGCAGGAAAAAAAAAATCACGCAACACTGCCAAAAAACTAAGAGCCCCTTAATTAAAGCCCCTACTTTTCTGTAATTTACTATAAATTAAAGCAGCACCTTCTTTCCAGAAAGGACACATACACAACTCCTAAGGATTATCTATTTATTTATTTTAGTTCAGTTAAAACAAACATACAATGTTTCATTGAAACTGTGTAGCACTCTGCCAACAATTGTAGTTGCATTGTTGTTTTCTAACAATACAGTGGATATATACAATATATACAAACATGTACCATAGGATACCTGCATATGAAGTAGCTAATGCATTTGGGAAATTGTTTTATCTGAGAAGAATCGGAATTATGCATTTTTATGGACCAAAATGACTCCTGTGTTTATTGCAACATATACATTCATAATAAATAAAATCTTTGATGCTAGCATACTCTTACACACCTTGTGTAATACAATTTTCCATTTTTAAAGCATGAATCTTCTGTAAAAAAAAAAAAACAACATACCCAAACAAAAAAAAAAAACCAACCAACTTCCCTTTGACAGTTCTTACACAGATGTAAAATGGGAACAGTTCATTGAAGCAAATGTGATGATCAGTGATGACAGAGGAATATATACATAAACCCAAAGTCCCAAACCTATTATATACAGTATACTTACAGTATATACACACACATACAATTTATTTACATAGACTATCATAAATATTGAAAAATAGGTTTAGCTTTAACAGATTAATGCTCTATAAATAACATGTTACAGTTATGACTGAAATATCATGGAAGACAGCAATGAAAAATGAGGTGATGTAACAGTGGTTTAATACTGAAGCTGCTCATTTTAGGTTGTTTGCTGTTAACGAACCTTTAAGCAGACAGATTTACAAAACCAAAAAACAAACAAACAAACAAACAAACAAACCATATATCAGAGAAAAATCTAGCCAAGTGGTACTCAACTGTAATAGCTGGAGAACTATTTAGTCACTGAATAGGTTTCAGAGTGATGTATAATGTAAATGTCAGACACTTGCCGCATTAGGACTCAAAGTATTGATACAACATGATAAGATGCTATCATGAAAACATCTACATCTCGTCTCCCCTCTGGCTGCTATGGGGAACTGAGAGATCTTCCTCTTTTACCCTCTTGCTCTTTTATTGTTTCAGAGAAAGAAAAACTTCAATTTTTCACTCCCTTTGATGTTTGATATGTAATCTCTTCATTCCCTGCACCCTACAAGTTACATGGAGGGAGGGCATTTTAAACCTTCCTCCATATTTCCATGTTTATGGGGAGGAGGAGGAAGAAAAGCACTCTTAGCACCAAGACATTTGCTCAGCACTCCTGCACAGGCGTATCAGGCAGCATGGATAATTGATGAGAGTCTGATGTCCACTCTGACAGTAGGAGAAGCATTGATCAGGTCTGACATTGCAGGTTGAGAACCACTGGACTAATCATACAAGCAAGATAAGAAAAATGAAGCTTATTATACTTGTATGCTATGGATGTGGTCATTAGTTGTTGTAGTCATGTACAAGTATAAATAGACTACAACATCTGCAATTTTTCCATAAAAGGCTGGACAAAGATAAACATAATCTGTCAAACAGTGATTATTACCTGGAATTAATCCCAGTTAATTTTATGACAATAGATCTTCAGTGCTGCTAATTCAACTGATTATATGCCATTATTTGTTCCCTCTGTCAACTCTAAATGGAATTTCATTGATCATATTTTAAAAACATCATGCCAGATAAAAATAGCTAAACAGTCTCATGACTATTTCTTTAATAAGCTCTGTCTGGGTTTTCAAATCCATCATAGTGATGCTTGAAAACCTGTTGGTAAGTCAAACGTGCTTTAAATGCAAGTACCATTTCTCTTCAATCTGGGATAAGACAGAAAGCAAACATGCAAGAGAAACAAAACAGCTAATCACAACCATACAGCACCTATTTCCTTAGCTACCCGATTAGGTTCCAAAAATGTATCTATTTCTGAAGCAAAGTGTATGAGATGACGATCCAGTCCATGAGGAAATTTAATACTACTGGACAGCATGTTGCATGAAATATCCCAGTGGCCTATGTGAAGAGAATTTGTACTGAGCACCAAGTACTGGTGCAGTTTGCAGATTAGACTTTTACTATGGACAAAAACAGGAACAAAAATTATCAAGTAATTAAAAATCCAATACTGGATGAATAATTTGAGAAATACTGTACAGTTTGTAAATACTGTACAATTAGTAAACTATAGCAGGACCTCTTTATAATAGTGTACATTTGGTGGTCGAAGGTTGACCAAAAACAAAGACACCCCAAAAAACCCAAAGCACAGCCATAATTGACAATACCATTATTAAGCAGTACTCCCCATTAAACTCAATGAAGAGTTCTGTCTATCAATTACATGATATGACCCAGTATGATTTAGTAAACAGCTATAGCTGAAAAGAAAAACAAACAAAAAAAACCCTGTTTTACCCAATTGCACTATTGAGTACCTCAAGAAGGGAAATATCAAGATCTTTACCAAAAAAAGATTTCTCTATATTAATTTTAGAAAAAAAAAAAAAGTTTCTAACGCCATTCATTTCCAAAAGCCTAATTTAAAAAAAAATAAGAGCCTGAAAATTTGAGATATATTACCATTTTTGAAAATATAAATAGTATATTTAAATTTGGTATGCTGACTTAGGACATCAAGAATGACTTACATAACTGTTTTAATAACTGAATTTCACTGACAAATCTGTTTCTAGTCAATGATAGTGGACTGACAAAAAAGGTGGGACACTGATTAATTTAACAAGTTATTTCTAATGGCCAAAATAAGCAAAAAACCCAAATCAAAACAAAATAAAAACTAAATTATGCCCCTACAGAAAGGCAAGTTGTATTAAATTTAGAATGCAGATTAAATAGCTTTATATGGTTTTGTAAATTTTTGGGATAAAGTTTTATTTTTTTAAAAAAATGTTTTCTTAAAGTCAAAATAGTGCTTTGAGGTCCATAAGAAGTTTTGGTACAAAAAAATAATAGTGTTTTCTCTCTCTCTCTCATTGGTTATTTAAAACACTTTGCTGTAAATTAAGAGTTATTTCTCACATCAAATAGTTCCATTAGGCACATTCAAGTAAAATAAAATATCCAAGTAACAATGACAAAAGCCAAACATGGCTTGATAAAAGTCTACAGAGAGTTCTGTCCATTCTCTGGAATGGAATAATATTGTCACTTCCCTCAGCCAGAGACTCATGCGGTTTGGTGTTAAATTTTCCATCATGCAGAATAGTTTCTTTAAAAGAGTTCACTTATTCTACAGTCAGAAGAACCAGCATCGAAGAATCTGCATTTTAAAGGAAGCAAACTTGCAAACATAGGTGATTTTCATTCTCAGATATTTGAGTGAACACTGGCATCTGAAGTGGAGTATCTGATATTAAATCAAGCCAGTTAATGTCCATCAGATCCAAAATTGTGGGTCCAATCTAGAATAATCAGGGTCATACATCCAGTCATCACAAGTATGCCAGCAAGCAGGAAGAGTATAGCCTGTAAAGAGACGATACAAAAAATGTATTTCAGATTTTTCTCATTAATTTCCAAGGAGCATTAGTTATATGTTATAAACTGGTAAATAAATACTTGCCCCAAGGAACTTAAGATTTAAAATATTTAAGGAATGTTACACCATGTAGTCAGATAAACTAATTATTTTCATATGATTTGGTCCCATTTTAAAGCCAATCATACTCTCAGTTGATATCTAGTACTAATATGAATGGAACTGTGCAAACCAGCCTGATTCTGGGCCAGAACATCTAAGATCACAGGCAACAAGAATCAAGTGTAGAAGCCCAAATTATCAAGTAGAGGTCAGCTCATGCTTCACTCAATTTTTGTACCAGTTTTGAAGAAGCATTTGAGGGTAGATATTGAGGTTATAGTTTAAACACTGAACAGATGTTCTCTGGTGAACACAGACTAAATACTGTTTGCAATGAGATGTTTGTGTATTTATGTTGTTCCTGCCAAGATAGATAAAATGTGCTCCATTGCTACTAATGGGTGCTGACGGACATGAAAAAAAAAAAAACAACTAACTACCAGAAAAGGCAGAGCATTATTTTTACTCAGTTCCACAGCACCTGTATAGATCGGGTGGCTTCAGCAGGGCTTTTTGATGCTTCTAACTAAATCTGCTTCAAATCAGCTATTTAGCTGAAGCACCCAATCTATAGATGTTGGGCAAGCTGGGTCAAATTAACACAATGTCTCTTTTGGGCATGTGTTGTGCTCAGTGTGGTGGCACACCAAGTTTAAAGCAAAGCACCTTTTTTTTTTTTTTAAACTTCTGTAAGCAGCCAGTGTGGCTGGTCAGTGATGGTGCAACTAAAATAGCTTAAATTTGGTATAGCTCTTGTTCCAAGTTAGTGGATATATTACCTAAACTGCAATATCTATACAATATGATAGGTAATATGTTATACTAATATACAACAGATAGATAGGTAACATACTAGACAGAGGCAAAATACATGGCATTAACTGCCTCTCAGACACTCAGTAGCAGGGGAAGTGAGAAGCACAGCAAAAAGCAAGACTAAAAGGAGCCACTGTGCCATGAACTTCTGCTAAGATTTACATAGGTCTCCAACACTTCGTTCTCATCAGCACGGTGACCAAAAATGGAGCATGATCACTCTAAGCAAAAGTAAAAAAAAAAAAAAAAAATAAGTGGAGAGAGTCACCAGGATGCTCTCCACAGACTTCCATGGTGGTTCTCTTTTCAAT
This sequence comes from Crocodylus porosus, assembly GCF_001723895.1. NCBI lineage: Eukaryota > Metazoa > Chordata > Crocodylia > Crocodylidae > Crocodylus > Crocodylus porosus. The sequence goes on along the minus strand of NW_017728931.1, from coordinate 88,504,905 downwards.
TACAACTGCCTATGAGCCTACAGTTTGTTAATAAAAAAAAAAAAAAAAAATTGTGGAAACAGCTCTTGACTGCCAATTAAAAACAAAAAATTACCAAAATTCTGAAATCTTTAGACTATATAGAAACAAACTAAAACCCTTGCTCTTAGAGAATGACTAAACTTTAGCATTATGTACTTTTTGATACATACCCCAATCTTCTGGACTGATTTCATTGGTTCTTTCTTGACAAGTTTAATATAGAATGCAGAAGGAAGTATAAAGATCAGCATGGCAGCAGCTGAGGCACCTGTAGTTTAAAATATTCAAAGTTTACAGAAATAAGTGAATCTTGTTTCCTTAATTCATTTAAATAATTTTTCCCATTATTTTGAAGGGGGGAGGGAGAAACTCTGAAGCAATATAAGTATTCTTACCAATGAATCCAAATATATCTCGAATTGTTGGGACAAAGATGACAAGGACATTGGTAAACACCAAAAGAGATACAGTAATCAAACAGTGGCGCACCCAACTGAACTCTTTGCTGGCACATAGCAACTGGGTGATTGAACTGCGGATCTATAATAATAAAAGTTTAAAAAATTGTCACAAAAAAAGTCCTTAAAATGAAGCTTTCAGCTTAATTGCTTGACAATGTTATCAGTTGTTGCCCAACCACCTATTACTAGAACTAAAAGATATTAAGAGAATAATACTGTTTTCCCCACTTTTCTTTATCCACTTGATAGATCTTTATGCATATTTAATTTAAGATTTGTATATTGCTTATTTAGGTTAACGCAGCAGCACATGAAAAAATACTATATGAACAAACAAAATATAATGAGGGGGACTATGAGCAGATAAAGTACCCACTTCTTATATAACTTTTGAAGTCAATGGTGTAAATTCTGAATAAAATAGTTAATGTATACCAACCAATAAAAAAAAAAATAAAAAATTGCAAACACTTTCAAATGGGTAGTTCTCCCAATTACTCAGACTATGTAACACTGAAAAACTATATGGGAAAAGAGGGATTTACTGTAACTGATGCCTACTATCCATGGGTCTTATTGTTTTTCAGTTAAATGTATACAAAATTATAAATATAAAAACTTGTTACATAGAATAGAATAAGTCACTTTTACAAGTTAAAGAAAACAAAAACAAGTGAGAAAAAAAAATGGCAGTTGCTTTTCTTTTTAAAACAATTATTATGTACCTGTAGCAGAAGGAGAGGGAAAGGATAGCCAATTAGTAACTTAAATGAAAGTACAAAATGCATTCTTATTGTAGTAAAAAAAAATTACTTACTGGGAAGATAACTACAGGAACAGTGAGAGTCACAGCTAAAAGCACAGCTAGACGCACAATAAGAAGAACAACATCTGTACCTAGGACTTCAGAGTAAGTATGAAGCAATTCTGGTTCCACATTTCCTGTCGAGAAAAAAAAAAAAAAAGCATTTTAAATAAACTGTAATGAATACACTCCAGGAAAAAAAAACCAAACAACTCACTGCATGCAACAGGGATAGAATTCCTTACAAATGAAGCAAAACAATTCCCTTCCCTCATCAATCTAAACTGAATTCAAGCTTCAAATGGTGTTGCATCAGCTTATTTCTGTGTGGGGTTGTGAAGGAAGAAGCAACAGAAGAACAAGACCTTCCTTCCCCCACTATTTTACTCACAGGAGTACTCTCCAGTTAGGCCAAATGGTGTTTTGTTACCTCCTGACCTTCACTAATTTTGCATAGTTTAAAACAAATTAAGTCCCCAGTTATCAGAATCAGGCAATGTTAAGAAAACTCTTAAAGCCACATTTTGTTTTTATTTATTAATTTCTGGGAGTCTACACTGATATGGTGACATATGTAAATAAGGGCTGAATTAAGGATTAAAAAAAAGAGTACAGAGAAATTAGTACAAAAAAGGGAAAATAGTGAGAGAGATAAGGAAGATTTGTGAACAAAATTAGTGGCTAGCGAGACATCAGAAAGCTCATTCTCTTACTGAGACCATATTTCTGCTTGGAATCATAAGTTCCTTTTTATAAAATGCATCTTTTATATAAAACTCAAATCCTTTTACATACACATATGAATAATCAACAGGTCTCAGCCACCAGAAGTTTTTCTGCATTTTTTTTTTATGTGGATAAACTTAAGCACAAAAAAGTAAAGGATTTGTCCAAGATAAAGCATGTGTTGAGCAGAATTAAATTCTTGAATTCCAGGCTTGTGCTTTAGCCAAAATCTACGAGTTTATTTTTATTATGCACATACACATAACATGTTCAGTAAATAACAAATTTGCTTAATTAAAAAAAATTAAAAAAACCCACATTTGTTTCTTGAGACACGTTTCATTTAAAAATAAAATAGAGGAGATAAATGCTCACCATAAAATGTCAGGTATCCAAAAAGAGCAGCCAAGAAATACATGAGAAACATGGCAAAAAAGGAAACATTGGATACTTTCATCATCCTTCTTCGGCTTCGGCTAGTAAAAACAACAAAATCAAATATTAATACCAGTGAAAACAGTTAAAAAAAAAAAAAAAGTTACATACAGTAAATTTCTTCAACCATATGCAACATTTACCCTTTCAGCTCTTCATAAATAGGAAGAATGGCAGGATGGCAGACAAACGAAAATGTCAAGATTGGTATAGCATAGACAGTCTGAAAAACAAATATACTTCATGAACATCTTGGTAGAGATGACAAATTTATCTTCACAATATTTATTGGTAAGTTCCTACTTTGTATGTTTGCTCTGTTTATCACAAACTTTGTTTCAACTCTATGAACTGATTAAAACCCCAATATATTTTAAGACTCTCTTTCATTAACATTATTAAAACCAAATCTCAGTTTTCACTTTGTTCTTTAAGACTCCAATTCTGAGAGGTCTGGACCATCCTCAAATCCCACTGAAATAGGCACTGTATTCTTCATCTGTCAAGAAGTGCTAAACGCCATTTAGGATTAAACATTCAGTGTGTGATCTTGAATACTTTTATTTACAAGAGAATTCTCTCAAATGGATAGTTCTACGAATTTTCCCACAACTTCACTACTACAGTAAAAGCTTTGTTATCTGGCACCCATGGGGAATGGAGGGATGCTGGGTAACAAAATACGTCTGTTAATTGAGAGGCCTGAACAGGCATCTTTGCCTGTTCGGGCTGCCGCTTCTCCTGCCATGTCCAGGGTGTCACTGCCCCTCCTGCAGGTGCAGAGGGACAGGGAGGCAGGCCCCATGCAGGCTGCTTTGGCCCGGACCGTGGGGGCTCGACAAAACCAGAAATGCTATGGTGAGCACTTCTGGTTTCAATTTACCTTACAAGCTGGCATGCCAGTTAATAGAACGTGCCAGCTTGTAAGGTGCTGGTTAAACGGAGCTTTTACTGTATTACAGATTTTGAAGTCAGGGGGAGATTTCCATCAGCGGAGTTCTGTAAGCCTCCCTAGCAAGTGGTATAAGACCAACTTGCTGGGGAGGTTCACAAAAAAACTGCAACTTAATCTTTTAAATTTAATCTATAAATGCTTTCCTGAACAGAGACAGGATTGCTTATAGGCCTAATCATGTTGAGTGCTTTCCTAATTTGGGGCTTTAACCATGAGTGTTACTACTCTCTCTCAAGAAAAGCTGGACCCCTCCAGCTCTCTTTGAACTCAACAGGAAATTTGGAAGTTCAGTACCCTGCAGAACAGGGCATATTGTCCCCTCAGAACTGGGGGTGGAGGGAGAAATTACCCCATCTCTATTTAAACATATATGCCTTTAAGAAGAATGAAATTAATTTGTAGTTACCTGTGAGTTGAGGATGAAATATTTTGGTGTACATATGTCATCACTAGTGAAGTTTTGAACAACTGCAGTTGCAACAGTTGTAGCAATTGCTGAATGTGTCAGTGTGCCATTCAGTGTTGTGTTTACCACGTCGTGGTCCATAGGACAAGGGATCTGAAACTTTTTCCAAATTACCTAAAAGGAAGACCATATTACATTGTGTTACATTAATTGATACAATACAATAAAGCTTTCCAGACACCATATGTAATCCTGTTTGGAAGTACAGTATTATAAGTGTTGCACAACTATAGAGAAATTATACTTACAACAATAAGAAAGAAGACCATACACAGTAAGGAAAAGCCACTTGTATATCCTAAATATCCTGTATTCAAGAAAAAGAAAACAACATCTTAACTTTGGTATAAGTATGCATGTTTTTGCAAATGCAATGCATTTCAACCCTTGGCCTGCAGACCCATGTAATCTGGCCTATGGGTCTCCCCATGCATTGGGAAATTCAATGGTGGGGGAGTGGTAGTGGCAATTAACACTACCAATGCTCCCCTGCTGCCAAATTTGCAAGGCCCATTGCTTGGATGGGCCCCATTTCCCTGTGGCTTGATTAAGTTGGGGCCCAATGCAATCACATGAAAAAACAGCCAGGTAGGGCCTGATGTAGCTATATTGGGTCCATGCATCGGATCTGGCCCACAGACCAGATCAGGCCTGTAGATGAACCTGGCACTCCTTATCTTGTTCTCAGGCTGAAAAAGGCCAGGCACCACTGGTCTAAGAACATTATTAAAACAAAGTTCTCACAAGCTTGCTTTTAAACAGAGAAAAAAATGGCAGTCTAAAACATTTAGATGTAGTAGGGACATAATTCATATTCTCCATTTTCACAATTCACCTACCAAAATTTTACATTCAAAACAGTGGTCTCTTTCCACTGTTTAAAGACTTTATAATCAAATGCCATGAGGGCTCACAATTTTTATAAAAGCAGAAACTTAGCTAACATATTAGAAATAATTATGGGACTGTACTTAAGGAAATAAAGTGCAATGTGTGAAGCTTTAGCCTTTCTTTCTTAATATTTGGTTCATGTGCTTACCAACACACAAAGCTGTGTAGTTTACTGTGAGTGAACATCTCAGGCATAAGCAAAGTTCTGATTTATTTTTATTCATCCAAATATCACGAAAGTCAAACCGACCCACAACCTGCCCTTTACTGAACCGTGCACACTCATACTCATCACTGAAATGCAGGCACTTGTGAAAGGCTGTAGATAGATAGCAATACTGTTTAAGACATAGAGACCATTTCCAATTTAAACTGCTGGCAGAATTTAGCTAAGTAGAATTTGCCCACACCACTAGGGCTCCCATCCACATCTTGCTGGAGTGCCATGTGATTACTGATGGTAACAGAAGAAAACAGAATTCTGCCCCATGTGCCCAAACGGTAGTTACTCAGCTGTGTAATGGACAATTTTTGCAGCATAGCAGTTTGTGATCCTACTCCATATACTGTGAAAATGCAAGCATCCACATGGCCATGTAGGCATGTGGCTCTGCATGGAAGACAATTAGGTGAACAAACTGTGACCCACCTGGGTTTTCCCTTGCTTAGCAAAGCCTCTCTACCCACCACGCTGTTCAGTCAAAACACGAAAAGAAGGAACTGCCTCCTTCAGCATCTAACACCTGCTAGTCATGGGTTTTTTTGCTAGGTGGAATTTCATGACTTCCGCTTGTCCAGGGCATGTGCAGATAGAACTAGATACCTGTCCAGTCAGAGTACAGCCTACAGCCGCAGGCATCCACACTGCATGTGGAGTAGGACTGCCAACTATGCATGTGCCATAAATGGCAGTTATGTGGCTGGGTAACTGACATTCAGGCATGTAAAGTGAAATAGGACTCTGTCCAAGGAGTTTAATTTATTGCACATTATCCTGTTTCCATTGAAGTAAATGAGAATTTTCCTACTGACTTCAGCTGGAACAAGACTAAGTTTTATAATGTATCTGAAAGATGAGGACTCCAGTTAGCTGCAGTTCCCCATTCCACTGCAATGGAATACTGAGTCAGTACAGGTTCAGCAACATGACACCAGCTATTTATTCAGTACTGATTAATAGGAAGCGTGCCACCAACCTAATCATGAGCAGTACTACATTCACATTTTCCTCCGTTGCCCTAACAAGTACAATGAGTAGGCCACCTCATGTAAAACTGAGAGACCTGACAAGATCACAGTTAAAGGTGGCAGAACTGAAAATCCTACCTCAAATCCCCATTCACTGTATTTTTATATTCCACATGCACTTAATTCTGTAGCCTGAAACTACTTCCTAGTTATTGCTCTTAAGGACTACTCTTCTTAAGAGCAATAAGAAGTGTTCATAGCCCTTAAGGACTATGAACATAAATTGCATACTTTTCTAAACTTCCATGAGTTGAGGAATCAGGACTATGGACTATCATAGCAATACCCTGGACTCTCACATGTAGGGTCTAAATAGCCAACCAACCATACTTTTCCAAATGTTAACTAGGTGAATTGTTCTAAAAGTGAATTATTCTCTTACCTAGATTTTTTAGCAGCGACAAAGGAAGAATGAGCAGTAAAGACACCAGTATAACCAAATAGTCACCATTTAGGTACCATTCACTGTAAGAGAAAATAAAATTACATTTATTAAACATTATATGTTATAGTGATGACATGTAAGGGATAGTCCTCATTTATCTTCCTAACATGCTGTTCTATATAAATCAAAAGCACCAACGTAAATACCCTGCAATGCTACCAAATACAAAGACTGCTTTGTGCTAAAATTTCATACATTAGTGCAAACTGAAGATATTGCCTTCAAGATATTTGAGAATGTTTTAGCTAGTTACAGAAAAACTAGCATTTAAAACCACCTTTAGGAAAAAAGGTAGTTCTAGCATATACTTTGATAGTATTCAACTGAAATGAGTGAAATTCAATCTGAGTCAGGTAGAAGCAATATTCTACTTGCTACTACCAGGCTTCCCTGTTCTGTAACAGGAAGATCCTCTGCTCTTTTCAGGGAAGAAAAGAAAAAACCAACCACACAAAAACCCAAACCCTTTATGTTGCCTCATTGCTCTCCAACCATACATACAGAGAGAGCTGATACAGCCTCTGGGGTATCTACTGCCACACTGAGATAGCTTTGCAAGGTCAGGGAGACCATTTGGTAATTTGGCTCCACTGAGAGTTGCTAGCAGGTTGGGGAAAAGCTGCTGAGGGCCATATCTGAAGTTGAAACCCAAGACCTCTACCTAGTTTACTTCTTCCACTTTGTTCTGTAATCTTTTACGTTCTATGAATGCTGGAAATAGTACCATTAGATTCATAGAAGGACACACTATTATTACTATTTAGATAAAAACAACTACAACAAAAGATATATTGTTGACTTTGGCTGGACGTTTAAACACCAAAACCCGTATCTGACTTTCTTGTAAAATGGGGTAAATAAGGAATCATTTGAAGTCACCTAAGATAACTGAATTTAACTGACGCGATGGGGCCAACTTCTCTCACTTCTTACACTTAAAAACATGCATAAGAAATTCTCAAATTAGTGCAATTCAGATGTGTGTAAGATAAAGCTGAAGTACTTTTTTTCCCCAAAAAAATAACAAAACAAGAAGACAACGTTCTGATGGGTAACTTAAAATAAATGAATTGGTATTTTTTAAAACGGCCACATATTTTCTCCTGCAGTGCTGGCATATAATGAAATCTAATAAAGAATTGATGGAGTGCAACCCAGAACTCTTGCGTTCAGAATAGTTTATGGCTGTGCAGGTAGAAATGCTTTCGTAAGAGGTGAGAAACGGGGATTTGCAGCCCTTCAGGTGAGGAGGAAGTTGCCCAAGTAGCAGAAGACCCAAGGTTAAATTCTAATCACTAAATTATGAAGACTCCCTTTCACTTTCTGTAGCATTTTTTGGACTTGCACATTCTGCCCAAGTTGGCACCAACATTTTTTTTTAATCTAACCCTAAAGTATTAGAATCTCTAGAAATTCATTTATCCCTCGGGTAATAAATATTTTCCATTATGTTAATGTTTGAAAATCATCTCATCAGTTCATACTTCCTGAAATACATTAGGAAATAACAACTGTGACCAAATTTACTTTTCAGGATTAAATAATATATTGGTTGGCATGTCTGGTAACACTTACCAGATATTCTTATGTAACTTTTTCCATAATATGATGCAAGATACATATATAAATTTTAAAAACCTCTCTCCTAGTAGAGGCTGGATCCAGGGCAAGCGAACCACTCGGGATAGGACAATATCAAGTAAACAAGAAAATCCTCACTGAAGCTCAGCAATGAGCTCTGTATCTGATTCAGAAGCTATACTAAGGTGTTCCAGAGGAGGTTTTTGTATAAAATGTATGCAGCATCCATTTTTGTTTCTACTAATAGTTTGTCTGATGTGGGGTTCTAACACCTACCCTGTGCTTTCTTCGATGTTCATAAATGCCTTGATGACCAATGGTAACTCGTATTTCACTATGAAGAGGTAGCTTGACATAGCTGTAGGTGAAAAACATTACGGATCATTACAAATACAGAATATGATACACGATGCAAGAGAGCCACAAAACATGTTTCTTAGCTTTACTTGAACACAAGTAGTTAAAGAAAACATGTTATGTGAGACAAATGGTCTCTGAGAATAAAAAAGGAACATTTATCACTGAAATAACAGGTGTTTTTAAAAAGCCCTCACCTCCAATGTTCTGCATTGTAATTGATCCAGAAGCTGCAAGTTTTCCAGCTAAACCAAATGCCTTCAGTCCTAATTGTTCATATAATAAAGACCCTACAAAAGACAGTCAATTAGAAATGCTTTGTTACTAAGAAAAAAAAAAAAAAAGGTCAGGAATATCTAGCTGTAAAAATATTAAGAATGTACTATACCTCCTTCATTAGCCGTCTTCAAGAGGAGGTGAACTGAATACAAAGAAAACATTGACACAAATATCAAGAGAATCCTGGGGAAAGAGAGGGAGAAGAAACAAATCCCAGTAAGTTTTAGACAGACAGTCTCAATTCATTTAATGTAGCCCTACTTAATTAAGGATATTATTCAAACGAAGGGAAATTGAGCTAGAACAACTCTTCACCCCTGCAATGATATCAAATACCATGCAATCCAATCCAGACAACAAATTTAAACAAAAATAAGTGCAAGTTCTTATGCTAGCTAAATGTTTTGAGGAGGGTGCAATCAACTATTGTCTGATCTAGAAATATCATACTAAAAATCCATATCTGAATAACTAAAATAGTATAATCCCATGTTTAGACCTGGTTTAAGGAATAAATGGCATCAGTACAAGCATCCCTTTCTACTGCAAGTAATGTGTATAGTAGTAGTTTAAACTTAAAATGTGAACCAATTCCATTGTATTGTGATTGATCCAAGACATTAAATGCATTTAAAAAATCCCTGTGTATTGTTTGGAGTTGCTCTAAGCAGCTGTTTTACTATTCTCTTATAGATTACCGTGTTCAGCCCCACAGAAAATTATGAAATGAAGCAGTATAGCTGACCAGGTACTTAGGTACACAGAAAGGCCACTTGGAATGGTGATGAGGTAGTTCAGGCTGAATGCCCACTTGGTTTCTGGCTTATATGCTGAAGTTGCCAGCAAATATTCCAATGCTTACATGAATACCAATATACTAAGAACTCTACTGAGACTACATCTTGCACAATCTGTTTAATAGCTATCATCTATTAAGAAGCTACAAATCGGTATTATAACCAGGGCCAGATTTTAACAACTTTGCTATTAAAAGCTATTTGTAGCGTTATTAATCTTGAGCTGTGAACTCTCATTATTAGCTTAGCGATTACAAATCTTCTGGTACCACAACTCCTAATTGTATTGTATTTTGTAATAGTATGTGAATTAGCTTAGACTTCTCTCAGCAGTAATCCAAACCTGCTTCAAATAAATAAATTTTGAGGGGAAAAAGTAATTACTTTAAAAAGCTAAATATCAGGATTTTGTGCTGAATTATTCAAATAACTGACTTACAACTTGCTTCTATCCACCCTTTCTTTACCAACTCCTACAAGATATCCTAGCATGCATTTTTCTGGTGACCTCATAACTACTGCAGAACCTCTCCAGAGCATGAAATTGGCATATAAAGGGGTCAGATGGATATCTGTTTACTATCTTACTGAATGGCATATTTTTGCCAATTTAATTCCTGGAGTTTTATGAAATAATTAAAGTTCTCAGCAAAACAATAAGTTTATCATGCCATATGTTAACAACCCCCCTTAAGCCAGCTTCACACACCACTGGGTTTCTGTGGTAATTGTAATATTGGCAGCTAGTGCATGCTGGGACATCTTCTAATGGAAATCAGTGATCTATAACCTTGAGGAATCTGAGAAGACAAAAAAGATAAGCTTGAAGTCAGCTAGGTGATGAATATAGCTGACCCCCTTGTTTTTTTAGGGCTTTCAGTGTGACACTATATTTAGGGTAACTACTTCTCTTAACAGAGACCTACAACTATTTTTAAGACTACTGTTCAATCACTTGATGACACACTGTATTAGACCATACCAAAGCCAATATTAAAAAAAAAAATCTTCTTTAAAGTTCTCTAACTCATTTCACCATACCGTATGCAATTATGTTACTGTACAAAGGCTGTGTCTACTTTTGGTATAGATATAAAAAAATTGGGAGAGGTACCCTGCCAACACCCTCTAGTGGAGAGACCAGCAATAGGCTCCTTTGCTACTATCACTTAAACCAGTTTCCAAACTGAGGAAGTGAAAAATTACACTTTTGCTGATGCAGTTGTGTCCATGCTAGTACTGGCACAACTATGTTAGCTCAGGGAGGAAGGATCACATACTGACTGGCTTAACTATATTAGCAAAACTTTTCTGAGTATAGACCAGGATTAATGTGCAAGAAACCCCCCTCAAAACTATTCTTAGCTATCCTGCTCTATTAGCTGAACTAAATTTTGAGACTATAAACTTGAACTCTCACTGAAGGTACCAGGAGAAACCCTGGCCCAGTATTAAATTGACAGCAAAAGTCCTATGAATTTCCAGGATTCTTTCTAATAATCTTTAAATGAAAAAGAATGTCGAATTGGGTCCTTAAAGTGCATCTCCTTCCATTATATAATAGAGTTTAAAATCACTGCAATGATTTTAATACCAGGCCATAGCTTATCAAATAAAAAGGAAATCAATTTTACCAATAGAGCAATACAACTCACTTTTATAGATCTGTTAAAAGCTTAAGTATTTGCAAGTTTCAGAATAGGCCAAAACTGCTAGCATGCTAATTGCTAAAGCAGCCAGTAAGTCCCCAAATGAATCCTTACATTACTGAATTCAGTGGCAGTTTTGCAGTCTACCTGCATGAGGTAAGGATTTCAGCACTACTGCTTGTCTAATAATAATTACTGGGCAAATTAACACTTTTGATTTATCAAATATACTTACACAAAAAGAGCAATTCCAGTGTTAGCCATGGCATAAGAAAGTGCAAGAATGCCACTACCCACAATTGCATTGCTCAGATTAAATACTGACATTCCAAAGGAAGTAGTACCCGGATGCTGTGGAAGAAGAGGAGGCAACTATTAACAGAGAACCAGTTATTTTCCTTTTAAGTGAAAATTACTCTCTGTCCACCAAATTCTTAGTGCGCTAACTTCAAAAACACCATTAACACATACTTACATATTCCGTTTCATATTTCTTCTTTCCAAGATTGGATTCAAGTAAAAAATTTTGATTTTCTGGATCCATATCTACATAATGGCTGTAAAAACCAAACAACAAAAATCCATCTTTAATCATCATCATCACTAATGTCTTTTATTTTCACTGCTTTTAGAATTTATCAGTGCTTTTTATTCCTTCTCATGGGAAATCCAATCAATCAAAATTATCTATTAAATAAATATATACCACTGTATATTCAAATTTTTGTATTTGTAAGATATATGTAAACATTCAGTCTTAAGGTCTAATGGACATTTTATGGTGCTGTACAAAACGTTACGTGTGGAAACAAAAAACAGATGCAAACAAACAAACAAAAAAACTGCAAACCCTCTGACCTCTTCATAGCAGTTGGTTTGGTTGGGTATGAATAGCTGAAGTCATTGCTATTGGAGCTATAGCTGCTGCTGTCCTCATCTGGAGAGATGTTAAACTTGCCCATTTCTGCTTTGGTCATGGCAGAGATATTCAATATGCTTTCCTCAGTTATCAAATGAAATAAGGAGTCTTGAGGCCGATGCCCCTTCCGCGGTGGCAGCCGAGGCTCCGCTCCCTCTTTTGTCCTTGGCTGCTGGACTTGCCTTGTCTGTGAAGGTAAAAAGGAAACGTCAATACTGCAGTGGTCTCTCGAGCTAGGTCACGTGAAGAGCTTCTGCTGCTGCTCGTCGGGGCTGATTCATCCCCAGCCAGGCGAGTGGAAAAGTACTAGCCGAGAAGGGAGGGGAGGGGAAAGGGGGGGGGAAGAGAAGAGGGGGACGAGAAGGAAAAGTACAAGACACTGGCTCAGGCGTAGAACAAAGATAATCTCCAACTACAACACACAAGCACACGCCAGGAGATGTGATCTGAATAAGCAAGGCTCTGCCTTTGTGTGCTCGTATGTGGGGTTATCCCAGATGTGCTCTCTGGCTCACACAACAGCCCATTTAAAAAAAAAAAAGAAAAAAGAAAAAAATCAAACAGAAATCCAATGCACTGGGGCTGTTTGGAAGGCATTTGCCTCCAAAAGCAAATCCATCTTTGTGCCAAGCCAGTGAGGCTGCAGGGCAAAAACTGCAATATTGATTTTATAACAAAAATAAAGGTACCCAGGTAACATGCTTTTTATTTTTGCTACAGTATTAAGACAGTGATCGAGAGAGAGAGCGCCAGGAGAGAGAGAGAGCGCCTAGAAGGGCAGCACCTCCACCCGGGGCCCCTCCTATACATACCAGGAACGAAAAACTGATGCAACACTGATGTGCGATTATCACACCGCCGGGTCCCTATTAACCTTCCCTGCAAACATTTTCGTGCTGCTCTCTCCTCTGTTTACCTCCCACTCCTCCCTCCCCCCCTCGACACGGGATCCCCGCATTTTAAATGGGAGAAAAATGCAGATCAGTCACAAGACTGCACCAGCAGAGTCCGGCCCCGCATTTTCCCTCTCCCTTCGCATGGAAACGAACAGCAGCGGGACCCGACACCCACCTTTCCCACGTAGCGGCGGCTCCCTAACAGAAGCAGGGCACGGCCAGTGGCGTCGCCCAGCCCAGCCCAGCCCAACCCAACCCAAACCGGCGCTCCCGCGCCTCACCTCACCTCGGCCGGCGATGCCGCCCCGCGCAGGGCTTCCCTGGTCGCTGCGGCGCGGGGGCACGAGTTCACGATGAGCTTTTCAAGGGCAGGGAAAACAAAATCCTTGAATGGCTTTTTTTTGTTGTTGTTGAAAAAAAACGGAGCAGGGACGGGCGCGCGGCAGGAGGGGCGAGGCGGGCGGCAGCTGTGGCTAGCCACGGTGCGCACTGTCGAAGACGCCGCTCGAGCTGTGACTACGGCGGCAGCCGCCAGTACTTTTTACACTGGAATGTGGAGACGTCACCGGGAGGGGTGGGGCCAGACAATGTGCTGCTGCCTCGCCTTTGTGTACTAACACGGCGCAGCGCCCCTCCCCCGGCCGCGCGCGCGCCGCACAAAGGGAGAAGCGGGGGAAGCGCTTCGTGTCCGCGCTGCCCGCGGCAGCAACAATAACAACGATAGCTGTAACACCGCTGCAGGGATCCCAAACGGCCAGCCCAGTTGATGCTGGTGGTGGGGAAGCGCTTCCTCCCGCCGGTCCCCCGAAGCCGGGCGCTCGCGTTCCACTCAGGGGCCTCTCTGCGTTCAATGAGCGCCCGCTCCCCCCCGGCCACGCGCGCACGGCGGGAGGCCAGGCCCGCGCTGCCCTACGTCACGTTTCATACGAACGGACAAGGAGAGCCTACAGGCCGCAGGGGTGGTGGACCCGTGAGGCAGCTCGCGGTCCCCGGGGCATATTGCGGGAAGGGCCGTCACTGTGGGGGCGATTCCGGACTAGCCGCGGGGATTCCCGCCCCCCCTTCCCGGGAGAGCGGGGCGCTCCAGCTCCTCCTGCGCCGGCGCAGAAGGTTCTAGAGCGGCGTTGCGCGCGGGGGGGGGGCCGACTGCGCGCGCACAGCGCCCGGCTCTGAAAATTTTCCACAGCTGCAGCTGCCGCACGAGCCCCGCCCGTGGCCCCCCCTCGCGTGACGCGGTAGTCACTGCCTTCCTCCCCCCCAACTTGGGGTGGGGTTCGGTTCCCATGGGAGCGAGGTGCGGGCCGTTGGGGGGCATTAGGCGTGTGGGAGCAGGTCTGAAGCCTGGCGCCTCTGCACGTGCCCGCCCGGTCAGGGGCCCCCCGCCAGGGCATGGAAGAGGGAGCACCCAGCCGCCTTCCCTGACCAGCCAGGTGCCGTGCTGGCACCAGGCAGCAGCCTCAGCGGGTGCATGGGATCCCAACCCCCCAGAGAAGGGGAGCAGGATATGCGCCCAACACCCTACCTACACTCCTGGTGGCCCAGGCAAACTTTTAGTATGTGCCCCCCTTTGCTAGTGGTAGTGATAATAATACAAAATTACCGTTTTTGGGTCCCCTTTCTGTCTGGCCCCTGCCTTGCCATTGGGTTGCCCCCCACCTCAGCAGCAGCAGCAGTGACTGCTGGGGCCAAATGGCGCTGCAGAGGGCCTGCCGGCTGGTGAGGCTGGCACCAACGTCCTGTCACAACTGGAGGCTGGGGAGTGGCAATATTGTTTTTCTGGGCTGCTCACAGACAATTGGCCCAACTGTATGAAAAACCGAACTTTAAAATCAGGTGTGAGTTCGGTTCTTAAACTCATTCATCTTCAAGAGAGGCCGGAAACTTTGGAGCAATTGGGCAAGTGCCTGTTTTGTGTCTATCACAGATCAGCTGACCAGGCCAGGCCGGCCTATGTGGATTACTTGCAAAGGCAGCCTATGGCAGGATTTGTTCCCATATTTTCAACTGAAAAAAAAATTAGTTATGTAAATGCTAGAATGATGGATCTTTAAATTACGTCCAGAGCATCTACAGTATGCAAGGTGTTCTTTATCAGTTTGTATATCCAGCTAAATGTGGAAATCCAGCTAAATGTGGTAAAATAATGGTAAAACTACTTGCAAAGCCAGCCAAGAAAACCAAATCGGAGCAAGCCTGCATTTGCAACTTGTGTTACTGGGAGGGAAATAAGAAATGCAATAACGCAGGTGAAGGGAACATGTCAGTTTAATTTTGGAGAAGAAATGCATACCCTTTGACCTGGATATACGAATGCAGTATAATACAGCTTTTGTGTCAAAGGCATCCCTATGAGCACTTATAAAGCAATTAGATTTTAAATGAGATGGGTTAAGTTCACCTGTTCATTACAACTCTCAGCTTTTGGTGCCACTTTTATATGTGTGGGTATGTTTGTGCATAAGTAGGGAGTGTGCAGAAGTAGCCACTGACTGATCACATAGCTGCAATCACTACAGTGGGGCAGGTGCTGACCTGTGCCTTGGTACTGCCCTGCTATGCCTCTGGGTCCTGTTCATGACAATCACCTAGTTTTGGCAGGTTGCAATAATAATTGTTTCCCCCCTTTTAACATTCTTTTACATAATTTGGTTTATTTACTTCACCTGTCCTTTACCTGGCTTTCAGCAGCTTCTGATAACTTCTCTGTGCCACAAGTTTATTGATCTCTTGCCTTTCTTTAAATGATGTTTATTTACATAATGGAGTTAGACAAAAGTTATTGTTTTTACCTGATATTTAGTTTAGGCTGTATCTGTTTCTTTCCCAGGCCTGAAGAAGGTTGATAAATAATATTAATCTAGAAAGAAAATATTATATTAGAACAGAGCATAGGGCCCTTAGGGAAGGCTTCACTGTACAAACATGTTGCAAATAAATGTCCTGCCCTGAAAAATTTACAATTTCTGCAATCCTTCTTTTGTCAAAAAGCTTTTTGATTCAATAAAATATATCACATTTTTACATTGTTCTTTTTCTTTTCTCCAGGATTGATGACGCAGCTGCAAATAATTTGTGGCAGTTTGAATTTTAAAATTTTGTATTTAATTCTTTTTGTAACTGCAAACACATCAAAAATATTTGTTGCTCTTCTGATTATTGAAATATATTTTGAGACAGAATAATAAATGTAATTAGTCATCAGTTCTTTCCTACAGTTACTCTACCATATTATTCTTCTTTTGCTTCTCATTTAGCCTTGTTCTTTTTTCTACTTGCTTCAACCTCCTCCTTTCCCCCCTTTTCCTCCCCTTGTCTCTAGGCTTTTCTTCTTATTCCCTTTATCCCTTACCCTCTCCCACCTCTGTATCTTAAACTTTGTTCTGTACCTGCCTTCTCTACTTTTCACTTTATTCCTTGTGTGCAGTCTTCACTTGCTTCACACTTTCTTAGAGCTTTGCTATTAAAGACATTTTCTGTCTGAAGATTCTGTATCTACTAGGCCAGGGGTATAAAACTCATCCAGCCACCCGGGCTGGATGAGGGCTGTGGGGTCGGTCTGCAATCTGAATGCAGCATGAGGACTAGCCACACATACCAAATCAGCCCACAGGGCTGCTCTGGCATGAGCATGCATGCAGCATGCACTGAGGACCAGCTGCATGTGTTGCTTGCAGTCAGTGTGCTGGTTCAAGCCCTGTGTGGCACTATGCAGCATGCAGTGTATGGGACTGGAAGTGATCCAGGGCATGCTCTACACAGTGCACAGCGCCAGTGTGGGACATGTGGCACCCTTGCCAGACCAGCCCTATACATGGAGTCTGGCACATGGGACTGTTCTGTGGGCCTGATCCAGGCCAGCCCTGGATCCAATGCACAGGGCTGGTCTGGTGTGAGTGCCACATGCAGTGTGTGTGCCAGACTGCTCCCCCCCAATGTTGCATG
This sequence comes from Crocodylus porosus, assembly GCF_001723895.1. NCBI lineage: Eukaryota > Metazoa > Chordata > Crocodylia > Crocodylidae > Crocodylus > Crocodylus porosus. The sequence goes on along the minus strand of NW_017728931.1, from coordinate 88,488,032 downwards.
CAACAAGCACTGATTTTAGTTTGGTGCAGCAGGAAGAATACAGGGCTGGTCTGGGGCACATGCCCTGTGCCCCTGTGCCATACTGGTCCTGCATGCAGGATCCAGCACAGGCAGCCTTTCTGTGAGTCCAGTCTGGATTGGCTCTGGATCCATTGTACAGGGCTCATCTGGCTTAAGTGCTGCATGCTCCATGCAATCCAGACCAGCCCTGCACTGTGTGCAGCCTGCACCAGATAGGTTCCCCATGCCAGATGGAACGTGGGGCTGGGGAATGCCGAATGTGCTGCATGTAACGGGCAGCACTACAGGCTGGATGATACAGCTCCACTGGCTGGATTCAGCTTGCAGGCTCTATGACAGCCCTGTACTAGGCTATTTATTTATCTTTAAGACTGTTGGCAATGAAAGAAACTTTTTTCTTGTTTTCTTTTTTGCGCATTTCACAGTTCTGTAGTTTTGCTATTGCCTTTGACAGTTAATTTGCTAGTTAATTTTATCCTGATGAAAGGCCCTGTAAACATCAGCAGCCTGAACCCTTACACCATTTGGGAACAAACAAGCAAAATCCAGGACATTTAAAAAGTCTTCTGGCCGTGGGCTGGAATAACCCAAGTCAGGTCCGAGTGGGTGCTAGGATCTTTCTGCATCTGATGTTTTTCCCTGCAACAGAACAATGCAAGGACCTGCATCAGTGAGTGCTACTGAAGTCATATGTCTGTGGGCTGTATCTAGTGGCTCTGTGAGCCAGATCCAGCCCATTGGCTTTAGGTTGCTGACCCCTGCTTTAAAATATTCTATAATAGAAGCCTCATATGCTAGTAGTGTTATTGTAGTCTGCAATGAACTCTGCGCATGTATTTCCTATTGTGATTATAGTCTCACATTCCAGACTGCTATAGTTTAAGGGTCCATCAACTTTGCACTCTTGGATCTCTGTTTTCAGGCCTATATTTTTTGGCTGTGAAAATTCACCCCCTGCTGTAACTTGCTTTACAAGTTCTCAGCCTGAGAACAATTTATTTTTAAATCGGATTAGTGGGTTTTAAGCTAGGTAAGAATAGTATTTATCATGTTCCTGTGATAAATTAGCCTTGATTTTTAAAAACAGTTTTTCACTTATTAATTCTTCATATCTTCTTTTTCACTTTATATTAATTCTTAATTAAGATACATGTTGTTTTTAAAAAAAGTTTTGGAGTATTATCTGTACCATGTGGACTACAGTAGCTTATTTTATAACTTTGTTACCTACGTTGTAAATTATATGCATTGTAACATTGTAGAAGTCAAATCTAACCACTGGATTTTGGAATGATACTTCATAAATTGCCCAGAGGTGCATAATTAAGTAAAGTAATATATTATTGCAAAACAAATACTTTTTACAGTTTCATATTATTAATTATGCCTGTGTTTAGTAAGAGTATGAAACCCTTTAAACTTATAATGTATATAAGGTGAAATCTAATGCATTGTTGAGGGGTTGTGGAAGGCACATAATACAAAGTCATGGCAGTGTGCTAAGAAGCCACAGAGCTCTGTGCAGAAAACAGTGGCACCTTACATATGATGGTACTAACCTACACAGCTAGTCCATGGTATTATAAAGGAAGGATGAGATACCTGAGAATATGTACAGTGTCATACTTCATGGGTTTATGAGTGTGTAGATCCATCTGTTCACAAAATTTAAATAAGACAGAAGTTTCTGGACTCTTCCAAAGTTCTGATTGCTGCTCTTAGCACACATGTACAGCTAGTGGTATTCTGTTCTGGGCTCTGATCATGTATTCTTTTCTCATACAGAATTTCTGCTGAAGCCAAGAGAAATTGTGGTTGTATAAGGAGTACAGGATTTTTATGCTGCCCATTGAGACTCATGATAAGTTGTGTATGAGGAATATCATTCAAATGTTATTTAATTCTATATACATAAAAGTCTTAGTCTTTATTTACACTCTGATTGTCTGACTGAAGCAACCAATCAGAGAGCTCCAAGAGCGTTCAGACAGGCGATGGCATTGCAGTGTGCCGCCATGATGGTGGGGGGGCCAGGCCAGCTGTGCTGGCCTGCTCCACCCCCAGCCCTGCTCCCTGTATGCAGCGTCAACGGAATGGAGGGAAAGAAGGGGAGCAGGCCTGTTCCCCCCTCCCCCAACCAGATAAGAAGAGGGGCTGGGGCTGGACATGATAGGATGCAAAGCTGCTGGGCCCCAACAAAAGCCAGCAGGGAGGGGGAGGGGGCATGGTGATGGCATGCTGCTGCTGGACCCTGCCAACAGCGGGGAGGGGAGGCAGGCAGAAATGGACCTTAGCGCGGGGGTGGCCCTGGACCCAGAGGACAGTCTATATAAAAGGCTTAGTCTGTCCGTCCATAACACTTTATTTGCACTTTGATTGGTTGTCTGAAAACCAATCAGATTGCTCCAAGAGCATTCCTGACAGGAGGCAGCAGTGGTGGCACACCACCATGACAGCAGGGACACAGAGAACAGAGTGCTCGCCCTCCTGGCCCTGCTCCCTACAGGCGGTGGTGAAGGAGCAGACAGAGTGAGGGCAAGCCCCTCTTTTGTACCCTGCTGCCGCCAGGCTGCAACAGTAGCCATTAGGGAGGGGGAAGGGAGAGCAGGAAGGGGAGGGGGGTTCACAGTGGTGGCGCGCTGCCACTGCTGGGCCCTGCCAGCAGCCAGAAGGGAGGGGGAGCCGAGAGGGGAGACAGG
>NW_017728931.1:88405061-88485202 GCF_001723895.1 Crocodylus porosus | reverse complement strand
AACTGGCTCCAGGCCTGAAGTGAGGTGCGCAGGGGGTGAATGGGCTGGGACTGGAGGCAGTGGCAGGGGAAGCAAGCCTGGACTGGAAGTGGCATAGGGAAGCAGGACCAGGCCCAAAGTGCAGGGGTAATGCAGGGGCAGGAGCCGGACATGGGCCTCTGTCCCTGCCCCCCACATCATTCTTGACAGGCAATTTGCTAGTCCTGAAATATTTTTCCTGTGTTTATTCTAGCCTAGCAGCACTTTTTAAAACCATATTTACTGTACCTTAACATTCAGACTTATATGAAAGTCAGGGATAAATCTTGACCCTGTGTTTTCAGTTAACCAGTTGTGTAATTGTGTTGCAGTAGGCTCAGGACAGGAAGTGCTGCATGTAATGAACAGAAGAATACCTACCCCCAAAATGAATTTAGTCTTAAAGGGGCACTGCTAGATGCTATAAAAATACTTTCGTTCCCATTCTCTGGGCACGTATATAAATGCTATTATGGCACATGGGTGTGTTTTGCTCCTTGGCATGCTGTTTGAACGGAGCAATAAGCTCTGGAGTTTATTTATGGATATCACATTGAGCCAGGGTAGAGCAGCCCTGGCTGGCAGGAGGTACCAGGGGTCAGCCTGCCAGCCTAAGGCAGCTTCCCCTGGCTCGGCAGCTGCACAGAGGCTGGTGGGGGCATGAGGGTGCTTCAGCACAGGGCTAGCCAGCTGGCAACCCCTGCATGGAAGCACCCTTATGCCCAGCCAGCTGAGGCAGCATCTACACGTGCACTGCTTTGGTCTTTTTTACTCCACAGCAGGATAGTATTTGTATTTACAAGTACTGTCCTGCTGCACAATAAATTAGTTTACTCCAGCCTAATAGATGTGCACATGTAGCTGATAAGATATTTACTCAGCAGCTAAAAAGTCAACTAAACAGTAAATTTCTCATGTAGATGCACCCTATAACACTTTCTTAAGAGGTTTAAATATAGTACTCTCTCCCCATTCATTCTGATTGTTTCCACTTAGAACACTTTTTTTCCTGAGAGATTTATACATATATATATATATATTTGTATGTACATGTATAGTTACATATATGTGTGTATGTGTATGTATATTCATACTTCTGAGAATAGTATTTGTTAACCTGAAACACCCCACCCTCAAAACCTAAATACTTTTATCTATATACTACAGTTATTATTGTACTCATTGTCGCAGAGCACTTAGGTGCCCTGCTCCTGGTAAAGAGCAGTTGAGTGAAGAGGCACAGGTGCTCATTGCCAGGGTAACCGGCAGTAGTCAGCTGACCGGAAGCGGCAGGGCCTGGCATATATAAACCCCAGGGCAGAGGCCAGGATGGCAGTTTCTTGCTGGCAGTTGATGGGGTAGGAACTCTGCTGGTGTTAGGACAGTGAAGTGGCCAAGATGCATGAGCAGTTGGTATGGGTAAAGGAGGGAGCACCCTTAGGGGTGGCTTGAATAATGGTGTAGCCAAATTGGCTTAGATTTATGTTATAGCTTAGGGGCTTGAATTTTTGTTTGTGATTTATGACTGGTGGTTTGGGTGAGGCTGTTAGGGGTTGGAGGAGGCCGGGGGGGCCATGGTAGTGTGGGGACCCTGGTGCCAGAGTGGGTGCAGCATTTTGAGGTGTGCGGACTGCAGCCCTAGAGCAAAGGGATCAGGCATAGCTACAGCCACCTGAGCCCATCTGCGTGTGTTCAAGACCTTGAGCTGGAGATTTGGGGCCAGGTATGGGTACAGCCACCTGAGCCCCAAGGTGGTGAGAAGCCCCAGAGCCAAGGGGGCAGTCAGAGAGAGACGAGGGCTATGGCTAAGACCTAACAACATTTGGGTCCATCTGTGAGGCTTGGGGTGTGGTACTGGGGTGGCTAGAGCCACGCATAGCCCATAAGGCTGGGGGCATTGAGACATGGTACAGAACGGGGCCAGGATAAAACAGAGCACCGTGTCCAAGGGGATGAAAGGCAGCCTCCCTTTACTATATACAAGATCAAGGCATGGTGGGTGAGAACGAGAGTGCTTTAATGCAAACTTGGCACGGAAGGGGGTGCTAGGGGAGATCACAGCCACCCCTAAGACCCTGCGCTGTGACACTCCATTATGAACAATACATTTGGAAATATTTAGAGGAGCCCAGAGATATGTATTTACATGGTACTAATGTAGTTTGAAAGCAGTATGCCTTTGGCAAATCAGGATGCATCACACAGCACAGGGAGACTCACCCAGAATCACTGTGGGCACAAACACTTCATTCATATTCTTACTGTTTAGTGGTAGCAAAATACCTGCCTGTGCACTGTTGACAAGCCGGAATTCCTGAATACCTCCTTATCATACACTTTCCTGGTTCATCTAAAGTGTGTATTTATGGATCTCCCAAATAATCTAGCAAGGTCTGCATTGCAAAGCAGCAACAGTCCTCCTTACTTTTTTGTTCTTTGGTAAAGGATGGAGATGTGGCAGTTTACAAGCTGATTGGAGTCATCTGTGCCTCTCCCACAATTGTGGGAAACCTAAATCTCAAAATCTTCAGTCCACTCAGGGTATTGACTGTCTTTACTATGTATCCATGTAGCAAAGCAGTTACAGCTTCACAAACTCTTATTATCACAGCATCCACAATAGACCTGCCAATCCCAGTGGTCCTCTGTGGCCATGTTTACGTTCCAGGGGTAGCTGGGATGTTTCCTGGTGGCCCCACAAGCCTTGCCCTGGTCTGGCTCTAGGGAACCCTCTCCTCCTCATCTGTCATGCCTTGATCTAACTATCGAATGTTAGAAAGGGAGGCTGCTTAAGTGTCCTAGAGCAAGACTTCAGTTCTTCTGACAGCCAGCACCTGGACCACACTGGTCTTAGTCCTCCTTTGCTCCGGAGAAGCCCTCTTGGCCTGCTTGTGCCCCTCAGGTACTTTCAGACTTAAGGGCTATTCATGGCCTCCGAATCTCCCCTACTTCTGTTGCCATGCCTTGCGGGTATTACTGGACAGTTGCTGCCTTGTTGGGGGTTTCTGCCTTCTTGGCTTCTGCCCCTTTTCTCTAGCTGGGCCTTCTAGCCCAGGCCCCCTGTACTGGACTTGGCTTCTGAGCACTAGCTCTTATCTTGATTACTTAGGTCCTGGGCCCCCTGGCCCTGTTTCAGGCCTGCTCTGGGTCCCCAGAGGTGATCTGATGGCCATCTATAAGGTTATCAGGGGTGACCACCGGTACCTGGGGGAACGTTTGTTCACCAGAGCACCCCAAGGGATGACGAGGTTGAACAGTTATAAACTACTGCAAGGCTGTTTCAGGCTGGACAATGAGGAAAAATTTCTTTACTGTCTGAGCCCCCAAGGTCTGGAACAGCCTGCCATCAGAGGTGGTTCAAGCTGAACCACTGAACACCTTCAAGAGTAAATTGGATGCTTATCTTGCTGGGATCCTATGACACCAGCTGACTTCCTGCCCTTGGGCAAGGGGCTGGACTCTGATCTTCCGAGGTCCCTTCCAGCCCTAGTGTCTATGAAATCTTCCCTGCTGTGGGCAATGTGCCTGTTTTGGCCCTGTCTTTACCCTGCTCTGGGCACTGAGTTGGCTTTAGCGCTTTCTGGGCCCCTGGTCCAGTCTCCACTCTGCTCTGGACACTGAGCCTGCTTTGGATCTGTCTGTACCCCTTGGCTTATCTTATCTGCGCCCCTTCCACCAGCCTTGCCTTGCCCCCGCCAGCCCTATCTGTCTTGAGTTGCACTTGGCTGCAGTCCTTTCCTAGGCTGCCACCCTATAAGGCTCAAGCCTGGTCTGTGTCTTGAGCCTATAGCACCTGGCAGGGCTCCTAACACACTTGTACCTTCAGGCACGGGCGGGACCTTCATACCACCACTACTAGTCCCAGTTCCAAATCACCAGCAAACTATAAGAAAGGAATGAGCCCTCTGACTATAATACCAAGTAACCAGCTCTGGGTCAAAATGTAAGAAATGGCTATCTGTCTGTACAACAAGGCTTCCCCTTATTCTGGGTCATTCCTCCGCAAGGCAGCAGCATTCTGTTTGCTTCCCCCAAGGTAGCACTGGTGCCAGCTAAAAGCTCTCTTGGCTTCTCCTGCTCTGGAACTATTTTCTCTTGATCCTCCAGGGCCAGACTGACCATATAGACTTAGTGTTGAGCTTATACACACATTAAGCCCTTCCTGCTTCTGGTCAGGTGACTTAACAGCCATTACAGGAGTGTTCATTTTGACCCTAAATGCCTGCCTACCTGACTTAGTGGCTGCTTAGCTACTGTTTGCAGCTCTTAGCCCCTGAGTAGCCTGGCTGTCTGTCCCTTGTGCCTCCTACATCCAGATTTTGGCCACAACTCAGCTAGCAGGTAAGTAGTTAGTTCCTTAGCTGCTAGCTTCCCCTGTTGCAGTTTCTTCTTAATTAACAGGAGCCTTCTGGCTCCATGTTACATTCCCATAAAACCTGTAATATTCAGGGGTTGCCAGTTTCCACAGGCACTGGACATACGTTTCTGGATTGCTTTTTTTTATAGATTTCATAGACATTAGGGCTAGAAGGGACCTTGGAACATCATTGAGTCTAGCCCTCTGCCCCAGGGGCAGGAAGTCAGCTGGGGTCACAGGATCCCAGCAAGATAAATATCCAAATGTCTCTTAAAGGAGTCCAGAATAGGTGCTTGCACCACCTCTGGAGGCAGCCTGTTCCAGGCCTTGGGGGCTTGGATAGTAAAGAAGTTCTTATGTCCAGCCTAAAATGGTCTTGGAGGAGTTTGTGACTGTTTGACCTTGTCATCCCCTGGGGCACTCTGGTGAACAGGCATTCCCCCAGATCCTGATGTACACCACTTATATACTTATAGGCAGCCACCAAGTCACCCCTGAGCCTCTGCTTTTCCAGACTGAAGAGACCCATAGCTCTCAGCCTCTCATCATAAAGCTATCACCTTTCTGACTAATAATTGCTATCACTTTTCTAATCCTAATTCTGATATTCTGGGTTTGGGATGAACTCCTCAGACAGTTGTAGAAATACAGCCTTATTATCCTGAGGTTCTAGGTCAAATTATAATTATTTGGAACAAGATCCATCACTGAAATGAATTCTCTTCATACACCATGAGAAACAGCATCCATTTCCTTGCTTATAAAAGAGAGTTTCCACCTCTAGTTCTACCTGCAGTTGGTGAGTTCTTAGCAAATCCTCATGCAATAGCATTGGCAAAGGGAAAACTCATAGAATTTCTAAGGCTGGGACATTTGCTCACAAATTTCTCAGTGAAGAGGGGTAGGCAAGGTCTTTCAGAGTACAAAGTGTGATCACATCCAGAATACTGCAGCTTGTAGCTGTACTGGGAGCCATGACATGGATGTCCAGAAATTACTCTGTCCAACACACTTGAGGACAATATTAGTATAAAAGGAGGAGTGTACAAGTAACTTCACTGTACTATATGAGTACATGTTTGGATGCACTGTCTTCTTTTGGCTAGCATCCAGATAAGTTAATTGATATAGAGTGTGTCTACATGTGCTTGAATGCACCTTTTCTAATGGACATTAAATTTAGTACCTCCAATATGAGGTACTAAATTAAAAAAGCATGCAAAAGCACTACTGTGCATTAGCATAGCCTAATGTATATTAATGTTGTTTAATTCACAGTAGACTTTTACTGTGCATTAGCATAATGTCACTGTTTTGTATATGATGCACAATAAAATAGTTTACTGCACATTAAAGGGTATGTGTAGATGTGCCCATAGACTCTTAAAACTAAAGTGATGTCGTCTGTAGCATAGATAGACCTTCTATGTACTTCAGTGCTCATATACTGGAAGGACATCTGCAGCTGTGTTGTAGTCTTGTATTTTATCTACAGGATGTGGCTTTATTCTGGAGTCGCAAGGTATTCATGAGAATTTCACTTCCTCAGCACAGTCATCTGTAACTCTCATATAGCCTATTTACATATGCTTTCCTTTGGTTAAGTGTATTCCACTGATGGTGAATACACATTATACATCCAACAAGTAATCAGAATAAAGACAGAGGTATGGAGCAATAGAAAAAATGTTTGTAAATTCACTTGTAACTTTCAGACTAGGCACAGATGTTACACTTAATGTGCTTTAAGCACACAAAGCGCTTTACAGCCATAACGGAACAGATGTTCAAAGCACATAAAGCACTTTTAAAAAATGGCAGTTCCTGCTCTAAATTAATCAAGGATGGATATAACTTTTAAAATGCTTTCTGTTAGAGTGCTTTATCAAATGTCTGTGTCAGATCTCAGTTTCATTTTGGAAACAGAGAACAGATTTGAGAACTGAGATCTTGTGGAATGTGCGTCTTTTTGAGCACTGCATTTACATTTTAGTAAAGGATATAAATAATCTAAGGTGCAAATTAAAAGAAGGTTTTTAAATGTCAGAGGAGTGAGATTCTGAAACGGTTTTTTTTCCACTACTCCAATTGAAAGGCTAAGTGGTTTTAAGATGAAGCTGTATAAAGTTGTGAACAGGATTCTGTGATATGGTTTTCCTGTAACAGCAAAACACTAGACTTTACCCGGGAGGGTCCTTCCATTTGTACAGTCCTGATTTTACTTAGAATTTAGCAGGCAAATATTATGGCTTTAACTATAGGAGGCAGATTATGAAGCAGACAAATATTTGGTCTTAAATATAGTTATAATGTCTTTTTTACATGGAATTCTCCAGCTATTCATCAGTTTTAATTTAAATATTTTTTTTCTTTGTTTTACTCCTTTTCATATAATTAATGTAACTATTTCTATAGAAGTGTTGTTGGTAAATTCCATTGCATTACCTATATTTTGGAGCTTCAAGTATTTAAAGCACTATAACCAGAAGATTGTTTTTCTATGCTTAATTTTAAAATGATGACTGAAAACTTAGACTTGATTTATTTTTTTAAGCTGTTTTTGCAGACTTTACCTGAATACTAATGGCTTTATGAATGTGGTAAAGAAGTGCAAGATCAGTCCTTAATTTTGTATTTCCTGTGAAAATATATCTCAATAGAGAGAGCTTATTTATCTGTGCTGATTAATAAGGTCCCCATTCCACTAACATTTCTGCATATAATTAACTTAAGGCAGATGAGTTGTTCTGTCTGTATAACCTCCAAAATTTCCTGTGTTGAACATACAACTGCATTTTCATTTATAGGTTGTTACTTAGGCCCCCTTTACATGTTACATTTATTATGCAATTAACCAGTTAATTGCACAATTAATTTAGACCAGCTACAGGTGCAAAGCAACTATCACACCATAAAAAGGTTTAATCAGCTATAAAATTAGAGCTTGGAAATGTGGAATAACATTATTGCTAGTTGCTATTCAGGTTTAATTTGCACCTGTAGCTGGAGCTGGGAGTCCTGCAGCTGAAGGATCTCTCAGCCCTGACAGCACCCCATGACTGCAAGCTACTAAGGCATGATAGGACCTGATGCTGGATCCCACAATCATGCCTCCTGCCATGCGCATGTCTATCATGCCTTTACCTGAACGTCTAGAGGGGGTCCTTATAATATTAAGTCTACTTTTGGAGGGTAATTTTTATTTTATTCCTTTAAGAACTAAGGTCTATTTTAAGGCCTTGTATATAAATATAGTAAATAGACCTGTCCTCTTCTTCTAATGATGTTTATTATTTTCTCCATTCATTGTTCTGTGTGGATATGCATGCAGCATACTCAAGATTCACCAGACTGTTTTCTGAAGCCTTTTTGACAGCAGTTTGGTGCTGAGTAACAAGCATTGGATCAAGCTTTTACTATAGATCTGGGCTTTTTAAATTCTTTAATGGCTAATACACTTCTAACTTTTAGTTATAGTTTTGAAAGTATGCAGCTGAAAATGCCAGTTATTAATTTAAAGCATTGTGTGCAAACACAATTAAATACTTTGTATATGGTGGGAAGTACCTTTTATCCAGTGAGTTTTCAGGGCCTTTATAAGTGAATGCCAACACCAGTATAATATCGGGCATGTGTAGATGAAACAAAATATTGGTTATATCCATAGTAGGCAGTAGGCATTACTACAGAGGGGGCAGAAGAGCTGGTAATAGCCTTTTGGCATTGATCAAATGGCTACCCTAGAATAGGTGAATAGTTGGTCTAATAAAAGATATACCTGCCACGAGTTTTGATTCCTTTTACCCTTGAATAGAAGCAGAAAGGCAGTACCTTTTAGTTCTGTAATTTGTATCAGTGTAGATTTTTTCCCCCCAAGGTAAACCCACATCAGATTCTGGTCAAGTTATACTAGTATAGGATTGTATGTTGGGTGCTTGCTTCTGAAAAGTAAGCTAGTATTAATATGTTCTGTGCCCTGGTCCTCAGGTGCTTTAGTTGGATAAAACAAGAGTATTCATTAATTTTTATTAGTTTAAAGCTCTAGCTCCCTGACAGAAAATACCAAAAGTTCTAAAATTAAGTTGTCACAAATACAAAGCAAAACAATTTTACATTCTAAATATGGATTCAGCAGAATGGAAAATATTATTCTATATCTTTATTCTGCTTGTTTTATTTAAATACTACATTAAAAACAGCATTTATTGAAATCTAAGTGTCAGTAAACACTGACTACTTAAACGGCTACTTTGGCTATCTGTGTTTATGTACAGTAGTTACTGAATTTATCTGAAATGGCTGAGTCATGCTTTTGCAATGATCCAGGGCATTTTTACTTGGAATCAGTGGACTGCCTGCTATCAAGAAGGCAGTCCTGTCCTTCTGTCACAAGCAACAGAAGCATGACTCATCAGTTACGCAAAACAGGAAAAGTGCTATAAACGAAGGAACACAACTAACAGTGTGTGTTTTATGCTGGCATGTAAAATGAATCCAAACCATGGATTCTATGGTAAATCATTTCCTGATGTCAATGACTGTTTAATATTTAAATAAAAATAATGAAATTATTTTCTTCCCATTGTGATGAATTGGTACCATCATACAGCTATTCGGTGGGAGTTTTGTCTGACCATGTGTAGCATGGGAACCCAGAAGAGATGTGTAGCTGTCTTTAGTTAAGGTTTCTAAAGAGAGACACAAGTCTGTGCATGCATCTGTGAATGTACATGTGTACACATACATGCAACACACAGGTACATGATTGGAATGGTGAGACCTCAGCCTATATATAGATTATGATACAAGTCTGTAAACTGTACTGAGTAGTTTATGATGCTGTAAAACTAGCCTTCTTTTTCACAGAATGTAAAAAGTTTTATTGTGAAACCATAAATCCATCCATCCACCCATCTGTTCTTTTAACAGAACTTTTAAAATTCCTTCACTTGAATTCTTAGACAAATATTGAATTGTGACAAACAACACCCTAGTTTCAATCAATATAAATATTTAGTATTTTTTCTGTTTCTAAAATATTTAAAAATGTTACTTAATGCAAATAGTAGAGGCATAATTCTCTAAGAATATGTATTACCTTTATGCATCTCTTTTCATATAGTAGGGGTGGAATTCTATTTCTCTTTGTGCACCTCAGTGTTAGCTTTCTAGCTGTCAACCTGGCTATTTTTTCCCATTGCTTTTACATTTTAGCTGCATAAGCCTGTGTGTCTGCTGAGCATGCACAGTAGGGCTATATACTGGTCAGAATATGTCACTATATATGTATTCATAGCTTCAGTATATACACATCTGGGAAAAAAAATGACAGAAGCTGAGGAAGAAGGTGCCCTGCTTAAGATTTTAGTCCCAGGCACTAGGTGGCTAGAGCACTTACCCAGGGATAAGTCCTAGGTTCTGTGCTTCACCTTGCCCAGAGGTGACTTGAACCTCTGTGGGTGCATCTATACATGCTATTAAGGCTCAGCAATAAACTCTGATGCAATCTGTGCTAGAGTCAGCTGCTGCCAAGAGCAGTGGCTCCACATGTGCCTAGGACCACAGCAGTTTGTGTTGGAGTGGAGCTGGCACCAGGCTGGGAGGGATGGGGGCAGCCCCAGGCTCTGGGTGGTGGAAATTGGGTGGTGTCAGGAGCACAAGGGTGCTAAAGTGCAAGGCTAAGTGACAGGTAGCCCCTGCACTTTAATACCCTCGTGTCCCAGCCAGGCCTTGTCACGATCTACACATGCATCTCAGTGGGCTAAGTAACTGTGTCATAAGGTAGTACTGTCCCTGACAGTGGCACTTTACTGCAGCACTAATCAGTCAACTCCACTGTAAAGCCCATGTGTAGATGCACCCTGTGTCTCGAACTTCCTAGCAGAGTGTTCTAATAACTACCCTAAAAGTTAAATGTTAATCAAAGACTTTCCAGTGTTCTATTTGAAGTTAAGCCACTTCCCCTTGCATTTAATAATCATTGCATAAAATGGATTAAACTCAGTGCAGAGGGGAAACTTGCTCCAGAAGAAGCAAGGGCCTAGACCTGCTCCCTTCTGGAAGGACAGCCATCTCACTGAGTCATGTACTCTTTAGATTGCACTAGAATGAAATCTGACATAGCCCCTGGCCTCACATATCTCCTTTTCTTGGCTGCCTAGGAGGTCAACTTTAAAAGGAGTGCTGGGTATTCAGGTTAGATCATGCCAGACCTCTCATATGGAGGTAAGAGCACTGTGTTGCAAAGTCAGACTACAAACATATCATACTTGTCCTGTGATAAACAATTTTATCGCAGGACAAAGTGCAGTCATTCAGACATCTGTATCCATTGTCCTGGGATAAATCCAAAAAAGGTTTATGGGCTAAAAAATACCTTCAAATTATCCTGAGACATCACAAAGTGCATCTGAATGATTATCCCAGGATTGCATCATTGAATCAATGGCAGAAAAGTGTCAATGCATTCAGCTGCTTACAAAACACTGATTAGAAGGGCAATTTGTGTGTACATGCCAATTCCAGGAGAAATGTAGACACAACCTATCTAAGGACAAAATGCAATGTCTGTTCTCTGCCTCAGATATATAGGTCCGTAGCTCTTTTTGGGGGAGGGAGGGATAGAACCCTCAGATCTGGCTTCTCAGACAAGTACAAGAATCACTCAGTTTTGAGAGCTAAAGCATGGGAAAACCTTTTCTTCTACCTCTGTTTAACTTGTTTGTCATAGGTTTCTGGCTGCCTACGTATTTGGGACTTAGACACAGGTACATGTCCACAAGCATATATGTCTACAGAGCTGTATGTGTTCCTTACCAATGTGTAGCTTATTGCACGTTAATCTTTACATGGCCATAGTGCAAGAAAATGGAACCATGACCTATGCATAAATGGCATTTCTGGAATAGAATTCTACCCTAGGTGTGCGTAACTGGGGTCGGCAACATCTGGCCTATAGAACTGCTGGATCCAACCCATGGAGTGGGGCTGTAACAGGGTACAAAGCATTGCCTCACTCCCCATGATGACAGGGGTGAGCTCAACAAGCTAAGTCCATGGAGCCAGAGGTGGGAGATGATTGTCACCAGGAGGCAGTAGTAGATCAGAGGCTAGGGGGGTCCTTGGTCTGTTTCTTGTGTGGCCAGCCTGGACACTGGGGCCAAGATTGTCCCCTCATAGACTGATTGCATTCAATCTGTTTTTACAAAGGTGTTTTTACATAGGCTTCAAGGGTGGGGTGGTGGGTGTTTTAATTAGAGCAGCTCTTGGAGCCATTCAAATTAAAACACCCACAGCATCTCACGTATTTGCATCCCTGAGATTCAAAATGGCGGCAGGGACACTAACTAAAGCTTGTCAAAAAAGCTTCCATTAAAACACCTTTGACACCGTTTTGAAGCACAGGGATGCTGATACACAAGACACAGAGGCTGCTGGAGGTGCGCTAATTAGCATGATCCGGCATATGAGATTGAGTCTGCTGCGATACACTGTAAATTACAACACATTGGTGCACCCTTACCACACACCTACAGGCACCCTAAGGTCCTGGGAGCATTTTCTGAGCAGACAGCATATATCTTCCCCAATTGGGAAGGACATATATAAGTTCTGGGCCTTGTTGATTCGGGCTCAGTCCAAACATTTGTGCATGAATATTTAAGTCTCTGAATGTGGCTCTGTGATTTGTATACATAGAAATACCATGCCTTATCCTATTGCCAAGGTGTATGTACCTGATGATTGAAGCCTGGACGGCCAAGTTGACAACAGCTGTGGCCCGCTATCCCACCCAGTTATAGTGGATTAAGACTGGGGCCCACTACCCAAATTCTTGCACCTAGCAGCAAAGAGTAGACTGGATCAGGAAACACAAGCTCCTCTCCAGGGCTGACTCAGGGACATGGCCCGCTTTACTCCTGCGATCTTTGGGCCCCAAACCCTCCCACAACATAAATGCCAGAGGACCCAAAGGGAAGCCCCTGCAACAGAAAGGGAGCTGAGTAAGAGGTCTGGAAAGGGAATCAGGGTTCAATATGAGTTCAGTGGACCTGAGGAAGGCTGCTGTGAATGCAGGCCCCTCTGGAAACAACCACCCCGATTGGGAGAGAGTGCCCGTCAGAGGGGGACCTGATTTTGTTCAGAGATAGAAGATCCAGTATTTGCTTGTCTCTATTGCCAGCTGGCCAGAGTGAATATAAAAATAGTGGACCCATACCTAAATGCTCAGAATCCCCATTTTGAGCAATGTGAAGATGTCCTAGTGAGGCTTATTAAAACCCAGAATACAGGAACCTGGAAACCCCAGTTTTTGGTGCCCAAGTTGCACTGAAATCAAGTATGAAAACTGGCATGTGATGTGGCCTGGACCGGCCACCTGGTAGTAGAGAGAATTCTGGAGAGAACGGCCACCCAGTTCTTCTGGCCAGGGATCTATGAAGAATTTAAGAGGTACTGCCAATCCTGTCCAGGTTGTCAGCTGATGGCCCCATGTTCCAGATATTGGTCCCTCCTGGTATCTTCACTGCTGGTCAAAAGACCCTTTGAACATATGGCAGTAGACACTGTAGGGCCTTTGAAGCACCAGTGGGGGCTGCCTCATCATTATATTAGTAGATTATGTGACCCACTGTCTGGATGTGGTACTTATTCAGAATAGCTCAGCCTCAATAGTGGCAGCTGAATTGTGAAGATATTTTCCTGGGTGTGGCTACTACAGGAGGTATGGTCCCTCTTCTGAGTCCACTCAGCTCGATTCCTCAGTCTACCACATAGAGATGAACAGGTTAGTGGAATGGTTTAATCAGACTCTACAGTGGAGGTTAAAAATGTTTGTGGGGGGGAAAAACCCCAAAAGTGGGATATGTTGTTACCATATTTGCTATTTACAATTCAAGACATTCCCTAGTCCTCAACAGGCTTCTCCTTGTTCAAATTATTGTATGGGAGACAACCCAAAGGCATACTAGACCCTCTCCAGGAGGCCTGGCAAACACGAGGTCTACAGCTTCAAACTATTTTCCAGTATATTCTTTAGCTCCAGAATGGCTGGATCTGGTAGGAAGATTTGCACAGGAGAATATAATGCACAACAGGCCCAGGAACAACACTATAATAGAAATGCCTGACTCGAAGTATAACAACTAGCAGACAGGGTTCTGTATTACTCCCTCTGACAGATATAAAGCTATTAGCTAAGGGTCAGGGGTCTTGCAAGGTTGTGAGACGAGTTGGGGAGGTGGATTATGAAGTTCACTTGGCAGGGAGATGACAGGGAACCCAGATGCACCATGTGAACCTTCTGAAGCTCTGGAGGGCTTGAGAAGGCCTCCAGGTGTCCATATGTCTAATCGCAGAAAAGGGGGAGGAGATGGATACTCCTCAAAACCCAAATGGTATGGATGCTCAGCAAGGGGAGGCAAAACACTCAGAGAGGACTTCCCAGATATCTTCATGACTAAATCTGGGAGGACCCCTTTAATCACCCACCATACTGTGTTGAAGCCTGGATGCCCACTACATAAGAGGGTCTCCAGGATTCCTGAGTGGTTGTGGGAGACTATGAGAAAAGAGATGCAAAGCATGTTTGTGATGGGGGTGACTGAGGAATCCCCCAGTGAGTGGAGTAGCTCCATCACCCTACTGCCCAAAAGAGACAGGACAATCAGGTTCTGTACAGACTTTTGAAAACCAAGTGTGGTGTCAACATTTAATGCTTCCCCCATGCCTCAAATTAACAAATTATTTCAGTGGCTGGGGGAAGGCTAAGTGCAATACTACATTAGATTTAACAAAGGGGTATTGGCAGATTCCCCTAACCCCAGAATTCTTGGAGCTGATGGCATGTGCAACATTGTGGGGACTATATCAGTTCTACACCCTCCCTTTCAGACCTCACAGTGTCCCAGCCGCCTTCCAGAGGCTCATGGATAGTAGTGCCACATCGTGAATGTGCTGTTGTATATCTGGATAATGTAGTTGTATTTATAAGCACGTGGAAAAACATTTCCAACAAGTTAGGGCAGTTCTACAATCACTTTGAACTGTAGGCCTTATGGCCAACCCAACAAAATACAGACTTGGCTGTGCAGAGGCAAAATATTTAGGCTACACTTTGGGCAATGGGGAGATCAAGCCACTTATTAATAAGGTTCTTAATAGAAGTCCTGGTGCCCAAGACAAAACAGCAATTGAAGTTGATTGATTAGTTACTATCAACCTTTCTTTGTACACTTCTCCACTATAATGACCCTGTGACAGATAAACTGTAACACAGCATCTTGGATGGTACACTGGATCCCGGTGTGTGCAGAATCATTTAAGGAGGAATTAATAGGATATTATGCATTGCACCAGTATTGCACAGCCTGGATTTGGAACACTGGTTAATCATACAGAGAGATGCCTTGGAGAGAGACTCTGGAGCTGTTCTTTTGCAGAACTTCAAGGATGGGGACTACCCAATCCTTTATATGAGCTGAAAACTCTTAGCTTTCTTTGCCTCCATTTTTTTGAGCAGGGACCGGGTCATTCCCCCTGCCCCCCACCAGGACCCCTGTAGGCCCCAGGGGAGGCGCACCTAGGCCTACGGTCAGAGAGGACCTAGTCAGGGAACTTCTGGAGGGACTGGACGTATTTAAATCAGCAGGTCCTGACGATCTACACCCAAGAGTGCTGAGGGAATTAGCAGAGGTCATTGCAGGACCCCTGGCACAACTTATGAGCACTCGTGGTGCTCTGGCATTGTGCCAGATGACTGGAAAAGGGCCAATGTGGTTCCCATTTTCAAAAAAGGGAGGAAGGAGGACTCGGGAAACTATAGGTCAGTTAGTCTTATCTTGATCCTGGGTAAGCTTTTTGAGAGAATTATCCTGGTGCATGTCCACGAGGGGCCAGCATGGGAGATTATGCTTAGGGGCAACCAACACGGGTTCATTAGAGGCAGGTCCTGTCAGGCCAACCTGGTGGCCTTCTATGACCAAGTCACAAAATCTGTACAGGCAGGTGTTGTGGTAGACATAGTCTTTCTGGACTTTGGGATGTGAGACAGTGTTGAAGGCCTTCCTATTCTCATTAAAAAGCTAGGAGACTGTGGTGTCAACACCTACACAGTCAGATGGGTCGCCAACTGGCTGGAGGGCTGCACCCAGAGAGTGGTGGTGGGTGGGTCATTTTTGACTTGGAGGGATGTGGGCAGTGGAGTTCTGTAGGCCTCGGTCCCCAGGCCCGCACTGTTCAACATCTTCATCAGTGACTTGGACTATGGGGTAAAAAGCACCCTGTTCAAATTTGCAGAAAACACTAAGATGTGGGGAGAAGTGGGCATGCTGGAAGGGAAAAATAGGCTGCAATTGGACCTAGACAGGTTACGGGTGGGCGGATGAGAACAGGATGGGATTCAACACTGACAAGTACAAGGTGATGCACCTGGGGAGGAAGAACCAGCACCATATGTACAGGCTAGGGAAATCCCTTCTCATCAGTACAGAGGCAGGAAAGGATCTTGGAGTCATTATTGATGCCAAGATGGGCTGACGGTGTGGGGATGCAGTCAGGAAGGCCAACATGTACCTTGTCATGCATCCACAGATTCATCTCAAGCAGGTCCAAGGAGATGATCCTCCCCCTCGATATGGCACTGGTCAGGCCGCAGTTGGAGTACTGCATCCAGTTCTGGGTGCTGCACTTCAGGAGGGATGTAGACAACATGGAGAGGGTCCAGAGGAGGGCCACTCTCATGATAAGGGGGCAGCAGGGCAGGCCCTACGAGGAGAGGCTATGGGACCTGAACCTGTTCAGCCTCCAGAAGAGAAGGCTGAGGGGGGGATCTAGTGGCTGTTTACAAACTAGTCAGAGGGGACCAGCAGGCATTGGAGGAGTCCCTGTTCCCCCAAGTACTACCAAGAGTGACAAGAAATAATGATCACAAGCTGGCAGAGGGTAGATTCAGACTAGACATCAGGAGGCACTATTTCACAGTCATGGCAGCTAGGATGTGGAACCAACTTCCAAGAGAAGTGGTGCTGGCTCCTACCCTGGGGGTCTTTAAAAGGAGGTTGGATGAGCACCTTGCCGGGGTCATTTGACGCCAGTACTCTTTCCTACCATGGCAGGGGGTCGGACTTGATGATCTGCTCAGGTCCCTTCCGACCCTAACTATGAAACTATGAAGCTAGAGAGCAAAAGTATTCAGTCATTAAAAAGTATACCTCACTATAAAATGGGCAGTTGAGGCTCTTTGCTATTACTTTCTAGGGGTCCCCTTCACACTGATGGTTGATCATGAATTTTTTTAATTAATTGAAGTAATGTGAGGACATCAGCTCTAGACTCTTGCATTGGTATCTGGGTTTACAGTCATATGCATTTGAGATATGTCATCAACCATGCATATATGAATGTGAACTTCTCCTGTGAAGGAGGGGTGGGGGCTAAGTGCAGAAGAGTGAATCTCTGACTTCACTCTTGAGGAGAAGGGTAGCTTGCCCCTGTTAGAGAAGGTAGTTGCCTGGTTAAAGGGCTGCAGATGTGGGAAGGCTAATGAGTGTATGACTCACTGAGAAGCAAAAACCACAGCAGGCAAAACCAGTGGGAGGAGTGGAGGAGAAGCACCAGAGGCAGAAGACCTCTGGGTTATGAGGAGGACAAACCTGGGAAAGGAAGCTTGAAGCTACAGCAGACCCATCCTGGGATCTAGGACAATACAGTTTCTTGTTTTCTTACTTTAGTTGATAAAAGACTGTATATGACTGGGGCATGCTGAGTGGTCCTCCAGGCAGCAAACTTTAGCAGGGTGAAAGACTGAATTTACAGAGAGATGCTAGAGGAAAGGGGCAAAAGCCTGACTGAAAAGGCCACAAGGCAGTGACCTGCTACAGGGGCATTCAGAGGCTTTGGTGACAGGAGCGTCCCCTGTGCTGTGTTGTGGGTGGGTGGCTGGGAACTTCACCCTTGCGCAATGGCTGGGCAGAAGGAAGAAGTGATGGTTGTGGTAGCTGGGTCCTAGTGCTCCCCAATTTTTATCCCAAGTTCTGTCACTCCATGATGCTGCTGGAAAATGTTGAAACCCCTAACCTATAAGCATTAAGAATTTCATATTTTTATTTGCAGAGTTTTTGGTTGTAGCCACGTTGGCCTATGGACATAGGCAAGCAAGGTTCTTTGGGTAGATGCAATATCTTTTATTAGTTCAATTAGTTTATTGGTTGGTTTAATAAAAGATATCACATCTCCCTAAAGAACCTTGCCTGTCCATATTTTTATTTAGAATTGATTCACTTATTATTGAAGCCTGTGAGAAGTCAATGGTAGCAGTATTGGGCCATTTTTGGTGTGCAGTTCTTGTGAGATTCTTGTTTGGATTTGTAGTAATTTTGATATAGGCTTCAGGGATTTTAGATTTCTTATGCAACTTACCCAGCCAGCCTCAAGTGAGCCTGGGGAATACACAACTAACCATGTGTGTAACAACATATCTGTTTGCCCCCTCAAAACTTCAGAAGTATTACTCACATGCATAGCTTTAGGCATGTACTAAACTTTTTGCAGGACTGGACATTAAGGAGTCTCTGTATTACAACACTCTTAACATATTGTATTCAAAGAATATCATGGGGATAGACTACTGTTCTCTTTCCATGGCACTAATACAACTTAATTATACCAGTGAATAATACAAATGCTACATGTTTTTAATAGCAAAATTTCTAGAAAGTGTGTACAGAATACATAGTGTTTAATAAAATTATTGTTTGATCACCATTCATTTGGGACTAATAACATAATTCACTTGTGGTTTTGCTAATTTTGCTAATGCAGCAATTTCTAAAGCATTTATAAACGTTTCTAAAACGTATACCACAACACATTATCTTGTATTTTAAATCTTCCCCCGCATGTTTAATTAAAACTATACAGTTACCCATGATTAGCTGTTGATAGGTTAAACACAGTTTGTTTCTGCCTGTTCTGATTACAAAAATTATGTTCATCCAGTTAGTTGACAGGATGTTTCAGGTCATAGAATCATGGAAATTAAAGGCTGGAAGGAACCTCAAAAGGTCACTGAGTCCAACCCGCCCACTCTGGGCAGGAATATTTCTGAGATTAAATGATTCCAGTGAGGTGTCTGTCTGGTCTCCTCTTGTCATGTTTTAATGTGACCCAATTTTCCTGTAAAGACACATTTCAAATAGAAAAGGGATGCAGAGCATGATGAGCAAGTCCTGATGAGTGCGCACGTGTGGTTTATAGTGCTGCAAACCCATTTGAGGCACTGCAAACTGCATGTTGTCTACGTGCTCCCTTTCACTGCGCAGCTGATCTGCAGTGTGGTGGGTTTCTTTGACACTGGGAGATCCCAGTTCGAAAAAACCACCGCTATGAAAAGTGGTACAGTGCACATGGCAGCAGCGTGCGCTGCCAGAAATAGGAGCCTGGCTAGCCAGAACCACACTCTGGCTGCAGCCAGGCTCCCAGCAGCTGGCTTGATGCTACTGCTGCCCTTGGAGGCCCCCAAGACCCCAGGTAAAACTGCTGAGGCCAGCCTCCATTACCCCACTGAGGTCACTTTGCTGCATGCTGGAGTGTGTGTACTAGGGTGTGACTTGGCACAAATAGCATGTACTGCTGCTATTTGTCGTGTGGGAAATATATGCCCCTACATGTGCGCACTCATTGGGATGCCATCCTCTAGGGTTTTCATAGATTTCATAGACATTAGGGCTGGAAGGGACCTTGGGAGATCATCGAGTCCAGCCCCCTGCGCAAAGGGCAGGAAGTCAGCTGGGGTCATAGGATCCCAGCAAGATAAGCATCCAATTTACTCTTGAAGGTGTTCAATGTAGGCGCTTGAACCACCTCCGCTGGCAGACTGTTCCAGCCCTTGGGGGCTCGGACAGTAAAGAAATTCTTCCTTATGTCCAGCCTGAAATGGTCTTGCAGGAGTTTGTGATCGTTCGACCTTGTCATCCCTTGGGGCGCTCTGGTGAACAAACATTCCCCCAGATCCTGGTGGTCACCCCGATAAACGTATAGGTGGCCATCAGATCACCCCTGAGCCTATGCTTTTCCAGGCTAAAGAGTCCCATGGCTCTCAGCCTGTCATCGTAAGATCTGTTTTCCTGACCTCTGATCATGCGCGTGGCTCTCCTCTGGACTCTCTCAAGCTTCTCCACATCCTTTTTGAATTGTGGAGCCCAAAACTGGACGCAGTACTCCAGCTGCGGCCTCACCAAGGCCGAGTACAAGGGGTGAGGCCACAGCTGGAGTACTGCGTCCAGTTTTGGGTGAATTAATAATAAGATAATTTCAAGGTAAATTATACCATAATAAAAGGAAGTTATATGCAATATCTGTTATAATATTAATGAATTTGATTTGCCTATCATGCTGGGTTTTTTTTTCTTGTTTTTGAGATTTTATTCATTTTAGTTTTGTTGGGATTGTAATTAGCTAGTGTAATTTCCTATATTTAAGTAAGTACTAAGCATTTCCTACAAATATTAACTTACAAAATTCAGAATTATGTTTGTCATATCTCATGGAAGAATATCATGTAGTAATGATTACTACCCTGGACTAAAATATACAATACTGATTAATACAAATATTGACTTTGCCCATAGTTTTCTGTATTGGTGCTATATCACTTTAAAAGTTAACACTGCTTTTCTGTTCGTATCTTTCAGGTGTCTACACTGTACAGAGACAAGACAACTTTTGTCTTTTTTTTTAAAGCTGCTTCCTTGGCCATTTACTTGGTTTCACACTAGTTTTCTTGTGTTATGGCTGATGCCCTTAATCCTCAAGAGTGGCTGGCCAGTTCTTACAACTTCAGTGACAAGTAGAATAATTTTTTGCAGTGCTTGATGACGTGCAAAGTGTTAGGATAAACCAAGATTAAAACTTTATTAAAAATAAAGAAAATGGAGCCAAAGGAGCAAGGTGAACTAAGGAAAAGACAGCAGAGAGATGAAGGATAAAGGGCTGATGAGGTACAAGTCTTTTTTTCTTTTGCGTTTAATTGGGTATATCTGAATTTGTCTTGCCTTAGCTTTCTCTCTACACCTTATCACATCCACTTTTTCCTGTTTCACCATTGCTGTGTACCTTCAAAATTCTCTTTACAAGGGGCCAGATTTTGTCCTACATTCGAGGAGCTTTGTTGTCACTCCGCTACCAAAAATAGTCCTACCCCATCTTGGCCAGCTACAGGTAGGTCTCCTTAGTGTAGCGGCATCCTTCCACCTCAGTGACCCTTGGCTGTTGTAGCTATGAGTAGATCCAAGGATGGCTTGTATATGTTAGCACTGAGACTGGCCTTAAGCAGGGCAACATTGTACTTTGGTGGGTTGCTTTGCATAGCATCATCTCTATTGGTAGACAGTAGATTTTTCCTTCTGAATATGACAGATTTTTGTGTTTTCATTTTGGTTGCACTTGGAAATTCTGCTTATAAACTATGATGAAGATAAGAATATGTTGGATTATGATGATCTATTCTTTAACGCAAATTTATAGTTAATCTGTACCTGAGAACACACAAATGTGGCATTCAGAGTCAGCTTCCTCTTTTTAAACATAGCTTTTCTGCTAAGTATAAATCCAGCATCTAAAAATATTGTGGAACAGTAAGTTTTTATATTAGTTTAGACAGAGTAAAATGTGCCAGTTCATTTATTATTTATTAGAGAATCTGCACTCAAGTTTTAACATAGATTATTAAATGTTTCTCCAAGCAAAATAATACTTCTATAAATTAAAATGCAGTATGAAAAACATACTTATTTAATTTGGGGTTCAATAAAGTATAGTATCACATGGCAGTGTGTTTTCTCCTTCCATACAGAATATAGGGTTCAAGTCCTTCAAACATTTTACTCATGTGAGTAATCTGATTAAGATCACTTGCTACTTGTCACTTATTTCTCGCAAATAGATCCACTATTGTAAAGTGCTGTGCCAATGTGACTCCTATGAAGCCAATGAAATTCCTTGACATATGTTGGCAGGCCTGGGACAGAGATAGTAAGGCATACATGACTGATGTCCAGTAAATGTATAGAAGGTGTCTATGTTACTGAAAAGTGAGTTACTTGGGACTCCTAGAAACACTTCCAACTAGAGGAAATAGTTTTGATTTAAGAATAAGAGGTAGGTTACAGCAAGCATTTACCTAAGCATACAGGATTGAACAACCAGAAAGGAGTACCTTCCCCTCTTGTGCAACTCATGTGGAAAGGCACAGTGGATATGAAAGCCTTATCAGAGAGGAGTAAAAGTAACAAATATATTCCAATACTTTTGTAGCCCGGGTACACCCTGGTGGGGGGTGGGGGGGGCGTCCTGTCTTCTAATGACAGTGGTGGTGGTCAGGCAGGGTGCTGAGAAGGAGTCAGCTACTAGAACAGCTTCCTCCCCTCTCTATAGAGCTAGGCTGAAACCAAGTACTTAACTATGTACCATTTATTACAAGAATAAATACAGACTCTTTAATATAAAACATAGAATATTTACAAGCCTTAACATATACACTACTACATATCATATCCCACAGTTCACATATAATACCACATATGAACCAAATAACTTACAACCTATACAACACAAGTAACACCTAGGGATATTAACCTATATAACCCAAGTAAATTAACAATATTTTTTTAAACCTTTACAAATAACAATACCAATATACACATTGAGGCATTAAAACACAGAAACCATATAAACCCCTTTAAAAAATACCCCTAGCTATACAGCCCTTAACACAATGACAACCGCAAAATAGGGAGTGAGCTCAGCACCTCCCTAAGGGGTTTCCCTGAAGCCCCTTCCCTTTAGGGCCCTGGGATGTGGACATGTCCCTCCTGCAATGGAGGGTGGAGGTACCAAGGCCCGCTTCCCCAGTAATTCATGCTTCCTCTCTGGAGAAGTTAAGGCTCATCCCCTGGTGGCTGGTCCTGTAAGAGCCTTTCCCCAAGGGCACCTTCGGCTCTCCTTGATGGTCCGGCGCCCTGCACTCAGGGCTCTCTCCCTCTTGTGGGAGCCAAGCCCTTGCAGGCTCCAACTCCCTGATCTCACACTGGGTTCTGCCCTTTCCTGGGCCCTGCTCTGGGTACTGGGGCTCTTTCAGTTAAAGGTGGAGCCACACTGCAGGGCTCCGGTCACATGGCCTAGGGCCAGGACTAACATGAGCAGCTGTGAGCTGCTTCCAAGGCAGCTTTCCATGTGCTGACCTGTGCACTGTGTGGGGCCTAAGCAGCCTCAAGCTGCTCTCAGGGCCAGCTCTCCGTGTGTCAATCTGCACACCGACTGACAAGCCACTTCCTGGTTTGCAGGCTCAAGCTGCCTGGAATGGCTCCTAGGGCCTGATCCCCCTGTGCCGATTCGCGCACTGCTGAAACTCAAGCAAGGTCCTAAGGACAGCCACTCCAGAGCTTCTCTTTTCTTGCTGTCTCTCATTGTCTCTCCCCAGTGTGCTGAGGATGCTCCCCTTTCATACTCTTCAGGGGCTTCACCCCTGAAGTTCTCCAGACCTGGCTGGTGCAGTTCTGATTCAGGTCCAGCTGCTCCTCGCCCCTCCCTTTGGAAAAGGGCAGAGCATTGCTTCCCTTGTGCTGCCTCCGGATTGGTAGGTGGGCTCCACCAATCAAACAGCAGACCCTTGATCCTGGAACTCAACCCAACCCTTAAAAAAGGTAAGCCTGCTACACTTTACTTTCCCATGGCTATTTTTGATAGAGTTATCATTTACATACCTCCAATCTATACATTATGCTGTTAAACATGAGACCAATTTGACTTTCCAGCCTGACAGCTTGAATTTTCATGAATACTTCCAACAAAATTTTTCCTAGTAATTCCTTACCTAACTTACCTCTTAAAATGTGTAATAATGGGAGCATGGCTGCCTTTAATAGTTTATTCCATCCAACTGCCTAGCAAATACAGGCAAAATGAAGTGATTCCATTTACTTATACCATTTACCTGGTGCAGAGAGACTAATCTTTCCTGCCTCTGTTTCAGTGCAGAATAGTTTCCTGGGTTTTATGTTGAGAAAAATCAGAGGAAAGTAATTTTACTTCACTTAATGTATACATTATCTTGAATTGGGAGCTGTGCTTGACTGCAACAGTACTACATCTTCAAAAATTGTAACTAGTGAGAAGTGAAATCCTGCCATGTGCCCACACAGATATATGTAACCAACTACATTATCAGTCAAGTGTTTCCTGTGTGTCTCATTCTTACAGGACTTTCCAAGTATTTATAGAGGGGTGATTTAATTATGCCTGGGAAAGAAACATCCTAGCTGCTCTTTATCTGTCCTATGCTATGAATACTACGTACAAGGTGCAGTGGTTCAAGAGGAGGGCTGAAGCACTGACTGGCCGAAGATCAGCATATGGCTGTGTGGTTTGTGTACTGTGCTAGGAAGTCAAGAGTCAGTTTAAGTGTTTTCTGTTTATGGGAGGCCTAGAACCTGGATTTAATACTTCCTGAGCAAAGGCCCTGACTACTGGACTAAATTATGGAAAGATTATTTTCCTCCTTGCCTTTGGGAACCACAATTTTGGGACTTACTCAGGTCTGTATGCACAAAACTTCGTACCAGCCCAGCCACAGTGCAGCCTTCCATGAACTCTCGGTAGCTACATACACAATTGCATATCCAGGCTGTATGTGGACATGAACGCATAAGTGCCAAAGATGACAGTTACATGGCTGGGAGACTACCATTTGGTCACCTGCCAGGCTGAGGAGGGGGTGGGTGGGGAAAAAGGTAGTGGCATTGAACTCATAAAAGCTTAAACAAGAATAGTTCTTCTTCTGAAGCGAGCATGTGTTAAATAGAAGGGAGTCCTGTGGAGTCCTGCTGGCTGTGATCATAGACTACAAATCCCAGAGGCACCTGGAAGCAGGAAGAGGAAGTAATGAGCAACACTGCAGAGTCAGTGCTGCGGAGTGCAAATCCCAGAGACCTCATGGGTGGCAGGACACACAGCCTATGATGGGATGCTGGGGGACTATGATTTAACTTGAACTGGGAAGGGTCTGGGACAGAAATTTCATAAACCAGTTTGACCTAAATCAGTTAAGTCTGATACTGCATTCAACCAGTTTTATCTTAAACCAGTTTCAGCCACTGTGAAACTGATTTATGTGCACTGAGCTTCTGTTCTGTTAGAGGTTTAAATGAGATTCTGAAGACTTAAACTGGTTTATGTGTAACTTCTGTCCCTAGCCTAGGTGCCCATAAATAGGATTCTGTCCAAACTGTTGTTACACACACAAGACACTTGTATACGTGGAACTGACTCATAGATATATACATGACAGACTTACAGTGTGTGTGTGTGCATATGTACACCCACATGGGTGGATTGGGGGGAGGATGCTGTGGTACAGTTGCACTCCCCTTTGATTTCTGCTCCACCCAAAGTTTAGTGGCAGCAGCATTTTTATTCAGGCAGCATTTAGAGAGTTGATTGACTTAATGCCTCATAATCAACCTGCCTGCTTCTAAACTATTTGTTCCATGGAAGTTAGTGACACTATTCTTTTTAACCGTCTCTATGGTTCCAGTAATCAAGCTAGTCTTTCTTCTATAATTCTGCTGTTTGTTAGCCGCTCCTGATAATGTAGGCCCTATTTCACAACTCTGTAGACTGTTTTTGACTGTTGCTGGAAATATTAACTTGGTGTAGAAATAAGTTTCAGTGGAGCACTGCAAGCACTATCAAGATGCTCAAGAAGGCTAGATTTTTGTTTTATGAATCTGAAAAAAGATGTACGTTTGATTCCAATGACTACAGGATTAATGAGCAAACAACAAGTTTTGATTATTTTGTCTAGTATGTTGTGGAATGTGTGTTAAATACACGGTCCAATGTTTTTTCTTTTGCTTCAGTCTTAAACTTAAAAGTATAGCCCTAGACTTCTAGCATATTAGTAATGCTTCTAGTGTATGTGTGTAATTTTAACTGGAGAAAAATCTGTTGTGTTCGTATGTGATGGTGCAGCACATTATCTAGACTGTTCTCAGGGGTGGCAGATGACTGAACAAGGAGCAACCATCTCAAGTTGCAGCAGGGGAAGTTTAAATATTAGGAAAAACTCCCTCATTAGCGAGCTAGTAAACACTGGAACAGGTTACCCAGAGAGGTTGTGGAATCTCTATCCCAGGAGGTTTTTAAAGACCTGGTTAGACAAAGCCTTGGCTGGGATGACATAGTTGGTCCTTTTCTGAGCAGGGGGTTGGACTAGATCACCTCCTGAGGTCCCTTCCAATCCTAAATTTCTATGATTCTATGTTCTGCACCCCACCAAATCCTACATCTGGCGTGCACACACACCCACATATGTGGGCAGAGTAAAAATGAGATAGGATGGTATGAAATTGTATGAAATATTTATTGGCCTAAGCTCTCATTTGTAGTGGCATATATAAATTTCAACCCTGATAAAATCAGTGGTGTCAAAGGATTGGAGCCGTCTCAGGGCAAAAATAGTAAGTTTTAGTTGCTCTGTATAACTTACATGGTGTCCCCTGTATAAAGAATTAAATAAAAATGACCACAGTATTTTTGAGTAGTAAAGCTGTAAGAGTTAAGCAGGTTATTCAAAGTGAATGCTAATAAAAACTGCCCTACATCAAACCATTATGTGAGATGCATGCCATGTAATTTAGAGAAAGTTATTTACAAAATTAAAACCTTTAAAAAGTTTGTGTTATCATTTTTTATTTTCTTTCATTTATAAAACTAGGCCCTTTTAGTACCATGCATCCATACTTGGAAGTCTAATTTTATTTTTAGAATTATAAGTGTCCTAAATATCTCTTTGTGTCTCTGTCTCTGTCTCTGTCTCACTCACACACACACATACACACACGAATAGTTTTAATGATTTTGAAGTGTAATGTTGCAGCATCTGTAAGGGCTAGAAACAAAGAGTTCCATATTTTTAAATGTTATTCTTGACTTTCTGTTTATAAAAAGCTGCTATTTTTCAACCCAGATAGAAAACAAAATAACTTGGATGTCTCTGTGATGTAAAATTGAACATTTCCTCTTTTGGGCACTAGCACAGTGTAACTTTAGGGAAGAAATACCACATGATTTTTTTTTTCTGGCTGTTTTTAATATTTGCTGTTTAAAGCCACACAGGGGTTTGAATGCTTTAAGATTTCAGCAGGAATGGATTAGTTAGCATAATGCAGGTGAAATGATCAAAAGTACAACAAACAGTGGTTTTCTGGATAGCTGCTTTTATCA
Source organism: Crocodylus porosus (assembly GCF_001723895.1). NCBI lineage: Eukaryota > Metazoa > Chordata > Crocodylia > Crocodylidae > Crocodylus > Crocodylus porosus. Next base: position 88,458,549 of record NW_017728931.1, on the reverse strand, counting down.
CATGATTCTCATTACTACACATCTGGTTATTTTATATAACAAAGGTTCAATGAATTTAACCACATGACAACATTGCTAAATTAAGTTTTTATACCCCACTCACACACTATATACACAAACTTTGGCTAAATTCTGACTTGTATAACTGTACTCTACTTACTGTCCTTCTCTAATTTGAGTTAGGTATAATGATATTCCTTTTAACTTTTCTGTAATGCTGCTTTTTGCTGTTTAAAGAGATGTCCCGTTTTAGTGCCAGCATGGCTGCCATTGAATATTGGGTGAAATGATTGCTGTATGTTATTTATCCTGCCTATAGGTATAAAAAGACAGATTCTTTAGTTTAAATTAGGATAACTCTCAAAGACATCTGTGACAGATGGATACTTCTGTTCACACAGGATAAATTTGACCTGAAATATGCTCTTTCCTCTTACCACCATAGACCATATGATCCTTAAACTACATATGTGCTCATTGTTCTTCGGTTATGGAAGATTTAGTGTGCAGTGTAAAGGTAATTCCAAGTGCACTTGGTGCTTCTCTACACAGGAAAACTGATCTGAAGAGTTATATCAGAATAACCATGTCAATATCTCTTTATAGATGCAGCTCCCTCTTGGAACTACTATGCTGAGATAAAATTGACTATTGTAGAAAAAAATAAAGTAGTTTGTTTTTGAATGGCATATCTTCATGAGGGACGTGCAAGAAGTAAGGGATTTTTGTTTGGTGATGCCTTTGATTAGACAAGCTGTATAGATAAGCTTTCAGGCACAAAATGCCCTTCATTCTGTGGGCGCATCTGCACATGTGCTTCAATGTGTAGTAGGCTATTCTACTGTGCATTAAAACATCATGTCAAAAACAGTGCCAATGTGCTGATGCACTGTAGAAATAGGCTACTGTGCATTAAGCATCACTAAAAAGGTGTGCACTTTTGATACTGCGCATTAGGGAAGCGAAGCTTTGGTCGCTGATTCAGTTTGGCAGAGCTTTGGCCCAATCTAATGGCTAAATCTCCAACTCTGAATCAAATCAGGAGACCCTTTAATCTCTTCAAATTGAATTAGAACCCTCCAAATCGATTCGGAGAGATTCAGAAAGATTTGGTGATTCAGACATAGACACAGCTTTAAATGTTTCTTCTACATACCTCAAGGTAGCAGGTGGCTCGTGAATGCTACAATGCTGGGGTGGATGGAGCATCCCACAGGAGCATGGGGTGTTCCTAGTGTGCTCGGCAACAGACCTGGAAGTGGACCAGAAGCACTTCCGGTGTACTTCCAGGTCCACTGGGGAGTGTACCGGGAGCCCCTCCCTGCCCCCCTGGCTCTGGTGCCTCCTGTGTCTCGGGGGGGGCACCTGGGGTTCCCCTGTGGCCAATTGCTAAGCTGGGGGGGCACTGGGGGGCCCCCAGAGTGCTCCCCGGTGGACCCAGAAGTAGACTAGAAGTACTTCTGAGTTCACCACCAAGCATGCAGGGGGCTCGCCACGCTCCTGTGGGATGCTCCATCTGCCCCAGCATTGCAGCATTCATGAGCCACACCTAGTACCTCTAGGTATGTAGAAAAAACATTTAAAGCTGTGTCTATGGCTGAATCACTGATTCTCTGAATCAGCATTGAATCTTCAGATTTGGATTCGGTCAGATCGAATCGGAGACGGTGATCCGAATCAACAAACCGAATCAATGTCCCTGATTTGGGCCAAATCCAAATTGAATAGGGCCTGTTTCATCCACCCCTATTATGTACTACCTTCATATTAGAGGTACTAAACAATGTGCAGTAGCAAAAGTGCATTCATATATGTGTAGATGAACCCTGTAACAGCTTTGCTGGTCAGTCTCCCCATGTGGATAAGTCATTATAATAAGTCTGCAACTTGATATAAACCTGATAACCATTAGAGAAGACATAGATGCTTTGAAGGTATTGAGCACCATTGTTAATGTAACTTTATGTCACCTTTTCCGTCAGTGGCTTTGGTCCAGGGTACATAGTCACTAAGGGTACATCTGCATTACCTCCTGAACAGGATGCAGGGTCTTTTGTGGTGCACAGGCTAAGCAGCTCTGCTTTTCAGAAGAGCTTATTGGTGTTTGAATAGTGCTACATTTATGTGTCTACTAGAGGTGCACTGATACATCGGTTCAATATCAGATCAGTACCGATATAAAGAAAACTGGCTGTATCAGATATCAGCCTCATGGGGCTGATAATTTGGCTGATAAATGCCTGTGCTGTGCGCAGTACTCAGGCAGTGAGAAGCAGAGCCAGCAGCATGAAGAGGTGTCTCCAGCTGGTCAGCCCATTGTGGTGGCAGGGAAGGGGAGAAGGAAGGGACTTTGGGGGGCCGATCAATGTCCCCCGTGGTGAGGGAGGAGGCAGGGGCAAGTGCTGACCAGGGAGTGCAGGGTGGGGGTGGAACCACAGCTCGTGGTGGGGGAAGGTGGTTCCTACTGCTGCTTGCACCCTGGGAGGGCATGTGCCCCCTGGATCTGTGTGGGGTAGGGCGGGCTGCAGCCAGGGCTGCATGGAGCTCTTCTTGGTGGGAGCCGGGCTTGAAGTGGGTGCTGGCAGCACTAGGAGGATGCTGCATCCATTCCAAATTTCACTGCCTCTCCACTCCCAGAACTGCCACCGCAACTGCTTTAAACTAGCTTTGCTGGGGGATGGGGCCACAGGGGGACTTGAGGATACTTCCCAGCCAAAACAGGTGATGAGCACAAGAAGTACCCAGGTAAGTGACAGGGGTCCGGACAGTCCTGGGATCAGGGGTGAGGTGCATGCTCCCATAGGAGGCCTTAAATGCCTCTACACTAATGCTCATAGTATGGGGAACAAGTAGGAGGAACTTGCCCTCCTCGTAGCTAACACAAACCTGGACATAGTGGGGCACACTGAAACCTGGTGGGATTCAACCTATGATTGGATGGTAAACGTCAAGGGCTACAGACTGTTCAGGCAGGATAGAACAGGGAGGAAAGGCGGGAGTGTGGTGCTCTATGTCAAAGAGCAACACATGTCCTCAAACAGCATGGGGTCAGAGGAGGGGCAGACTGAAGTGCTCTGGGTTAGAATACAAGGGATTTTGGGGGAAAGGGACTTAACAGCGTGTCTACTATTGACCACCCAACCAGGGGGAAGAGCTGGACTGGGAATTCTCAGGTCAGCTTGCGGAGGCAGTTAGGTCAAGGGTCGTGGTCCTCATGGGTGACGTAAACTACCTGAACATCAGCTGGGAAGAGCAGTCAGCCAGGTCTAACCGCTCACGTAGGTTACTAGCAGAGATACAGGACTTCCACCTAATCCAGGAGGTGCACAGTCCCACCAGGGGAAATGCCTTGCTGGACCTGGTCCTGGCCACAGGCAGTGAGCTGGTGAGGGGTCTGTGGGTTCTCAACCTCCTGGGTGATAGCGATCATCGCCTACTGGAATTCATCATCCAGCACAGGGTGTCAAAGGCCTGCAGCAAGGCAGCAGCCCTTGATTTCAGGAAGGCTGATTTCAATGAGTTAAGGAGATTAGTTGGAGGAGGCACTGAGGTCCCAGAGGATAGGGGAGTTGGGAGTCCAAGATGAGTGATTGTTCCTTAAGGAGATGATCCTCTGAGCCCAAAGGGTGACAGTCCCAACGCGAGTCAAAGTGGGCAAGAGTGCTCAAAAGCCCACGTGGCTCACCAAAGGCATTCAGGAACATCAAAAGCTAAAAAGGAGGCGTACACCCGATGGAAGGGAGGGGCTATAACCAAGGAGGATTATACCTCTGTTGCTTGAGACTGTAGGGGGGCTGTTAGAAAGGCTAAGGCAGAGAACAAACTAGGACTAGAGACCAGGATCAAAGATAACAAGAAGTCCTTTTTGAAATGCATAGGGAGTAAAAAGAAAGTACCGGGTAATGTGGGGCCCCTGCAGGACACACTTGGCAATCTGGTGGTTGCACCAGACGATAAAGCTGACCTCTTTAACAAATTCTTTGCCTCCTCTCAGGAGAGGCACTGCCAGGCCTAGGGTTGGAGAGGACCTTGTTAGGGAACTTCTGGTGGGGCTAGACATGTTCAAATCAGCAGGTCCAGATGATCCCCACCCCAGGGGATCTGAGGGAATTAGCAGAGGTCATTGCGGGACCCCTGGCATGGCTTTATGAGGACTTGTGGTGCTCTGGAAAAGGGCCAGTGTAGTCCTCATTTTCAAAAAAGGGAGGAAGGAGGACCCAGGAAACTACAGGCCCATTAGTTTTACCTCAGTCCTGGGGAAGCTCTTTAAGAAAATTATCCAGAAGCACATCTGCAAGGGACCAGCAGGGGAGATTATGCTTAGGAGCAACCATCATGGATTCATTGGGGCAGGTCCTGTCAGACCAACCTGGTTGCCTTCTATGACCAGATCACAAAATCCTTAGACACAGGTGTTGTGGTGGATGTAGTCTTTCTGGACTTTAGGAAGGCCTTCGACACTGTCTCTCACCCCATTCTCATTAATAAATTAGGCATCTGTGGCATCGATGCCAACACAGATGGGTCACCAATTGGCTGGAGGGCTGCACCCAGAGAGTGGTGGTGGATGGACCATTTTCGGCCTGGAGGGACATGGGCAGTGGGGTCCCCCAGGGCTCGGTCCTTAGGCCTGCACTGTTTAACATCTTCAACAGTGACTTGGACAAGGGGGTGAAAAGCACCTTGTTCAAATTTGTGCATGACACTAAGATGTGGGGAGAGGTAGGCATAGAAGACAGGGACAGGCTACAACTAGATCTGGACAGGTTACTGGGGTTGGCAGATGAGAATAGGATGGGATTCAATACTGACAAGTGTGAGGTACTGCACCTATGGTGAAAGAACCAGAAGCATACCTATAGGCTGGGGAACTCCCTTCTCATCAGCACAGAGGCAGAAAAGGATCTTGGAATCATTATTGATTCAAAGATGAATATGGGCCGCCAATTTGAGGACGTGATCAGTAAGGCTAACCAGACCTTGTCATGCATCCACAGATGCATCACGAGCAGGTTCAAGGAGGTGATCCTCCCCCTCTATGCAACATTGGTTAGGCCGCAGTTAGATTACTGCATCCAATTCTGGGCACCACACTTCAGAAGGGATGTGGACAGCATTGAGAGGGTCCAGAGGAGGGCCACTCACATGGTCAGGGAGCAGCAAAGTAGGCCCTATGAGGAGAGGCTAAGGGACCTGTTCAGCCTCCACAAGAGAAGGCTGAGAGGGGATCTGCTGGCTGTCTATAAACTTACCAGGTGGGACCAGCGGGAAACGGGAGAGTCCCTGTTCCCCTGAGCACTACTAGGAGTAACTAGGAATAACGGTCACAAATTGACTGAGAGTAGGTTCAGACTAGACATCAGGAAGCTCTACTTCACAGTAAGGGTGGTTAGGATCTGAAACCAACTTACACGGGATGTGGTGCTCACTTCTACCCTAGGGGGTCTTCAAAAGGAGGCTGGATAATCACCTAGCTGGGGTCATTTGACCCCAGCATTCATTCCTGCCCATGGCAGGGTGTCAGACTTGATGACCTGCTCAGGTCCCTTCCTATTGTACCAATTATGAATATATGAAGGAAGCTGTTGCTTAAGAAAGCTTCTACATATCTTGATTTAGTTATTCTATAAGGTATCTCTATCCTGTCTCCTGTCAAAGACAAAGAATTAGGTCTTGATGCCCAAATATGACATATGTAGGATCTCCCCCCCCCCCCCCCCGACCTAGAGCATGAAAGGTATTCCAGAAGGACATTCTTGAGGCCATAGTATTGACCAAGGGGCAGGTGATGGTTCTGTTTGGTGATGATATTTTTGTTGTGGCAGCAACAAGCACTAGTGAGGTTAATGTCAGAAATTCCACAGTGCACAGGGTCTTCATAGCAGGCTGTTCAGGATTAAATAGCTCAACAGTCTGCAAAAGAAAATATGATGAAGGCCATTTTTTTTTATTTGAAGGATTGATGGCTCCTAGGCATGACACATCTGGATGGATGAAACACTGATCCATTTCTGGTAATGAAAAAATGGAGAAGCATTTAGTACTAATATTGAGATCTTCATCTCAAGATAACATTTCAAAGGTAAGCCATGATGTCATCAAATAAGAAACAAGGGCTGTATCCTTCATATGGTGCCACATGGGTTTTTGGGTTTCATTGTGAATGCCTGTTGCCACATAGAATTTATAGTACATCCTCTGTATGGCCTTAATCCATCATAATAATAAAAAAAATAGTAGAGCATTATCTATCTCCTACAGAAACAGAATATTCCTACACTGGATAGATTTCACTCCTTTTTTTAATAGAGGAAACCATAGGGCAGGCCTAGGTGGGACTGAGGACACCTCATAGGAATAATTCCATTTAGTTGGAAAGTTTTAGTAGCTCTGGAAAAGCAACTTGTCCAATCCAATAGCCCCAGCTGATCTCTGAGTAAGAAAAATAGCTAGAGAAAGTACTCTGCTCTTAGGTGCTCTTTCAGCATCTCTATGGACTTGCTTGCAGGAATTGACTTGGAAAAAATGAAAGAACGGGGAAGAGAGTGCCTCCAAAACTCAGAATGGCTCCTTCCACTATTATTGTCAATTGAAGGTCATGATGAGTGTGTCTACATGTGATACTACTTTGTCATAGCAACACACTACAGCGATGTAGTGTCCATAGGTATCTACACATGATCAACAGCTACTTCACTGTTGCAGCACGTTTCCTATTATAGTACACCATTACAGTGAAGTAGCTGCTAAAAATAACCATGCGCTGCATGTACAGCACAGTACGGGCGGTTACTGCATCATGCTTTAGTACTTCTAAAAGGAAGTACTAAAGCACAGCAGAGTAACATTGCCATAGGGGAATGCGTAGACGTGCCCCAAGAGGTCCAAAGATGAGAGAGCACTGGAGACAGCACTGCCATCCTTCTACAAGACTAGGTTACATCCAGTTGTTACAGTCCTAATCAGTTGTGTATATGGAAATATAAATCAGACTTAAATTAAATCCTAACATGATTATTTACTATTTCACAGCACAGAAATGAAAATCTCCAAATTATGTTTAACTTCCACTTAAAAAAAAAGGGCAGTATTTCTTTCCTGAATTCTAGAGATAGTTGAGCTAGTCAGGAAATTAGGTCAAAAGGATATTCTTATATTTAATAAAAAAAGACAAAAGATAGGAAAATTAATTTTTCCTTTATCTGAAAATTCAATTTCTGTTAGAAAAAAACATTTAGAGAAACAAAGCACAGGACAGTCTAACAAATAAGGAACTTGACAATAAAAACCTCTTTTACGTGTTTATATAAAGATCAGTAATGGTAAAAGTATTTTTTTCATGAATAATTCCCATGGAAAATAATAAAATAACTATTATTAAGAACAGCAAATTTATCTTCCACAGGAGTGGGGGTGACATGTTAAGAGATTTCATAAGAAATTACAGAAGAATAAAAGCTATTTTTTCAAAACTATTTATCTATTACCTATATTAAAAAAAATAGATTGACAAGCAAACTTTCAAACTTTCAAAAGTTTTAGACCTGTTCAACAACCTGACATTGGTTGCAAAATTAACACAAACTTATACATGTTTCCTATGCAGTAAATACAATGGTACAGATTTTTAAATAGGATAAAAAGAAAGTATTTTAAAGGCATTGTGACATATATGACAAATGACATCAATATGAGAGATTGAAAACCAATAATTAAGGGGAAAAAGGAATATAATCGGACTAGTTAAGCCTATGTTTGTTTTTTCACAACACCTACTTAATTTCAATAACAAAATAACTTTTTGAATTAAAGAACAGTTTGTTAAAGAGTCAACACCTTCTCTCTTTCAATTAAAAGGAAAAGGAGGAGCTTGCAGTAAAATTCTTTACAACTCTGTCAATGGTTGTCTGAAGGTTGAAGAGTAATAAAAAAACATATATTCCTGATAGTTCCCAGGTAAAACCAAGCAGAAAACAGAACAGAGCAAGCAAGATCTTGAAGAAATCTTGCAGGTTTCTGTTATATATATCTATATAGTTATATATTTATATAGAGAGAGATTGTTGTAACAGAGCACAGGGTCTGCTCTGTTATTTGCTGGGGCCTGAGCAGCAGCAAGGCAGCCTGCAGCTCAATCCTAATTGGGCACAACTGCCTGAGTGGGAACAGGGCCCAGCTGTGCCCTATAAGAACAGGGGCTCTGAACAGCAAAGACAGCAGCAGTCTATTGCAAGGAGCTGGGACAACACCTCCCAGCTGGAGCTGGAGCTGCTGCTGCTTGTGATACCTTGGAAGTAAGGGCAGGAGCTATGGGGATGGCTGGCGGCTCCTGGTCCTGGGGCATGAACTAAAACTACACCCTGTTGGGGCTAGGTGGTGTAGTGGGGCTGCTTGTGGCAGGACAGCTTCCAGGAAATGCCACACCTAGGGCCTCCCCAGTGATGGTATGGGGCACCAGAAAGCCTCAGACCCTGCTGCCTTGTCTTGCCAGACCCCATGGAGGGGAAAGGCTAGGGGAGCATACCCTGAAGGACAAAGCAAGAGCCTAGACTCATGGTGAATTCTGAGGCAGGGCCCCAGGTCAGGAAGGGACCTGGGGCAGTGCCTAGACTCACTGTGAGCTAGGAGGTTGCACATAGGAGCCAGGAGTGAGGCTCCAGGGGGGGTGGGGCCCTGAGCCTTCAGGGAGCTATATAAGAAGCTCCTGGGGTAAAGAGATTAGGAATGGTTGAGGCTCAGTGTAGGGCAGGGGATAAGTTTGGAGATACCAAGAAGTCCAATGTGGGGCATATGGGGCTTGGAACCCTAAAAGGGAATGGGGCTTAGAGCCCAGAGTTACTGGAGGGTCTTGGAGCCTTGAATTTATAGGGGCTGGGAGCCCAAGTGATTGAGTGGCTAGGGTTTAGGCTAGACAAGCAGGTCAAATGCTAGGCCAAACAGACCAAGGCTGGGTGTGAGGCCACGAATGTCATCTGTGAGGCACGGGACATGGTACAGGGATGGTCGGAACCATATATATAAGCCCTTGATACCAGGGCAAGTAAATGGGCAGCCTCTCACCCTGTTAAGATCTATCAATCATTATCATCAAGGCAAGTGAGGTAGGCAGGCGGTTTGCCCAGAGGCAAGTGGGTGGACCTATGCTTAGACCAGCCCTGGGAGGCCCACTTGTTACAATTATCTAGATATATCTTACAGACTAAATTAATGCATCTCTATCCTGCCTTTTGCCTGACTTCAAACTAACACAACTAGCTACCTCTATTTGCTCATAGATATATCTACCAATCATAATTGTGTTTGTCATGAAGAGCGAGAGCCGGTGATGGCATGAACTGATCACTGGCAAGAACCAAGAAAGTAAAAGAGGAACCCACACTTCCAGAGCACCCGCTCAGTGAAGCTAGAGCAGCCCCAGAGGGGGAGAGAGGAAAAGAGAGCCCCAGATGAAAACAAAGGGAGAGGCATGGCATGTGAGAATGAAAGAAGAGCTGATTGGAAAGGCAGGGGTGAAGAGGAGTCGGGTGTCAGCTGGCTGGGAAAGATGGAGAACTGCACTGAGCCGGGAGATACTGACTAAAGGATCATTGCCTGGAGTGCAGTCCAGGAGTCAACGCGACTTCAGGGAACAGAGGATCAGCCAAGAAGAGGTAGCAGAGCCCTACAGTGTCAAGTAAAACTTTTCTTAAATTCTTTGTTTACAAGGTCGGGTCGGGCTGGAGCACCATTGCAAAGAAGAAATACAACAAGCCTGACACCACTTTGGATACTTAAAGAGGAAGGTACCCTGTTTTGTGATACTCATACGCTTGAAGAAAACAAAAAGGGAAATTAGGCTAGGTGAGCTGAAAAGACAGGATCTTATCTTTGTTTATACTATCTGAGTTTATTTTTTTTGATGTTTAAAGAGGGTAATGGACATGATACTTAACGCTTTCTCCAGTCGAGGTAATCAGTAACTTGGGGAACAGGCTTCTGTCATTTCTTTCAGCCCAGGAGATGGTGATACCTAAGAAACAATGTAAGAAAATTAGATAGCTATCTAATTAAAGAACCTTATCACTGTGAGTCTTCATTTTACTGGTCATCCAGATTGTTTTTTGATAGTTCAAAACCTCAAGGGAATAGATCAGTACTTCATTGCCCAGTGGTGTTTAAGTTGCATCCTCCCAGAAAAAAACCCGTTAACAACAAGACATGGCAGGTGAGATCTGGGGTCACCACTGAAAAGAAAAACAAAAAAACCAAAACAAGAAATAATGTAATAATTTGAGACTTAAGAGGGGTGACTGTGATTTACAAATGACAAGAGACTAGACACAATCCACTACAGTGCTATTCCACTTGAAAAGAATTTTTGAAAGTTGGCTTTTGTTCTTTGGTCTGTGTGTGTGTGTGTATATATATTCTCTTTGTTTTTTATATATATTTTTACAAGGGACCTTGAAAGATTGAGTCCAACCCCCCTGCTCTGGGCAGGAATACTGCTGAGATCAAATGACCCAAGAAGGTATTTGTCCAGTCTCCTCTTAAAGACTTCCAGGGCTGGGGACTGCACCACCTCCTCGGGAAGTCTATTCCAGATTCTGATCACCCTTACTGTAAAGAAGCTCTTCCTTACATCCAACCTGATACCATCCTCTAACAGTTTATGGCCATTGCTCCTTGTCCTCCCCTGGGGTGCTCTTGTGAACAGCTTTTCTCCCAGCTCCCAATATTCACCCCCAATATATGTATAGACAGCCACCAAGTCCCACCTCAATCTTGTCAGGCTGAACAGTTTGTCTTTCCTCAAGGTTTGTCTTCCAAGCTGTTAATCATTCTTGTGGCCCTTCTCTTGACCCTTGCAAGATCCTCCATGTCTTTTTTTTTTAAGTGTGACACCCAGAACTGGACACAGGACTCCAGCTGGGGTCTCACCAATGCTGAATAGAGAGGAAGTATCATTTCCTTAGCCATGCTTGTGACATGCGGTTAATGCATCCCAGTATGCTGTTAGCTCTGATTACAGTGTTGCACTAGCGGCTTATGTTTATTCTGTGATCAAGCATAACCCTGAGGTCTGTGTCATCTATCATGCTGGCCAGGTCATCTTCTTCTAACCTGTATCTATGTTGCTGGTTACTTCTCCCCAGATGAAGCACTCTGCATAGGCTCTTCTTGAACTACATCCAGTTTCACTCCGCCCACCTTTTCAGCTTGTCCAGGTCTGTTTGGATCCACATCCTTTCCTCTAGTATGACTGTTTTTCCCTATAACTGTCCACAAACTTGGCCAGTGTGCTTTCCACATCCTCATCTAAATTGTTGATCAAGATGTTGAACGCATGGGGCCAAAAACCAAATCCTGCAGGACATCACTGGCCACCTCCTGCCAAGATGATACAGACCCATCCACTAACACTCTCTGGGTTCAACACCTTAGCCAGCTCCCAACCCACCTGACCGTGGACTCTGCCAACCCACAATCCACCTATACCTATAAATAAACAACAAAGAACAAAATAGTCTGAAGTCAAGTAGAAGGCAGGGTAGAGACGCATTGGTTTGTCTGTAAGGTGCACCTCTATCATGCACTGACATTTTAAAAAAACTCATATTAACATTTGTTACATGACTTTGTTACAATTTGTTATATAGCATGCAATTTGTTCGTGGCAGGAAAGACAATTTTTGCTGATCTGCAACATAAAGGACCTACTAGCAAAGTAAGTACTGACAAGATGACATACCATCATCAATAAAATATCTCAGGATTAGTGTCAAAAGGAAACATGTCCAATGGGGGACTGATTTATTATATGAAAAAATAATTTTAATACAAGCTTACTTTTTGTATGTGTTTTGATAAAATTCACCCTGCCGTGGAGGGATTTTTCTATGTAAGTTGTTTATAAGCATGTCACTTGCATCATTTTTCCAAGGAAAAAAATCTGATAAAATATGAGCTTCATATTGTGACCTGCTAGTCAAATGTTTGAACTATGCCAGACCAACAAAAAGAAACACATTTTGGAGCAGAACATTTATAACTGCTGCCTGACTATTACTTTGAGTACCTTAGCTAATTGGTGAGACCTTTGTGAAGAGCCCAGCACTTGAAACATATAGGAGTTTATAGGTTTAAACCAACTCTCTTTAACCTGTAAATGGATTGCAAGACAGAGTGTAGAGGACGAAGCACAAGTGTGAGGTTTTCTGTGAACTTCTTATTGCAGATATTCCAAGAATATATATGGACACAATTGTTCTCAACCAGGAACCAAATATTTCTTTTTCTAAAGAATCACATTTTTTTTTCCTGAAGAATTGAGGGTTTCTTTTTAACAAATACTTTATTTCTTATGGCTATAAGGGGATTTTTTCAAGTGTAAATGGCTGCAACATTTAGATGTACTAAGCATTATTACTGCATTGTACTTTAGACCTTTCAACCAAACCGAAACTGGTTGTTCTGTTGCAGCCATTTCAAGCTGAGCAAAGGAACAACCACAGTTTCCTTTAGAAAAAGAAAATATTTGGTTCCCAGTTGAGAACAATTGTGCTAGACCCACATTAATTGGGTAAATTAACTTTAATTTAATCAAAAGCAGAAAACTCCCAAACTGACAAACAAACCTTCCTGTATCATCTTGGTAACAGCTATTTGCTTGGGACAGGGACTTCTACGTGTGTGCAGCACTTGTTGCAACAGGATCCCAGTCATTTTGACTCCACAGCACTATAAATAATAACTGTAGCTAAACTGTTATGAAACATTTTTGTAGTGAAATTAACAACTAGCAACAAACTAAAATACTCAATGGACATTAAAAATTATTTTGAGGAAAATATTACTACTTCACATAGAAGAATATACAATATTAATAAACATGCATGGAGGTTGTTGGGCAGATCAGGCTGACGCAGTTCCTGGCAGGCTGACACAGGAAGCTTTATACCACTATTTGTCAGTAGTAGAAAGCTAATATAGACTTGTTCAGTTGAAGCCAGAATGGAAATTGGAGTAAGAAACAGAACATTGTGCCATAAAGATGATGACAACTCTATTTACACTGGGGAAATGATTCACAAATATAATTTTTACCTATAAGCACAAAAAGTTCTTATAAATCATGGAAAGCAGAAGAGGGTTAGTAATCCTGTTATGTTTGCATTACAAACAAATCTGCTTTCTCTCCACTTTACAATGATCAAGCAGATCAAACCCAGTTAAACAAAGCATATGTTAGATCACATTAATCTCAAAATGATCTTTAAATAATTATGAGATCCAAGTAGCATGTCAATGTGTTATTTTCATAGTTAGGCATCTATTTTATTTAGCAGTCTCAAATATATACCTGTGAGAGAAGCCATTTAGCAACTGGTCAAACTTTGTTTTTATCCAGAGGAAATCCTTGATTATAACAGCTAAAAAATAATATTGAGGTCACCTTCATAATTTTAGAAGACGAAGAAGCACAAGAAGCTTAGTTCTGCAAGGGACTGAACTCTCCAACCCTGAAGCAGCAACACACTTAAAGGGCATTCTTAACTTTAAGCACACGAGTATTCTGAAATTGTTGGAAATCAAAGGTATTCAACTTGCAGGCTGGGGTCCCTGGACATGTCTGTTACTTTGAACACTTATGCTATTTCTCTTATAGCAGCGTGTCTCAACCCATGGGTCCTAACCCAAAAGGGAGTCACAAGAATATATGAAAGGGTGGTGAACAAACTTTAAAAATGGATTCTTCTTTGAAAGGAGAAAAATGTGTGGCTTTTCCCTTGCAGGCTGGCAGAGCTCCAGCCTGCAAGGGGCGGCTTGAGGCCTCCCATACCCCACACACTGGGGGGCTGGGACCTGGGGGAAGTGGGTAGCAGGTCAGGAGTGAGGGGCACTGGGTTGGGACTGGCCATTGATGTTTACAAATGGGTCCTTGTACAAAAAAGGTTGAGAACCACTCTCCTGTAGCAACAGAGGAAGTTGCAGCATGTCCCTTTAACAGTGGGTATGGAGGAATTTACAGTATAAGCATTTTCTAATATATTTTGTGAAAGTCATGCCATTACCTCAAGACTGTCTATAAATAGATTCACTGTAGCTCAGAAACATTGTTAAACCAGGACGCAGTCAATGGTGAAGGATGGTAAATGTGACTTTTTTGTTATAGAAACGGCTGATGTGAAAGAAGAGTTCATCATGCAAGAGCCATGCACACAGGATTATTACCGCACATGTGAACTGATTAACAAAAACAGTATTATATTCTTTTCACTGGCATGCTAGTACTTTGTAAAGAACAAGAACTTCAAGTAAAGTAACAAGGAAGAAGCTTGGCCTTTACCATTTCTATAGAGGATAATTTGCTTTCCTTTCTCAAGTGTCAAAGACCCTTAAGATAATATGCATTAAGACCTTGTGTAAAAAGTACATAGTCTAATTATACCATCATGCAGTTTTCCCAGTTCTTTGTTTTAAAGAGGAAAAGCAAAGGCTTTCAGTAGTACAAGTGACTACAATCCATTTTTATGCCAAGGGTACATGTTCTGAAGCAGTGTCTCTCTTTTATTCTGGGTTTGGTTAATGATTTTTGTGGTATAGTCAGCTACTTATTTGCCATTGTTTTATTTCCATTGGGCTCCTGTACCAGTACAGGGAGGCTGTAATTCCAGCCCATCCGAGCAGACGCAATTAATTGTGGTTTATTAATTGAGTGGTCAATTAATTGAGTCTGCTGGAGTGTTGAAGTTATTGTGCTCCAGCAGAGTCCAGCATCATGTGTATCAGCATCCCCGTGCTGAAAAATGGCAGTAGGGTGCTTTGAACTAAAGCTCGTTTTTCAGCACAGGGATGCTGATACGTGTAACGCTCAATGCGCTTTTAATTATCATGGATCTCAAAGCTAATTAAAGCACCTCCCCCCTTCAACGCCGGTCTCCTGGAAAACATCTATAAATGCTCATTGTGTTGTGTATGTTTGACAAGGGGCAAAGACCTCTTGTTATAAGTGAAAATTAGGTATCAGATTTTCAAACCTCAAGAATAACCTAAGCTACTACCACAGATGCATACAAGATTTAATGTTTGGATATGGTCCTAGAATTTCTCAAATTTTAGGATTGTTTGTTTGTGTCTTGAGTTTGGACCCATCTCTGATCATTTGGACTATTCTCACTTTAGTCACCTGAGTCTTTTTATAAAGCACCTTGCATAGTGGAGTCCTGGTTCCTGAGTGGGGCTTCCAAACGATATGGTAATACAAATAACAAATGCTAATACTTGTACTCATTCCACTTGGTCTTCTACTGTATATTAAAAGACAGGAAGCTGGATGTCCTACTCTAATAAATATATGCAAAAATAAAATGTTGATCCTAATTCTACATAACTTGTTCTCATGACCAGCTCTATTTACAGTTATTTTTATTTTACTACATTTTATAGGTTGATGAAATCAAAAGTACTTATAATCTAGTTGTTACTCTCTCTTCTTTCAGCTACTGATCGAGCCACAATTGGGACTCCTATATAATGCTGCCTGCACTTTGTGCAAGTGTAAAAATATTCGCTGGGGTAGAAAATAAGGATTTTAGTTTGTGTTGTGGTGAAGCAGTTACAATAATGTATAATGTGGAAATTTTGTATGCACTAAAAGTTTTATAGTGCTAAAAAAATGAAAGTGAACAAATAAACCACAACCTCCTGTACAAAGCAGGCCTGGGAGCAAAAGCAGATGCTAATGTGAGAATGCACCTTTTATCTAAACGTTATGTAAAAAAATAAACAAAAAAATGTGCTTCTGATAGGCTGTTAAGAGCTCATAGCTAGTTGTTCTGCCTGATACTGTTCCCAGACCACCTTCCTTTGATCACTTGCTTTTCTTGGCAAAATTGGCATTCAGTGTTTTTTTAGTGGCCGCTTGTTTCTCCAGCGAAGCTGGTAGTCTCAGGCTGGTCTGGCACAGGAATTAAAATGAGAAAGCTGGTGTGTGTTGTTTGAGTTTATTTGGTGGAGTCTCTTTTACTGTCTTTCAGCAGAACATCATTTTGCAGACTGGCTTCAGATTTGAATTTCTTTAGATATTTTTCTTTTTCATGTTGATTTTGGTTCCCAAATGACATTAAGCAAACCTCTTGGAGAACAATGGTCGATTTTAAACTATCTGCAGCTGTGGAAAGAAGCCGGTCTGCAAGCAGTGGCTTTTGAGACACATTCCCACAGGCCATATTATCCATGACTTCAGTGAAGATAACCTCTAAATAAGGCCTTAATTCTTTTATAATCCTTGAACAGATAATACAATAATTTATCAAAAACTTTTCAAAAGACTAGAGAATATTTCTGATAAAAGGATCTAGACTAGCGATTACAGATCTGGAGAGCAGAACTGGAATGTATAGTTAACTTTGGTAAAACCAATAATGAAAGAAGACATTTAATGATATTTCAGATGTAAGTCCTTTGAAAACAGTACTATTGCAAGGAGAAATTGGAGGGTCTTAGGCCCCTCAAGTGGAAAGTAAAGGTATAACTTCCATATAATGGTAGAAGCTCTAAGTCCATATTAACTGAGGTCAATGAAGCCTATCACATTTCATCTAACCACCTAATGATCAGATTTTCAAAAACTGATTAGTGATGCCAGATTCAGTTTTTGGTACTTGGGATTTTTTAAGAGGACATAATGCAGCTAATTTTTTTAAAATTATAAATTCAGATGTTTCCAGTGGTATATCAAGTTTGGTGCATTCAGCTTGAAGTTCTTAAAATCACTAGGCACTTTAAAAAAAACAACCCTAGAATTTAGAGATTATGGTAATTAGAGATCTGTGTTGAAGGGAAGATGGATAAGGTCATTAGTATAAGATATTGCCTTCTGATTTTCCATCCACTTTAACAGAAATGGACTCAGCCCTAAAGTTCCTCTTAAAGTAACATTAATATATGGTGATACTGGAAACTAGATTTGTATCAAGAAGTAGCTGAATGATCCAACAACTCTGCTTAGTCTCTGCTGAAGAGGAACATACCACATTTTCTTGCATACAACAGCCCCCAGAATAAAATATGCACCTTGTTTTTGGCAAAGCAAAATGAAGGAAACAGATTTTTAAAGAACTGTGGTTTCATAGGGCAGGGACACAGCTAGTCTGCAAGGCTATAAAATAGGAGGAGAGAAAGCAGGAGTAGCTAGTTGAGTGCTAAATTGCTTGAAGAAAGGTTCCAGTAATCCAGCTAACATCAAGATTATTAAAAAGGAGAGATGACTGCTAACATCTGTGGAGTGTAGTGGAGAGTAACAAGCCATTATGTCAAATGTCTCGGCTGCCTAAACAGAAATTCCCCTGTTGCTCCTGGGCAGTTGGTTTTGCAGCAGGAATCAAAGCAGGGGGTTTCTATTACAGGAAGAAAAAATAGCTTTGTGGTTTAAGATGTGCATTTCAATTTTGTGGGGCTGATTTTGAGGATTGAATGTCAGGGACCCTGATCAGGCAGGCCAGCCTGGGCCAAGTAGTTAAGCAGCCACATTAAGTAAGTAAGTTACCAGCTAATGAACTCTACCCCAGTTAAGGAACAGCAAGTGCTCCAGTTGGCTCTTGGGAGTGCTGCCTATCTATAAGGGCAAGTACAGATAGTCAAAAAACCTGAGGCTGAATTGATTCAGTTTTTGCAGGTTAGTCTAAGCTGTAAAGATTGAACTGAGAAACAGCTGGACATACATTTACCTTTGATTCAGGAAATGCAGCCACATGCCTACAATGGCTCAGACCAGAAGTGCGGGGGTGCATTAGAATGCAGTTCTTCTTCCTGTTGCCCCCAAGGTCTCTGGGATTTGCAGTCCAGCATCACAGGAACTAGACTCTGCAGGGTTGCTCATCACTTCCTTTTCCGGCTTCCAGGTGCCTCTGGGATTTGTAGTTCACAGTCACGGCCAGCAGTAACTTTCAATAAGTTTAGCAACGCAGCTCTGTACTGGGGAAGTGGATTTTAACCTCCCTCCCTGGCCTCAGACCCTACCCAGGATTTGCCTGGTGGGGCACTGCCCCCTCCCCCACAAATCCTTCTCCACTGGAGTAGATAGCCCAGCCCAGCCCAGCCTAGGGCTGGAAAGCATGCTGGGGGACTCTGATTTAACTTGAACCAGGATGGACTCTGGGACAGAAGTTTCATAAATTAGTTTGACCCAAATCAGTTAAGTCTAATACTACATTCAACCAGGTTTATCTTAAGTCAGTTTCAGCCAGTTTGAAACTGGTTTATGTACACTGAGCTTCTGTTGTGTTACAGGTTTAAACCAGTTTCTGACGACTTAAAATGGTTTATGTGTAACTTCTGTCCCTAGCCTTAGACCCAGCTGGAGGTATGGATTTCCAGGCTAGTCAATAATTGTGACTTTGCTGTGGCAAGCCTCCTGACTTGTGCTACCTGATTTTCCTGGTTCTTGGCCCTGGCTTTTAGCTTTTCTTTACACTTTAGCTTTGGATTTCCCTACAGACCTGTGTTTTATGGTTCTTGGCCCCCAGCCTGGCTCTGCATTAAGACTTTCACTCATGAATTTCTGCTCTGCTTCTGACCTCCCAGATTCTGCCTCTGGCCTGCGCAGTGGATGCTACTTTGGGATTTCCCTCTACACTTGGTAATTCAGCTCCAGGATTCTGTCCCAGACCCTAGCATCTCCCTTCTCCCCCCCCCCACTCCCCAGTCAGGACCAGATTAACCCTTTAGTAGACCCTAAGCAAACATGGGCTCCTAGTTTTTTCACTCGATTATAATATGTAAAATAAGCACAATTGGGCCCGTTCTTCACTTAGGGCACTAGGCATGTGCTTAGTTTGCTTATGTGTTAATCCAGCCCTGATCACAGTACCCAGATCTTTAAGCTGCCTATGACCTGGCCTGTAACATGGACAGTGCATGTTATATATGAGAAAATATGGTAGTTAATTCAATATTTGTGCTGAAAGAGTTATTCATTAACAATAATTTATGGAGTTTAGTTTATTTTTTTCTCCTATTGTCTACAATCAGGCTATAGTTTTCTCATATTTATTTTTTATTCAAAATTGTTTGTTGGATAATGTTTATGAATGATGTTTGGTTTGTGGATCATTCCCAATCAGTTGGAAATATTTTCTGCTGTTTGCTTAAAATTTGTTGCTGACCATGAGCATCCTTGTCAGTAACCTCGTTCACTAGGCCTTTCATGGGAAGTGAATACAAAAGGGGTATAAACACAAGTAAACAAATTCAAATTTGAGTGACTCTCCATGGAAATTTTTTTGAAGACTTGACCCAAGTCTATTAAGAATGCAGCACTTTTAAACCAGAGGCGATAAACTCACAAGGGAGAGAAAGCTGGAAATAATCCATGGACGTTCTGTTCTTATTAGCAATGGGCTAAAATGTTCTGACAGATTTCAAACCTGCTGAAATACCATGTGTTACAAATTTTGACTTTCACTTGGCTATTATTGGGAGCACAGCTACTTGAGTGACTGTGGAAAAAATGAAGAGAATGAAATATATACAGTGAAAAAAATAGATTGAGAGAGATGCCTGAGATCTGGCTGAGTGAAAGAGGGAAAGACTCTGGGGAGAGGAGCAGAGAAAAGGAAGAGAATTTTTTTTTTAAATTCTATTTTTAGGATAGATATTGTGCCAAACCTTGGTGTTTGGTGGGTTTTTGTTTTTGTTTTTGTTTTTTTTGGGGGTGGGGGGAGCTATTCTGTTCTTAATACAGTGCACATGGTTATATTTAGTTAGAAAAACAAGTTTTTTTTAAAATACTTTTATTTTAAATTTAATTACCCTTAGATGAAATAAAAATAATTATGAGTTTAAATTACAAAGTAAAAAAAAGATTGCATTCTTTTTACAGACCTCATGATAGTATGGAAATCCCAGAAGCTCACAAATGCAAACTTTGATGCTCATGGATCCCTAGTGCCTGATCCAAAGGCCATCGAGGACAATGAAAAGAGCCCTGTTTACTTCAACAAACTTTCCATTAGGTTCTTACTGCTTTGCAGGCCCAATTCTCAGGCCATATCTGCTGTAAGAGTGCTTTACCAGTAAAAGTATGTTGATATCCTAGACTGGCAAAGTGCTTTTAGTATAGACATAGATGAGGTCTATACTGGCAAAGCTGTGCTTTTATTAATATAATTTATTTTACAGTCCATGGATGCATCAACACCAGATGCTTTACTGTGCAGCAGAGCAAATTACTGCACAGTAAACATCACCATCTACACCTGCAGACTTGTACTGCACAGTAATTTACTTTATTCTGCAGTTAATTTGCTACCAGTAAATATTGGTAGCAAATTAACTGCCGAGTAGTTACCATGCAGTACGGTACATGTAGATGGCTGAATAGGGACAAGTTTGGTCCAGGCCTGCTGGGTAGCAAGGGGTGGGAAATTGCTGCTGTGGCAGGCTCCAGTGCTGGGGCCTGGACAGGGACAACATTCTCTACAATCACAGAGCTGGGGCTGGGACCTCCCTGCCTGGGGAGAGTTTCCTGCCTAGCCTGGAGCTGGCTGGGAACAGTTCTCAGCCAATCCTGGGCTCCATGTGGAAGTTTGCATGTGCAACCAAGAGCTGGCTGGGAGCTGCCTGGAATGAGGGCCAGTCATAGAGATGCTCTGGCTGCTTCCTGGCAGGGGAAGACCGTGACCACGTAGGCGGGCTCCTCAGGGCAGGTGATTGCCTCTGATATGTCCTCCATCGGAGGTCTATATTGAGCAGATTCTTTTTGGTGTTGGGTGGTGGAACTGGAGCTTGCTCCATCCACTCCATGCATTGACCTGGTATTGCAGAGCTTCCAAAAGCTTCTAGCCAGCTTCAGGCTGCACGTGCAGACTTCCCCATGCAGCCCAGGGCTGGCTGGGAACTGGCTCAGTCTGGGTCAGGTCCCAGCCCTATGGGTCTTTCCTAGTCCTGTACCCCAGCTTGGCTATTGGGGCACAGGACTCAGAGCTGTGGGGGAGGGGTAGAGCCCAGCTCCCTGCCCCAAGTTGCTGGTGGGGCAGCTAGCAGTGAGCCCTCAGCTGGGCAGATTGTGTGCCCATTGCCAGTATACAGGTCCCACCGCCCAATCCTGGCAGGAGGGGGCAATGCCAGATTGGGGTGCGGGTGACCTGCCCCTCCCCTGCAGCTCTTTCCAAGTCCTGTGCCCTGGTCAGGGAGCCGGGCTGGGAGCTCTCTGCTGCTGGGGCAGGGGACATTTTCCCAGCCTGGGCTCTTCCACTAGAGCCTGCCCTGACGGCAGGGAGTAATGTCTCAGCCCCTCCAGGAGACAGCTGTCTCTTGGCCCCTGCTCCCTGTCAGGTGCTAGGCTAGCACCCAGGGAGAGCTTGGAATGACCTCTGGTGGCTGCAGTGGGGCAGAGCAGGGTGGGAGCAAATCTGCTCTCAAATGGCCGCTTGTGTAGATGCCTGTCTAGGGTGGGTTTAGGCTGGAGTAAATTAATCCAAAGTAAATCCATCATCAGCATTTGTACATACAGATGCACCCCTCATGGGGGAGGGAACAACTCCCAACAAAACTATGTATACTAGTGGTGCTCAATCTCTTTTGGCCCTGTGGCTCAGATGAGTGAAACAGGGCTAGTATATGGGATGGGTGGAGCCGTACACACCAGGATTTGGCCCTGGGGCCTAGCACCACACCTTCCCTGCTCTGTGTGCTGGGGCTCGGCCCCAGGGGCCTGGCACTGCCCACTCCTGCCAGGATTGGGTGGTGGGGCCTGGTATCATCCCTCTGCTGGGACCGGTGTGCTGGCAATGGGCGCCCAATCCAGTATGTAGGACCCAGGGTTCTGTACAGGTCTAGAAATCTGGCAGCAGGGGAGCAGGACAACTGCTCCCCCACTGCCAAATTTCTGGACTTGAGGGGAGTCTTATGGGCTGAATGACATGGTACCATGGGCCACATCTGGCCTGTGGGCCAGGAGTTAAGCATCTCTGATATACAAGCAAACCTGTACTTTTGTTTATAACCGCATTCACAGTGGCACAGTGCTAGTCAAGGGTCACATCTCTTCTCACCCTTGAACAAAACAGCTATGCTGGAAACCCTCTGTAGTTTACAGAGTTATAATGCTGCAAAGCTTGTGTGACTGATAAAAGGATATTTCTTCTATAACCTTGGAAAAACAAACTTAGTTTGTCATACGAGTACCCCCATATCAATTACACACTATACTATTTCATTATAAGTCCATTATTTTCAAACTTCAACACAAATAACTTACACAAGTTTATCTCTGATTATTAAAAAAACACCCCTCCTTTATTAAATTGCTACATGTAGAGCTCTAGTGTTTCTTTAGTTTTGGTTTTGTATGATGTTTGTTCTCCACACAAACAACATAGATAGCTTGAGGGCCAGCTCCATGATTTTTCCAGAGACTGAGGTGAGGCTGACCAGTCTGTCATTCCCTGGATCCTCCTTCTTTCCCTTCTTAAAGATAGGCACTATATTTGCCCTTTTCTAAACATCTGGGATCTCTTCCAATCACCATGAGTTTTCAAAGATAATGGCCAGCAGCTCTGAAATCACATCAACCAATTCCCTCACCACCTGCAGGTGCATTCTGTCCAGCCCCATGGACACATCCAGCTTTTCTAAATAATACTTAACCTGTTCTTTTGCCACTGTTGGCTGCTTATCTCCTCCCTAAACTGTGCTGCCAGGTGCAGTAGTCTGGGAGCCAACCTTGCCTGTGAAACCTGAGGTGAAAAAGGCATTAAGTATTTCAGTTTTTTCTGCATCATCTGTCACTAAGTTGCCTCCCCAATTTAGTAAAGGACCCACACTTTCCCTGATCCTCCTCTTGTTGTTGACATACTTATAGAAACCCTCCTGGTCACCTTTCACATTCCTTGCTAGCTGCAACTCCAACTATGCTTTGGCCTTCCTGAATTCATCCCTGCATACTCCTCCCTAGTTTGTCCAAGTTTCCATTCATAAGCTTCCTTTTTGTGATTTAGCTTAGTGAAGAGTTCCTTGCTAAGACAAGCAGGTCTTCTGCCATATTTGCTAGTCTTCCTGCATATCAGGCTGGTTTGTTCCTGTGCCCTCAGTAAAGTTTATTTAAAGTACAACCAACTCTTCTAGACTCCTGTCTTCCTCAGACTGGTTTCCCAGGGGATCCTGCCCATGAGTTCCCTGAGTGAGATGAAATTTGCTTTTCTGAAGTCTAGGGTTTGTAATTTGCTGCTCTCCTTCCTTCCTTTCCTCAGGATCCTGAACTCAATCATCTCGTGGTCATTGCTGCCCAAGTTGCCATCCATTAATACATTCCCCACCAATTCTTCCTTCTTTCTGAGCACGAGGTCAAGAAGCACACAGTCCCTAGTTGGCCTCTCCAGCACTTGCACCACAAAGGTGTCCCTGACTCTCTCCAAAAACTTTCTTGATTGCCTCCGCACTGCTGTATTGCCCTCCCAGTGGATGTCAGAGTGATTTGAAGTCCCCTATGAGAACCAGGGTTTGTGTTCAGGAAAGTTCTGCTAGCTGTTTGAAGAAAGCTTCATTCACCACTTCCTCCTGGTCTGGTGGTCTATAGAAGACCTCCACCATGACATCACCAATGTTGCTCTTCCCTCTGACCCTAACCCAGAGACTTTCGAAAAACCTATCCAGGTTTGATACTGGAGCTCTGAGCAAGCATATGGCTCTTTTACATAAAGTGCATGTCCTTCTCCTCTGCCTGTTCTTCCTGAACAATTTGTATCCATTCATGACAGTTCTGTAGTCATGTGAGTTATCCCATCAAGTCTGTTATTCCAGTCATGTCTTGCAGATGAAAGGATGCCATTGATTCATAGTTCCATGACTGTGCAAGGGCTTCCAATTCTTCCTGCTTATTTCCCAGGCTCCATGCATTCATGTACAGGGACCTGAAGTAACTAGCCAATTGCCCTGTTTCTCAGGAAGAATGAGAAAGCATCCCCTGTTGCCCCCTTCTGCTTGTTCTTCCTCCAGGTCACCCACTTCCCCTCTTACCTCAGGGCTTTGGACTCCATCCCCCAGTGAACCTAGCTTAAAGCCTTTCTAATTAGGTTAGCAAGCCTGTCTGTGAAGATGCTCTTCCCTCTCTTTGTCAGGTGTATCCTGTCTTTTCTTAGCAATCCTTCTTCTTGGAACAACATCCTGTGGTTAAATCTTGGCCAAAGCCCTGCTGGCCAAACCATCTGCACAGCCATGCATTGATCTGCAGGATGCATCCCCTCTTGCCCAGAAGGATTGAGGAGAAACTACCTGAGCCCCTGTCCCCTTCACCCTTGCACCAAGAGCCCTGTAGTCACTTTTGAGTCGCTCAGGGTCTCCCCTGGCAGTATCATTGATGCCCACATGGATGAGCAGCATAGGGTGGTAGTCAGAGGGCTGAGTGAGTCTTGATAATCCTTTCATGACATCCAGGCTCAGATCCAGGCTCTGCGCAGGCACCAGACCTCTGGAGACAACAGGTTAGGGGGGCAGATGGATGCCTCCATCCCCCTCAGAAGGGAATCTTCTTGGTGGGAGTGGTCTCGGTCCTGCCAACCTTGATGGTGCCTGACCTGTGGGAGTCAGCAATGCCCATTGGAAGGAGCATTTTGAAGACCTTCTCAGTTGATATTGCTGTTGATGACAGTGTTCTCAACTCCATCCCACAACACCCAGTCAGAGATGATCTTGGAATCCCTCCAACCCTTGTTGAGGTGAGGAAAGCCATCAAGCAGATGAAGAACAACAAGGCACCTGGAGCAGATGGAATCTCCACTGAAATCTTAAAACAGCTAGGACAGAAGCTCACATCACAGCTTTATGCCCTCATCTTAAGGATCTGGAATCATGAAGAAATCCCAGATGACCTCAGGGATACCATGATTGTGATAATCTTTAAGAAGGAAGAGAAGTCTGGCTGTGAAAACTACAGAGGGATTGCTATGCTGTCCACCACAGGAAAAATCATTGTGAGAACCCTTCTGAAGCATCTGCTGAAGAGGTCCTCCTGGAATCTCAGTGTGGGTGTGGGACTTCAAGAGGTACAACTGACACGATCTTCACAGCTTGCCAGCTGCAGGACAAATGTTGGGAACAACATAACCCTCTCTACATGACTTTCTTTGACCTCACAAAAGCCTTCAACTCTGTCAGCTAAGAAGTATTGTGGAGGATCCTTCTGAAGTACAGTTGCCCACCAAAATTTGTCACACTTTCTGCTTGCTCCATGATGGTATGCGAGCAGTGGTTCTCAGTAATGGATCTATCACAAATCCTTTGAGGTTAAAATAGGAGTTAAGCAAGGCTACGTCATCACTCCAACACTCTTCTCAATATTCCTTGCCATGATGTTACATCTGACCACCAACAAGCTTCCAGCTGGAGTGGAGCTAAATTAGTGAATGGATGGTAAGCTGTTTTGCCTAAGTTTTCTCCAAGCCACAACCAATACCACTGTGTCCACAATGATTGAGCTCCAGTATCCTGATGATGCCATAGTGTGCACTTACTCAAAAACAGACCTTCAGGCAATTATCAATGTCTTTACTGAGGCATAAAGGAAAGTGGGACTGACACTTAACATTCAGAAAACTAAGAGGAACACATAGAAAGCACTTCAGGGATGTCCTGAAGGCCAACTTAGAAAAATGCAACATCAGTATCGACTCATGGGAGACTATCGTCCAGAACCACCCCAAGTGGAGGATGAGTCTGTCACAGGGATCTCAGTACTTTGAAACCTCACAACAATAACAAATGATGTAAAAGCAGGAGTGGCATAAACAGCATGTTGTGGAGTAACTCAAGAATCCA
Source organism: Crocodylus porosus (assembly GCF_001723895.1). Taxonomy (NCBI): domain Eukaryota; kingdom Metazoa; phylum Chordata; order Crocodylia; family Crocodylidae; genus Crocodylus; species Crocodylus porosus. Next base: position 88,432,752 of record NW_017728931.1, on the reverse strand, counting down.
GTGTCACCCACCCTTCACAGAAACATATAGACCTACAGTAGAGTCTGTTGATCCCAGATACACAGATTATACAGTCATGGAAGACAATCATCCTCAACTGTGAAGAATTTCAGAAGAAGAAGAAAGACAATGTAGTATATGATGAAGTATGTACACAATGATGTGCCCTCATCATTGTTGCTCCCCCTGCCACTGCCAATGGGGAAAGCATGAAGGAGCATGACTGCAGCCTAGGATGAGCATGGGGAAGATCCCCTTCCCTGGTTATTTCCCATTGATGGACTTTCTTATTTGCTCTTCTTACTGTCTACTCTCATGATTCCCGCATTCCTGACTGTGGAATGGCACAGCTTCAACAACAGGGGTTGAGAGTGCTCCCACACCACTGTTTTGTATGGTGGAAGATGTTGGTTTGGATTTGGACCTCTAACTTTCTTGGTGAGTGCTTTAAACTGGGCTATTATAGAAGGTGAGCATCACTATCACCTCAGTTTTGTCCATACAGATGAAGAGCTTAGACATGTGTCTAAGCAAGAGGGAGTTTCAGGCTCTCTCAAAGGTGCCTAATAGGCCTGTGAGAAGCAGCAAGTATTTGCTTTGGATTTGGATTTGGCCAATTTGGAGGGACAGTGATTTGATTTGGTGATTCAAATCACTGTCCCGATTCAATTCATAGATTTCATAGACAATGATTAACTTCCATCAACCACCACCCTCTGGGTCCGACCAATTTCCCAGCCAGCAAATAGTGGTGAAGCTGAGGTCACAGTTGACCAGTTTAGCTAAGAGGTAATCATGGGATACCAGATTGAAGGCTTTTTTAAAGTTAAGATATATGACATCAATCTCTTCTCCCTTGTCCAGGTGATAGGTCACCTGGTCATAGAAGGAAATGAGATTGGTCAAGCAAGACCTACCCGCAACAACAGGATGTTGCCATCAGCCAGTCTGTTAAGAATGGTATCTTTGATAATCTTTTCTAAGATCTTCCCCGGGATAGAAGTCAGGCTGATGGGCCTTTAGTTTGCTGGATCCACTTTCCTCCCTTTCTTGAAGATTGATACCAAATTAGTCTTCTTCCAATCTTCAGGCACTTCACCAGATTGCCAGGAGTCCTTGAAGATCTGTGCCAGGGGCTGAGCTATGATGCAGGCCAGCTCCTTGAGCACCCTGGGGTGTAGATTGTCAGGGCCAGCTGGCTTGAAGGTGTCCAGCCTCTCAAGGTGTTCCTTCACAAGGTCAGCATTGAAGGAGGGTAAAGAATCTCCTTTACCTGGGCCTTCCCATCCCATAATGGGCAGGGGCATCCCTTGGGACTAGTGAAAAAAAAATGCAAAGTACACATTTAGCAAGTTGGCTTTTTCCTGGGTTCCGGTTGTCAGTTGTCCCATCTGGTTTAGCAGGGGTCCAGTGTTGCTCTTGCTTTTCCTCCTGCTCCCCACATATGTGAAAAAGGACTTTTTATTGTCCTTGATAGTTGTAGCTAGTTGGAGTTCAGTTGCAGCCTTGGCTTTCCTGGTTCACTCCCTGCAGGTCTGAACCAGTGCAGAATATTTCTCCTTGGAGGTGGATCTAGTAATCCATCCTTTGTAGTTCTTTCTTTTTAGATGCAGAAGGTCCACGAGTTCCCTGCAGAGCCAAGGGCGCTGCTGTGCCCTTTTGCTGCCTTTCCTCTGAGGTGGGATAGACTTTGCTTGTGCATCCAGTATTGCTTCCTTGAGGAGCAACCACTCTTCCTGAACTCCCCTCCCCTTTGGGTCATGGTCCCTCAGGGCCTCACTGACAAGCCTCCTGAGCCTGTCAAAGTCAGCTTTCCTGAAGTCAAGGACTTCTGTATTGCTGACTGACTTGTCAGCTTTACAGTGGATGGTGAAGGTGTTCAGCTTGTGGTCACGGTAACCTAGCTTCCCTTCAATCATCAGGTTGCTCATTAGGTCATCTCCCATTGCCAGTATCAGGTTGAGCAGCGCTTTACCTCTTGTCAGCTTGTAGACTTCTTGAATCAGCTAGAGCTCATCCATGCACAAGAGACAGCTTTGCGACTTTGGATTTGGCTGAGCTCTTTTCCCATGAGATGTCTGGGATGTGGCAATCAGGGACATAGATTGATTCCAATTTGCCTACGCCAGGTTACTCAGAAAGTCTCTCTCAGAGCCAAGAACTGAAAGCTATTCTTCTGGATCCTAAGCCAGAGATTTAACAACAGGACAAGGCCATCCTTCCTTTATTAATCTTTCACATTCAATAACATTGTTTTGAATACTTTTCCCTGGTAATAAAGAAAGCTGAAGAATTCTGAGAGGGCTGTTGCTGGTGGTGGATGATTGTTCCACGACTGTTTCTGTCATTCCTAATTCCCCTTAAGTGTTCCCAAGTCTCATTTCTGAGTTGAGGGCAGTCTTGAAAGAAATTGGCTGGTTGTATTAACTGTTCAGTGAATACAAAAGGCTAGTGTTTGGTGTTCAGCTGAAGAGGAAATAACTGGATTCTCACATCCCTATTCAGAAAAATCTGGTTCAAGACATACATAATTAAAAGCTGACTTCATTGAAATACATGCGTTCATTTCAGAAGTGAACATTAAGACTGAAATGTATGCCCACAAGAGCAGAAAATTCAGAGGTAAGCCTGAATCTCAACAGCTTCTCATATGAACCTGGGCAATAGGACACTTTGATATCTGTTTACATATTTATATAACAATGTAGATTATACAGGACAAAAATATTATAGTGAAGTAATAGCACTATAAGGATCTATTGGAATATACAATGTAATCGGCCAACAAGAGGTTTTCTATCGGCTTATCTTTTCACAGGGCTTGGTTATATCCTCCTGTGGGTAAAATCATGAGAGGGAGCTAACAGGGAAGAAATTTATAGCCATTCTATGGGAATGCAAAAGTTGTCCCTCCCAGTTCAGATGAGATCCCTTGGAACAGTTCAGAGCAGACCCTGAAAAGACAAAAGAAAGGACAGAGGCTTACATGCACCGGCTCTGTATCTCTCTGTTAGTTCTGTGATCTAAACAATTCCTCCATGTCTGTGATCTATGGTTTTCCAAGGGGATGACTGTCCCAGGAAACCCCATAAAGGGGGCTCAGTCTCACTGTGGGTCCATGTAGTGAGGCAGACACAAAAATGTAATTCACTAGAGTTAAGTTTCTATGATGAGTTTCTGGGACTCACGGGATGATGATATATGTTCTGTCTATTCTGCCCATTGTTTAGTCTACCTGCTTCATACGGTTTAGGGCCTGTGAAGAGAATATTATCAAGGAGGCAATTTGCCTTACTTTCTGCATGAGTCCACTGTAACTCACTCGTGGAGGGTCCCCCCCTCTGTGCAGGCAAGGAAATAGGGATAAAAATGCAAAATAGAAAAGAAGGAACCAGATTTAGGGTGGAGGCAAGGACATCTGATATCTTAAATGTAATGAATCATTAATAGAGTGTTTTTATTAAATCACTTTCATTTTATATGAAAGAAAATGTCGGTGAGGGAAGGGGGGAGTAGAATAGAGTTACAAAAGGGGCCTCCCAAGTCTTCTATGCAGCTTAAAGTTTAATTCCTCCTGAATCCTGTTACCATCCCTGGGACATGGTGGCACAGCATTTAAAGTGGACCTGCTTTAGAGGTATGAGTGTAACCCCCACTTCAGACACATGCTGAAAGTTGCCCCTAAGGTGTCCAAAGTGTAAAAAGGTACCAGATCATTTAGGTCTGGGAGTAAAAAATGGTTAGATATAATGACACCCATATTGCTCCCATGTGTGCTGTTGGCCATAGAAACCAGTGGTCTTAACCATGATAGGCTACGGACCAGGGGTAGGCAATTATTTCAGGCAGAGGGCCATTTACTGAGTTTTGGCAAGCCATCGAGGGCTGCATGAGAGGTTGCCAGGGACAGATAAATATTAATTTTCCAAATTTTTTAGGGGCCTTGTGGGCCGAATAGAATGGCTTGGAGGGCTACATCCTGCTTGTGGGTTGTATTTTGCCCTCCCCTGCTATGGACTGTTTAGTTTGGGCATACATTTATTTTTACTGTTATATTACTGTATCTGTGCAATATCAGTATCGTTTTGCACAATTGCTTAGAAATTTGAAGACCTATTAATAAAAAAAAGCTGATGAATATATTGCCATCATGCAAGCATATTCCCTCAGGGATACCTAGTGAGAAGTAGGATATCAGTTGCTGCTGCTCTTCAGGACATAAGGCAACCAAGTGAGTAAATATTGCATGAAAGATTATCTGCATTTAACCTTTCGTAGCACTGTATCAATCTATAAAAATGTGAAAAGCAAGATTTTGGTTCTTTGATATTTCTTCACTCTATTCCAAGTGGGATGGATTCATCACAGGGGATCTACTCCAGAAACCTAGACATTCTCAGGAAACAGGTTTAAATAGTTAGCCAAAAGAGAATAAAACAACAGTTTGCACTTCATTTGGGGATGAGAAGTGTGTTTCAGATATATATAATTTCCAAACATATCCCTCTGGGGAACATTTTACCTATTATACAGAGGCAAAGGCTTTTTTATGGCACATTCCTGTGTTTGTGTGCAAGGTTATGTGTGTGCATACATGCACAAACAGAACAAAATCTTATTTTCTTTTCAAAGAATAAAAGGCTCCTACCCTAATGAATGCACGAAATCAATGCTGTTAGCTCCAGCCATTCTAAAGGAGACAGGTGGTTGTTGCAATGAGTTGATGGTCATACTAGCTTTCCTGCGTTGGCAAGAAGGTCTGGTTAGCCACACACAGAAGTGCTCATGGCACCATCTTAAGTTGTGGTGCAATGGCTGTTTTCTTGCAGCCTGTTGTTTAGGAGTGTGGCAGAGCACTTGCAGTGCCTGTCACTTTAAGGGCTGAGTTGAGCAGCCAGCTTGATTGCAGCAGCCATTTTAAAACACTGGCTGCCTATGTAAATACAGCAGTTTGCTGCTGGCAGTGAAGGCAGAAACATCACCTAGCTGAGCTGCAGCAGGAACAACCAGGAGGTAAGGGCAAGAGCTTATGGGGATGGCTAGGAGGCTGTTGGTCCTGGGCATGACCTAAACTTGCACCCTGCCAGGGATGGGTGGCCTGGTGGTGTTCTTGGTAGTGTGGGAGCTCCCAGGAAATGCCAGGCCAGTTATCTCCCCGGTGAAAGGTGGGTAGGGGCCCCTTAACCCCAGCCCGCACATCCTAGTGGGTAACCCAGCAAGGAGGTCAGCAGGACCAAAGGGGGTCCAGAATGGGGTAAAGTGCCCAGAGCAAATGAGGGGCAAGGAGCCCAGAGTTTGGGAAAGGGCATGGAGCCTAGCAAGTGGCATGAAGCCTAGTGAAGAGGCAAGGAACCCAAAGGCTAGGAGTCCTGACTGTGTGTGGGGCAAGGAGCCCAGTATGAGTAAGGGGCATTGAGCCCAATGAAAGAGGCTGGAGTTAGGGGCTGGGATATGGTTACAACATGTGGATGCCATCTGTGAGGCATGGGTTGCAGTGCAGGGAAGGTTTGGAGCCACAGAGAGTGCCCCCTGGTATTGGGGCATGTAATGGGCACTCTCCCACATTTTAGTACCTATTTGAGAACAGCAAAGGCATAGCAGGCGAGACTGAGTGGACTGCCCCATAGAGACAGGTGGGTGGGCCAGCATGAGACCCGGCCCTGAGGACGATCCCCTGTCACAGGGAGGAGAAAAAGATAGTTCTCTGAGACGCTGCTTTCCCAGTCTCAACCTCAGATGGTGTTTCCTTTTTCCAACAACATTTAGCAAGAGAATGGGAGACTGATTATTATAATCACCTTTACTCCTAAATGCTTTGTTTTACTACTCGATACATTTCCTCAACTTAAAGTCTACATTAGATTGTCCACTAATTGTTGCCATTGTTTTTCAGCAGTTCATTCTCACAGTGAAATTTCAGTTTTCCTCAAGTTATGAGCCATAAGCCACCACATCTTGATAGTGAAACTCATTTTGTTTAAAATACAGGATGTGGGTGTGAATACTAGGGCTGTGTAAAACTTCAGCAGCTGTTTCATTTCGGAGGTGTTTTGGCCCTTTTTGGCACCCAAAACACTGAATCTGAAATGAAAAGGAAGGCTCTGAAACATCTCCGAAATGAAACAAAAACACCCCAAAGTTTCAAAATATGTTTGAGTTTTGGAGCTTGGCAAGCAGGGAAACGGAAACTAAGAAGAGGGAGGGGAAACAGGGTGGGTGGGGAGGACCACTCTGATAATGACATCTGTAGCTGGCCAGTGTCTGCAAATTGTCCCTGGGGTCCCTTCCAATCCCAGTGCTCTGGGGGAGAGATGGCACCCTGCTGTCATCCCGCATGCAGATCCAGGGTCCTGTGGCCCCCAGGAGGAGTCTGGCACATCCCTCCATCCCTCCTGGGAGGCACAGGCCCCCAGATCTGTGTGCGGGCTGCCGGCATGCTGCTGCTGCCGGCTGGGGCTGGCGCCAGCACCCAGATCTGGTTGGTGCAGCCCACGCTGAGTGCCAGAAAGAACCTTGCGCGCAGATCTGGGGGGTCCATGCCCTCCGGGAGGAGTCTGGCACTGCCCTTCAGGCACCCCCGGGGGGTGTGGGCCCCTGGATCTGCATGGGGGATGACAGTATGCTGTTGCTGCTGACAAGTGATATGAGTTTTGCGTTGAAAAGTTTGAAGTGCAGTTTCACAGACCTCCCTGCATCTATCTCCTTGAAACACGGCAAGCTTCATGCCCTCAGAAGGGGCTACCATATCTACAATTTTCACCTGAATCAGGCAAGAAATGACTAAGTTATAGGCATGTTAGTGACTCCCCATTATAACCTATGGCCAAATCACCGAAACTGCGTCAAAACTCCAAAACAGATTCTGCCAAATTGAAACAGAACAGTGATCCAAAACACCAAAACGAATCACTGTCCCTCCAAAGCAGCTGAATCCAAAACTGAATCAAAACAGCTGTTTTGCAAAGCCCTAGGAACATCATATGTAGGTACTCTGGTCATTTTTAAGAGACCATTTTAAAGACCGAATTTCAAGCAAAAACTTTAAGGGACAGCATCATATTAAATAATACGTACTCATTTTGAACTTTTAAAGCTACTAATATTAAAATCCTGCATGCAGCTTTTTGTGTAACTGGAACAGAAGACTGTGAAACTACAAAAAATGCAGAGAAACTCAGTGGGGTGTGTATATCCTGAAATGATTTTCAGATGTTTTTCTTTTGAAAAAATCAAACTGGTTTCAAGTTGAGGGGAACTGTGGAACTACATTAACTTTTATGAAATTGAACACATTGCATTCATGTTTAGTAATTGGCTATTTTCTAGTACAGACATTTGGCTGAACATAAATGTACAGCTCATTGATCAGAATAATTTCAGTGCATTCTGGTCAGAACTATAAATTGCTTGAATGTAACTACAACAAGACAAATTGTGGAATATATGTTTTCACTTCTGTTTTAGTAACACTCCCAGCTTATTGATATTTATATTATTTAAATGAATGCTATGTTATAAGTATACAACGGCATATACTTTTATATATTATTTATATTTATATAATAGAACTTAATCAAAATTGTGTGTAAAGCATCACTGAATCAGATTAGGGACTACGAATTTTTCTAGAGTAATTTTAAGTTTATCAGATAATAATTATCTCCCTTTAATTTTGTGCCTTAAACTATTATTACTGCTTGTTTTTCAGAGACATTGCTTTACAATGCTGCTTATTTTATTGCTACATCAACATAAGATATCCGATAAGCAGAAACTTTACAGAGATGACCATTCTGACAAAAAGGCATGAAAAATTAACTGCCTTTAGGTTATAACATGTAACATCATACAAGAAGTAGTTAAGGGGGTAGATTTACCTATTCATCCGAATGCACTGAGAAGCAGCAAAGACAAAGCTTGTTTTCCTAATGCTATCCATTTGAGGCAATGAGGCTGTGAACGAATATGTGGTAAAAAGAAACAAAGTCTGAAAGTTAATACCCCAGGCGCCAAACACATGTCTGTGAAAGAGGAATGTAACCAGACATTTCTATATGCAGTACATTAGTTACTAATAGGCTTATTTTCTTCTTTGGTGGGTCAGATTATTATCATAAAATAGAATCCAGTCGCATACAATGCACAGCTCATTTTAACATGTGTACAGTTAACTGCAAATTTTTATTTCCTCCTTGTAAAGTTAACACAATGAACATTAACTAATCAGCATGACAGCCTAACAAACAGGGATGATTTGACATTTTAAACAACCCAAAACTGTCTACATACGAATCTGGCTGCTTATTATTACTAAATTTCCTGCCTTTGAGATGGCTCCTGCAAAGTGTCAAGTGCCCATTGCATGGTGGTGCCCTTCCCCCACACCGAGTGGGTATTGAGTAGGCCTGGTACCAGACAGGCTTAGCACTTAGCACTTAGCATTTTCCAGAATCAGGTCTTTTCTGTGCATGCTCTGGAGCTTTGCTCTAAATAGTAGGGTTTTTTTTCTTCTTTTGAAACTTCTGCTAAAAGATGCTATTTGACAGCCCCAGAGACTGAAATGCCTGGTTGACATCCTGGTCCCTTTGTAGTCAGTGAGAGTTCTCCCACTGTTTCTAGGGGAGTTGGTATTTTGCTGTGTTTTTCCATGGTGCAGGCAGAAGCATGCTAGATTCCCAGCACCACTCCATAATGGGAGGAGGACTACCAGAGGGGACTGAGTAGTCTTCCCTGTCTCTGTCTCCATTCCCATCCACTCTTATTCTCTGCTGAACAAGTGCCCTAATTAGTGCCAGCTGTGTTGACAGTGTCTGGTTGTGGCCAGCTGTCCAATAGAGAACTGAAAGGAGACCGTCAACGTAATTCACTGAATAGTTGAAAGACTGTAACAATTATGCTCATTGCCAACAACATATGGATTTGCAGAGGAGACCTAGCATTAAAAAGATTCTCATATATTACCAGGTCCCTGAGTTATACTTTCACTTTTTATGTCAGTGGGTGCGTCTACATGTCACCGTCTGGTAACACTGATACAGTATGGGCGGTTACTGCACTGTGGGCATGGCACACTTAATTTTTCTAGCTATTTTGCTGTAGCGGCGTGCTATACTGGGGAGCATGCCATTATGGTGATGTAGCTGATGATTACGTGTAGACCCACATGATTGCTACATTGTCATAGCCCACCATATGCCGACATAGTGCATTGCTACATTTCCATAAAGTGGCATCTAGATGCACCCAGTATTCCCTATTTAGAGGTTGGATTAAGCTATTTATTTAGAGAGGTTCTTTCTGATGCAAACATTCAATTGTACAGCCAAATTTGTAGTCCTGACTCATCAAGATGACTTTTGGCTTCAAAGGGAATTTTGCTCAGAAAACTACACAATTTGGTCATAAAATACTGAATTATGCAGGATTTAAACTGCACTCCATATACATATTATAATTATTATTGTACTTATTTAGGTCAATGGGAGATGCATGCAAGAATGGAGAAGAGTACAGGCCAGTCTATCATAGCCTCTACTACCCTATGTATAAAATATAACAAAGAAATATATTTTTTAGTAGTAATATACTTCTTCAGTAAGCAAAGACATAACATACAATATTCCTTTAGTTTTTTATAACATTTGACTAACAGATTTGTTTTGGATATGTGATTAATAAATACACTTGATTTGAATTTCGTAGATTTCATATTGTTTTTATGATTGTAATTTCCATTTTTCCCTTTAAATGTTTTTTGACATTTTAGAATGATTTGGGAATCCTCAGTGGCTAATTTTAATAGCTGTATGTTCAGATGATTCATACAATGTAATGAGAGTATGACAGATGTGAAGACTATCTAACACTTCAACATTGTCTCTCACATGCCTACAAATTAAACCTAGAAGCAGAACTCAGACAACCTCAAATCTTGTGGTAGGATTATATTTGAGTTCTGCTTCTAGGCTTAATTTGTAGGGATGTGAGAGACAATGTTGAAGCCGCTACCTGATGTTCATATTTTTCTTACTTCTGTCCCCCACTTTAGAAAGAAACAAAAGTGCGGCTTTACAAACAGGTAGAATATGACTTCTCCAAACTAACTGGAACTGAAGAAGTCACAGGAAGACTAGTTTTAATTTTGCAGATTCCGATCCATCTGAAGGAAGTTCTTACCTTTTCAGTCTTTTTTTTACCTCCCTTGGAACATTGATTTCTGACTACTCCTCCTGATTAAATCTATAGCTTAATACCTTATCAGAGCAGCGGCCCCTTGCGTTATATGTGTAGGATAAGCCATGATCAATGTCTAGGCAAGGGAAAGTAGACATTATAGTTAGTTTGGATTACAAACTGTAGGAAATGACAGAAGATGGGAGAAAAGTTCTGCTACTGCTTCCTAGCTACTGTGGAAACATAAATGGAGCCAGATTCTATTTGGTATAGCTCCATTTCTTTCAGGGGAGTTGCACCAGAGATCAATTTCCTTGTAGAGTTCAAAGAAATCTGTTCCATTATTTATACCATGAACTTACTTACCTTCTGAGCAGACTTAACATATTACATCTGCAATTCTTCTGTAATTAAATGTGAAGAATACCTTATTAATATTATTTCAATTCCCTTATAGCAACCCAGTGGATTTAATTCCTTACTGTTCACACTTTTCAAATCCTTTAAGAGCATTATCAGTTTTCTCCTTTCCCTTTCAGCTGTGTAATGCTTTTTACTCTTCCAATATTCACTAATCTTTCTAGCTCTTTTTCTCTTTACTCTGTCTTCTGAATTCCTTGCAATGTGTTAATACCTTTCTGGTACAGAAGTATTTAGATCTCTGCACAATGCCATGCGTTCTTGGACTAGAAGCCCCACATTGTTAATATTTAGTTCATAAACATTTGCTATCCACTCTCAAATCAGGGCTTTTATTATTATTTTTGGCATTGCTGCTCTTTCCCACTGGATTTGGGATTATTCCCCAGATGCTTTTTTCCAGACTGAAGCTCATTTTTATTATTTCCTGCCCATATTTGTTATCCCTTAAGCACTGTGTTTTATGATTCTGTTTTACAACAACCGTCTTCAAGTTCGCAGATGATACCAAGTTATGGGGAAAGTTAACATACCGGAGGGCAGGGACCAGATACAGGTCAACCTGGACAGGTTGGATCAACAGGCGGAACGAAATAGGATGCAATTCAACAAAGATAAATGTAACGTACTCCACCTAGGGAGGAGGATCCCCAGCACACCTACAGGTTGACCTCCTCAGCAGCTCAGAGGCTGAGAGAGGTCTTGGAGTCATAGTTGATTTCGAGATGAACATGAGCTGGCAATGGAACGAGGCCATCAACAAAACCAATCCCACCTTGTCATGTATTAGCAGATGCATGACCAACAGATCAAGGGAGGTGATGCTCCCTCTCTATGCGGCTCTGGTCAGGCCTCAGTTGAGGTACTGTGTCCAGTTTTGGGTGCTGCACTTCAAGAGGGACACGGAGAATCTGGAGAAGGTTCAGAGGAGGGCCACTTGCATGATTAGTGGTCTCCATGAAAGACCCTACGAGGAGGGGTTGAGGGATCTGGAGCTCTTCAGCCTTTACAAAAGACGGCTGAGGGGTGACCTTGTGGCCATCTACAAGTTTATCAGGGGAGGACAGCAGGGAATTGGGGATGCGCTGTTTACCAGAGCGCCCCAGGGAGTAACTAGGAATAATAGGTGCAAATTAGTGGAGAGTAGATTTAGGTTAGACATTAAGAAGACATTTTTTACAGTAAGGGTGGCCAGAGTCTGGAACGGGCTTCCAAGAGAGGTGGTGCTGTCACCTAACTTGGAGGTCTTCAAGAAAAGGCTTCACAATCACCTGGCTGGGGTCGTCTGATCTCGGTCCTCTTTCCTGCCAGGGGGTCGGACATTCTGATCCATTGGGTCCCTTCTGACTCTATAATCTATGAATCTATGAACCCCTAGTTCAGGCTCTGATCCTGGTTCAGGGTCTTCACAGATGTAGCAGTCCACTGGAATGGAGACAATGAAAACATCTCACGCTTTGCCATCTCCAAGCTGCATTTGTGTGTGGTTGACCTCTTTCTTCCTCATTTTACTAAGGTGGCTAAATTAAATCTGAGACTTTTGCTTGTGTCCTGGAATATATGGATACTTCCTTCTGATCTGATACATAACTGTTCAGGATTTCTGACCCCTCAGGAAGTTTACAATGCAGAGAAGAGTGCTTAGGTAGAAACCAAATCAGGATGCTGCAGAAGTAAATAAAGGAGAGTAGCTGCCCCAGTTGTTTAACTGTATGGTTGTCATAGCACATATTCCTTCCATTCATAGAAGCAGAGGTCATGGAAACACTGATGCAGTCAGGGGCTGCCACCTGAAACTCTGACCCCTGTTCTTTCCAAAGGCTGAAAAAACTAGAAAACACTTTTTATGTTGCTAAAAGAGATGTCAACACCTGCTTCGAGGAAGGAGTCTCTGTCCCTCTGGAGCAGTATATCTGTTGACCAATAGAAGTGAGACTCTGAGCACATGAGAGAGAACTTTCCCTGGAGCTGCAGCTGCACTCTCACTCTTTCCCAAGAGATAACAATGACCATGAACCTCTCAACTTCAGAACTAAATGCAAAGCTCATTTTTAAAAAGTGTAGCTTTAATCTAATACATTTTTCTCACATGAAGCAGACACATCTTGCTATTTCTCCTGAATATTGGGAAGAGTGGTTATTCTTGTTGAATTGTTAAATATATAGGTAGCATTCCATATTTATGAGGATGAGGGCCATAAAGATAATTAGACAGAAATTTCCAAAGCAATATCCTTAGTTAATTGGCCAATTTAGTTAGCCTTTCAATATAGATTTAATTAGCTCGGGTGACTAGTACTTCCTTTTATAAATGAAACATCCCAGTGTAGTTACTGTAATGGCATTAAATTACTTGAGCATCCTGAGATCTGACTGAACTGTGCTTACTAAGTGGTGTGGGCATGATGTGGAACACAACTAAATCTATGCACACCATTTGTGTGCTCTCCTGAAACCTCTGGCTGTTGGGAACTGGATTAACTCTCAGTGCAAATTAGAGTAGCCTTGGCACTCAAGATCATAGGAATGCAGCAGGGTCCCACCCTCACTTCCTCTGTCTGGTGTGCCCTGCCTATAAAGAGACAAGAGAATGAATTCTTATTTTGCCGAAGGAGGCAGATTTATGGTCCCTTTATGCTGCTGGACTGCACAAAGGGTCTTATATGTAATTTTTTCCATGTATCATACCCAGGTAATTATTTCCTGATCATGGCTGATACTTATTTTATCAAAAGAAATAACAAAGGGTTCCTAATGCAGTTGCCCTATGCTATTTTAACAAAAAAACCTGCAACCCATTTATTTATTTCATTTTTAAGTAAACACTTCCTCTTTTTGTTCACCGACTGCTATTCAAGTATTTGGAGTCTTTGGTAATCATTCATTACGTCAAGTTACTCAAGCTGTTCTCTTTATTCAGTAACAATAATTATTCTTTTCAAGGTAGTGATGTGACTTCAGGCAGAAACAGTTCGAGATTAAACTATGAGGTGGGGCAATGCAGGACTACTTAGGTGCCAATATGTTAATAAGTTTAGTGTGTAGCTTTCTCTCAGATCAGCTGTGGCTCTTGAGCTTTTCCATTAAATACAGTCTCTCTTGGAGTCATATTGGAGATGTTGTTTTAGAATTTCCTATCAGAACACAGATTGGGTGTGTGATGTTATTATGTGGATAGCTGTCAGTCACTCAGGACTTGGGGAGTGAGATAAGCACACGAGAGATCTATTTTTACTTTGTTATGTTTCTGATTGGAAAAGTGCCTTGCTAGCAGACAGCCTGTGAAGGAACAAGTATTTCTAAAGCAAGTGAAAAAGAAGTGGGTACTAGATTTCTCATGAAGGGCATGGATATATGTTGCAGTGTGTGTCTATTTTAATTGTTTAAAATGTCATTCACTACTGTTAAATGCAACAGATTTAGCTGTTTTAATACAAGGATGAAACACACTATGATTCTTTATGTCCCATGATGAAGGAACTGTGCTCACAAATACCTTCCAGCCCTGTCAGCACCAAGCATTCATAAATTACTTAAATCATCTGAAGCTTTTATATATATATATATATATTTTAAACTATGCATCTAACTTGTGATTTCTGAGTTTGCTGAATGCATTCATATCATGTTGTTAAGTTCCCCCACCCATAACCTCAAGGGCTAGAAACTTTTTTGTTTTGCTTTGGTAAATGAAATATGAGATTCTTGTGAAATCACTTGTCCCCACTTCACTGGGGATTTAAAGAAGATACACTGTGGATGCATCTATATCTGTCCCTATGATGCTTTTGTTACTGGGCCGTCATTTAGTTTTTCCAAAAGACTAAAGTCCTTTTGGAAGTACTCAATGACAGCACAGTAACAGCCTGTTTTCAGCTGCTATGTCACTGTAGCAACACGCAATAACAAGGAAGTGCATTGCAATGGTGACATAGCTGTGGCGTCACGGTTTGAGACTGCCGATGCTATGTTGCTGTAGTGCATTGCTGTGCTGATGCAGTGTCGTGTAGCTGTGCCCTGTAGCATGTGACTTCAAATTATGAGAGCTGGCAGCAGAACTGGGCATTTTAAGATTTCTGTTTTATTCTAGGCCATGGGGTTCCAGCATACAGGAAGTGTTAACAGGTCAGGTTAGTGGGGTCTACTGGGGAGGTTTCTGGGTCTGTTTCTGGGGAAGTGCAGTATTATAGCTAGGGAAGGATGAGAAGGGGGTACCAGGATTGTGTTCCAGAATTGCCCCCCAAGAAGTCTTTGCCCTTTCAGGGGCAGCCCTGCAGTGCCCTGCCTGGCCATGGGAGGTAGACAGAGCACTACCACATCAAGCAGTATATCTGGTGGGGGCAGAAAGGGGTGTAGAGTGAACAGAATGATGTTTCTCTGCTCCCTTGCCCCTGGGGAACCTTTGCCAGACCAGGTATAACACTGCACCCCATATATATGTATGGGGGGGGACACACCAGGGTTGGCCACAGGGCTGCAGCAGCAGCATCCTGCCCTGCTCCCCTTTCCTGTCTACAGTGGTTGGCTACCCCTGGGTCCCCTCTTCCCCCCACTGTGGGATAAAGTCTGACCAGGCATCCCCTGAAAGGGATGGAGGAAGCAAACTACCTTATCTTATAGCAAGCTGAGTATAGGAAGACTAAAACCAGCTAACATGCCATCTGGTAATGCTGAAAGAAGCTGTGTTACCGGGAGGTTGGAGCGTGTCAGCCTCTAAGAAAATGGGATAGTCTGGGTATCCCACCAAGCCTGCAAAGGTAGGTAGGTGGAGGAGAGAAACTAGGACTGATTTTATGTGTTTGGACAAGTATCTAAAGTTCAGATACTCCATCCTTCTACCCACAGGCAGAGCCTGTGGGAGCGGCAAGATGGAGTACAGTTGTACCAGGCTCCCAAGCTTGCCTTTCTTCCAAAAATTATGAAAATTTTCTTTCATAATAGAAATTAAAATATAAAGAGTAAAATAACATTTGCAATGAGTGTATAAGTAAAGTAGAAGTATGAGCTTTAGTGATGCATTTCAAAACCCATGAGTTTGGATTTTAAATAGAACTCCTGTTTTCTCTGCCCAAAGTGGGAAGAGGGGCCTTATCAGGATTTGCTGAGTCTTCACTTTTCTCTCACAGATCCTGCCCACAAGATCTGTCATCCCTTGTTAATTTAACTATGCCTTTATGCCTATGTGTGCAAAGTTACTGCCACCTAAACTCCCTGCTTCCTGACACTTTCACTTTAACTGACAGACAGACAAATGGCAGTGGAATGCTTGCAGAAGGGTTGGGCAACCTCATTTACATCTGACTCACTGCTACATGCAGGTTCATGAAGCTGCAAGATTCCTCTATCAGACATGTGTGGAATAAAGCCTCTATCATGTCAGGACAATGCTGGCATTTTAGTGCCAAGGGAAGGTCAGTCATTCTGTTTAGACTCCATTTTAATTGGTATTCTCATATATGATGTAGCATTCTTTACCTGCAGCAAAGTTGTGTAATACCCTGAGAACATTGTTCTGCTTTCCTGTCCACGGCCTAATGAGAAAAAAATTTATCTTTTTTTTTTTTCAAGAAGCTTTCCCAGGTGATACATGGCATGCTAAATAAAGCCCAGTGCATGCTAAAGAAGGAGATGGGAAGTATAATCAGTACCATGTAGACACACAGACAATGGAAATATAGTTGATTAAACTGATGGATAGCTAAACATCTAGTCTTTTTACCCTGATTCAAAGTGTTTCCAGTCACCTGGAATAAAAGGGGTTCTGAGAAGGATGTGCAGTTCTTCTCTAACCCTGAAAACATCAACAAGAACTTGTGGTATCTGGATGCTCCCTTGTCTGTCTAAATGACAGGAAAAAATAGTTGCACCAGGGTAAAATTGGTTTTTGGAAAATTAGTTGTCATCCATATCAGTCGGAAGTTCACTCCAAAGAGTTATGAGAAAAATTAAAATTTACTGTATTCCCCTTTCTTTTAGAAATACTGTACCCTCTTTGTTAATTGTTATGTAGGAAAGCTAATCCCACTTAGTTCTCTGCATTAATGAGCATTACATTTGCATATACTGAAGTCATTTATTTTTATATAATCAAATGTAATAGACCTGGAGAAGTGATTCTAAATTGGGGCTACTTGGAAATTTCTTATGGAAAACTGTTCTCAACAAAGCAAACTTTTTGGAGAAAAGTATAAGCTTTCTTCAGAATTTTTTTTTCTTCATTGAATTTTTTTGCTAAAATCTTTATTGTTTTTGTTATTATTATATTATTCTTCAGCTCAGAATTAAACATATTCTTGGGAGAAAAAATAAGACAAGTTTTACTCTAAGATGAGAACAACCTTTTACCTGAATTTGTTTTGCAATAGTCATGGGAATAGAAGTGTAAACTGAAACAATTATGGAAAAGGTGTGGCTTAGTCAATGATTATGAATGAATGAAGAATAAAATGTGTTGCAATGGAATATTTAAACTAGGTATAGTGTTTGGTAACTGTAAAAGATTTGGCAAGATACATTTATTGACATGCTACTATATTCAGCTGTTTTCAGTTGTGCATTTGTTGCTTTCAGTCAAGTTCAGTGGAAAAGCTGGTTTTCAAATGCTACATATTACTTCGAGTTTTGCTTGGATTTCCTGGATTACGATGTTAAACGTAATATTTACATTTGGATTTAATTTTTTTTCTAATGTAGTGGCTGAAGGGGAGGTGTGCAAGAAATTCACATGCATCTTAAACAGAGGACAGAAACAACTGAATTATACAGAAAGGTTAGGATTTTTACTAATGGATTTTATGTAACTTTATTGCAACTGTGGTGCTTTACAGACCATAATTTCCACAGCTGTCATGAACTAAAGCTCAGCAGAACAGTTTGTTTTGTAGAAGGCTTAACAACAAAACTTGGTTTATGTAACTAGAAAGTTGTGTAATTTATTTTATACTACCAGGCGATCAAAGCTGCCATTGCCTTCATGGTAATGGAGTTACAGCTGCATAAAACTGGATGAATACAATGATGAATCAGTCCTGCCAACTGCATGGAATTGGAAAAAATCGTGTGCTTCTGAAGAGAAGGATATTTGATAGCTTATGGGGATAGCAGATCTTTTGTTCTTTTCTATATATGGGCACCACCTTTTTAATATACATTTATTAGGTGTGGAAGAACCACACCTTAAGCATTTGAAAATCAACAGTGTAATACAATGATTGACTGTCACTTCAGTAGGCTTCTGGAAGTAGAATTCTAATATCAAATTGTGAACTGACATCACTCCACATACATAGGAGCTCTTGTTGTTTCTGTCTCAAATGTGTGACTGCAAACCTTAATTTAGTTTCTGTTAAACTCCCTGGTGTTTACTAATGAATAGGGGACCCCACTGTCTCTCAAAAATTTTGGTGGGCATACGACTTTCAGTGTTACTAATTATCTACAATATTCTGCCTTCTTTTTATGTGATGAGGTGAATTCCTACTAATGTTGATGTAACTTTTCTTCATCTTAACACAAGAGAATATAGGCAGGATGAAATTCTGCAGTCAATGGCAAGGTTCCAGTTGGCTTGTAAGGAATTTTTCAGTGCTCAATTTCCCTTTATTGTGATTCATTAACAAGTCACTCTGCCTGTTCTGTTCCTAATATACCCTATTCCTTCTAGGTCAGGGGAACCTACAAGCAAGCTTCTAGTTTTGGTTGGTTCTTTTGGTCCTAACTATGGTCTTGCAGATAAGCTCTTCCCTGAGCTTATCTCCCAGCCATCTATCTGGACTAGGTGCAATTCAAATATGCAACAGCTATGTCGTAAATCACATCCAGTTCACTCCTTGCATTAAATTATTTTGTTCTGTTATTAAATGAATTAGAAATAAGCTGTGATCTGGTTGACTGGAAAGTTCAGAGCTGCCTATTTCCCAACAAAGGCATGTGCATGGATTAGCAGGCTATTGTATTGAACAGATTCTCTGTGCCTGTTCATTTAAGATTCTCCCAGACAAATCTGAGTAGCTTTGAATTGCTCCCAGTCATTTAAAAATGAACTGTCTTATAGTCTCCTGATCCTAGTAGCTGATGTTGGGAATTATTCTGCTGCTGCTGCCATTAGCTGTGCTCCATGAAGGTGGTTTGGAGATAGAAAAAGAAAAAAGAACTGTCCCTCTAAGTCTAGATGGTCAATAGGTTAAAGCACACCAGTTTCTGCAGCCAACAATATTCAATGGCACAAGGTGGATAGTATTGTACCTAGCTACCTTTGACTTCATAAACCAAATGACCAGGTACCCATTTATGGTTGGGTCAGCTGTGGGTTGCCTTGGGTGTGAGGCTCAAACATGCACTTTTGGATTAACAGCAAGATGCCTTAATCAACTTTGCCATCATATCCCATGGTGTGGAGAGATTCTCAGGTGCTGTTTCTCTACTCACTTAAATTAGGGAAGAAGGGAGTTAAAATAATGGTGTGGGGTTGGGAATAATTCTTGTTTTTTGTGGTGGCAAGAAACAAGGACAGTCCCTGAGTACCTCCTTCTTCCGAACTATTCCAAGGGAGAAGGAGTTAAGGGGGGGGGGGGGGTGTCAGGGATGGGTTCATCATGAAAGAATTTTACAGCTTTCTTTTGCCAGAGCCTACTGCCCATTAGAAAGACTCAGCTGCATGAATGTTCTATAAATTTCTAATTTAAAATATTATTTTTAGCTAAAAAGGATAGAATAGCATCAATCTAGGACAAAGCCAATATATACACATGAGGGTGTGTGAAGGATTCCTACTGTGCCGTATGCCCAAACTATGCATATTTTGTGTGAGCAAAAACACACCCAGTCCAACTATGTAGAAAATGGTCATGACCCACGCCATGATCCTAGAAGTACTTGAACACTGTTAACTTTATGCCTATGGGTAGTAATCAATGCATAAACTATCCATATGTGCTTACATATTTGCAGGCTTGGGGCCTTAGGTTGCAGCAAGATGCCTAACTAACAAAGGACCCAAGATATGGTGTTATAGGATAAGAATCATGTAGCGTGGTGCTGTTTAGCACTCTTCTGCCCTATCATGTACAAAAAACCCAATAGGTAGATTTCTAAGTGGAAGAACATACTTCAGGGATTGTGATTGAGATCTGCCCTGTGCTTTCTAGGTCCCAGAGGCAATTATCTTTTGGCCTCTTCCCTTCCAGTATGCTCATTGAATATGGTGCTCTCACAACAACCACATACCTCTGAGATATTCCTTACATAACTCCCAAAGAAATTAAAACAGAGTATTTAATTTTCACAGGCAATGAGATTGCTTGCTCTGTTATTTCCAGTTAAATACACTGGGTCAAATTCCACTGAGATGAGGAATTAGTCCACTCCCTTCTAACAGAATTAGATTAGCTCTGTGCATCATTTAAATGATAGATACAGACATGAACAAGTGCATAGGATTAGGTGTTTCTTGTGTAGTAGAGTGGCTGTCTTTTCATGACTCACTGTTTTCAAATAAGGAACCTTGTATTGAACTCCTTTTTTGTATGTGGTGGCTTCTATACTATACTATATCATAACATCCTGAGATTTTTCATAATGTATATGATCCAAAGCCTATTGACTTCAGCTTTGGACTGAATTCTGCAAAGCTACACCAGCCATAAGACAGTTGTCCTCTTCCTTTCAGTTCTACAGAAGTACGTTTTCAATTCTATTTCGGCAATGCATTCCTTTCATGCCCTATGCAGTCTTTGGGGTTTTGGAACAGATTAAAATGGGGTGTGGGAGGGAATATAGTTTGATAAAGCACAATTCATGGCACCAAATAACTGTAATTGCAAACTTGCCCCAAAAGAAACATCATCTGAATGCAGACTGAAAAGGAATCACCATTGCACCCACCCTCAGATTAGCAGATATAGTTTTCTCGCTACCTGAAATTATACAGGTTTTCAGTAACACTTTTTTCATATGATGAGCAGTGGGACTGAGCTACTTATAAAATAGCGACTGGACATCATTAGGGCCAAGAGCATGGCACGGATCAAGAAGGGGCTATATGAATATTCATATTGATAAGTATATGCCCAAAGATATGAGAGTTAACACTGGCAAAGAATACTGAAAACCTTGAGTTTCAGGACTTTAATCTGAGGGGTTAGCATGGCAGGTTGTGTTGGGGAAAGATTCTTTACATCTTGTTGTAACATCCTCCACTGAAGCAGCTGCAGGTGGCCACAATCAGAAATAGGATACTGAACTAGGTGGATTACAGGGTGGCGGTTCTTGTACACCCTCTGCATATAGAAATAAATGAATTCACCTCTGTGGAGGTGAAGGGACTCCTAGTGTTGAGCATATTTCATAAAAAATTATTCCTAGGTATGACTTCCCAAACCTGCAGGTGAATTAGTGGGGAAGAGAGGCAACTATAACTCTTTATTACTTTTGCAAAAGAAGACAAAACAGAAATGACAATGTTAGTAATTTTGTCTTTAATTGTACTGTATGTATTTTTACTGTAACTCAGACAGATGAAAAGTTGTTGGACCAGATTACCAAACTACATGGAAAGATGGTGGCCAAGTTAGAGCCTTGTGATATAATACCTTTAATGTTGAACTTTTCAAGGCACTTTGATATTCTACCTAAAGTATTTTCTCTGTGATACTGCATTTATAGTCCCACAGCAGTTTTTTAACATGACTATTTTAATGACATCACTCTAAGTAAACCAAAGTCTGCTTTGGTTTGGTTCAAATACTGCAGCTTCCTTAAAAATAGAGAGAATCTTAAGGAATTCTCACAAACAGTGTTTTAAAGATGGAAGTTGAGTTAAATCCCCATGAAACTGGTGGGTGTAACAGTCACCTTTCTTTAGGACAAATGTAAGAAAGCTGTAACAAAGTTACGGCTACCTACATTACAAACAATGAGCCAGAGTTGGTCAGGAGCTAAGCTATGTGGGCAGAGGAGTTTTATAGAGAGATGAATTCAAATGCAGAAGACTGGATATTGCTTTCTAGAGCTCTGTCTGGTGGCAACTGCACAAACAAACACTGCAGAAGCAGAATATAAAGAGAAACTTGTAGTGTGACCCTGAGGAAAAGTTAAAAGTTAAAAGTGAGCTTTTTGTGTAGAGGGGAATGAAAGGTTCTAGAATATTGAACAAGGACATTGCTGCTGTTCATCCCTGCTGCGTTGAGCAAATAGAACTTTTTATGCGCCTAGTGAACAAACATTATTGCATCTAGGAAATATTTGTTTCTATCACTATTTTCTTGCTACTAAGAAGCTGCAAGACCTTGAATATTGGATAACTACTTGGGTCAAAAAGGGCAGATGGTTGTAATTTTTTTCAAGCATTTTTATAGTGAGTTAAGCAGAGATCAACCTCTTAGAAAGTGACTAGCATGCTGATATCCGTTTATTTGGACTCTTTTTATGATGGGCCCAATTCCAACACCTATTGAATTCAGATTAATTTTATTTAACCCAGAAAGCTAATAATATATTGTTACTCTTCTCTCCTATAAAAGTTTGAACTCCAAAATGTTGAGTGTTTTTTCAGGCATTAATGAATGAAGTTTCACAGCACCCTTTTGGTACCTGACCTCTGTGCCTCAGTGGCAAAATTATTGTGTTTTCCCCTAGTCAGCATTGGGGAAAAAGCCCCTCATCTTAGATTAGCATACAAGGAAACTTCATTAAATACATTGTCTATCTTTGAAGTGCTGCTGAAAGCAGTATGTGCTTAGTAATGAAAGCCAACTACGAAGTTGATTAAAAGCAGCCAAGAGAGCATGACTATGAAGTACATAGCCCATAATGGGCAAGTGTGTTGATGCAAGTGTGTGTGTGTGTGTGTGTGTGTGTGTGTGTGTAGTCTTTAAAAAAAGGGGAAGTTGCTCTTCCAGCCCCAGGTCTGGAGGTACTGCAATACCAGATTGGCACTTGGAGAGGCTGGACCAAGCTCCAACACCCTCCCCTGCTACCAAAAATGTTTATGGGAACCTACTTTTTGCAAAAATATTTATTTCTATAGGCTAGTGTAGCCCATCTGATTAACATATATAGTAGTGCCTGTTAAGTGTCATCCCACTCAGCACCAACTCTTTTTAAAGTCATAGTGAGCCACTATATTGAATACATTTAAACTTCCTTTTCACTTCCACAGCTGAGCTGTGACTTTCCTTCCCAATTCCAGTCATTCCCGTTTCTTCACCAGTCATAACTGTCTGGAAAACATCACTAAATTAGGCCCCAAACCATTAACCCAGAATCCCTTTGTCAGCCCTCTCTCCACCTGCTACATATGATTAATGTGGATCTGCCCTCCATGAGGTGAATCCAGACCAGGTTGCTCTATACCTCATCTGCATATAGTTTTTTGGAAGATCCCAGGACTCATGACAAGAACATGTGGTTCTAGTCATGAGTGTGTGTGTGTGTGTGTGTGTGTGTGTGTGTGTGTGTGGGCAGGGGGATGCTAACTGTGGACCCTTTGTTGGGGTATCTGAAGTATATATACATACTGAGCAGTACTGTGCTATGGGGTCACCATGGATTGATATCATGTTGATGCTGCTGGTACCAATGAACTCTATAGTAAATCATGAGCCTTTTGGCTTTGGACTGATACCACGCATCATTTATTCTATACCAGTCCTTTAGGACTGTGGTTTGGGTAGGTGAGGGTGGATGTGCAGGGGTGCAGGGGAATGGGTGCATTTATTGTAATGGGAAGTGCGGGTTTCTTAATGTGGTTTTAAGATGTGTGATGGAAAGTTTATATAGAAATATATTTTAATAAAAAAGCATCATTTATTCTATACAAGTAGGTGCTAAATATGTTTATGGAGTACCTGTGTTAAAACTTGCAGCAGTTTCAAAAAAGGTAAACTATGTCATTTTTGGATTAACTAAGTCTATGGATGCTATATGCAAATTATTACAGCTATGTTTATTTTAAGGTCTGTTATTTCATATTTGCTTCACACTTCCATCTGCTTAGGGAGAACAGAGTTTGACAGTAAGCAGAGGGGGAAGGAGCTGCAGGGGAAAGAAGTGGGGGGAGAGGGGGCAGAGGGCAAATAGGCTACCTGGCCCCCTTGAATTTATTTTCCCTGCAGTAGCAGTGGGAAGGGGACAAATTCAAGACAAACCTCCAAAAATTAGACTCTATAGCTGGAAAGTTGTATCAAATTTATAAATGTTCCATATATAGAATCTAATTATTAGGGGGTCATCTTATAATCAGGGTTGTCATATATGCGAGTAAATATGGTACCCTGTTGGGAGGTACGTGGTCAGGAACAGTTTTGGGCTGACAAGATTTTGCTCAATATTTACAAGAGTATTTCAGAATTTAGCTGCGATGCCCATGTTCTGTGTGAGAACCATAATATTGTGTTTTCTCATTGTTAACAAGGAAAAGATATTTTTTAATTTCTAAAAAACCATGATAGACATTTTATATTATTTCTTAGGTGTATTATAGTATCATGTAGGATTTCTCATTGAGGATCAGAGCCTCACTCTGCTAATCCCAGTATAGTTATATAACAGACAGTTTCTATCTCAGAGAGTTTACATTGTACTTTTATCTAATATATCAGCCTGATAAAATTATTTTTGCTGATGTCACATGTAATTTAGCTGGCTGTTATGATTAGTTTTGTAATGTAAACCATTCCATCAAACTACTGGGCTAATCTGAATTTTTCAAGTTTGTATAGCTTCTATGTAGTTAATCTCTCTCTAATTTTAGTAAAACAAGACAGACAAGTTTAGTATTAAAAGGCAAAATAAATATTCTGATTTGCTCCTTCTCAGGTGTAATCCAGTATAGCTTCACTGGAGTTTATACTGCCATGTCAGTTTTTATCAATTGAAGATTTGGCTCTTAAGAATATTGGTACAAGGCTTTCATTAATTTTAGTTTTCAGATTATAAAAAAAGGTATCATACATATGTGTATATATTGCAATTCTCTAGTATGCCAAGAGATTATCATGTTTTGATGGAGCAGGCAGCAACAACTGCAGTGAAAGATGCTTAAGCATTTCTATTTTACAGGACAGTTTAGTTCCTTAAATCTTACTTAGACTTTGACTTTTGGTGTTAAAATTTTCCAAATCTCATCACTGCCAAAGAGTGAATATTTTTGGAAAATTTGCACAAAAATGGTTCAAATACATTGAATGTGGAAACCGTGGAAAAGTTATATATGTTAAAAGTATCTCAACTTTTTGAACAGCTTGAAGCCTTATTTACATGCAAACATTACATCAATTTAACTAAACTAATTTGGTGGTATTAGTCCCACTGACTTGCAGTAGGACTCAGGCTCCTGCATTATCTTTAAATGTTCTTGAAGACTAACAGTAAAGTTTTACACCTGAAGGCTGAAATAAGGCACAGAGAGACCTTATAGCTCAGATGCGACTTTCAGTGACTTAATTCAATTTGTTTTGATTTGATAATACTATACAGATTTAAAATGCAGACTTTTGGCTGGAATACCAGCTTTGTTAGTATTATAAAATGAAAACAAACAATTTCTCTTGGCACTTTGCATGTAAACTGAGAGAACTTCTGTCTCCAAAAAGATACCTGGAACAACTATACAATGTCTGAAGGAACAAATTGCCTTATATATCTGTGGACTTGATATACTAGGCTTCACAATTTTTCCATGTTGTTTATGAAAAGGGACAGATCTGTGTGCAGGTGCTTCTGTGCGTGGTTCTTATTTGGCTGAGCTCTAGAACAGGCGGAGATTAATGCTGGAGATTGGAAGGGGGAGAGAGAGTTTGCTTTACATGTAGAAAAAGAGTTGCTTCTAGGTGTGCTGCTTGCCATGAACAAAGGCGGCACAGAATTCTGAGTAGAAGAAGACAAAGGGAGTATTAAGAAGTGAAAGCCAGACTCAGCACTGGGTGGGGAGGAGGAATCCGATATCTGCCTCTCAAAGCCATGAAATCTGTAAAATAAACCATAGGACTGTAGAAATATGGAAGTGAAAAATGCAAAAGTGGCGTCAAGGCATTTAAGAGTAGCACTGCTCCAAGAACGCTTGTGATGTTGTTCGTTAACAGACTGGGGTCAAGATAGTTATAAAATAATGTGTGGTGTCAATGAACCACATTCTTTGCTAATATAAGTAAGGAAAACTCTATCAAAGTGAATTGAGCTGTTCCTAGACATACCACTAGAGAAGTTATCCAGTATATTCTACCTTTTGTGTTATCAGCTCCCTCAGCTGAATTAGATTGATCACAAATAAATAGTAGGTGCTGAGTTAATGAAGAGAGTGAGACAACAGGATAATCTGGAGTGCCAGGCAAGAGTGTAATGTATGTAGTGATGTTTCAAACACAATCTCCGGCTATCCAATTAAGATATAGCCAGATCCCCTTTTAGAATTCAGGACTATTTTTGTAATCTTTCTTATAGCTGTACTGTAAGAATAGATCCCACTTCTCAAAATAGGATTCTTTCAAAAGCTGCTTAGCACATGTAATAATACTGGATTTTTTTAACGTATGCCAGGCCAAATTAGTCAAAACAAATTCCAAATCCAAGAGTCCAGAACCGTAAGTGGCCACTCCCATCTTGGGCTTCATATGTTTCCAAAACCTTTGGCGGGCATCCTACTTGGGGTTTGGATGCCCCTGAGTTTTGCTTGCCCTCAGCTGTAAGGCCCCAGGGGCAAGCCAGGAAGGAGTCTCCCATTTGCATAAAGTGGGCTTAAAGCCAAGATCTTCCCACTCCAGCAGCTAAGTGGGAGGTTTACTATACATTACCTTGGCAGGTACTATCCACACGCCAGGAGAGTGGTCTTCCCCGGGAGTGACTAGGAAGACCACCTTTATGGTCACGGTGTTTCCCTTGCTAGGCAAACGTAGATTACGCTTGATCTGAACCTTCAAGAGGCCAAGACTATGCGTGATCTTAGCCTACAAGAGATGTAGAGCAAAGCCACACCTCTCAAGGCATGTTGAAACAGTTGTATAGAAGTCGATACATAACTGCCTTCCCTGTCAGTAGGTTGGGGTAGGCAATTTTTGCTGTTGGAGGGCCATTTTGGTGAGCTATTGAGGACCACACACACAAGCTCCATACAGCTCTCTCTGCACCTGCTCCCCTGCCCTAAGTCCTTGGCACATGGCTGGGTTGGGTAGGAGCTGCTTTAGCTGCACCCACATGGCCTGAAGAAGCATGCTGGGGACTCAGGGCAGCACCTGGGGGTTATCCAGGCCTGGCCAGGCTGGTGCTGTGCCGTGTTCCCCCGTTCTCCCTGAACCACCTACCCCACCCCAAGTCCCTGGCATATGACCAGGCCAGTGACACACTGTGTTCCTGATTGCCACTTTTGGCCATGCAGGTAAAAATGGAGCAGCTGGTGTGGCTCCTGCCTGACTTGGGGTGGGCAGGAACCATGCTAGGTCAGGCAGGAGCTGCACTAGGTGCTCCAGCTGCACCCATGTGGCACAGCACCACTGGTGGGGGGTGCAGAGCAGGCCAGGCTGGGGAAGGGAGTGGCTGCCTGGCCACTGGAGCTAGAGCTGCTGCTGTTGCTGCTGCCAGGGAAGGGAGAAAGGCAAAAGGTGCCAAGAGCTAGGGCAGTTGTGGGCCAGGTTCAGTTCTCCTTCTGAGGAGCAGCCATGGGCAGGGCAGAATCATTTGTTGGGCTGGATTTGGCTTTTGAGCAGTATTTGCCCATCCCTGTAGCAGGTACAGCATGAATCATCATTATTTTAGGTGACCATATTTCTTTACCAGCTGCTAGCAGATAAGCATAAATCAGTTGATCGTATCAGTGATTGGAGAATTTCAGCAAGGGAAAACAAAAGAACCAAAGAGATGAAGATTCAATTTATTTTAGGTGTTCAGTCTCATCACCAATACTTACCATGTTGTATGACATTGGTTTTATTCGCAGAGACATTGCGGAGAGGATCCCGCAGCTCCTCCGGCCCACAGACCACTACCCCATGCTCCTTATTCACGTGGGCACCAATGACATGGCTCGGAGCACCCCCAGCCAGGTCATGAGGCACTACAGGGAGTTGGGAGCGGGGCTTAGGGGTCTGGGAGCTCAGGTGGTGTTTTC
>NW_017728931.1:88369664-88405050 GCF_001723895.1 Crocodylus porosus | reverse complement strand
GAGTAAATTGGATGCTTATCTTGCTGGGATCCTATGACCCCAGCTGACTTCCTGCCCTTTGGGCAGGGGGCTGGACTCGATGATCTCCTGAGGTCCCTTCCAGCCCTAATGTCTATGAAATCTATGAAATTTGTACAACTCCAATAGTTTTTTTGAATGATGCCTGCGGTATAAAGGAACAAATGTATAACTGCATTAAAAAGACACTGTGGGTGTGTGCCTATGAGCAGGAATGTGAATTTCCTGGGGACAAAGCCCTTGCATGCACACCCTGGTGCATGGTGAGTTGCACTGGGTGGGGTAAAGGAGGCTGTGGCCAGCACCTTGGCTAGTCCCAGCAGCCTTACCGAGGGTCTTGAGGGCCTCCTGGGGCAGCAGTAGCAGTGATCTCAGTGTGCAGAGCCTGGCTGGCAGCTGGAGCATGACTCTGGCCAGCCAGGCTTTTGTTTCGGGCAGTGTATGCTTCTACCATGTGTGCTGTGCTACTTTTTTCTGGCATGTGTTTTTTTTGACACCAGGAGATCCCTTTTTGACAGGGAAGGCCATATGCCAGTCACCGTGCTGCAAATTAGTAGCGTGATAAATTCCTGCATGTACAGCGCATGAGGTTTGTGTCACTGCAGATGGGGCTGTGGTGCTACAAATTGCATGTGCATGCTCATCTGGACATGCCCTATATGTTTATGAATGTACATTTTTTTTCCTTAGTAATGTGTATGAAATGAGCAAGTCAGCAAACAAGTAAAAGATATGATGGACAAAGTCTGTGGTAGAAACTTTCATATATTAGTTTTGTAAAGGTATGGCATCACCTACAGCAGGGATGGCTAACATGTGGCATGCATGCCACAGATGACATGGGCAGCCTATATGTGTGGCATGCAGCAGACTAGGGAGGGGACAGGCGGTACAGCAGCAGATATAAAGCAGGAAGCAGAATGTAGAGCAGCAGATGGGCAGGGAGATCAGGGCAGGAAGCAGAAAGTAGAACAATAGATTGGGTAGGAGAAGGGGATCTGAATGGCACTTGGGGAGGGTGTGGGGATAATATGTGGTATGTCTACCAAAAAAGGTTGGCCTCTACCGACCTACAGTAACGTTGCAAGAAGGAAATGTTTGGAATCTAGATCTGGAATCTGAATGCCTTTTATGAAAAAGGAAACAATAAACATTTTGAACCTATTTTTAATAAGTAATAGATTGAATACTGCTTAGACAACTGAGCTGTTCTAAACCATGGTTTTAATTTTAATTATGTTTTAAGAAGTTTATCAGGAAAGGAGCTACAATGTACAATGTATCTAATCCTATTTGTTCCAGCTATACAAATGATATTTCTATAGATTGTTTTTCCTTTAAGCTATAGAAATTAATGATATTATTTAACATCATAGGTAACATAAAATTAATGACATCATTAGGATTGTTGGTTACTGTATGCTCTACAGGTATTTGAGCATTGGATAATATTTTACCCCAAACTGATTATTTCTCCATTTTTATTGGAACTGAATGAAAAGTTTAGTAAACTCAAGGGGAAAAACATCTGTAATTTTAAAGAAAATTTCATTATTTCTGATCTTTGCTTATCTTAATCAGTTCAACATGCCACTTAAATTGTTACTTTAGATCTGAATCAGTCCTATGAATCATGATACATGATGGCAGTTTGGATGAAGTGTCTGAAAGTCTGTCTTGAGACTTTTATTGTTGATTATTTAAAAGCAAACTTTCATTTTTTTGTTGTTTTTTTTAATGCTGTCAAAAATAGAGTAAGAACCCTTATTTTTTCAGACATAATTTTATGGCATTCTTTTTAACATTTACCATTTTAAAAAATCTAAAAATATTTGTAATTTTCCCCACCACCAAACTTCAGATTCTGCTCTCTTTCTCTAAGAGTCTAACTAATACAGATGAGTCAAATGGATTAAATAGAAACTAACCACTGCGATGTGTTTCACTCCTTGTGAGTATTTGGCATTCCTTGACTGCCAGGTTTTTATTAATACAGCTGTTTAAGAATCCCTGAAGTTCCGTGAATTTTACCTCAAATATTTATCAGCAAATTTATAACGTGAATGAATTATTCAGAAGTTTCTAGTTATTGGTTGCATATAATCCTTCTGTTTTTTAAAAATGTTTGATGTCTCATCAGAGTGTAGAAGCAGTGTCATGGGACTTAGGTGACCAGTAACACCATGAGCAAAGATCAGATAATATAAACAGTTGGTTTAATAAAAATGCTATTTGTTCTCAATTGCTTGGTGAGTATTTAAGAATAAGATAGAAATTAGGATTTGTTTCTGATTGTTTTGTAAATGGAAAAAATAAAATTCCAGTAAGTAGTATTTAAAATGAGAAATTTGATTGGATTTTTATATAATTGGGAAAAGACCTTCCTGTGACCTTTTTCCACTCATGTTTAGTGACTTGGTATAAGATATCAATGACTTCCTATATTTTTATTCCTAGCACTGCCATGTTTTTCTCTCTCATTAGTCACTGTTGAGTCAAATATCAAAGCTGCTCTGCCAACGCATAGAAGAGACAATCCACGCCATACACTTACACTCTCCAAATTGCTCCCTCAGACACTACCAAACTCAGCTCCTCATCTCCTGTCCTCATCTCTTCCCTGTGTTGTATGTGCTCACTTTGGCTTAGAACATGGTGACCTAGAAAAAAAAGTCCAGTTTTGATCTGGTTTGAGTTACTGTCCTAGATTTCAAGGGGAGTCATGTCCAGTTATGGCAGCCAGATTTTGGGTAAGGTGGTTCTTCCCCTCCCTCTGTTTAAATCTGAATCAGTCCTATGATATGTGATGACATTTTGGATGAGGTGTTTGAAAGAGTCTGTCTTGAGATGAAACAGCATGTTCTTTCAAACAACATAATTTCTCTTCCAATGCAGGCGAGCAGCTTATTGCATATCTCCCATATCTCCCCCAACTCCCTTTCCAAAGCAAATTTATTGCTTGTGAACTTGCTTGATAGCTTCAGAGAATGAAATTTGCAGTGACGTATCACACTACTATTGCAAGGTCCCTGGTGAGGTCCTGCCAGTGCATTTCATACACTTTAATACAGTGAGTCCTTGTAGGGAAGAAAAAATGCTTCATAATCTCTGCTCAGTGGTATTTGGTGTAAGTTGTTCTGGTCCTTCCTCCTTCCTCACCCCCCCACTATATATGCAGGTGTCCATTAGAAGTTTGACTGAGACCAACTAATTAGGCTGCCAACGAATTGCTGCTCATGACTTTGGGCTATATGTAAATCAAGAAACTAAAAGATAAATGGCTCATATGCTATTAGCAATCCCCCTGTGCCATCCAGTCCCCTTCTGATATAAGGTAGTGGATACTTACCTGTAGCAATGTTGCATAAGTAGTCTCTACTGTTGATTTGTATTGTGCATTTTAACTGTGGGGCAAAGTGGGAGGAACACAGAATAAGTATCAAAGGCTGGATCTGCCTCTTTTGCAGGCTTTTATACATCTACAGAACTAATCGTCCATTTTTCATTCCAACTTGTTAGCCTTCAGTATTATTTAATACAGCAAAGGAAAGGAAAACAAAGAACTGTTTCATATCGAAATGATTGTATCAAGGATGTATCACAAATGAAAACAAAGTGTTGTCTTTGAGAATCGGTAGCTGCTGGGACGCTTTGTTCTCAAACATTTACAGTCTATGTCATAACCAAACCATTGAACTGGGAAAGTATCAACACATTGGACAAGATCATTAACTTTCTTTTGAAATAGCAAGTTTAAAACATAAATGCAAAGTAAATATAGTTTTTCTTGAAAATACTTAAGAATCTATTTGTGGGAGAACCGCTGTACTTGCATTACATAGTCACTTCAGTCAGTTGTAAAAGTATCTTAAATTTTTATTTTATGTGAAAATCAGATGCCTTTCTAACCTTGTCATTCCAAGTCCTTTACATCTGCAGCATGTGAAACTGAACAGGAGATTAACGAAGTATCTGACTAAAAGGCCATTATTTAACTGTCTGTGATAGTGCTGTGTTTACACAGTAATGTAAGACTAGTCAATAGACAACTTTTAGGCAGGGAAATTGGACAATGACAGAATAGGTTTGTGGAAATTTCCATCACTCATATTTCTGATGGTTTGTCAAGGACAGAATTGTGTCTTGAGGAGATTCTGTTGAACTTTTGGCATTCTTGTATTATCTCTCTCTGGTGAAGGAATGTAAACAGTGCTCAGTGTGCCTGCTACATCTGAGTATGGATTGGGATTTTTTTCCCTTTCCCTCTATTAAAATGCACAGAGTGTAGTGCTCATGAAATAGATTTTCTTGAAAATACTTAAAATTTATTTGTGAGAGAACCTCTGTACGTACTTTAAAGAATAGTCACTTTAGTCAGTTGTAAAAGGGTGCATCCATACATTGCCCTACAGTGCCATAGCAATGCGCTACGTCGCCACGTGGCACACTATCCAATGTAGCAATCACATGAGTCTACATGTGATTGACAGCTACTTGGCTGTAGTGGTATGTTCCCTTATTTTAGTATGTTGCTATGGCGAAGTAGCATATAACTGTGTGCCATGCGCATGGCATAGTACAGGTGATTACTACGCTGTGCTTTAGTATTTTCAAAAGGAAGTACTAAAGCATGGGACAGTAGAAACATAGTGATATGTTGATGTGTCGATGCACCCAAAGTATCTTAAATCTTTATGCCCGGTTGCCAGCTGTGGAGAATAAAATCCTCCATGGAAAACACGTAGCAAAAACAGCCGCATTTTTTTGCATTGCATCCTTGATTTCCCTCTACCACAACATATGGGAGAACTAGCTCTGGGGACAAGTGCATAATTCAGAATTGATGCCAGATTTGTGTTTTTTTTGTTTTTTTAACTGAAGCTGCCAACAAGGATGCAGTTGTTTGCATGTGTGATGGGCAATGCTATCCAGCAAATACTTGAATATGAACTACTAGCTGTTTCAGACATGGCACTAAATGCTAATAATTTACCTTTATTACCAAATGCCTAGCTAAAAATACATGCTTCCAATCCTATTCCCAATCTCCTAAACTCTGCAGTTCTTTTAAAGCCAGCAGTGTAACAATGCTGTGATAATTAACACTGGATGAGGCTGAAGCTGGAACTAAAATAATTGCAGTTTATTGTATACAGTATTTTCTAAAGGTGTCAATAATATTACTAACAGTTAATAGAGAACTTGGACCTTTCCTTGATGGCCACAACAGTGAAATTAAGTGAATCAAAATTTTGTTCCATAAGTATATCTCGTTTGTCATCAACTAGTATATATTCTTTAGAAAAACAGATTTTAACAAGCATACTTGTTAAAAACTCCTCTATAATTAGAATCCGTTGTCAGTTAAACTAGTCTTGATATTTTGGAAAAATGAATGAGAAACAATTATGCTGAAGCACAACAAATTTTAACTTTAATTTTGATGCCCACAATTTACATAACTCAAAAGGAGAAAACTTATTTCAGGCTATACCAGAAAAAATTAATTATTAGTGGAGGAAAAGTAATGAACATCCTCTTTATCAAATCTAGACTCTGAAGGAGCTAGTTTTAGATCTGTCATACTCACACAGAGAACAGTGCTCTTATGTTACCTAATCTGTAAACCAACTTTTAAAAACTGAGCTGGCTAAATATGTATTTTGTTGCCTGAGTTAAAATGACCAGATTTTCAAAGGTGTTAAGTACCTGCCATTTCCTTTAACTTAATAGAATTTGTAGGACTCAGCATGTCTGCAAATCTGGCCTCTGAACTTGTGGCTGTTTTTGTGTCTTCAATTCAAGAATGGATGGCTTTCTGGAAGATATATTTTAGCTACAGAAAGATTATTGGGTTCAACATAGGGTAAGTGGGTAGAGTTTTAAGGGCTGTATCATAGAACCAGATGATTTAATAGTCCCCTCTAGCCCCAAACTCTTTTGAGTCTCCTGTCACTGAGGGGCCTTGGAAAACTGGTCTACTAGTTTAGGGTCCTGGCTTGGGACTGGGGAGTCCTGACTTCAAATCCTTGCTCTGGCACAGATTCCCAAGGTTTGGACAAATTGGTTAGATCCATGTCCTCTAAGGTATTTAAGCATCTAATTCCAACTATAATCAATGGGATGTAGGTGTCTAAATACCTTTTTGTATGTGACCTCTCGCATCTCAGCCTCAAAAGTAAGTAAAATTGCCTCCTAGAGATTTTGTGTGGAAAAATACATTAAAGTTTACAAACTGGTCAGCTATTATGATAGCAGGGGTCTTATAAATACCCAGGATTGATAAAAAGTATTTTACTTAACCAATGCAGTAAGATACTAGAACAGCATAATGAATCGTATTCATTGTTCTCTTGCTTTTCTTTGGTTGTCTTCTGTGTTTCAGTAATCAGTGAGAAAATACAGAATTATGAGTTTTTCCTATGCATGCTGAACTAAATTCTGCTCTGACTTGTGCTCATTGCAAATCCTGATCTTAAATTTGGTGTCAGTTTTGAATGTGATAAGATTAAGAATAAAACGTTTTTGTGTCTTGCTGCAAATGCCAATATTTATGTGGAAGTAAATATTTTTCATAAAATAATAGGAATATGTATGCATGTATATGCTGCATGCATGTATATGTAAGATAAGCAGAGAATTGTTTGTTTTTTCACTTAAACTTAGCAGGTGCATAACCAAATTCTGCCAGTGTTCAGCACACAAATACTAGGACCCAGCAAGCACCTGGACATATATCACATGATAACAGTCATATACATGCAGCAGCAAAAAAAGCTGTTGAGTGAAACATTCAAATTACCTATCTAGATTCATAGAAGAGAGGATACACTCTCCATACTCTCACTGTGTGAATCCCTTAAAGAACAAAGGACCAAATTCAGCCTTGGTGTAACAGTCACAGCCTTCTGTGGGAGTCATGCCCATCAATAGTAGGCCTGAATGCACAGTAAGAATCTTCTTTCAAAATTTTCTTAATCCAGCCATGTTTGTTGTTTAGCTATAAAAAAACAAAACAGCAAACATGACTTATTTTAATAAGTATTGCACTGAAAATGCTGACAGAACTTCAGCTATAATGCATGAATGCAAGCACTGTAATTTTACAACAGTAGCTGTTCTTAATAAATATCAAAGTACATTTAATTATCATGTGACCTTGTTTCTTTATTCCCACAATTTTATATTAAATCCTGACAGCACCTAATAATACCTACAGTAGCTTAACTTTTCCTGTGATAAAGCTAAAACTAGATGCCTAAGATTGTTCCACACTCAAACTTTCCTCCATATGTCAGCTTCATATGGGATCTTCATTCCCCTGTCTAGAGTGAGGACTTGGAGTGGCTGAATGGCACCATTCTCTGTAGACTACTCTGTGTGCATTTTGGGCAAGGAAGTCAGGGTAGGTGGTGAGTGGTATGGGTTAATGCATGATACATATCCTATTCTCATCAAACATACCTTAACAGGTACCAAGTACCCTCAAACATTAGGCCGTACTATTTCTTTTTTTTGGTGGCTTCCCCATGCCTCCCAGAAATGTACAATTCCTCTGTTTTTGAAAGAGAAGAATGAGTGTCTAAAGGGCAGAATTCATCATTTTAGTCTTTGTGCATCTAACAGAAGGTGAAAACACTGACATAATAGAAAACAACAGCGAGTATTCTGTGTTGATCATTGGAAAATATACTGCCCATTTTCAGAATGTATGTAGCATAGGAGGCCACAGTGCTGCAGCTGGGTTGTTTGGTTTTTCTTGAGAAGGAATGGTTCTTCTGCATCTCTTAAAGCTATTTATGGTAGAGATTCTGAAAGCTGCCTTAGTCATCTAAACTTGACTTCTCCCATTTAAAATAAAGAATTGTCACAAATCCATCATGGATGAGCGGTAGCCGTGGGATTACTGTGTACTTGTGGGCTAGTCT
This sequence comes from Crocodylus porosus, assembly GCF_001723895.1. NCBI lineage: Eukaryota > Metazoa > Chordata > Crocodylia > Crocodylidae > Crocodylus > Crocodylus porosus. Next base: position 88,397,104 of record NW_017728931.1, on the reverse strand, counting down.
TGTTCTTTGTCAAGTGAACAGCAAAACTCTTCCTCTGGAGCACAATTAAGGCCTTACTCATTTACTCTGTGGAATGTGGAAGCTGAACTATAATGACTCTATTCTGAACTGCTGATTTGGGTAAAACTCCTATGGCCTTCAAGGTAACAATGATAGAATTAGGCTGTATGTGTCAAGGGACATAAATACAAACCAGACTGTCCTCCCTATCATCTCTCTTTACATGCTGTTTAAGACTTCTTAGGTTGTTTTGAAAGGGAGTGTTGTCATTTCCCCTTTTGAGAGACCATTTTAGAGCATTATCAATGATGACTCAGATTATAGATCATGGAATATACTAAAAACAAAATAGAGATGCTCTTGAAGTAAGCAGTTGTGGAATTCCATGGAACAAACTAAGGGAATCATGTTAATATTGGCTGTTTTACTGAATGGAACCATATTTTATTTGATTTTTGTCTTTGGTGGCAAGCACAGTCACACTATGCAAAGAAAAATATATTGTTTAAAATTCTTTACCTAGAGCAGAAACAAATGGTTACATATTTCTGGAATATATATATAACAAAATGAAGTGTTCCTGCTAGATGCTTCATCCTTATATGAATGCACAGATAGGATCCTGAATGATATGCCTGAGTTATTTATTTCATCCCTGGGGAATGAGGTGAATGACATTGGTATTACCACTATTAGTGAGGTGCTTTCAGCTGGTGACTGGAAGATACAAGGTAAAAACAGCAAGTAAACAGTAGGTTAGCTGTACAGCTGGAACAGCTTTATGTATGGGAATTATTTGCCTCTCCTGTCATAAGTAAATGATAATTTGGGGCAACTTGGTCCATTTTGTTGAGGGGTACGCTTTTCTAGTTTGGCTTTCACTTATGAGGGGCTAATTGAGGACATATGGATAGTCACTCCATGGCAGCTCCTTTGCAGTAGGTTCCAACCCAGGGATTGGCAACATTTTTGGTCAGAGTGCCAAAACCACCCAAAACTTAACTTGGTAGCTGTTGGCATGCCAGGGGCAGACAGCGGGGGAGCCAAAAGGGGCTGCCAGGAATGAGCTAGGCCTGGGATTCATGGACCCTGCTGTAGGCACTTGCAGCTTCCTAGCTGCCTGCTGGCTTGGGCTCTAGGCAGGCACCTCATGCCCACCACAGAGCCCAGGCTGCTCGTAGCAGGCAGTGGGGAGGCTGCAAACAGCTGCACCAAGGTCTGCAGAGCCTTGGTCCAACTTGTTGCTGGAGGCGGGTACACATGTGCATCAAGGCAGACAGTGGGGAAGGGGCTGAGGTTGCGCTGCCACAACAAGGATGGGGCCCCTCAGCTCCCCAGCCGTCTGTCCTGAGGTGCACGTGCCAAGCAAAATTCCTTTGTGTGCACACGTCAGGGGTTGCTTACCCCTGTTCTAACCCTTTAGCTCACTTTAATTTGATTATTTGTCCATCCCCTGAGAGAGGCTCTTGTTTTGAATCCATTTTCTTTATATTTTATAACAATTTTTAAAAAGTAAACTTGAAAACATGCAACTCTGGAAGGCTGAAAAATGTTCTGTGCTCTGCTTGTTAAATTATGCATCTAGCAGGTAGGAAAGTTGCATTTGCATTTATCGTGAATTAAGTGATCTTTAAAATGGGTCCCCTAGTTTTTTAGATCTGATTTTGCTATTGTCACAATGATTTTATAGTTAAAGGTACAAATGCAGTAAAATTTACCATCCAGGCTAGTCAATGTAAAACTACAGAGTTGACTCAAATTCTTCCCTCATTTATGTGAGAGTAAATGAAGAACAACACCATTCAATAGCTCTATTCTAGGTTTAAGCACAAGCAGAATTTTGCTCTGTGGCATACAGTATAATAATTCATCAAAGGCCAGATTTTTCTACCTTGGCCATGTAGAATAGTAACTACTCCATGGGTACATCTACATATGCCACTATGGTGCCATTGTTACTGTACTGTCATTTAATATTTCCTTGGAAGTACTAAAATATGGTGCAGTAACTGCTGGTGCTGCACCATGTGCACTGTACACAGTTATTTTTAGGCACTACATCATTGTAATGATGCGCTATAACTATGATGATGGAGCTGCAGCTCACAGGTTTTGCTCACGGGTGCTACGTCACCGAAGTGCATTGCGATGGTGATGTAGCGTCACATGTAGGCACTCCCCATGAGTAGGAACTACCGGCAGAATAAAGGTATTGCTCAGTGTAAGAAAGGGTAGCAGTAAGTCAGCTTTGCAGCTTATTTCTCTTGAGACAATAGTGAATGCTCTGGTCTGTACCATTAACAGGACAATTTAGGATATCTAGACAATTCACTACATGGTAAAAGAGGGCAGAAATCTGTTGTGTTATCAGAAGCTCTATATCCATGTATATCCTTTTGATAAGTGGAAGCTAAATTAATATAGCTTAGCTTTAAATGAAAGAGGTGAAAGTTACTGTGGTTTTGCTTCTACTTGGAACAGGGTAATAGCAGGCTTGTGGGCAGTTACTGTAAAGCAGGCAGTAGGTGAAAGGGGCACTGGGATCACATTACTCCCGTAGAGTCCGTGCCCTAGTGGCAAGAACAGCCCCATGGCTTACCCATGTTGGGGCTCAAAAACAATCCCTGGCTGCTGCTGCTACTTTAAGAGCAACAGTCAGGGTGGGCAGAGCATGTTGCAGCAGCTGCTCAGCTGGGGACTGTTTAGGAATTTCTGGGTAAATTTGCTACACTCCCTTTTTCTCTGCTTTCCTCCTATTTTCAGTACCTGCACACCCCCCCCCAGCCTCTTTTTTTGGAACTCTTTTTAGTTTGAGGTTTAGTTTGTATGTTCATAATGTCACTGTAGCCATGTTTCACATTGGTGTGTTTATTTTATACACCTTGGAGCACCAGCCTAGCATGACATAAAGCTGCATTTTATATGATACTGATAGTTAAAATCTTCCCAATGTGAATGATGAACTTCATTTAAGCGGAAGGATTCTTCTGAACTCCTCAGTCCTCCCACTTTACTAAATAATCACCAAATTGTGGATCACAGCTTTTCTTCTAGGAGAGAAGAAGGTGATGTGTAGGGCTGGTAGATGGGGGGGGCGGGGCCTGTGCCCCCCCCCCGAGATTGGCCACCACCATCTTCTGTTAGATAAGGGGATTCGGCCAATTTGGTGGCAGCCAAATCAATTCTGGACAGTGAATTGAATCACTACCCCCCCCAATCAGCTGAATCCAAATTTGAAGCGACTAGTAGCCGCTTTGCACAGGCCTATTATTTACTGGTAAATTACCCCACAATATTATTGATCATTATAGAATAACAAAGGGGAATGCATAGTGATTCTACAGATATAGTAACAAGCTCTAGAAAATCAGTAAAATAGTATACACTGCATAATTTTATCTATTTTCTGCACAATAAATCAAATTTTGCTCAGTTATACGATTTATCTTCTTAAAGTCAAATGAGCCACTGGCACTTACCTCCATCCTAATTAGTATATTTGACCCAACATAATTTTGAAGGGAAAGACTCCTACTGAGTTCAGTGGGAATTCAGTCAGGACCTATCTGAATATGTACATCGTACAGAACAGACCTTTCATACCCTTTACAATATCTCCATTAAAAAACACATCAAAAGATTTAGCTGTTATCACTTTCTCATGATTAAAGAAAATAAGGGTTGCTGCCTTCAGGGCTTTGTGGATAATTGTAGTTTATTTGAAGTATTAGTGACAGATGTCTCGTCTTGCTGGAAACTAGGTGAAAGAGATTAAGATTAAAAAATAGGTTATGGGGGAGTGGGTAAATTGTTAAAGCATCTTTTGCTTTCTTTTTGGATTTATCTGTTCCAGAGAAGTTAACTTTAAAGGAGGCAAGAAAAGTTCACTTGCTCTGTCAAAGAGTTTTGTGCAGGAAATCACCCTGGCTAAGTGCTATTGGGGGTGGTGGGGAGAGGGATTTTCAAAAGCTGTGAGCACTGGCCTCTCATTCATCTTTTATAAGATTTCCCTTGGTTTCACAAGGACCTGTTAGGCCACAGCTGAGGATCTTTGAAAAGGCTCACTCTGTGATCCTAAGTCAAGCTTTTTTTGCAGTTGTTTGTTTCTTAGTAACAGGGCTGGTATAATATCTTAAGTTGATGTATTTGAAAGAGTTCTGTACTACTAAAGTTTATGCCAGAGTCTGAAGGCACTTCTTAAGAAAATGTGCAGAACACACATATAGTAGCTGGGACTTTTTCCCCCAACCCCAAGCATTTAGTCCCAGCCAGACTGCTGTGTCCTTGGTCTGTACTTTGGGGAATGACAATAAAGGTTAGCTTGGAACATCTCACATGAATACTATGAGAGCATTAGTTTTGGGAACTTGCACAAATCCAGTAAGCTCTTCTTACATAACTCTTGGTCATTGCATGTAATGGAATTTGGCTGAGTGCCTCTGTGGGCCACAGACCAGTCTGCTGTGAGGGATCCCAGCTGCTGGAGCCCTTGGTATTTTAAGCCCCTGGAATTTGAACAGAACTGAGGCACTGTCCCTACCATGTAGCCTCTAGGCCTACTCTCAGGTTACAAGCCATCTTGTCTAGTATCCTTCCCAGTGAGTTGGAAACCACACTCCAGCTGCTGGCTTGAGGGTCCTGATTGATCAGTTTTTGACTGAAGTGGTCCTTTCTTAAAATCTTGTTAAAGATGTAAGCATTCTTGTTTACAGTTTAAAACTCCAGGAGGTACTTACTAGATGTAAGTGAACGTATATAGACAGGGTTTACATTGAACTTCTGATCACATCTAAAAACTTCCTAACTGTAAGGATAATAATACAATGGAACAAACTGCCTAGGGAAATCATAGAATCTCTTTCCTTGGAAATGTTCAAGCAGAGACTGGATGGGCATCTGTCTGGGATGGTTTTGGAATTGCAAATCCTGCAGCTGTGAAGTGGGGTAGACTAAGATGACCCTTGAGGTCTGTTCCAATCCTATGAATCTGTGATTCACCATTACTTTATTTCAGGACAAACACAGGAGTTTTCAGATCTGTAGAGAAACAAACTTCCTAAATGGATTTTCCCCTCCAGCTCAGTCTACCCTAGGAAATCCCTGAGAATTCTGAACTCACAACCAGGATTTTACTGGTCTCATTGGGCTCCTGTTATAGATGGCTCCAACCTTCTATCAGCAGTAGCCAGTGAAAGATGGCCAAAAAGATCAAATGTCTCAGTTCCTACTTCTTTTATAACTGCTCAGTCTCTCTGTAAATTGACTCCTTGATTAGTCCCCCTATGGTGATGATCAGACACTTGGCAGGTGACTTTGCCATGGTAGCCTCTCTGCAGACGAACTATTTCTGGCTCATTTGTTATGGTAATTACACTTCTATAGACTAGCATTTAATTGAAAAAACCTCAAGTTTTATGTCTGCTACCACTCTTTGAGTGGATGAGGGCATTAAAAGAAAACAAAGGAGGCAAAAGGCTGCACACCCATAACAGAGCTGGCAGTTTAGTAAAGAGGTATACAGCAGTTTTGTAACCTGAAAAATAATTCATAAATGCCACTGACTGATTGCCTAAATCATCACACCACATCCAATGGATCCGTGCAACTTACCATATTTGCTTATTAACAATATGTTAGTGAAGCATTTTCCCTTTCTTCTGTAATTCAGAATATTGTGAACAAAATGGCTTTTAAATACATTAAATCATATAGAAGTAAGGCTGGAAGGGACCTCAGGGGATTATCTTGAAAGAAGTCATCCTGTGACCTTACCTGATATTAGCACCACTCTCTAACCAAGCCCTGACAAAGTAAGCTAAATCACCACTTCAATTCATTCTACTTCTGTTTTTATTTCTTTCCCTCCACCTATCTTCCTGTCAACAGCACACAAATTCTTACAGTTGTGCTAAGCATCCAAACACTAAGTTCATGGTCTTAAGCAAGTCTTGATAGAAGCCAAGGAAGTCCTTCAGATCATTTACCGTATTGCTTTTTATAAAATACAAAATAAAATAAAACCTGTTCTAGCAGGTTGCCTTATCAGTTTATAAACCTAAACTTGCAATATTTATTTTTCTTCTATTTTAAAAAGCATTTCTCTCTAAAGGGATGCACCTCTTAGTGCTCTGTACTAGTGTAAGCCCTTAGGTATAAGCCCATGAGAAGAAAGAAATTATTGCTGATACCTGTTGATGACCATGGAGAAAATCAGCCCAGAGCTGTCTGAGACTCCAGATGGACTGAGGCTCCAAAGAGGAAGAATACTCTCTGTTGGTATCTGTTAGAGACTGGTAGGAAAAAGTACTGAAATGCAAACAAGCCCTGGTCTTATCAGTTATGTGAGTTTGAGGCATTTTGGTTTAAATAAGTTTCCTCCTGAATTTATGGGTCATAAATACTATTAACTGTGTTGGGTAATAAAAAGATGCAAATATTGACTCCTGGGGTTCAGGAGTCATCCTGGCCAAAGTCACAGTCCAGACTGAGTAAGAGAGGGCATGTCTACACGAGATGCTTAACTGCACAGTAGCGTAATTTACAATGAAGTAAGCATGTGCATCTACACCTGCAGGGAGCAGGGGGTTTGGAGATCCTTACCTCCCAGTGCTGGCCCTATGGTCACAAAGCTAGAGACATAAGGGTCTCCCAGCGCCAGCCCTGCTGTGTGACCGGGAGCTTCCTGATGGTGGGAGCTGGGGAGCCTGTTCCCTGCTCAGCTCCACAAGTACAGAGCTGGGTGGGGAGCAAGATAGGGAGCTTGTTCCCTGCTCAGCTGCCCAGCTTGTTCCCCACCCAACTCTGCGCTCATGGAGCTGAGTGGGGAACAGGCTTGCTAGCTTGTTCTCCACCCAGCTCCACACTTGTGGAGCTGAACGAGGAACAAGCTCCCCAGCTTGTTCCCTACCCAGCTTTGGGCTTGCAGAGTTGAGTGGGGAACAGCCTTCCCAGCCTCCACCCTACATGTGAGGTGGGGACTGGGAACTGTCTTGGTCAGGGACAAGTCCCAGCCCTGTGATCTGATCAGGTGATCAAGGCACAGAGCTTGGAAAGAGCTGCAGGGATGGGGTAGTTCCGAACCGCCAGCCCTGAATTGCCAGTGGGGCAGCTACCAGCGAGCTAGTTGCTAGCAGCCTCACCAGTTAATCATGGCAGGGGTCTAGGACCTGCCTCTCCTCTACAGTTCTTTCCAAGTCCCCTTCCCTTGATCAGGGAGCCAGGGCCAGGAGCTCCATACTGCCAGGGCAGGGTATGCCCTGGCAGCAGACAGCCCTTGGGGGTTGGGTGTAATGTCCCAGACCCAGCCAGAAGACAGCTGTCTCTTGACCCAGTGCTCCCTGCTAGCACCCAGGGGTAGCCTAGAGCTCTCCCAGATGGCTACAGGTGCCCATTTCAGGGCCCCAGAAAGCAGAAGCAGTTTATTGCCATTAGCAGGAAATCTGCTCCCAGCTCCCGGTTCCCTGCATGTATAGATGCCTGCCCAGAAGCATTTACTCACAAGTAGTTTACTCATGAGTAAACTGATCCTGGATCAAATGCTTGTGTAGACGTACCCAGCGTGTGGATAATGTAAGTTAAAGAGAAAGAAGAAATAGGAATGTAAATCTGGAAGGGATCTCTTGAATTTTTAGCCACTTGCCTACATGTAACGGAATTCAAATTTCATGTTTAGCAGACAAAGGTACCATTTTAATCTGGTCTTTTATAGGCTACCAGTATGAAGAAGGCTGAACAGAAGTATGAACAGAAGTAACCGAATGCAGTGCATGGACATTCTGATCCAGATCAGTTTTAACTTCTATTTTATTGGCATAATTCAAGTTCCTCTGGCTTTATTTTTCTTATTTGCCTTTATGTGTATCCATCTCTGATTTAGTATCGTATTTGCACTGATTGCTAGGTTTATAAGGACTTATCCAACTCTCACTGAGGTTGTGAGTCTTTTCCACAGATTTTAGTGGAAGCTGAATGGGGCCCACAATGTTATCATGCTACTCCTTGGCCATGTCTATATGTGCAGTAATGTGCCTTATCTAATGCACATTAAATGTAGTACCTCCAATGTGGGGTACTAAATGCCCATTAGACTGTGCTCATGTGCAGTAGTGCACTTGCATAGTTTTTTAGTGATGCTTAATGCGCAGTAGATTATTTTACTGAACATTAATGTTGTCACAATTTTTACATGATGCTGTAATGCACAGTAAAATCATGCTTTAAAGTACACGTGTTGATGCACCCCTGTAGAGTTAATGGGTGGTTACATTAAAGCCATGTACATTTTTCAAAATCTAAGTACAAATATGGTATTTTGCAAGTCAAATGAAAGAATTCTTCTTTTCATCCTCCTTTGATGAGATAATTAATGCCTGAGCAGCTACACCCATTAAGATATGCATTGGGAATCATGTTGAATACTGGGGTAGGGAAGACAACAATCATTTTTTTTCTTGTGTCCCTTGAGACAATAATCAAGGACATACAAAAAAAGTGTACATTTTTCAGTGCGTTACATTATTGAATTTTAAATGTACAGAACAAAGAAAATTCAAAGCAGTGATTCCTAAAGCCATTAAACTTGGTCATATTATATGTAGCAGTACCATATATTTTTGCTTAGAGGCTTTGGCTGCTTCTAAATTTAATTAATTTTTCCTGCTGTGGCTTTAAATCAAGGGCAACTTTAAAACAAAGGTGCTTCATATAAATTTAACAGTCTCTCTTGTAATCCTGCATAGTGAAGCTGTTAGATGAGGATGGCTTTTATTAAATAAGAGATAAAAACAGTTGCTATAGAAGAATAGCTACTGAGGGTATGTTCTTGGGAGATTTTGTTTCTGTATTTAATCTAGAAGTAACCCTGGAATCCATAACAAATGTGATGGTGCTCCATTCTTCTCCTCTTTGACTTAAGCCATATATTTTTAATAGCACACATGTCTATAGGAAATGTTACCTGTGCACAGGTGGGTTGAGTCATATTTGCTGTGTGAACTATAATTTTCAGTATCCCAACATAAGTGTATTAGGATTCTCAGCAGCAAGGCTGTTTTGGATTTGTTTTTATGTTGTGTTGTCACATCACATGGGTAGTATAACAGATTTTAAAAAATCTTGTGAATTTTCTCAGGAAAATGAAGGACAATGCACTTATTGGTATATGACACCAGTGCTATTTCTGTATACATAGTTAGCTTCCCTCTCACCAATGAAAATCTCTCATATATTTTTCATCTGAGAGAACAGTGAAAGAACATGTTTATTCCTATAATGCTGGCTCTTTTTTTTTCCATTCCAGCCCTTTACATTTGGTCTATAGCCATCTTCCCTGTGCACAGGGAATGATCATGGAAGGAAGTGCAGAGTTTCAGATGTGATTATATTTGTTTAGTACAGTATAGTTTAAACCTAAGATTGAGCAAATGATTTTCCTTTAAAAATATTAGAAATTGAGGAAAGATAACACAAAGAAGAGGAAAAGAGGCCTCAAGCGAAATGACTGATATAGCTAGTAGAGCTAGTCATTGCTTAATAAATAGAGCTCTGATTACATAAATTCTAATATTCTGAGTAAATTCACATAGCAGTAGTGTGTGAATGATCATACTTAATCTTGTCCGTGACATTTAAGTGGTGTTCTATTTTAAGCAACTTTCTTTAAAGGTCTGCTCCCTCAGTTCACACTGTTATTGTCTACTCCAATTGTTGACTTAGTAGCTTTTCTGATGTAGTCTGGGAATGAGTTCCTTTGGACTTTCACATTATCATATTACAATATATATCCCAGATTATTTTTACTGGAGGTTTAATGACATTATCTGAGTGGAATTCACTCGACATTGTATTTACAAGATATTTAAAAAGTTATTGTCTGTTACGGCAATTGAGAGTAAAACTGGTAATTCTTTAGGCACATAAAGTTCAAAACTTTATTTTTTTTTTGTTTGTGATTACTTCTAAACGCATACTTTGTTTATGTTCATTTGTTCTGAAGGGCTTGCTTATTACAAGATAATATGAATGGTTTTATAACTGTAACGGAATACGGAATCTATCCAGCTAAATATAGCTGATTAAATAAACTAAAATAGCAGCAAGTATTCTCCAGGGAACTGATGAGTGGGTAAGCAAAAATGTCCACATCTGATGTCCTTTCAACTTTCCACTACTTGTAAGTGTTCCTTAAATTTTAAAATAAAATCCAGAAAAAACAAATAGTAATGTATTTTTAATATCTGAAGAAGCAAGATATACACATCACACTAATGAGATAAGAAGAAAAGGACCAATAGTCCAAGGACTATGGTTGTATGACTTGCTGATATTTTGGTTTGGCTCTCAAATCGTAGGATCATACAAAAGTAGGGCTGGAAGGGATTGCACAAGTTTACCTACTTCAGGCCCCTGCTCAAGGCAGGGTCATCATCCCTCATTAACCCTGGTTTTTAATCATAAAAACAGAAAAAAATTGTTTATATTTAACTCAGGATTTAATACAAAAGAAAAGAAATGAAAATTGTTTCTTGCTGAAATGAAAATTTTAAAAATCATTTTGGATCAAACAAATATTTTGAGGGAACTGAAGCAAAGCACTTAATTTACAAATAAAAGAAAGGATATGAACAGGCTAGATTCACAAAACGGAAGTGGTTCTGTCGCCTTTTGCACTCTGCTCTTTTACCCAACAGACCTGTTATTACTATACTCATAGATATGGGGAAGGGCTGGGTTAAATTCCCTCATCTGTTTGGATGATGTCATCTTGGACATTTTTTTTCCAGCCAAAACTATTTAGCAAGTTTGGGTCAAGTATGGTAATAGTTTCTGGTTACCAAAGCTGTTTTTCTTTTTTCAGAAAATCAATTATTTGCTGAAAAAAAAATTCAAAGTTCTACTAAAGTTCAGTTTTTAAACAAGAGAAAATACAAATGGTGTTCCAACCACTATGGATCAAAAAAAAAAAAAAAAAAGCCTGGGAAAAATCTTCCCTATATTATCTTGTCCCCATCAAAATGTTGGAAGTAATATTGGGCTTCTTCATCAGTTATACAGAAAAAATACATTGCCTTCACAGATAATTCCTTTATAGACAATGGCTTTGCAGCAGAGCCACTTGTCAATGGCTAATACTATTGTCTTGTGACTACAGTATCTCTGTGGGCAAAGTGCCTACTGCACAAAGGAATGGATGATGGATTTACCTTTTTTGTAGATCAACTAAATCCACCCTATTCTTCCTCCTGGCATGTTCAAAATGTCCCCTCATTGTGAAATCATTCCTTTTTTGAATAAATGCATTCATTCTGTGGTCTATGGCATATGAAATATTTGCATAGTTTTACTGATGTGTCATTTTAACAATTAGCCTAAGAGACAGTGTTTTTAGCTGAAGACCCAGTCAATAAAAAGTGGTGTCTCTGGAGGCCCTTAAAATGTTGCTGGAATCTGTGGCTAACACTGATCTTTGAACACCATTTAAAAAGACAATACATGGCTGTTTCTGGAGACTTAATTATAGGCATAAAAACACACTAATAGTTTCTGTAACTTAGGCAGAGAATCTGCCCTTACATGGCAAACTTTATAGGAAACAGCTGCGCTGGAAGGTGTTCAGACTGGCGCATACGTGGTTGAAAATGTCCACATTTCTGGCATATTTTCACTTGACAGTTGTGGCCTAGGGGCCTTATAGAAGAGAGACTCTTCTTCTATTGCTTTTGACTATTTCCTTGCAAAAATCTGGAATGAATTGGGAGCAACTTAAACAAATCTGTCCAATAACCACTTAAAGTTTTTCTGGCTTGTTCCCTACTGTATTGTTGAAGCTTGATATAAACGAAAGACAGGATTTAGTCATCTGAAAAAGGGAGTTTTCAAGTGTATTTGTGTAGGTCCATACAAATGTATATAAGTAAAAGAAAATGAGGAATTGCAAAATCACCCATTTATAGCTAATGACCTGAAAGTTGCTGGAGGCTACTCCACCTTGTGTTCTTGGTACAGTATTCTGCTCAAACAAACTTGACATGACAGCACCAGAATCATATGATTCAGTATGTCAAAAGCCCTTTAAATAAAAACTGCCAGCCTACAAAAGTAGATGTAATGGGACTAGTAATCAAGACATAGTAGCATAAGATATGGAAAAGGTCTGGAAACTAAGAAAGTGGAATTCTCTCCCTCATATTAGTACAAAAAGTTGCATTCACACTCTATAAGAAGTCATTCTCTTCTGTCCCCCACCCAGCGCACACACGTACATTTCTTAAGGGTGGAATTCTCTCCTGGGGCTACTCATCTCCATACAGCCAACTGTTTTCTTACATGGGAGAACAATGCTATCCATGCAGGGTATCACTTCAGTGTGCTCACTACTAGGGTCTTGATATTGAAGGATGTGGCCTACATACCATAAAAATAGGTTCATCATTGTGGAACAGATTCTGAGAATGCAGCAAAAAAATGCACTTCTCACTGCAGCAAAAATAGATTGAGGTTCATGGACAGCTACAAAACCAACAAAGCTGGTAGAAAGATTTCAAAATCTGATTACATTTTCTGTGAGGAAATATGACATGTCATATTGTCTCATATGCCACACCTCCCAAGAAGATAGGGACCTTGTTTCTGGAAGGTGGACTGAAAAAAAAAAGTTTTTTTTAGTGTCATGACCTAAAGTTTATAGGTTGTAGCTGTATTGGTCTAAGGGCATTGGCAGACAAGAGTCTTTGGGTAAATCTGATATCTTTTATTAGACCAACTCAAATGGTTGCAAAAATTGTTCTTTGCAAGCTTTCAGGTATTTGAAGGTATTTGTACCCTTAGGTACTTGTACTGTAAGTCTGCTTATGGCCTAGAGCTGGCTTTTTCATGGAGAGGCTAGGCTGAAAAATGGCTGCTGTTTATCTTTTAGCAAAAACACTGTAGGGGTGAGGGCCAGTGTTAATCTGTTCACAGCTAATGCCAAACTGGCAACAGTTGTTGCCCAATTCAGTAGTGGCTGTGAGATAGTAACCACCAGACTGTGCCCCTGCTTGGTTGCTGTTCCAAGAGGACAGACAGACATTTTGCAAGATAGCCTTTCCATGCTGCTTTTTCTCTATGCTTCTGTTGCAGTGAAGAAAATTAGCTTCCCTTTTTAAAAGCCACACCCCTATTTTGGATTTTTTGAAAGAAGATGCTTGTAGGCAATTAAATATGGTATTTTCCCATGCTGGAGCCATTCATCAATATGACACCAGCCGGCTGCCTCATACACCTTGTAAACCAAGCCCTTTCCTTTCCTGTGAGAGAAGTGCTCCTTTGTGGTTAGTCACTACAGAGACAGTGGCAAGGTTCAATTGAGAGTGGAATGCAGACATGTATTAAATAAGTATCTATCCTTTCCTTGTGTTAGGGAGACTGTCTTTATAGGTGGATTTTGGAGAATTTGGGAATTTTTTTTTGAACTTTATGGAATGCTTCTCTTCTAAGTACAGTGTCACTTATGGGAACATGTGTGTTGAACCCTTATTTCAGTCAAAACCATCTGTAGAACCTTGCCAGACTCTTCTTACTGTAACCGAGATTTCCACTGATCCTTATTTCTGAGATCTATGTGAGTGTAGGTAGAATGCTAATTTGTGGTTTGTGCTGTTGTGTGCATTGTTGATGGTACATAAATTCCTATTGTCCAGGCTTACTCACGAAAGAGGCCCTCTGGCTTGATTTGTGTTGCTGAGACCTGTCTGGTTGACTCAACTGTTTTTTTATTGACTAAATTCTTGATGGCCAGATTCTTAGTACAGCATTCTCTAAGCTCTCCATGCCCTGAACTACCATAGATTTCAAATGTGTCTGGCTAGATCTAAATCAAAGAACTTTGAAATGTTTTGTTGTCTCATTGATATATAGCAAGGAGTAATTCAGACATAAGTTAAATTATTTTTTGGTGAAATTTATATGAGTCACTAGATCATTGCAAACACATGATTGGACTGAGTTTTTCACAGGATAGTCAAAGCTTGGTTAAAGAACCAGAAATTGTAAATAGTAATCCTAAAGCCAGAACCAAAGACGGTTTTCTTGTGCAGAACCTGGAGGTTTCTGGCCCTAGGAGTGGAGTTCAATGTCCAGAGTTATGTTTTCAGCCCTTCCTATACCATTATAGGATGCACGCTGAGGAAGCTGGCACTTGGAGTCAGCCAAAAGAAAATGCTAAGCACCAAGGCATGTTGGAAACCCATCTGTCCTTGGAGTTTAGACTGCTAAGCTGGTGCTTCAAGTATCTTGCTCTATTCACTGGGGATACACAGTCCATAACCCACTCTGGATTGTAGATACCTTCAAATAGTTTTTTGGAAAAAGCTAAGCATAGTTTATTCTTTTACAAAGAATAGTAGCAACAATGTCACTATTTACCGACCAAGATATAGACCACTCTCCCAGAATATGGGCGTCCTCGGTTAAATTACTCACTTAACCTGAGGACTCCAAACCTATATCTCCCATGTCCCAGTCGAGTGCCCTGTCTATTAGGGGTGGTGAGCCATACACCCTCATATTGAATCTGGGACACTGTGCAAAACAGTGATGTAAGATTTTTGGGACCAGAAGGAGAGAAAGTAATAGAGAGATTGACTCTGACTTTGTGCTAGTATTTACAAGGGACCCTGACTGGTAGGTGAGGCACCTGGCTTAGAAAGGGCAGCCCTGGGTTCCAATCCCTGGCCACTTGCTTTTTTTATGCATTTTCATTATGTAGCCATTAGCTGAAAAACAGAAATGAGCTAGAGACAGTGACCAGAAACCAGGACTCTCCGCTCCCAACTGCATGCCATAACCTGGGTATTATACTATTACTTTACATTTTAACTGGGGTTGAGAGCGAGAGTGATGATAATTGAAACTATTCTGGTCACAACTCAACAATTTCATTAGGATATACAATAGTAAACACTTATTTGTATTAATGAGGACAGTGCTTATATAGCCTTGGGTTCAAGGGGAAAACAGATCTACTGGCCAGGCTTCTCTGTTCCCTTGGGGACTTTCACTATGTTGGCTCCTCTTTTACAGTGAGCTTTGGAGAAGATGGATATACTTAACACAGGGTTTTCCATATTTGATTATGCTCTGGAGTTATGCCAATCCTTTTCTACTTCCTTGTATTATGTTAATACACCTTATCATTGTCTACAGTGAATGCTTAACTTACGTCATTGCTACATAGTTCAGGCTTAGGTCAGGTCATGACGCGTGCATGGTCTACAATAGGTCCTTCTCTCTGCTGACCCACAGACGATCTGTTACAATTCCTAGCAAGGAAGCAGTGATGCTGTAGCTTAAGCTGTAGCACTTCATGCTAGAGATCCCTGGTGTGTCATTGAGAAGGTGGACATCAGACAAACAGCCAGGGGCACCTTATCTAGTCAACTGCCACTACTGGTGGAACTGCACTGCTGGTAGCTACTTTGGGAAGTATATCTATAAATATACTTGTGAATATAGTATATTTATGAATATAGTCTAATCCCCTGGTGTAGATAAGACTATAAAGTATTGTTTTTCCTGCTTTCCCTTAGAGGTACTTGGATTACTCTTTGCAGAGATAATGACAGAATCTACATTATTTTGCTTCAGGAAAATCTAGGTAAGCATTTGAGACACCGGTGGCATCTTCAAGTGTGGAAATGGGGACACTGCAGTGATTCTTGCAGCTGCTGGAAATGCTGTATTGTGTCATAAAAGTGAAAGGTCCACTGAAGCCTAAGTGACTCATTGGGCTAGTGTGGTTAAGACATGCCGGTTAGGCCTTGTTGTCAGATGTGCACAAGTGATATTGGGTTGCAAAGGGAACAATGTGGCTATTCTCATGTTAGCCATCTTTGACTACCCAACCTGAATGACCAATGACCCATTGACTGAGGCAACTGTCTGAGGCAACATGAGACTGTCTCCAAGCCTGGAGCCACAGTAAGATGCCTTAACAGCTCTGCTAGTGAGCCCATTGGGTTGTGTAGACCCAGTGGGAGATAACATTGTGTTTGGCACTGGAGCCTGCCTGGTTGCAAAGCTTAAAAGCTGTTGAAATATTGTGGTCATATTTAGAGAAGAAAAAGTCAGTTATTTAAATGTAAACTTGTATATTTTTAGTTTTGTAGAATATTTACATTTTTCTGTTGAATGTCTTTTTAAACTAATTCTTTCCAGGTATTTGTACTATAATATATGATCCCTTTTTGTGCTACCCTTTTCCCCTTCTCCCTCACAGACACTTCTTCTTCAAGCTATAGTAGAGTAAATTCTTCAGCTTCTCATCCTCACTAAGCTCTTTGATCAGTTTAATATTTCTTTGGACTCCTTCCAACATTTTTCTACTCTTTCCCCTTAAAAGAGCCTCCTAGAAAAACTTAAAGAAATCTTCTATTTAGAAACCATTCTGCTGAAATATCTTTTTTCTCCACCCTCAGGTATGTTGTAGATCATTGGAATGTTTCCTATAACACCAGGATCTTTGTATTTTAGGAGTTTACCTGCTGCTGCTGCTCATTTCTCAAATGAGGCCTGTTCAAGAGTCCAAGCCAATGGGTGACTTTCAGTTGTCTGATCTGGACTTCAAAGCAATGATAATCTTTTTAGTTAAATCATGTTGCCCCACACACCAGAGAATTGTTGTATCACAGGCTAACTTCTGCTAAGACTGGTTCTGTTTCAACTTGTAGTTTATTTACAAAGGAATTATGTTGCCTCCTTAAGTTACTACAGTGCACTGTTAATTGCTAAAGAAAGTGAAGATAATTCAGATACTTTTCAGTATTTGCCTTGGTCTACTTTCCTGTGTGACTTTAGTCTCAAAAACTGCCATGCTGATTATCCCAGTTTTGTATTTGTGTGGTTTTCAAATCATGACTGTATGTTACTACATTTCATGGACCTCCAACTTTGAGGGGCCTGATTGTTTGGTGAAATTTGCTTTGTATTTCATTATTAAATTCTGTTTTGTCATAGACTAACACCTCCAACCATCAGGCTATGCTGGCTGGAAAAAATAATCTTTCTCCCATGATCAGTTCTGTTAGTATAGTGATGTAATCCAACATGTAGATTCAGAAAATCTGGTAATGTTGAAATGCCCAGTTTAAAGGCTGAATTGAGACTGCTGGCACAGTCCCCTTGGCACTGGATGCACTCCAAAATGCATGCTTTCCTCGGCAGTTACAGTAATACTAACATCACAGTTTGAAATTGATCTCCAGGGCATGGCTTCCAGGAAGAATGGCAAAAACATGATAGGCCCTCTAGAGCCAAAATCCGACAATCATTATGCCCATATAACCCCAGTGAAGTCATCAGATGGACACTTAGTCTGTTTGTCTTCTTTTGACTTCACTTGGATTGCTTGTGTATAAAGTAGGAGGCCAGAAATTTAACTGAGAGGGTTTTGGAAGGCCTGGCTTTACAGCTTTAGACATAACCTAAAAATCTGCCAAAAAAATGTCAGCTCCATTTTTTTCAAATGTAAATGAAACAGTTTGAACTTCCAGTCTCTGAAAAATCAGTGTTGCTTCACAGCAGAACAAACAGCTGAAGCATTATCATCTAGTCCATACTTATTTGGGGAATTCACTGCTTATAGGTGTTTGGGCCTTGATCTGAAATCTTAGGAGAAAGATTCTTCTCTCTCTGCTACTGCCCTGATCCAGGTCCCATTAATGTCACTAGAAATGCAGTGGAATCAATAGATAAATGGACAAGAGGGAGAAAGACTATCAAGGGGGGAGGAGTTCTCCATAACTCCCAGAGGAGTGATAAAAGACAGTGTGGTGTCCCCTGGCTTTTTGTGGACATGGTATTCTTTTCTAGGAGGGGTTTCCATACCCCTAAAGAAGCTGATGTGCTGCTGCTAGGAGATAGGACTATCTAGGGGCACATACACATTGCTGTTATTTAGAGTAGCAGCAACAGCAAAGTGGCTTCCAGAGCATGTACCTCTGACCTGGTTGGCAAGATTCCTGTAGCAGAGACTGCACTGAGTGGTGTCTTGGCACTCCCTGAGTTGGCTGGCTAGGCAGGGGCTTGGTTCTAATTGTACAGATTAGATTTTCTATTATCTTTCAATACTGAAAATGAAGCAGCCCCCAAAAGCTGGTTGATCTCTTGTTGTTGTTGTTTTTTTTTAATGGCAGTTCAATGCTTATTTCTGCCTAGAAAGACCAGCCACAGCTAATCCATATTTCTGATGTTGGACACAATCCATAAATGAATTATTATGTTGTGTAGTTTTTATACAGCATAAGAGTTTAAAAACTCACTATCTGCTAGCACCGTGGGCAAGCATTTAAAAATCTCTTTTGGTATAGCACTCAAACCAGAACACAACATTTCCTGTATTGTTCTGAATAGTCTGGGAAACAATGTCTCCACTGTGAATAGTGCTCCTTCAGTGTGCTGGCACACTCATCTCAAAAGAATGCAGATATCGACTAACTCATGGTGTCTGATAGCAGTAAGTAAAAGTAGTGGAAAACTACATAATTGCCTGCAGTCCTATTGCGGCACTGCAAATTATTGACCAGATGGATAAAAATCTTGTCTTTAGGTTACTGTTAGTGCAGCCTTGAAAAATGGTCAGAAAAACTTACTGGTCTAGGCTTAACATCTGCATGTCCATCTTTCCCATGATGATGAAACAACTAAGAGCCACATCATCAGCTGGTGGGAATCTTGTGAGCTTCACTGAAACTGTTTGATTTGCATCCACTAAGAATCTGACCCTAATTATATTTTATTGACACATCAATAATATTTACTTGCCTATGCGAATGGAAATGAGCAAGTCTAAGTTTGTAGTTGTAGCTGGTGAAAAAAGTCTGGATGGGAACTGTATTTTTCCATTGTTAAGACAAGGATCCGGATTTGATGACTAAGAGCTGACATCAGTCTGTATGCTATAAAACTAGGAACAAGCACTTTCTCTGTAGCTGTTCTCCTTGTGCGTGTTTATGTAGTGATAAGTAGACATTCTAGTGGGGAATCAGGAAGGAATGAGATTCTGTGCTAAGAGCAACTGTTAGCATCAAAAGGAGACAGATTTTAGATCTCGGAAGAGAATGGCAGAGACGGAGGCCTTTTGTCTACATTTGGAAATTTACCAAAATTAACAATTCTGGAATAGCAAATCGTGGTACAATGCTTTTATTCTAGAGGGACAGTCATTTCGGTAAATTTCCAAGCCTTTCAGAATGTGGGGGAGGGGCAGAAAAAATAATGATTTTTGAAGGCTTGAGCAGCTGTTCTGCTGTTTTAAAGATTATATTGTTTGTCTGTCTTCATGACCCATTGCCTCCTGAGAATGCTAAGCTGGTAAATAGCAGCTTTGGGAATCAGTGTTGTGAAGATCCATGATGTGGAGGAGGAAGGTGTACGTTTTGTGGCTAAAGCACAGGAGTGTGAGCCAAGAATGTATAGTTGTGTTCCAGGTCGTTCTCCAAGTTTACTGTGTAATCTGGTGTCAAGAGCATAACTTCCCTGAACCTCAGTCTGTGTAATGGGAATAGTATTTCCTTTTCTCTTAGGGCTATTGTACAACTAAATCCACTAATATTTG
Organism: Crocodylus porosus; assembly: GCF_001723895.1. NCBI lineage: Eukaryota > Metazoa > Chordata > Crocodylia > Crocodylidae > Crocodylus > Crocodylus porosus. The sequence goes on along the minus strand of NW_017728931.1, from coordinate 88,377,516 downwards.
TAAACAGCATCGAGATCCTTGGTAGCAGGAACCGAGTGAGTGAATATTTCAACTCGTTAATAAGTCACATTTCCCTCTCACGAGTGCTTGTGAGGAACACTGGAAAAAGGAAAACCTTTACAAAGTTCAGGCCAGCAGCTATAAACCACCCCTCACAGAATAATGCCCATGATTATGATTATTTGTGCCAAAGGTTGACTAAAGTTATATGCTCTGCGAGGCACAATTTAAACAAGGGCACAGGGAAACAATGAGACAGGTCAATGCCCTAAGAAGAAATAAGTGAACCTAAGCCAAGGCAGAGTACAGCTGAGAGGAACTAGATCCTTTCTGCCCTCCATTGCCGCACCTGAGCAGAACCCACCTTCCTGCTTCAGGGAAGGAATGTGGGAAACAGCATTTATATGTTATTTCTTTTTATATGGACATGGCTTTCTGAAGCAAAAGCCGTAGATCTGTGTATGATAACGTTAGCTCACTCACTAGAACTGCACACCTGTCCCTATCATGGCCGTGACAAGACAGGTGGTTCTCAATTTTTTCAGACTTGAGGCACCCGTCTATAACTTTAGTGCATCGAGTGGCTCCCTGTTTCAAAAACAAATGTATCTATTGCAGTGTTGATCTCCTTACAGAGGAGCCAGGCAGTAGAGGTGGGGGATTGGCCAGGCAGGGACAAGCCTGAGCCTATGTTTATCTGTTTATCTCCTCACACCTTTCAAAGGAACTAGCTGCATCCGTGATGCCTTGGCACCCTGGTTGAGAATCACTGGGATAGAGCACTGGAACATCAACTCTTTCTTCTTTAGTTGGTTGAAAGTGTTGTCAGAAAAGTTTCTCAGGTCTGGGAAGGGGACTGAGTGAGAAACCTCCCTTTCTGTTACCAAATGTTCAGTAGATCAGGCAGTAACCAAGAACCTAGGAGGTGTTGCTTCAAATCCTGTTCCACCTGACTTGGACCGAACTTGAGCACTCACAACCAGGGTGTGGATTCAGCCTTGGAAGAAAAAAAACTTTTGTGATCCTGAAATGTCTTCCAGCAAACCCTCCTAGTGATTCCATCACAAGCATGATGAAGCATACTTGCTTTAAGCAACCGCTTGGAACAATAAATAAAAATAGTTCTGGGCTCCTAAAATATGATCAACATGCCACACTAGCATATTTTGCTACAACACAGGAATGTTAATATTCTGTATTTAAATACAACATTGGAAGGAAATTACATGGCTCAAACTATTACAAAATGTAGCTGCAGCCCTGGAAATATTCTTTCTCTCAATGACCTGTTTGTACTACTGCCCACTAATTTGGTCTTCCCATAACCCTCTTCTTCCATATTGTCTCTGAATGGAGCTCTTGCTTTCAACTGATCTAGAAAGCCATTACCTTCTCTTACTTCAAATCCTTCCAAAAATTGGTTTCTACCATGATGAAAAATGGACTAATTTCTGAGGAATAGATTCAGGGCCAGTCAGGTAGAATTAACGTGCTTCTATTTACTGCTATAACAGAGTCCATTCCTGTAGGATTTCTATTTAGAAATGTTTGGATTGTATCTTGATTTCCTCCCTTAGTGTGTCTCTTGTTGGTTTAGTTGAGAAGCTTGTTGGCAAGGGTGGGATACTCCCATGGGTGGCATACTGCCTAACATTGTGGGCATGATCTCAGTTGCAGTTACAAAGACTAGTAACTTTTTGTGACAACTTGATGACTGTCTCAGACTAATCTTGTTACCTATAGATTAAAAAAGCAGTCCAAAACGTCCACAGTTAAAAGTGCTGTTCAGTAGGTGGTTGTGATAATCTGATTGGTTCATTTTATGCTTCCTCTGACTTTGACCTCTGTTCCTTCTTTCACTGTCAGCACTTATGGATCCTAACCAGGTCATGTGAATCTTCAAAAGATGTTGAAATCTCATTGTAATAATCAGTATCTCTGGAATGACCATGGGGGCTTAGCCTGACGGGGGCTGCTGACAGAGTTGTGGTCTGATACAAAGATAAAAATAGAGGTGAGTAATTCAATTTTTTTTATGTGGACAAGTGGTTCAGATACCATTTCAGTGACACATTTCCATTCAGTATGGGAAAAGATTTTAAATAATGCACTTCATCATGTCTTGTGTAATAGCTTCTTTAAAAGACTAATTTGCTTTCTCTATAATTTGTAGATGAGAGATAGTGCCATAATAAATAGATATTGTACATGGATATATGGCTAAATCATAATTTCAGAAGCTAGAGGTGCTGGTATTATAATCATTTGGTATCTAAATTTATGAGCTCCAAAATTAGAAGACCAAAATAGGCCCTGATGCTTCAAGCATTAAAGCATGTGCATCACTTTACTCACATGAGGATCTCTGCAGCTATCATGAGTCCTGATTGTGCTGTCCCTATGAGTCATTTTTAACTTGTCCTGCTCTGATTTGGTAGCATTTTTGATCCATTTTGCACTTATTTTGGATAGGTATAGATAACTGTGTTGTGTTGTGCAGTGGCTAGGACAATGGAGAATCAAAACCATTGGGCACCTATACCCATGCTGGACATCTGCTCTGACGCCTGCTAATTAGCACGCATCAGAGCAGACTACATTAATTGAGTCTGCTGGAGTGTGCTAATTAGCATGCTCCAGCAGCCTCTGCTTCACATGTATTCAGCATCCCCACATTTCGAAATGGCAGTGGAGATGCTTTAACTCAAGCTCATTGAGCAAACTTTAGTTAAAGTGCCGCCACTGCCATGTTAAAGCATGGGATGCTTAATACACATGATACTGTGGGCACTTAAATTAGAGTAGATCTTGGAGCCACTCTAATTAAATCACCATCCCCCCACCCTGCCCCCAAGCACATGTAAAAACGCCTAATGAAGCTACTTGCACACGTAAATGTTTGCAGGATCAGGGTGATTGTAACTCGGGAACCATCATGCAACGAAATGCTTCATCTAGTAGTATAAAACATTGTCAGAGTCAAGATGTGTGCACGCATGTGCGTGTGCACATGTAAATGTGCTTATAAGTACACAAGAATCTTGTAAACTCTTCCATGTTCTAGGGCTGACTTGTCAACTGGCACCAGTATACATTGTACAAAGTTTGTATTCAGTAGTAGAGGCTTTCATAACTGTACTTAGGAAAAATGTCAAGGTTAGCCCAGACTGCTACTGTGCTTTTTCCAAGAGTGGACACAACAGCCTTGATACTAATCTGCAGCTGTGTTCCTTTGGCACCAAAAGCTGTCCAAAAAGCCTTAGTAGCATTAACAGGGATACAAGCCTCAAGATTAATTTTGTGTCCTGACTTCAACATTTTTCTTAAGGTTTTCAAATATCAACTAGTAATTTTTGCTGCTATTAGAAGTGGTTAAAAGTAGGCCTTTTTCCCATGGAAAACTGAAATTTTGTCAAGAAGGCTATAATTTATTTATTTTTAAATCTTGCGCATTGAGACTTTTGTGCTGAAAAAATGAAATATTTGTAGGGAGGAAATGAAGACAAAGACATAATAATCTGCCCAAAACCAAAGTTAGATAGAAAAATTTCTGAGGTGTGGCCTAGTATTTTTGAACAGTTTCTCTGTATGCTGTTTATCAACCCCAGGTAATGGACCTGATTTTGGCTGCCCAAATAGCAGCAGTTTATGGTTTCTCCAGAAACTGGTTTCTCCTGCACTCTGTTGGATCAGGCTGTCTAGGGTAATGTTTCTTATTTTGGGCTATGCCAGCTCACAGATATCCACCTCAGTGCCTCTTCAAACAGAGCAGCTAGTGTTTAGATATCAAACGGACCCTCTTTGCTGATTTGAAGTAGGAAAGGCTCCAACGTACTAACAATGAGTATATTCAGGTTTTGTGGCACTTTGAAACTTAGTTGTACTGAATATAGCAGTTGCTCTCTTAGGCAGGGACAGACATTCAAAAAGCCTGAGGCAGAATCGCTCAAACCTATGTGGATTTCTGAAAGTGCCTTAACTTAGATCAGGAGCAAACAGAACAGAAGTTCACCCTCTGGTGGTGGGGGACACATAGGCTGCCTGCACTGGCTGAGGCCAAAAGGGTAGGGGCACTTGAGCACACCTCCCAGCATGACCGGAAGCCTCCCTGGGCTTCTGGAGATTGCTGAGCATTGCATGGAGGATGCCAGTGGATAGCAAACTAATTTGATTTGCAAGGGTCCTGGTACTGAAGTTTAATTCACTGGTCTATTTAAGACTGATTAAGTCTGATATCACATGGAATGGAAACAGGTTGTGCCTGCTGCAGGCTTCAAGCATGGGGCGGAGAAGAGACTGCATCTCTGAGGCCAGGTACAGACATTGTGTTTCCTCTCTCCTGATTCCCTATTCCAATCCCAGGGCTCTTCGTGGCACTATGGTTCAAACTCTGTTGCTCAGGAAGGGGTAACGCTTCTCTTAGTTGCCCTGAAATCCACAGGAATTCCTATCTCAGAAAATGTTGATCCTGTCAGAGAAGATGACACTTTCTAATGTAGAGGAAAGCTCTAAGGGAGGAAAGTTCAGGTGATGCGGCTGCATAGGAGCACAGCTTGTGAGGTTCTCTCCAGACTATTTCATATTGTCAGCTAACTTGAGGTAGTTTTCAATGATTTGTTCTCCGAGTTTGTGGTAGTGGCGCTACTATGAAGGGATGTGCATAGATATCTCTGGGCTTCTGGAGGTCCCTTGAAGTTTGCACCCTACTTTTTAGGAGACTGAATGTGTGTTCCCTGCTCTACAGAGGATGAAGGCAGCTCTCTCCCCTCTAAACAGGTTAATCCAGGGAATCCTCCATGAGGTCAGTCTCACAGAGGTTTAGTTATAGACATTTCATAGACATTTGGGCTGGAAGGGACCTTGGAAGATCATCGAGTCCAGCCCCCTGGTTAATCCTTTCCTGTAGTTTCTCTTCTAAAAAAAGATAAGTTATGGACTAATGATGAGGCCAGTTGTCACTGATTACAGATTCAGAAATTACCTAAACAACTAAATAAGCGCTTCTTGTGTCATGAAGTTTGTTATACTGCTGTGAGTCTCTTATGAATCTGCATTCTGAGTAATATAAATTAACACTTTGCCACTGTAATATCACTGTAACTCCTCCCACCAAACAGGGAGATTGCAGAATTGTTCTTCATGCTGAATGTTTCTTTTTTTCCCCTTTACTTACATTTCCTCTTCCTTTTTTTCTGCCTTTCCCTTCCTCCTTCTTAACTGCCCTCCAGAAATTTGCCACATTTCCCAAGGGGTGCCACCCAGGGTGAGAAACAGAACTGGATACTCCAGACAGATACCTTTTGAGTGTAAATAAACAAGGAATGTCAATGTAGTGGTTTTGGGGCAACAGCCAGTGGCATTTGCCAGTAGTGACAGGTGTCTCCTGCATCTCATCTTTGGCCTTGGTGTAGGATATGTATTTGTAGACCTCTAGGACTTCTGCACATCAATATGCATAGGTAAGCTTAGCACTTAATTGTATCCTCAAAGCTTTTTACAAACATGAGCTAATGGCAATACCAATCAACATAGCTGCTGCTTGTGCAACTCCACACCCATTTCCATACATATAATGAATCAGATCCTGTGTTGCAGTCAAGATCCACTCAATGACACAGGGGTGGGGAGTTAACAAGGAACTGCTTGCAACTCTCTCATTATCTGCCAGTCCCTAGCCAACTTAGAGTATTCTGGGGCTGTTTTTACCTGTACTGTCTTGCAATGGTACCCAAAGGATGACTTGCTAGCTGATACATAGGTAAAAATTAGCAACGCCTACCCTGCCTACCTCACTCCTTCCCTGACGAGGTACTTATACCAAAATCTGTGGAGATTTGGGGACATAAGAACTAACTATGACCTACCTGCGCTTTCTGGAGACTCCTTCACAACATGGAAATTCCCAGTGTGGGGAGGGCCAGTTTCCATCCCATTTGCATTGTTACCTGAGTGCAAAAGGAGCAAAGAAGACAGAATTTGGTCCAATAATCTCTCATATTCCACATAGGTTTTAGTCCTTATTACACAGAAGAATAGTAGAAGAAATTATTAAAATTAGCTGGAGACCCCACACTTCTACTTTTTTGAAGAAAAAGGTTGCATGACTGTCCCAGGGGCCTGTCACTGATGTTGAGGAAAGAAAATGACTTGGGATGGATACAAGAAGACTCATTATCTGGTGGGCTTGGCTAGCTGATTTATACAGCTCTGATAGATAAACATTTACAAGTACAAGTCATTTATGTACCTTACATTTTATTTTGGGTTCAGGTTATGTTGAATTATGTGTACAATTCAATGCCCTTGATGGTGCTCCTTTTAGCAGCTGTCAAGGTTATGGTGTACCTTGTGTATTAAAAAGCTGTAAACTAAATTGACATCTCAGATTCTCCCTTCCATTGTGACTTTGTGTTATGGCAACCTGCTACAAAAAAACAGAGAGCTTCCAAGCCGCATAATGCACATCAGTAGGTACTGATTGCCTCTGTGGAACAGCAAACTCAGATCCCTATATTTGCTCTTTGTTTTTATGCCATTTGTCTCCATGCCATATACCCAGCATCTCAAAGCTGAATACACTGAATACTAAATCCATGTAAATTTTAAGGAAAGAAAAATGTAGCCCAAAGTCCTCTTATACTCTCACTCCCTTATTAAAATACATATTAACATATCTATTCACAGAATCAGATTATATTTCCACTTATGACACTTAAAAGTGTAAAATGGACAGTCAGTAACTGTTTGTGTATTGTTTCCCCATAGCTATTTGTGAGTCTTCTGCTTACCTGCCTAACCTCCTCCTACAGATCCTATTCAGTGTGCCTTCCTAAGCAATCTGTCCCTTCAGAACACATTTACATGGCTTTTAAATTCTGTATTAAAATTATGTATTAAAAAATGTGGGAAAAATGGATTAACTTATCAAAGTGTCAGGTAGAAGGTAGAAATTGATGTATCCTCCTCTATGATTATTTTACTTACTCATGTTTCTGGAAATGTAGTTAAAACATACAGAAATGACAACTGTCAAAGAAGCATTTGACATCTCTATTTACCCTGCATCATGTAAAATGTATTATGCAGCATGATGTGTAACTTCACAGAGAATAATTTCTGCTCCTCCTTCATCATTTAATCTATTATTTTTATGTTAAGTGTGATGCACGTGAAGCTGATTGCATGATTATACTGATCCCATAAATATTACTGGTTTTGTGCAGTGTGGCATGTTCCAATATATCTTGTTCCTAGGATGAAGGTTTGACCCATTGAGGATAATAGCAAAAACTTCCATTGACTTAAATATAACAAGGGTGAAATCCTGGTTCTATTAGGGACCTTTGTGTGATAAGCCTGCGGATACACTTAAAGGTGTTGCTATTTTAACTATATTAGTATAGGTAAAGCAGCACAATTCTCCTAACGTAGATATAGTTTTATTGGCATTAAGACTCTTATGGTATAATGGTATTTAGATACTTTCATACTGGTATTTACTACGGGGCATTTATGATCGTAGGTAAGTAGGGCTAGCACGGACCTCATGAGGTCATCTAGTTCAGCCCCCTGCTCAAGGCAAGATTGTCTCTGACTAAACCATGGAAGTCAAATGTCCATCCAACTGTTCTTGAAAATTCCACAACTTCTCTCTCTAGCTAGTCTGTTCCAGTGCTTGACCATCATAGATTCATAGATTCATAGATGCTAGGGTCGGAAGGGACCTCAATGGATCATCGAGTCCGACCCCCTGCATAAGCAGGAAAGAGCGCTGGGCCTACATTACCCCAGCTAGATACACATCCAACCTTCTCTTGAATACCCCCAGGGTAGGGGAGAGCACCACCTCCCT
>NW_017728931.1:88366869-88369653 GCF_001723895.1 Crocodylus porosus | reverse complement strand
CTCCCCCATGGGCTCGGTCTGGGTGGAGGCCTCAGACCAGCCCCGGTTAGCCTTGTCCCCCTGGGCAGAGGCCCTAGCAGCACTCCTCGTATACATCCTTCTAAGCTGCTATTTGTAGACCTGTGTGGTGTCTACGTCCTACCCGTACAGGAGTCCCACTCCTGGCCCTCCCAGCCCGCCGGCCGGCGCGAACGCCTGCGCAAACGCCGGCGCGCTCTTACAGAGCGCGCCTGTTTGCGCGCTCTGTTCGCGCTGTGCGGCTCGGGAGCGCGGCTCCCTACCGGCTCAGCTATATGGGACCCGGAGGGCTTCCCCTTATAGTCAGAAAGTTCCTCCTGATCTCCAAACTGCATTTCTTCTAATTCTAATAATTGTTCCTAGGCCTGGTCCCTGTGGATATGAAAGAAAAGCCCATCTCCATCTTCTTTATAATCTCCTTCAGGTTTTTGAAAAATGTTATCAAATTCCCCCACAGTCTTCTTTTCTCCAGACTAAATAACCCTAATTCTTTCAGCCTTTCCTCATACTCCTTAATCATTTTTTGTTGCCCTACAATGGACTGTCTCCAATCTGTCTATATCCTTCTTAAAGTGTGGGGCCCAAAACTGGATAAAGTGTGCTAGGTGAGGCCTCACCAGGGCTGAATAGAGTGGAAATATCACTTTCCTTGACTTGTGTTAATGCAACCCAAGATGCTGTCAGCTTTTTTCTTTTTCCCAAAAAGAGCACACTGTTGGCTCATATTCAGTTTATGGTATACTGTAACTCCCCAGTCCCTCTGCAGTACTGAAGCCTAGCCAGTCCTTCCCCACTCTGTATTGGTGCATACAAATTATTCTGTTTATCCCAAGTGCAGGACTTTGCACTTATTCTTGCTGACTCTCATCTGATTGATTGCAGACCATTTCTCCAGTCTATTACCTGAGCCCAAGTAATGGGGCTGAGGGAGCTTGCTTGCTTTCTGGCATCTGTGTGAGGTGATTGGGAAGAGAATCTGTGGAAGGAGCATTTGATCATATTCACTTACAATGGCGGCCTGTGGGCCCCCCAGTATATACAAACAATGCCTGATAGTGTACAAGTCTGCAAACAGCTTATCAAAAGAGCAGGCACAAATAATCATTACTGTCTGTGCTCCTGCTGCAGATTGAGGTGTTTCTGACTCAAAGAGGTCCTGGCTTTTTGGGATCTTTGACTGCATAGTCCTCAGTGCTGCTGGCCATTCTGTGCAGGTCTGCCATGAATTGTGGCTTAACAGTGGTATCCTCTGATAATATCTGATCCAGCTTCTCAGAGTAGGGAGCTGTGGCATAGTCAGAACTTGAACAGTGGTTAATGTCCCTTGTCCTCTTATAGTCATGTTTGAGGTCTTTTGCTCTAAAAACCATCATGCTAGTGGTCCATCAAGAACACAGTGGCTTCCTGTTTCTGTGGCTCCCCCTACAGATTACATATATTACACAATTAACTGGTTAACTGGGCAATTAATTTAGATCAGCTACATGTGCAATGTAATTATCATGCCATAAAAAATCCACCACTATAAAGTTCATAGACAATGTGTAGGAGAGGCACGGGGGAGGCACATGCCCCCCCCCCCGAGGTTGGCCACTGTTGAAGCTGCTGCTGGCTTCGGTGGGCAGTCACCACCCACACCTGGCCCCTCTTGCTGCCAATGTGGCTGCCAGTGGCTGCCAGCAGTCCCCACTCACCATCCCTCCCCCCTCCCCCCTCACTGCCAGCACCAGCATTGGTGGCTGTGGGCAGTCCTTGTTCACCGCTTTCTGCCATGGTGCTCCCTGGGTCTCAGAAGACACCAGTCCATTCATGATAAAGTTAGAGCTGGAAAATGTGTAATAATTTTATAGCTAGTTTGTATCCAGCTTTAATTTGCATGCGTAACAAGGTAGTTATAGCCCTACAGCTGGGAGCCCCATCAGCTGACAAGACTCTTAGGCACTACAGCTACGGGGCACTCCTACGGATGAAAGTCCCATTAGTAGGGTTCCCAGATGCAGCAATGTGTGGGGTGCTGCCACAGCTAGGTTCCTGTGTATTGGCAATATGGGATGATTGGATCTGATGCTAGATTCTGCAATCACACCTCCTGCCATGCACATATAGATTGTGCATCAGATGCTACTATGCCTTTACATGAGCATCTAGAGGGGCCCTGTGTTTCTTTCTGAGGACTTGCTGGACCTTTGGTTCACCTCAGAGTCCAAAAAGGTTCTGGACTTCTGTTTGGGTTCAGCTGCTGGAGCAAGGAGCAGCAAGAATCCTTGATGGTACTGAGGTAGTTATAGTGAGGAAAGTAGTGCTGGTGGTTTCCAATGTCTTGGCCCTTTGACTGAGAAAAAAAGTCAGAATTGGGCCATATGCCAGAATTTAAGGTGGGGGGTGACATCTGGTCACTGTGACCCAAGAGCAGTAGAGGTTGAAGATGTGAGCACAGTAGCCTGTTCTGGGAGGGTACAAAGCAGTTTGGGAAAGCCAGATGAGTTTATTAAACTGGGAAAAGGTTAATATACAAAGAAATCTACTTTGAAACATTTGAAAGTTTGAGAACATTGCCCCATTGTCTATGGTTTAATTTGCTCTATTTTGCTGGGGTTACATTATTTCTGGGGCTAGTTTCATAGTTTCTAGGGTCAGAAGGGACCTGAGTAGATAATCTAGTCCGATCCCCTGCCATGGCAGGAAATAATACTGGGGTCAAACGACCCCAGCAAGATGTTCATCCAACCTCCTCTTAAAACCCCCCAGGGTAGGAGCCAGCACCAC
>NW_017728931.1:88354149-88365749 GCF_001723895.1 Crocodylus porosus | reverse complement strand
CCTGGGGCCCGAGGGGGGCTCAGCAGGGAGGTGGCTGTTCTGGTCCCTACTTAGGAAGACAGAGGCAAAGAAATTGTTAAACACGTTAGCTTTATCGTCTGGTGTGATGACCAAATTTCCCAACGTGTCCTGCAAGGGCCCCATGTTACCCGGGACCTTCTTTTTGCCCCCCTACATCCCCGAGCAACTACAGAATAGTCCTCCCTGGTGATGACCCCTTCTTTCCATTGGATATACACCTCCTTTTTAGCAAGGAGACATTCCCAGATGCTTTTGGGGCTAGGACAGGATATAGGTTAACACAGGGCTGTAAAGCTTCTGATTGGCTAGAGGCCACATGCTACAGGGCCACACTAGCATGGGTAGTGGAGCACTGTGGACTGTGTACCACAGACTCATTCAGCCTCACTGTCTTTTCTACCCCCATGAAGTGTGGATAGGAAGTGGAAGCTAGTGGAGGCAGGGAGAGTCCGGGCACCCCAGGAGGCTTAGCAGCTAAAGTGGTGGGGAAGCAGCAGCCAGGGAGGAGCCCACAGGCCACAAATTAACTCCTTATGGGCTGTGAGTTGGATGCTTGTATTTGTATTGGACATTAATACATTCATGTGCATATAGTCTAAGCTACAGTTCTGCATTGGCAAGGCTGTGGAGCCTCCCTGTGCTGAACCCTGCAGCCCTTGAAACTGGCACAAGAAATCAAGGAGGGATTCTCACCCTATATCAAAAATCCTAGGGGTTAGGATCACAAGCCAATGCGCCAAGGAGAGTGAACAGGAAATAGGTAAATAGATATTTACATTATGGTAACACACTCGGGGAATAGGTGACAGGTAATAGGCACTAACACTGTGGTACATCCATTCAGCACCTAAATTCTGCCCCAACGTCCAGAGATATTCCCAAACTAGCCTTTAGCTTAGGGGTGGGCAAAATACGGCTCATGGGCCAGATCCAGCCCACCATGCAATTTCATCTGGCTCATGGGCACCCACCAGTTAACTGGACCCCACCCAACCCACCTGCCTTGCTTCCACTCTCATGTGTGGAAGGCCCCTGACCCGGCCAGCATGCAACAGGACTGCCACTACTGCAGCTGCTGGGGGACCTGCTTGGTTTTCTCAACCTCCAGCAGCTCCTCCTCATCTCCCTGCTGCAGCACTTGCTCTGTGCAGCAGGTAGGGAAGTGGCGGGGGTGGGGAGAAGCTGCAGCAGGGCAGGGGCAGGGAGCATGAGGCTGGTGCTGGTGGGAGTGTGGAGCTTGGATGGGCAGAGTGTGGGTGTGAGAGAGGGTGAGGGGAGTGTGGGGACCCTCCACACACTCCTCCTCATGGTGCACAGCCCCTTCCACCAGTGGCAGTAGCAGCAGATGGCAGTGGATGCTCGGGGTGCTCACCTGTGCAGGCACTTTTGCCTGGTGGCACACAGCTCCATCAACATCTGCACATGGTGCCAAGGAGCCAGGCTGGCCCCCTTTATCACCTGGGGCCCCTTGCAAGGCACATGCAGCTCTTGGCACTCACACACTGCCAGGGGAAGCCCCATGCAATGAAGCTGGCTGCCTTCCCACTATGTGCAGCTGCTGGGATTCCGCTGGAAGTCACAGGGAGCCATTCCCTCTGCTTCCATGGAGGCAGGGAGCAGGGAAGGCAGCCAGCTCCATTGTGAGGAGCTTCCCCTGTTGGTGTGCGAGTGCTGGGAGCTGCACGTGTGCTGCAGGGAGCCCTGTGTGATAGAGGTGGGTTGGCCAGGCTGTGCTCCTTGCCATCATATGCAGCTCTGGCTGGAGCCACGCACTGCTGGGTGGTAGTGCCTGTATGGGTGAGCACCCGAGCACCTGCCACCTCCTGCTGTTGCTGCCCTTGGTGGCGGGGCTGTGCACCATAGGGGGGAGTGTGTGGAGGGTCCCCACACCCCCTACCCTCCCTCACACCCCACATACACCTACACCCTGTCCCCACAACCCCTGCACATATATACACACCTCCACACCATACCCTAGCCCCCCCCACACAGCCACACTCTCTCACAACCCACCCCCCACACACCCCAGCATACAGAGACATCCACCCCAATCACATCCCATACAGTCCCTCACACACAAGATATAAGAGTAAGACTTTATTTCTGAGCTATTATGCGATCATCTCTATATACACAACACAAACACAAACCTTTACAAAAATATTTTTTGTAATAAAATTAAAATATACTGTAGTAGGTGTTTGACCTTTAGCAGGGGAGATGTGTAGGGGTGCATGCAGGCGCATGTACACCCTGAGCATGGCAGTGCACCCCCTGAAAAAGGCGCCACCAACAATGTTGGCGGCACCTGCGGGCAGTCACTGCGTGGCATCTGCAGGTGGTCTGCAGTTCCCACTAGCCTCAACTGATGCTGCCAGCAGCAGCTGCAGGTGGTCACCGACCCTTGGTTGGAGGTCACCCCCCCCCCGCCACCACTGACAGCGTTGGCAATGGCTGCAGGAGCTCCCCTGCTTACCACCACTGGGCTTCTGCCACCACTGCCATGCTCCCGTTGCTGTTGTACCCGCCCAGCTGCTGGAGGAACATGCTGTTCATGACTTTTAGTATATGATTTGTTTTTTTTCTGGTTCAAAGATGGCACCCTCCCCTCCCCACAAAAGGGAGTACTTCCAGGGGCAAGGGCAGGACTTCCGGTGGCAAAGATCAGGGCTTAGGGGTGGGACTTCTGGTCCCAAGATGACTCAGGGGGCAGGCCACCCTTGCGGCCCTCAACAGCTCACCAAAACTCGTTAAGCAACCCTCCAGCTGAAATAATTGTGTCACCCCTGCTTTAGTCCCAAGAACATTCAGAATCAGTCTGTACATGTTTCCAAGTCTGAATCCTACTGCTTCAGTCTATGGTCCAGCCAATTCGTGCTAGTGCTGTCCCCAGATCCCTGCAGGCTCTGCCTCCATTTTGGCAGGATCCCTCCCTCACATATATCCCTGGTTCACTCTATCACTTCCTGCCTTTTTGTTCCCAGTCCCCTGGGACTTCTGGGGGTTCTACTCCAAACTGCAGTCAGCATAGTTCTGCAGGACTGCTTCCCCTGCTATCACACACTTCACATTTACATTACATTACATCCCATCTCCACGAAGACCTCTGAAAAAGCTCTATAGGAAGACCACCATCTTTACATTCCCCATCTGTGTCGACTCCCAAGTACAGTGAGTGGCAGGGGAGAAGTGGGAAGACACTTCTAGGCCTCACTCTTTTCCTTCTGCAACTGCACAGTCTGGATGCAAGCAGTCATTTAATCAGACAGGTTATTTCTTTAATTCTGTGGAGAATTTTTAATCTGAGAATTAAATTCTCCCTTGTTTTCATGAGGCTGGAGTTGTTTTTTAATTTCCAGTTCCTTATTTCCAGCTCCTTTTTCAAAACTAATCCTTACACAATTAAAGGTTGTGAGCAATGCATTACACAAGCTGAAGAGTTACAATGTCATAAAAATGTTTATTTACTAGTTAAAATGTAAAATAATGTCATGTATCAAGTACCTAGCCCTGAAAAAACACCTGATTAGGATGGAATTATGGGGCAAAATCCTTTTGGGGTCATCCCAAGCCACATATCTTTGCAATCAGGAGACACTTCCGAATAAGTCTGTGCCAAGCTGCCTATTATCAGGCTCCCAAGCCTGAATAAGGAGCTGGGTATGGGTTGGGATTATGGATGAAAATCCTTTTTGGGTTGCCCTAAAGCACACCTCTCTGCCACTGGGGATTCTCCTAAAGAAGCCCGGGCAGAATCCTGACAGACTCGAAGCTCCAGTTTTGTGTGCCAGGCTGCTGACTGCCAGGCTCCTGGGCCGAACAAGGAGCTGGGTTTGGGTTGCGATTATGCATGAAAATCCTTCAGGTCACCTCAAGTACATGCTTGTGTCATCTGGGGACTCTCCCAAAGAAGCCAGGACAGGCCCCTGTCCAACCTGAAACTCGGCTTTTGTATGCCAGGCTGCATACTGCGGGTGATTAGGTGTGTCTGACCTTCTAGGATTTAAAATATAGTTACGTGACTTGGGAGGGGTGGTGGATGATTTTTCCTCTCCATTTCTGGTGGCTTATCTTGCTGCTTTGAGCTTTCCAATCCTTCTGCTCATTTGGTGCTGAACAGTGTTCTGTGGTTCTACTATTAATTTGTAGTGTGAAAACGTGAGAGAAATGCCTTGAAAAGATGAGAAAAATGCATCAGAAAGATGTAAAGGGAAGCACTGATTCTGAAGGCGATACTGTCAGTGCCTTTCTGCATGAATTGCTATGGTTAGAGAAAGAAGGCTTCTGAAAAGAGGAGTCAGTTTGGAGCTGCATTGCTTGTAGGCTTCATAGAAACACACTGAAGTTTAGAAAATGGCTCCATAACAGGGGTGGGCAATTATTTGGGCTGAAAGGCAACTTAAGGAATTTGGGTGAGCTGTTACGGGGTGGGGCATGCCCCCACAACAGCATACCAAAACTCCCTAAGGCTAGGGACAGACATTACACATAAACTGGTTTAAGTGATCAGAAACTGGTTTAAACCTGTAACAGAACAGATATTCAGTGCATGTAAACCAGTTTGAAAATGGCTAAAACCAGTTTGAGGTAAACCTGGTTTCATATAGTACAAGACTTAACTGATTTGGGTCAAACCAGTTTATGCTAGGTCTGTCCCAGACCCTTTGCTGGTTTAAGCTAAACCAGATGCCCCCAGCATGCTCTCTGGGCTGGGCAGGGCTCTCTGCTCTGCAGCAGGGCTGGCCTCTCCCCTCTGCTCTTCCCCATGCTCCCCTCTCCCCCCCTTCACCACTTGCTGCTTAAGCAGAGATCCTGTCCTCATCTTTCCCACAGAGACGAACAGCATGTAGCCAGCATGTGGTCTGCTAGCTAATGCTGTGTAAGGCAGATAGGGCAGTGGCTGCTTAGGTCTTTTTGGAGGTAATCATCAGCTCAGTCCCTGCATTCCTTCTTTTGCAAAAAGCTGTTTAAGAAGAGCTTGTAATGAGCAAGGCTTTGTTTTCTGATGGGGTGTTAAATGCTGATAACAGACCTGATAAATACTCTGTTATCAAGGGGGGGACCCCTCCCTAATCATAGTGTCCTGCTGGGGCCTCTCCATGCCCCTCTCAGCTCCCTGTGGAAGGGAAGGGAGGGCTGCTCTAGCACCCCCCGGCATCTAGCCTAAGTCGCTGCAGGCATGTGCCTGCATTTCTGGGATGTCTCTTTGGGTTACAAACTGATTTAGCTCAACCAGGTTAGACTAACCAGCAAAGATTTAATCAATTCAGGCTCAGGCTTTTTGAATATCTGTCCCTAGCTTAAGTGGCCCTCTAGCCCAAAATATTGCCCACCCTTGATCTAAAGGGGAGAGAGAACAAAAGTTAGGGTAACCTAACCTTTGTTTCTACTCACCACCCCCAGCTTTTTCCTTCACTTCTCCCCTGCACTGAGACCTGGCTGCATGCTGGGGACTCGGGGCAGTGCACAGGAACACAGTGTGGCATCAGTCCAGCTGCATGGCAAGGACTCTGGGCAGCAGGGGGAGGTGCAGGGAGAAGGGGCCTGGGGTCTGTGGGTTATGCGAACCTAATGGGGCCAGTGTTGTGCTGTGTGCCCACACTTGGCTTCAGGCCACATGGGTGTAGCTGGCATGGCTCCTGCCAACCCAGCCACATGCCAGGGACTCAGGGTCAGGCAGGAACTGTGCCAGCTGTGCCCACTTAGTGCAGCTTGAAGCAGTGCACTGCAACATAGCATGGCACTGTGTTAATGGCACCCACACCCCTACCAAGCCTCGGCCCTGGAGAGCCCAGACAACCCATGGCCCTTGTACCCCGTCTCCCGCTGGCGGGAAGAACCATACCTGAGCTTCAACTCTCACCTGGGTCTGAGTTGTCTGGTCTGTGAATAGCCACTGAGTCAGAGTGATGCACAGACAGCCTCTCTGGGCAGAAGCCTAGCCAGGAGCTCAGCAACCCCTGCCCTGGGGGTACACTGAGGACTGGGGAGTGGGACAGGGTAGGCTGGCTGGGGATGGGGGTGAGTGACTGCTGCTCCTGCTGCAGCCAATTTGCATGGGGAAGGGAGAAGGACAATAGGCACTGAAAGCCATGGTAGCCACAGGCCAGATACAATTCTCTTTCAGAGGAGCAGCTGCGGGCCAGATGGAATCACCTGGTGAGCTGGATCTGGTCTGCAGGTCGTATTTTGCCCATCACTGCTCTATAATCTCTGGCATGAAATTAGGAGGGCTTAAAATCTAAAACATTAAATACAGCTTTACTGAATGAGGCTGAAGTTGGTTCCTTATTCCTAGTTCCTTATTCCCGGTTCCCAGCTCCTTATTCCTGGTTCCTTTTTCAAAGTTAATCCTTACACAATTAAAGTTGCTAGTAATGAATTACACAAGCTAAAGAGTCATCAAAATGTATATTTACTAATTAAAATTTAAAATAATATCATGTATCAAGTACCTACCCTGAAAAAAGACCTGAGATTAGGATGGGATTATGGGGCAAAAATCCTTTTTGGGTCACCCCAAACCACACATCTCTGCAATCAGGGGACACTTCTGAGTAAGGAACTAGGAGCTGGGAATAAGGAGCTAGGAATAAAGAACCAACTGCAGCCTCATCTTGTTTTCTATAGATGTAATATAAGAAGTGAAGTCCTTAGGACTAAATTTAAGTTATTTGCTTATTGTAACAAGGTGCTTATCCCAGGAGGTGGCTGCAGTTCCCCCTGCTGTCCCCAAGGGGTGGCTGCTCAGCCCTTGCCTGGCTTGCCCTACTTGCTCACTCTCCCCTTTGCTCTCCCACCATGCCTTGATGTTGTAGTTCTGTAAGGAAAAGAAGGCTTCCCAAACCTGGTCTCACTCTTTGGCTCCTGGGGGTAATTACATATTTTGGGGCACTTGGCCCGAGCCTGATACTGGGCTGCCTCAGGTCTTTATATCCTTGCTGGGACTTGGTCTTACTGGCCTCAGCCCCCTTTTTCTCTCACTGGTCCCTGTAGCCTAGGCCCACTACACTGGACCTGGTTTCTAGGTCTCAGCCCTGTCCCGGCCCTCCGTGGGCACTAAGCCCATTCTGGCTCTCGTTAGGCCCCTGCCTCTGACTGGCTCTGGGGTATGCCTTGAGTCTGCCCCTAGCAGGGCTCAAGGTGATCATGTGCCCCTAGGGCAGGGGTTGTCAACCAGAGGTACGCTGATTGGTTCTAGTGGGTACACGTGGACAGGTGGGGACAGAGTGCCACCGCCTCCCAGGAGCAGGCTCAGGGAAGGATGAGGGCAGTGGTGCCCCTTTGTGGGGCGGGGAAGCTTGCATGCGGTGGTGGCTGCCACTACACACTAGCCCAGTGAGCTTCTCTGCCCTGCCCCAGTTCTGCTCTGTCCCTGCCCACCTGCACCCCGCTCCTGCCTCCCTGCTCCATGTTTGGCTGCGCACTCCCCCCATTCCCTCCTCCCTCTACTCAGTGTACAGCCATGCGTTCCCTCCTACCCTACTTGGTTTCCGGCCACTGGGGGTACTTAGACTAAAAAAGGTTGAAAACCCCTGCCCTAGGGTACTAATGGGACTTCCAGACTGTCACTCACAGTCCCATTTGCAAACCACCAGTTAAAATGCAAACTAAAACATTAGCCCACTGGCTCTAACTTAACTCCCCAGATCACTGGGTGTCTGAAATTCCCCATCTGAACTGAGTCTCCTGCTCTGTGATTCCTGGTTTCTCCCTGGGGTAGCAGGACCTTTTTCCAGCTTTCCTTTGCAGGCAGCAGTGCTGTAGCAATGAAGCTTGGCACCCGGGGCAAAGCCTGCAGTGGCAGCCCACCCGCACCCTGTGCACAGATGTGGGGAGCACCTCCCCATGTTTGTCTGGGAATGCACACAGTGGCAGGAGCCACCCTTCCCCCATCCCTTCCGCCCCCACAAACAAGCTGCTTGCGGCTCCATCCCATGCCTTGCCCCGGCTCGGCAGCTCCCTTTGGCACCCCTTGTTTTCGGCACCCACAGCGGTCACCCCACTCGCCTCCTCCTTGCTATGGTATTGTTGTGTAGTCTGCTATAGGGCTCCTTTCCCTTCAGCCTCCAGGACCCGACTGCTCCACTCTAGCTCAAGGCCTGTGTTTATATGGCTCCCTTACTCCACTGCCTGTTGGTCCTCTGATGCCCTGAGCTGCCACAAGTGCTTTCTAATTTGGCTTGCTGGAGCAGCCTCACGGTGGCTCCTTGCTGCTAGGCCCTGCCATGTTTCTATGCCAGTCTCCAGCCCTTATTGCTGCTGCCACCACTGGCACTTAAGTAAGTGTTTACTTAAGTCTGTTCCACCCTTAAGTCTCTGGGGGCTTGGGGGGCCAACAGGTCCTGAGGTTTGCTACCCCTTCTCAGTAATGGGGCAGAGGCCCCATTATGCTTATGTGATAGAAATCTTGTTCCTGATACTACCACAGGAACAATGCATGGCTGCCCAATTTCTTGGTCACATTGGTGTGACTGTCTGAAGATGAAACCACTAAACCATCAACCTGCTGCCAATGTAAAGTGAGAGAGCAAGCTGCCGTGTACAATAGGCTATGTAGAAATGACAAATCAGGAATTTTCCCAGGATGACAAGCTGCCCCATTACTCTACTGTTCTCTAGACATGTTGTTTTGATGGCCAGTACAACCCAGCAAGAGTGGCAGAGATAATATCAGGAACACTGTGCCTTGGTTAACTCAGCTTTGGAAGGTAGAGAACATGCCAAGTCTGCGAAAATAGGAACTATTGCAGTGGCTAATAGAAGCCATTAATCTTCTCGCTGGTACTTTTGATCTGTTTGTATTGTTTGGGAGAGCTCTCTCCTAGTGTGGGAGCCTCTGGCAATAGCTGAGCCACTGAGAAGACAAGGCTGTGTAGGAATAGCAGATGAAGGAGTGACACACGGTAATGACAGTTTTATGTTCGTAGCTTGTACTGTCATGAAGTGAAATTATCTATATTCAGATAGTATAGAGAGAGACTTTCCTGAGCACTGGAAGAGACAGCCAGACAGTGGCCATATTTGTTTCCTAAATCTAGAGAGTAGAGATAAGTGTAATCCTGTTTCACACTGGGGATAAACACTGGATTGTTTTAGTGCAGTGGTGCCCAACTTTTTTGCTGCATGTGCTGAATGGATGGTGCCAAGTCTGTCCTTGGGCTGCATCTGGCTGACAGGCCCAATCTGGTATGTGAGATGGGCATGGTAGGGGCTCGAGGCTATGTGGGGCAGACAGAGCCCTGCACTCATCCAGCTGTGCCAAGGGGCTGGGGGAAACCTGGCCTCCATCCAGTCCCATAGGGGAGGGGGCAGTCCTGCCTGATCCAGCTGTGCAGAGGACAGGGGCAGGGCAAGCCCAGGCCCCATCTGAGCCAGCCTGTGCCCCATCCAACTGTGTGGCAGTGGCCCAGGCCTGGCCTGATCAGCAGTACAGGGCCTGGTAATTTGGCAGTGGGAGAGATGTAGCAATATTAATTGCCACGGTCTCCTGCCACCAAATTTTCTGACCCATGGTGAGCCCCATGGGCTAGATGTCATGGCTCTGCAGGCTGGATTTGACCTGCGGGCTGGGGATTGAGCCCCCCTGTTTTAGTGTCATTGCGGCATATGAATGATCTGAAATGAACAATCACTGTTGCCATTGTCTAGGCATTAGGGAGTAGTCCACAGAGCATCATAGGCAATGGGGTATACAGGAGGAAAAGCTGAACACTAGGATTGGTAGTTTGTTTTTAGGACACTGCACAGAGAGTGGCTCCTCATCAGGTGGGAGAAGTAATGGTGGAATCTCTAATGTTAGAATCACATATCTGAGGTGAGTGTCCTGAGCTGCTGGTTCAAAGAGTGACAGCACTACCAACTCCTCCTTCTTGCTGATTGGTGAATTATCCCAGATTTAGCCCTTCATTCTCATTGCTTTGCTTTTGTTAAAAATGCCCAAAGTGTAAGTGAAATATTTAGTTCTGTCCAAACTTGAACAGACATTTTGCCTTTTCTCATCACAGCCAGAATCTGAGAAAAATATTCATTGTGTGTTTAATGAAACAGAACTGGTACAATCGTCCAACCCCAAGAGTCTGTTTAACTAAACACACAAAGGATATTTTTTCAGATTTCAGTTGTGATGAGAAAACACAGAATATCTGTTCAGACCTGGATGAACTGATTTTTTAATTTTTTTTTTTACTTTCTTTGGCTCACTAACAACCTGAGAAATCAGTTAAACGTACAGGTCTAGTTGCAAACCACCCCTTGTCTTGGACGATATTTATAGGACTGGGTCCAGTATAATCAAGGCATCTTTAATGCTCAGAGATTTTCACACCTTAGGGCATGTGTAGATGAAACAGGGACCCTAAACTGAAGTGGTGGGTTTTAAAAAACACCGCATCAATTTAGGGCTGTTTAAATTCCTGTGTCATGCACACACTGAGCTGACTTACCCACCTTTCCGGTGGGGAGGGGAGGGTGAGCTGCTGGCTGGTGGAGTGATCCTTGGGCTGCAGCAGGGGGATGGGGAGGGAGGCTGGTGATTCCCTGCAGGCAGCAGAGGCTTGCCTCCCCCCACTCAGGCAGCGCCCCCCCGCAGGCACCCACCTCGGGTGGTTCCAGGGAAGCACCTGACCCCCATGCAACTCAGGCATGCTCTGGGAGGCGGGAGGGGGAGATCAGACTTGATGCTTTACTTGGGCAGAGCCTGCTTTCCTGGGCTGCTGCCAGGCTGCCTGCTGGGCTTCCTGCCGAGCCCCTGAGCTGCACGGAGCCCAGTGCTTCACTCCGTGGCTGTAGGGGCAGCAAACTAAAACTCTTCGAAGGCGCAATATGCTGCTGATTTTCCTACAGCATCTGGAATTAATGTGCAATATGCTGCTGAGGCGAGCAAACACCGACACCATTAAAGAGGTGCAAAAGCATTTAGCCCACTTTAAAGTGTTGTGCACACGTGCCTCTCGTTTCGTCTACACACGGCTTTAGTCACCACTTGAGGCACTCAAGTTTAACATTTAGGCACTACTGATATTCCCCAGCCCTCTGCTAGAGAAACTTAACGTTTTGAGGTGCCTACATTTTTGCAGCAGTGTATGTCCTGAGTCTCGATAGTGCTGAGCAGGTTGGTGTTTATCTAATTCATAAATCCCACATCTCCCCATTTGGGGTCAATTTTGCGGCCATCCTTAGAGCACACCTAATCTCAAAAAAAAATTACAGCCAGGAAAAGGTAGAGGTAGTACTGTTCTTTCACTTTTAAACCCAGTGTTCCTATGGTTAGAGAATGGGATACAAGAGACTTTGTTCAAAATCTTGCTTTGGAGCCATGTTGCTTTGGACTAAGGATTTGAATACAAATGTCCCATCTCATAAGACAGTGCCCCATATAAATAGTTCCATGAAAGGACCTAGGTTCTCCTATGTTTAGCATTTCAACACTTAAATTTTAGGTACCCAGTGACATATATAATGCTAAATTAGGTATCTACACTCCTTATCCAAGGAGGATTATTCTGCACTGGTCCGGTCCTGCAGGGAGCAAACCAGGAAAGCCAAGGCTGCAACTGAACTCCAACTAGCTTCAGGCA
>NW_017728931.1:88351988-88354049 GCF_001723895.1 Crocodylus porosus | reverse complement strand
GACCGTTTCAGGCTGGACATAAGGAAGAATTTCTTCAAGCACCTACATTGAACACCTTCAAGAGTAAATTGGATGCTTAACTTGCTGGGATCCTATGACCCCAGCTGACTTTCTGCCCTTTGGGTGAGGGGCTGGACTCGATGATCTCCCGAGGTCCCTTCCAGCCCTAATGTCTATGAAATCTATGAAATCTTATACAAAGCCTGGGGAGAGTTAAGTGCTCAGAATAAGGCTTATAGAAGCCAGCAAGTCTAAGCTAGGCAATACAAATAGGTGAGGAGAGATATATAAGTTTTGCCACTCTCAGGGAATTAGGCTGTAGGGAACACCTCCCTGCAGCTAGATGCAAAAGCCAGACCTTCCTCATAAAATATGGAGGCAGAAAAGGTGACCACTAAGTTCTGGCCTTTCCTCCAACTTCAGCTGCTTTGTGGTACAATCCACACAAATTAAGGACATTCTTAAGATGGGGAAAGAAATAGCATAGTAGCTGATTAAAGACATATTCTTGCTCTGGAAGTTTTAATTTAAATATGTCTGGTCTTTTGTAACCCTACTCTGCCACCCCCGGAAGCTTTTAAAACTTCTTCTGACTTGAGACACTGGTTTACGTAGTGTAACTGAAAGCAGATGTTTTGTTTTTGTGTGCTGCATCTTTAAACCTGTCGGCTGTAGGCACAGCTATGAAGCAGCTGCTATTGTGCATATTGTGCATATACAGAACTCTACAGAGTGAGTCACTATGCACTTGCTCTCTCATGCTTTATATTTTTTCTTTCTTTAGTAATTTTGCTTATGTTAATAAAACTGCCAAAAATGGAAAACCAAAACTGGAACTCCAGTCTATCAGCATTCATGGGAACACTGAAATGAATTGTAATGACTGGCAGTGCTTATCAATCTGCTGACAGGCTAAAATTAAAATAGACTTTTTATGAAAAAAGATATTCCCACTCCAGGGAGAATTATTAAGAACTTCCCCCTCCTCCTGGTGGTGAGTCATGTTGTCCTTCCTTGTTGTGAAGATGAACAATGACCACCTGTTATCTTTCTCATCTCCTAGGGTCAGTGTCCTCTCCTAGGGTCTCCCATGTCAAAGTCTCAAAAACCACTACCTAACACTTGGCAAACATGAAGCCTTAGACACAGACAGTCAAGGAAGACTGAAAGTGTTGGTGGGCTCCACTCAGGGGCACGTGAGTCATGGAGGAATAGTGAGTCTGGGTGGATTAACACCAGGGCTGCTGTTTGCAGCTTGCTAGGGAGGGGATTATCCAAATGAGGATGGCAACTACTTGTCATGATTTTGGGTGCCACAGTTCTACCAAAATAGAGAGCCTTTGCCTAAGCATTAGAATGCTCAAAAGAAGAAAGAAAGAGCCATCGAGCTTTGCCAGGTAACAGACAACAGCATGCTAGGAAATATATTCTGCTTGTCAGCTATTGCAGGGCCTTTCCTTTAGGTAGACTGAGTTTTCTGAGGCAAAGCAAGGACATATCTTATTTTGTGTGGGCAGATGTAGTTCAGCTTCATGTGGATTTTGTAAAGTGGATATTTGATATTGAATTGGAAATTGGAATTGTATTTCCTGAAAACTTAAGCAAAGTCCAGACTCCTGGTCATCAGAACCACCCTAGAAGCTATTTTGTGGGTGCATCTACACAAGATGCTAAATCTGCATTAGTGCATCACAGCAAAAGCCATGGTATTGCGCTAATTATAGTTTCATAGTTAGTAGGGTCGGAAGGGACCTGAGCAGATTATCAAGTCCAACCCCCGCCATGGCAGGAAAGAGTACTGGGGTCAAACGACCCCAGCAAGGTGTTCATCCAGCCCCCTCTTAAAGACCCCCAGGGTAGGAGCCAGCATCACTTCTCTTGGAAGTTGGTTCCAGATCCTAGCTGCCCTGACCATGAAGTAGCGCCTCCTGATGTCTAGTCTGAATCTACCCTCTGCCAGCTTGTGACCATTATTCCTGGTCACTCCTGGTAGTGCTCGGGGGAACAGGGACTTCCCCAGTGCCTGCTGGTCCCCTCTGACTAGTTTGTAAACAGCCACTA
>NW_017728931.1:88334235-88351085 GCF_001723895.1 Crocodylus porosus | reverse complement strand
TTTTTGAAGATGGGAACCACATTGGCCCTCTTCCAGTCCTCTGACACCACTCCTGAGCACCACGAGTGCTCGTACAGCCATGCCAGGGGTCCTGCAACGAGCTCAGTTAATTTCCTCAGTACTGTAGGGTGGAGATTGTCTGGACCAGCTGATTTGAATACATCCAGTCCCTCCAGAAGTTCCCTGACTAGATCCTCCCTGACCCATGGCCTAGGTGCGCCTCCCCTGGGACCTGAGGGGGGCCCAGAGGGAGGGTGGTTGTTCCGGTCCCTGCTTAGGAAAATGGAGGCAAAGAAATCGTTAAATATGTTAGCTTTGTCGTCTGGTGTGATGACCAAATTTCCTAGCGTGACCTGCAGGGGCCCTACGTTACCCAGAACCTTCTTTTGGCCCCTATGTATTTAAAAAAGGACTTCTTGTTGTCCTTGATCCGGATAGCTAGTCCCAGTTGCATCTCTGCCTTGGCCTTCCTGACTGCCCCCCTGCAGCCCCGAGCAACCGTAGTATAGTCCTCCCTGCTGATGGTCCCTCCCTTCCATTGGGTGTGTGCCTCCCTTTTAGCTAGGAGACATTTCCGAATGCTTTCGGTGAGCCATGGGGGCTTTTGCGCCCTCCTGCCCCCTTTGATTTGTGTTGGGATTACCTCCCTTTGAGCTTGGAGGATTGTCTCCTTAAGGAGTGACCAGTCTTCTGGGACACCTGCCTCCCCTCTGGGACCTCAGTGCTTCCCTGACTATTCTCCTTAGCTCGTTGAAGTTTGCCGTCCTGAAATCTAGGGCTGCTGCCTTGCTGTAGGCCTTTGCCACCTTGTGCTGGATGGTTAATTCCAGCAGGAGATGATCACTGTTGCCCAGGTGGTTGAGCACCTGCAGCTCCCTCACCAGGTTGTTGCTGGTGGCCAGCACCAGGTCCAACAAGGCATTTCCCCTGTGCACCTCCTGGGTTAGATGGAGGGCCTACATTTGGGCTAGGAACCTATGTGAGCAGTCAGACCTGACTGACTGCTCTTCCCAGTATATGTCTGGAAAGTACAGATCACCTATGATGACCACGTCCTTTGACCTAACTACCTCCATGAGCTGACTTAAGAATTCCTGGTCTAGCTCTTCCCCTTGGTTGGGTGGTCTGTAGTAGATCCCCACCATTAAATCTCTTTCCCTTCGACTGCCTTGTATTCTAACCCAGAGCACTTCAGAGTGCCCCTCCTCTGATTCTTTGCTAATTGACAAGGATGTGTATTCCTCCTTAATGGAGAGCGCTATGCCCCCACCTTTCCTCCCTGTCCTAAACCTCCTGTACAGCCTATAGCCCTTGATATTCACCACCCAGTCATGCACTGGGTTCCACCACATTTCAGTGACTATGTCTGGGTTGGTGTCAGCTAGCAGGAGGGTAAGTTCCTCTTGCTTGTTTCCCATACTACGAGCATTTGTGTAGAGGAATTTGAGGCTTCCTGTGGATGTGTGCACTGGCCCTCTACTTTCAGCATTACCCTGGCCCCTGTTGCTTACCTGCGTATATGTTCTGCTTGTTGGTCTAGGCTGGGCTGTACTTGTGGGTGTTGCTTGGTTTGGCAGTCCAAGGCTTCCTCCGCCCTCGTCTTCCCCTTCCCCCAACGACCCTAGTTTAAAGCCCATTGGAGGAGATCCGCCAACCTAGAAGAAAACACATGCTTACCTTTGGGGGAAAGGTGAAACGCATCCCATCTGAGCATGTCTCTTGTTGTGATGTGCGGGTCGTTGTCGAGGAAGCCAAAGCCCGCCTCGAGACCACATTCCTGAAGATGCCAGTTGGTCTCTGCGATGCACGTCGCATGCTGTCTTCCACGTCCTCTCACTGGTAAGACAGAAGAGAAAACCACCTGTGCACCTATCTCCTTCAGCACACCCCCCAGAGCATGGTAGTTCGCCATCAGGTGATCAGGGCTTTTCCTGGCTGCATCATTAGTACCCACATGGACTAGGACCATGGGGTGGTAATCGGTGGGCTGGATCACAGCCTGGATCATCCCCTTCATGTCCTGAATCTTTGCTCTGGGTAGGCAGTAGACCTCGCGTGTTGAGGGGTCCTGTTGACAGATGGGGCCCTCTGTACCTCTCAGGATGGAGTCACCTATGACGATCACTTGACGCTTTTTCCTCTGGGATTGCTTGGCTCCTTCGGCTTGCTTGGATCATGGAGAGTGTGGAGTTGCCTCCTCTCTGGTTGCCTCCTCTCCTTCCTTCTCCTCCAGAGTTGCCAGGGCCTTGTACCTGTTCTCCAGCTGGATTGGAGGAACTGGTACTGCTATGTTATGAGCAGCCCTGGTTCTGGAGGTGACCGTCTGCCACTCTGCAGTGGAGGGCACATCCCGAGGTGCTTCTTCTTTGGGTGTGTGGCCCTGTAGGGAAAGGAAATAGCCGTCAATTTCATCCTCCGCCTCCACTCCTCCTGGAGCTCCCTCACCTGCACCTCCAGGGCCCTAAGGCAGGCGCCTGCTGGACAGGTGTGGGGGTCCCCAATCCCTGCCCTCCCTGGGCCTTGCTGGGCAACTTCTGCAGGCCAGGGGGTGGGGGAATGCCAGCCCCCCCATGGGCTCTGTCTGGGTGGAGGCCTCAGACAAGGCCTGGGTAGGCTGCGCCCCCCAGGCAGGGACCCTGGCAGCACTCCGAGTCAACATCATTGTAGGAGTTGCTGCTTGTTTATGGCTTAGTGCAGTGCCGTCGCCCTGCGCTAGCAGGAGTCTCCCACCTGGCCCTTCCTGCTCGCCCGCCAGCGGGAATGCCAACACAAATGCCACGCTCTGTTCGTGCGGCGTGGCTCGGGAGCGTGGCTCCCTACCAGCTCATCTAAGAGGGATCCACGGGTCTTCCCCTCCGGATCTTGCTCAGCTGCGTACTGTCCCTCTGCCCACTTATCTTAGGGGGATCAGCTGCTGCTGCCTCCGCTGCTGGCTCTGCTGCTCCTGCGTCCGCCTCCGCTTCGGGTCAGGTAAGGGGGCACACGTGCGTGTGGGACATGTGTGCCTGGATCCCTCCTCTCCTCCCTGCTCCTGGCTCCTGCATCTACTAATGCACAGTAGAATTAGTCTACTGCACGTTAGTGTCATTAAAAAAGCATGCACGGGTGCTATTGTGCAGTAGGACCAGTTACTAGACTTTCAGTTAGCACCTCTTGTTACAGGTACTAAACTTAATGTGCAGTACTTATGCTGTATTCATGCACATGTAGATGTGCCCATTGTGGCCTACCACATTCAGCAGCAAGCTCCTAATTAACTCAGCCTGAGAATCAAGACAGCCAGATCCTCAGACAGATCAAGCTTAAAACAGAGCAAGAAAAGAATGTAAAGAAAGAGAAATCACAACTACCATTCTTGGGTGGTTGTCACAATAATAGGAAACTGAGAGTAAAAGCCAGAAGATTCTATTTCCAAAGCAAAAGCTTCGAAAGGTTGTGAATAAAGAGCCAATGTCTGGAAGCTAACCCATCAGAGGAGAGTTTCTTAATATGACACGTGATGAGATTTCTGAAATATTTTCTCTCTTTTAGGATAATTAGGTCTGCATTAATACTGCTGTTAAAGATTGTAAAAATTGGAAGAGAGAGGTAATAGCTGACATTAACCATTTATGTACAGCCACTCTTGAGAAGGCTGCAAATGGTAAGTCTGCTCTATACGTGCCAAACCTGAAACTGAGGTGGAAAGGATGGGGATGGCCTCTGCTTCCAAGTGTACCAGAGATCTCAAGGGCAGTGGCAGCTGGCATCACCAGGGCAACCTCATCACTTTGGTTCTTATTGTGGAGTGTGCAGAGCAGGAAGGGTGGATGGCAGCAGTGTTGAAAGTAGTGCAGGGTCAGGGTAGATCATAGAATCATAGAAAGTTAGGGTTGGAAGAGACCTCAGGAGATCATCTAGTCCAACCCCCTGTCCAAAGCAGGACCATCCCCAACTAGATCATACCAGCCAAAGCTTTGTCTAGCCAGGTCTTAAAAACTTCCAGAGATGAAGAGTTCACAACCTGTCTGGGTAAGCTGTTTCAGTGTTATACTGCCCTCCTTGTGAGAAAATTCTTCTTAATATATAACCTCAGCTTCCCTTGCTGCAACTAGAAAACATTGCTCCTTGTTCTGTCGTGTGCCACCACTGAGAACAGTCTAGTTCCATCCTCTTTGGAACTACCCTTCAGTTGGTTGAAGGCTGCTGTCAAATCCTCCCTCAGTCTTCTCTTCCACAGACTAAATAAGCCCAGTTCACTCAGCCTCTCCTCATAGGTTATGTGCCCCAGCCCCTGAACCATTTTTGTTGCCCTTGCTGGACTGTCTCCAATTTGTCCACATCCTTTCTGTAGTTTGGGGGGGGTGGGGGCGGGCAAAACTGAACACAGTACTCCAGATGTGGCCTCACTAGCACTGAATAGAAGGGAATAATCACTTCCCTTGACTTGCTGGCAACACACCTACAAATGCAGCCCAGTATGCTGTTAGCCTTCTTTGCAACAAGGGCACAGTCTTGGCTCATATTCAGCTTCTTGTCCACTACAACCCCCAAGTCCTTTTGTGCAGAGCTGCTGCCCAGCCAGACAGCCCCCAGCCTGTACTCGTGCATGGGATTGTTGTATCCTAAGTGCAGGACTTTGCACTTGTCTTTGTTGAACCTATGTAGTGCCAGGTATTTCAGTGGGTTTTGTTGCGCTGTGCCTAAGTATGGGTACAACCATGTTTGCTTGTTTGTTGTCAACTCTGAGCACAGTCTGCATAGAAGTGTTCAGTAACAGCTGGAAATTTGCCAAGAGTATTCTGCAGGTCCAGACTAATCACTGAGACATGAAAGCTTGGCGTCCCAAGATAGAGTGATTGCCAGCCTAAACTACAGCATTGTATAACAGAGGATGATTCTATATATAGTCACAAGAATAATGGACAGCTCAGATCCATAATGATGTAGACAACAGTAGCATAAAAAGGCATGGATCATCAGGACACATGTCCCAGGTGCTGCCAAACTGGGTGGGAGGAGGGGCAGGGAAGGGTGCCAAAATGGAGCAGGGGAGTTGCCTCACATCTCTATCTCCTATCACCCATTCCCCCCCTGTACCGTGCACTTCCCTGTAGCTGGCTTTGGCAGTGGGGAAGGCAGAGCAGACCAGCAGTGGGAGCACACAATGCAGTAGCAGAGGCTGAAGGTTCACTGCTGGGGGAGGGTGGAAAGTCACCTCCTTTTTGCCATTGAAAATTGATCAAGAAATGGTGCTCAAGATATGTGTTGGCAGCAAAAAAGGAGGAGACATTCCTCTTCCACTCAGCAGTGGAACTCAGTCTGCTGCTCCTGCTCTATGCACAGCCACCTCCCAGGACTGGCAAGTTACCTGTCTGGTAGACAAATGGTCTTAAGTGGGTCATTTTAGATCTCCAGATCATTGGAGATAATTTTTTTTTTCTTATTGAACGGATGCAGGAGACTGGTGTGTACATACCTAACTGCCTCTTTGCACTGGAAATTGAGGGATGAAGGACATGTTTCAGAATTTGGTCTTGGGGGAATGCCTTCTCACCCACAGTGCCTAAAGCTATGACACTTATTTTATGAGTGCAAAATTGATGATAGAAAATCTGGTTGCAGAATTGATAGCTAAGGGACATAAAAGTAAAATCCTACTATACACTTTTTAACTCCCTAACCCCATAGCTCAGTTACATGCTGCCAGTCATTAATTTTGAAAAAGTCAAAAGCTATTGTCTACACTTTTTAAAATAGGTTAAAAAACCCCTCAAAACTGCATCGGGCCTATGATTGGAAAAGAACACTACAGGGCTGACTGTGTGATGTCTGCAGAGACAGCAGAGTTTCTGTTATGGTATTAGGCAATGGCAAGAACATGTTTGACTTACAAAATGATCTGGTATAGTACTGCAAGCAGAATGCAAACATTTTGAGATAAGTCTAAATCCTCTAATAAAAAGAAATCAAGGAGCCGATTGAGAGAGATGTAGAGAGCAGGAGAATGGTTCTGTTTGCACAAACGAGTGTATAGATCCTTTCTAATAAATCACACTAGTCATAGTCTACAAGAATTTGTACAGATTTAATTTGTAATATTTTCAAACATAGGTCCTGTCAGACAGCTACCAGAAGTGAAAAATGAGATTTCCTACCTTTGCTGCATGGTAGCTGAAGTATATAGACCGCAAAGAAAAAAAAAATCTTCAGCATGTTTTAGTTGCAAGCAGTTTCAAGTGGGACCCTGCTTTTTTGGACAGTAGTGCAATCATTAAAAGTAAACTTGAAGCTGTCTGCATATAAATCTAAATTTATATAAATCTAAATCTTTCTATACATCTAAAATAAGTGAGCAAAATTTGCTATTATGATTTTATTGGTCTATATTGCGTGTAAACAAGACAACAGAATGGCCCATTGGACAACATCACTTAGGACAAATTTGAATGGCTCCTAAAGTGCTGAGGAGTTGCTGAGGTTAAATGCATTTCTCTTTGGGCTGTACATCAGGGCAGATACTCAGTGCCTGGGATGCACTGAGCAAAAAGAGCAGTTGCCTTGCACACGTGATGACATAGATAGCACCATCATAACCATCTGGTGTCTGGTGAAATCAAACATGCCTATAAAGAAAGGTTACAAAAAAAAAGAGATGGGCCCAAATTACCAGCTTATTGAATTAGTGTAGTTAAGGCCCACGGTTCCTACAGACAGGGGCACACCAGGGAATGATACAGCTAGCATCATTTACTGTCAGTCACAAAGACTGTCCAAAATCTGTAATCTCTCCTACTCCTCTTCCTGTGGCACATTGTAATGTTTAAAGTCTTTGCGTTGTTTGATCTACAGATCCTGATTTGTTGTAGGGCATGAGGAGGTGCTTTGTGGCTTGTTATGGGAGGTATAGGGCTGGAATGGATACACATGTGAAACTTCCAGGACTAACCATCTCTTGTAGGGCTGCCTACAACTGTGAGAATCTGAATATTGTTGACCCCATGGTGCCTTCCCTTCCTACAGTCTCAGATTTTGAACAGTTGAGATGCTTCCACTTACCTGCTGCATTTGATCAGACCATCCCACTCATTTCTCCTGGAGGCACTTCTGTCCTGTCCTGTCCTGCCCATCAGTACTTTTTCAGTCCAGTAAACCTACGAGGCACGTGGGGTTTACTCTTCATGATAAGAATCAGTGATTGTCTCATTCCTGTAATCTTTGAACCCATGTACAGCTCTCTTCCCCTTGGTTAAGGTTTTGTCTTCAAGATTTATGATGTTCTAACAAGTTGCTTAAAGGCTTGTTTAAAACTCTTTTTCCCAGTCCATCAGTAATTTTGAAGCATGTATCCTTTATCTAAAATAGTTCCAAAGCTGTTGGTTACTGCATCTGCCTGTCTTGTCTTTCATGCCTAGAGTCTAGGCATATATTTAGATAGAATGCTTGCCGTGTTTAAAGTGAATTTAAACCTAGTGGTATGATTGGAAACATGCTTGATATCCATGAAATCTGTCTGCCATTGCTTATCTGAAACACTGTTTTTTTTTCCTGTTTAAACTTATTTTGTCTAGCTTGTATAGCTGTAAGCACCCTCACTGAAAGTTAAGTTGGTACTTGCCTTCTATTCAAATCTTTACCATTCCTGTGAGCTGCTTGAAAAAGAGCGTTCACTTCTCTGAAGCTCCTAGAGATTAAATTATTTATCTTTAATGCATCCTTCTGAATAGACATACAATGTATTGTTGCAGTGTGATAGCTAGAAATGAAATCAGCCAGGTGATGAAAGTCAACATCACTTTCATCACCTGGGGGTTGGACTTGATGATCTAATAGGTCTCTTCTGACCCTAAAATGTATGAAAACTTATGAAAATCTATGAAATATTATACAGCAGTTTGAGGTAAAAAGTAAGCATTTGGGTAACCTGTGCTGTTACTGGGTTCGAGAGAGAAATGCTTGAAGAATGCATTTACTGAAGTGGCTTCTTGAATGCCCTGACTTGAGCATGAGCAAAAAAACACTGATGAAAGATAAATTCACTCCTGCAGCACCGCTGATGTATAGATTCCAGAAGGCTTCTAGAAAGGTGACATCCGATGCGGAGAGATTAAAAAAAAAAAAGCAATATGGGCAAGTCAGAGTTTAGACTTTTATGTAGCTATGGGTGATACTTATATCTGTAACACTGCCTTCTGGTTCTTCCATGCCCTTTTTGACATGTTTAATGTGTACCTCAATGCCATACATACAACAACACATTACTTCAAACTGGTTCAGACAAAGGACAGTCATCTCCCCTGGCTACCTTGGGGCTTGTCCCAGGAGTTCCTGTGACAAATGCATTGCACTTAGGACTCTGACTCCTCGCAGTGACAGGACTTGGAATATGGCCTATCATTGGTCAGGGCAGAATTAAGGAAGTATGGCCTACAATATTGTATATGCCATACCTATTTTTCCATCCATGTCAAGGGCCTGATCTTGCCCCACTGTAGTCATTTGGGGCCAGAACAGCAGTCAGTATATAGCAGTATCACCTCACTGACAACAATGGGACTAGTGTCAGTTTAGCCCAAGGGATAATATGACCCTGTGGCTAAGTATACACAGCCAAAACAAAAAGCCCAAGGCTGAATCGATTCAATCTTTGCAGGTTAGTCTAAACTGTGTAGATTAAACTGATGATCGAGTGAACAAACATTCACTTTTGATTCCAGAAATGCAGTCACAGCCTGGGAAGTGGCCCAGGCTGGCTGCAGGGGGCACTAGAGCACATCTCCTTGCTCAACTGGAGCAAACAGCTTGGGTCAAGGCTAACTCTCCCTTGTAAGGGGGGATTTGCAGAGGAGGTGCAATGTATCCTGGGATTCTGGGGTACTGTGAGTTAACTTGACTCTGGAAGGGATCTGGGACAGAAATTCGGTAGATCAGTTTAACTTAAATCAGTTAAGTCTGTTACTACATCCATCCAGATTTATCTTAAATTGGTTTTGGCCATTTTAAAAGGAGTTTATGTGCACTGAACTTCTCTTGTGTTACAGATTTGGACCAGTTTCTGATAATTTATACTGGTTTATGTGTAATTTCTGTCCCTAGCCTTAGAGTGTTGTCACTGATACTATTAGGAGTGGGATTAAGCCCAAAAGCAGCCCCCCCCACAGAATAACATTGGAGATACCTGGAGATAACATTGGAGATAGAGGCTGTTGGGAAACAATTTGCAAAATGATCTATTTTGGGTAAGAGGGGGGAAATTTAAGGACAATTAAAGAGCTTTCATTTATGTGGGTGAATGTGCACATGTGTGAGTATATGTATGTGCCTTACTGGGAATAATTTAAAAAGACTTTCAGTGGTAATTTGTATATAAGAATAACGTGTCTTTTCCTGTGGAATGCTGCAAGTCATAGGATCTGTTTGTAACACAACTGTGGAATTTACAGTCATGAGGCTTAGTTAAGAAGGAACTAATTACCTAAAAGTACTGGGATGATCCTCAGCTACTGTAAATTGGCATAGCTCCTTTGATCTCCATGCCAGTTTGCACCAGCTAAGAATCTGGTCCATTATAATCCATACCCCTTTAATTTATCCCTCCAGTGCAAGCTGGAATACCTTTCCATGTCATCTGAAGGACAGGACCTGAAGATTAGTGTTAATTGGCTCCTTAGAGAACAAAACAATAAAAAACTGAATTTGCTGAACCTAGGATTTGTTGACGCATCCATAACCATTCTTTCAAATCAAAAGCTACTTTTGCATGAAGTCTTTTAATAATTGACCAATAGTTTTTATATCAACTCAGATGATTACCTGAGCATATCTGTGTCTGAGCAGTCCTGTCTGAAAATTGAGATGTATGTTCATTAGGGCAGGGACAGAGAGACTTGAAAATTATCACCCTTTCTGTAAGCAGGCAATGATTAATAACCACGATGATCTACCCAGCTTGCAGGTTGGTAATTTAGGCCCCTGAATTGAAACCAGTACCCTGGTTCTCTCTCTCTCAAGGTCTACTATTGCTTCTAAAGATGAGATCATAATTTAATTTCTAAAAAGATCTAAATTTATTCAATTGGGAGCTTTTCGAGACTTTGTGTAAATTGACTTAAAAAAAAAAAAGTGAAACCAGAAAGCTGCATACAAGTATTTTTCTGACTAATATACTTTAAACAAGAGAGTTTTATAACCACATCAATTCCTGAAGCTTTCTGGCTTTTCTAGCCACTTTTGTTCTGCCATTTTCTGTTTAGAAAATCTGAAGTTTGGCTGAGGGCTAATATCAGGAGATGGTGGTGTGTTTGGTTAAGTTTTTAGAAGTCAGTTTTGATCAGAAAGAAATCACAAATGTGGCACACACTTGCTCCCAGAAAATGTTTGGATATTTTTGAGAGAATTGTTACCCCTTGGGCTATAAAACTTGTTTTTCTAGCAAAAACCTTCATTTTGTTTTTTATGGACAGCTGCTTAAAAACAGAGGCAAAAGCATTATAGGCTAAAATGGTCTTTGTAATATAATAGAACTCCAGAATATTTGTAGTTTAACTGTAATGCTTACTGGGCAATTGCAGTGACTGTAATGGCCTAGCATAACAAGAACTTAATAGTTAGCTTTGCTCAAGTGAGACTTGCAGGAGCCAGTAACTTCCTTTGAGAACATGTCAAAGGGGCAAGTTTTTAGATTTTGTTCCTAAATATAGATCTTGAAGGCAATCTCCGAGGCTAAACAAGCAAGGAATGTTATCATTAGGGATGTTGGTATGAGCCTTAGAGGTATGTAAGTTACTCCACCTTGGACTCTCTTAGACCAGTGGGCCAAAGAGCAGAGGTGACGGGGAAGGGTAAGTTATGGTATACCCAGCCAGGAGTCAATAACTCAGAATTCAGCTAGTGGGAGTCTAATTTGATGTGATGTTCATGCTGAGGGAGGATGGCTGGAAAGGGGGAAATGGGTGTAAGTTACACAGACTTTTAATCTGGACTTGCCTCTACATTTGGCCTCTGGTTGCTTGACTGGCTACATGTAGAAAAGGCATGTGCCCCCACCTTATTCCCTACTGTTTCAGAATTGCACCCTGGTCTCTTTGTGATTGAATCTGCAGGAAACTCACTCAATAAAATCTTCCTGATGCTTACATTTTGGAAATAGAATCCATTGTGATTGTTTGAGAAATCAGTGGGGTGTTTGGTAGGGCTGGGTGATTTCTTTTTTGTCAAATGATTTTTATGTCAGAAATGCAGTTTGGAGGCAGGACAGTACTACTCACGATTTCAGGCCAGATTTGGCAAATAATTCTGGATAAATTATAAATGAAGACAGTTTGGGAGTGTCAAAATAGGTCATTTTTGACATTTCAGAAACAAAACATTTCAGGTTTTTTCTGGCAAGTTTCACTAAAGGTGTCAGAGGCTGAGAAGAAGGTAATATTGCCATTTTATCATAGAGCCTAGTGCTTGGGGAACTCACCTGAAATGTGGGTGTCCTGGGTGCATATTTGCTCCTGTGGGACTCAGCATTCTTCACCTTCCTATGACATTGCCATAGGACTACTTGTAGGTTATTCTGGAAAAGGTGTTTCTCTGTCTCTCTTCATGAAGTTGTTCCACTTTATATTAATTCTCATATATTCATTGGGCTGGGAAGAGTGAGTGAATAGGACTGATGCAGTAGTCACTAGGACATTTACTATTTGAGAAAACTCCTGCTCCAATAGATAGTTAATTCTTCACACAAATTGGGAACACCTTCAATGGGCATGGCATCCACAGTAGAAGTGCATCCTGGGTTTCCTTCTGACCCACATAGCAGTTATGTGGTTAGTTGGCTGGATTTACTTTAGCTCACATCTTCTGGCTTTCCTGCCATGTTGTGGGGGCTGGTGAGCACCATAAATGTGAAAACATTTCAACCAAGTAAGAACAAGTCAATGTTTGACTACAGTGTTTTGAATATTTTAAAAGAGAATTGCAATTAACCTCTTCACTGGTTTTGTCCTCTATGTTTTCAATGTTATCATTGCTGCTGCCTGTTTTGAATAGATTATAACAGAGTGTAACTGGTAGGATTCATACCCTGGGTGCAAACCCCAATAGTCCTAGTTCTTTGTTCAACCTCTGCCCTCAGAGGATTGCACTGCTGCTGAGGGAGTAGTGGCATAGCCAGCAGCCAGGGGTAAATACAGGAACCCGCTTGTGGCCACCTGCAGAAGCTGTCACTTGCCATCACCCAGTGTTGCTGAGTCCCACTATTACCTGGATGTCACAACACTGAGTTCAGTGACATCCTTCAGAAGTGACATCTCTTGTGGGGGCAAGGTAGGCAGGAAGGTGCAAGTGACTCCCTTTGCTGGTGCTGCAGGCTGGGCTAGGTCTGGAGTGAGAATGAGGAGCCCAGCTGGGATAGCAAGATGGAGCCACAGGTAGCTCCTGCAGGGAACAGCGGGGGCCTGGCACCCTGCTGCTGTGCACACTCCTGGGGAGGGAGGCATGTACCCCCCGGATTTGTGCACAGGGCAGGGTTGGATGCAGGCTGCCTGCTGTGGCCTCAGGGCTCCCTGCTCTGCTGCCCTTCTGCCTGCTGGACCACAGAGACCCCCAGGGGGAGGGCAGCAGGGTTGGGACACCTGAACCCACAGCTGGGAGCCCGCATCCTCCCACACCCATGGGCTCCACTCTGGCTGTGCTGCCTATGGGTGGAGGGAGCATTGACTTTGTCTGCATCATTTTGGGGTCTCAAAAATTTTCCAGTGTTTAAATGGGGTCATCGTGAGGAAAAAGTTGGGAAGCACTGTTTTAAAGGAAATCACACCACTGAACTGGTGGAAATCACTAGCAAAGCCCTGGAACCAGAGTTTGTTGAAATGCTAAAGAAGCTTTTACCAGCAGTAGTCTCTTTTGCAGGTACAGAAAGACTATTTTCTTCATTTGGACTGGTTCATGTAAAGCTGAGAGATCAGCTGGGTGCTGAAAAATCAGGAAAGCTTGTTTTTCTCTTCCAGTCTATGAATAAAAAGAGGAGGAGGATTTCTGAGTGCCAAAAGTTTGAAAGAAAGGGGGTAAAATGTTTCAAAACAGCTTTAAGTAAAAAAATTACTGTCTAATTTTAAAGAGAATTAGGTAAGGAGGAACTTACGGTCAAATGACTTTCACCTAGGCACTTTAGAAAATTTTCCCCAGGGTGACCAGTTTATACTTCTAATGCTATAACAGTTAATAATAATGTTTAATAAATTAGTTGTAAATGTGTACCATGTTTTTTCATTAAATTATGTTTCTGTATCTAAAACATTAACTTTTTTAAATTAGTGTCTTTAATTAAATTTAAGTTGCCATCTTCGTGCAGCCTGATACAAATATGAGCAATAAGTTAATCATCTGGTGAATAAGAAATATACACATCACTATTTTATAGCATACTAAAATGTAGGATTTCTAACGATCCAAATACATTAAGTGTGCTGTCTCTTTCTGCACCCACATGGAACTCCCTCCCCTTCCTTTCCCTCC
Organism: Crocodylus porosus; assembly: GCF_001723895.1. Classification (NCBI taxonomy): domain Eukaryota; kingdom Metazoa; phylum Chordata; order Crocodylia; family Crocodylidae; genus Crocodylus; species Crocodylus porosus. Next base: position 88,337,600 of record NW_017728931.1, on the reverse strand, counting down.
TCCCATTTTGAAGACAGGACTGGAGCTAGGAGATGGTGGGGTGAGGGGGGGAAGAGGGTGCAGTTAGAGGTCAGTGGCTGCAAACATGCAGCCATTCGAAACTGGAGCTTGATCTCAGAACCCTCCTGTACCCAACAGCAAATGTCTGTTGGGGTGGGGGGATGCTGTAACTCATGGCACTTCCTGTAAAGCACCATGAGTTAAGGCAAGGAGCTGCATGTCTGTCAGTGCCTCAGTGCTTGGGGCCTGGATTTGATGACCCACAAGGTTCCTTCAGTTCTGTTTGTATGAGCTGTCTATCCCTCTCTTTACCAGCTGTTGCTCTCGGGTGCACTGTTTGAACATGCGCCTGGGAGCAATTAACTCTGGAGTAATAAACTCCACAATTTATTTAGGCATAGCACACGGAGCTGGGTCACAGCAGCCCTGGCTGGCAGGGGGCCATGGGGATCCGCCTGGCAGCCTGGAGCTGCTCCACCTGGGGCCTGTTTGCCAAATAATATATTGTGTCTTGAAAAATGGATTTAAACAATAGAGATCTCTGCACATATTTACTTGCCTGCTATGTATAGTCATGACTTAACCTTGATGCCCCTCATTCTCTTGTGGACCAGGCTACACCCTGTTTGTGGGAGACCCCTGACTCTCCCTCAGTTGGTGTCAGCCTGCATCATCTGTCACCCCTTTCCTTCCATTGGTTTCTGCAGGATGAATCTTTTAACAGATCATTTTCTTTTTAATCTCCTCATTCTTAACCTTGGCAAAACAGCTATGTCACCAGGGCTGGGCCTGAGCAGTCACCTCTTCAGAATGGAAACCAGCTATTGTGTCAGAGTGTTTGGTGAGATGCTTTTTATCTAAGTAATTGTTTCACCTTTCCTGTTTGGTTTCTTTAACGATCCCCTTTGATTTAACTCCATAGCAAATAACCCATCATAATTATACAGACTGAGGCATGCACAATAATCATAGAAAATAATACTGAGATTTTCCAGTTCTCCATCCCCACAGTATACTCAGTGCCTCATAATGCACAGGGGAAAAACACAATCCTTGTCCCACGGCTCTGACAGACACATAAAAGTACTGAAAATAAAAGTTCAGGGAAGCAAACCAACTCTTTTAGATGACCATTCTTCAAACCAAAATATTCACATAAAATAACTTTCATTACAAAACTGAGGGAGTTGCTTGTTGTCTTCTATTTTATGAAACTGTATAAACACACACAAGCCAATATGCTAGTGTCTCTATTCCTTTTCCCCCATCAAAGTCTCATGTTGATTCACTGTCCTCTAGTGGTAATTTCTTGTCACAGTCCTTCACTAAACTAATCATAAATGTAAAGGAGTCCTTCAGGTCCCTTTTTTGTCTCTGAGGGAACCAATTTACTACTGCGTTGGAGATGTTAGAATGGTGTTAGCATGTTGAATGTAGGCAGTATTTTTTATATATCTGACTTATGGCCACTATAGCAATTTCTTATGATAATTGGTGCTTGAGAATCTAGGGAAACCTCTGGAAGTTGTTTGCATAAAAATACTTCAAGATACCTAATCAAACTATGCTAATCAAACTAGCATAGTTAACCACTATGCATGACCTATGTATCTACTCATTGGCAATGCATAGGGGGTGCACGCAGGTGCACGTGCACCCCCTGTGCATGGAGGTGCACCTCCTGTGAAAAGGCACGGCCAGCGGTGCCTGTGTGTGGTCGCTGCTCACCATCCCCCCTCCCCCACCCGCTGACACTGCCACCTGCATCTGCAGATGGTCTGCATGTTGACCTGTGGGATCAGGCCAATTCTCAGGATCTCAATATTGCGCTGTTAGACAGGAGGATGTAACACAATTGTACATATACAAACACACAAATCAATTAGGTACACACACACACACACACACACACACACACACACACACACACACACTACCAACTCAGGCACATACACATCCAAACCAGCCTAGGCACATGCATACCTATCACCAATTCAAGCACATACACTATACACCCCAAAAGTTAGACAAAAACCAATTGTCCATACCCACACACTCAGTACACATCCATAGATCACTAATTTGTATATCATGCACACAATGACATATATAATATATACACACACACACTCACCAGTTCACACACAGACACCCCACCTACATATACACACAAGTAAGTTCCTAACTTGGATGGTACGGTATGTATGTGTGTGCTTGGGGTACCTGGGATACTTGGGGGAAAGTTAAGGTGAGAGAGAGAGTTAAAGTGTAGGGAGTGAAAGTTGCCAGAACCAGGATTAGAACCAGTAGACTAGAGAAAAGCTGGCTGAGGATCTGAGGCTTGGATTTACTTAAGATCAAGTGGCCCCAGGGTTACTCAAGGACACTGGTGCAAGCGAAAAAAAAAAAAAGAAGTCTGGTGGCAAGGAGGAGACAGCCAGGAAAGAGAGAGACAGAAACCTGGGAGCTTGGGGCTGGAAACTGAGGCAGACAGCTGAGATATTGCTGGGGGGAGAGGGGCAGATGAGTGGTGGCAAGGAGGAGACAGCCAGGAAAGAAACTGAGGCAGAAACCTGGAAGCTCAGAGGAAAAAGCAGTGGGAAAGAAACAGGGGGGTTGGAGGCAGAAAGGAGCTCAGGACAGGCATTGGAGGTGGCAGTGTGTCAGAAGCAGGAGAGGGAGAAATGAGACAGAAGTTAGAGGGGCGAGGAGCAGAGATTGGAGCAGGGCTGGACAGTAGTAAAGCAAAACCCAACTCAGGAGTCTAAATAAGAGTTTTATTAAACAGACAACACACTACACAGCCCCATAAAGTTATTGGTTCACACATACACATGTGCACACACACACACACACACACACACACACACACACACAAAAGAACTCACAATGGCAGCAGGAGGAAGACTCAGTGGAAGGATTGGAGTCCAGGTGGGAAAGAGAAACAGAGTCCAAGTCCTTGGCTGAAGAGAGAGTGGGGGTGATAGCTACCTATCCAGGCTAGAAAGGGATACAGTAGGTGTTGTCCAGAGGGGGTCACCGGCAGAGCTTCTGGCTGGATAGGTGTTGTGGCATGGTGCTGGTCCAGAGGCAGAGGGCATCCCAAGGAGTCAGTCTTCACTACTCCTTTTTATGGGGCAGACTACCTCTGATCTCCTATGGGGAGGGCCTGTCCAGGCAGTGTCAGTCCTGTTCCAGAGGGCTCCAGATGTTCTTACTAAGCATGTGCAGCTTAGCACAACGGTGGGTTGCCTCATCTTTAGTTTCTTGGTTGCTGAGGGTGGTTCCAAGGGTTGGGTCATTGGTCCAGATATTGGTGTTGATAGTTCGGTCATTCAGAGAGAGCTGTTTTTAGACCTACTGCC
>NW_017728931.1:88303832-88334135 GCF_001723895.1 Crocodylus porosus | reverse complement strand
TTGCTGAGGGTGGTTCCAAGGGTTGGGTCATTGGTCCAGATATTGGTGTTGATAGTTCGGTCATTCAGAGAGAGCTGTTTTTAGACCTACTGCCATTGTCTCTCAAGCACCCTCATTCATCCCTATTCATTCAGGAACCAAATAACATAGGAGAGGTAGGTGTGAGTCATAGGTTACACAACAGGGCATGGGGATAAGATGGAGGCTTGACATTACAAGATAGAAACTTGACATGACTTATGCTAACTTACATATATATAGGCCTAAAACAGTAATCACACAATATAAAAGCAGTAAAAAATCAATACAAACATAATAATTATCACTTATAAAACAGTGGATTTCTATATCAAAATGGCAGGGCACTTATTTGCAGAGGAGAGAGAAAAATAAAATTTATTACCTAAAATAAAATGTTAAAGCTTATCTTACATCTTAGCTTACTTATACTTATCTATAGGGAATAGAGAGGGAGAGACTAAGTCAGAAATGGTTGGGGAAGGGGAGGGAATGCAATTTAAAAGAAAAAAAAGAAGAAAAACTGGGGGTTTTGCTACACATGATCACTGCTGGCTGCTACTGATGTTGCTGGTGGCATCTGTGGGTAGTCGCCAACCACTGGTTGGTGCTTGCCCTCCCCCGCCCCTGCTGCCAACAGCACCACATCTGCCTGTGGGAGCTCACCATGCCCCCCATCCTCTGGGGACATGCGGGGTTCATGAATCTACTTGATACTGCCTTAAATTTTAAATACACCATATTTCTTTTATGTGCTTATTTCGTAAGTATACAATTCACTTAAATGTGTAACACAGTGTCAGTTCAAATTTGGTGCCTATTGCTTCCATTGTAATAAGGTCCAGTTATCCCCAAGTCTGGTATGCATGTAATATCTTTCTGCCTCACTAATGATTTTGTAACCTTTAAGGGCAAAAGAGATAGCTCTATCAATTTCAAGTCTTCTAAAGCAGCCGTCATCTGATTGGGGCCTGGTAATTTCGGGCACTTGTACACAGGATGAAAACATCATTTGTGTGGCTTATTGGTGTTACACATTACATGTGCACCAGTTCAGGGGTTTTTAGATGAGTTTGCATTGTTGCAAACAAAACTACATCTGGGTGTAGTTTAGTTTGCAGCATTGCAAATTGTAATAATGCAGCTGCCAGCTTGCTCCCTGGCCATGGGAGAGGAGGGCAGGCTCCACAGAAAAAAAGGAATGGGCCCTTGGTCCCTGGCTGCTTTTGCATTTAGCATGTGCCTGCTGAAGGCAGAAGCCATGAGAGGCCTGATCCTTTTTTTTTCTAGTAAAGCCTTCCTACCTCTTCCATGGCTGGGGGGCAAGCTGCTGGTGAGCTGAGTGGCCCCTGAGCTGCAGAGGGCTCTGGTCCTTCCCTGTCTCACCCCTGTGTTGGTGGTGCCTCTCAGGGCTACCCGGGCAGGCTGTTAGTGGGCTGGGTGCTGCCCCGGGTCAGAGGCAGCACTTGACCTGATCCAACTCTCCTGATCCAACTCTTCCCTGAGCCTGCCCACTGAAAGCCCACTGGATGCTGCTCCCCAGGTGGGCTCAGGGAACAGCTGGATCAGGTCAGGTGTTGCCTTTGAGCTGGGGCAAAACCTGGTCCACTAGCAGCAGACGGAAGGACCAGGGCCTCCTGCAACTCAGGAGCAGATTGGCCTGCCGGCAGCTTGCCGCCTGGCCACAGGTAGGCTCCAGCTAGGCCTCTTGCTGTAACATGATGGAAAATTTGAAATGGTCAGTTTCAGTGCCAAACCCACCGTTTAAATTAGGGGTATAGAATAAAAGCCTGAGGACTAAACCTCTGTCACTTGCACAAACACCCTTGAATGCTGCTATTGGAGGTACAAGACGCTCTGAGAAATAAGGTAACAAACCTTAATGAAGTGCAGAGTTTAGTTGTCTATAGTTACTAAACATTATTTAAACTGAATTTGAGTAAGTGTATCCTCTGAGTAAATGCATAGCTGTTTTTTATTCCTGAAACTATGCCTGTTAATGGACTACACTATAATAAACTGGATTTTTTTTTCTTTCTGTAAAATATCTAGTTTGAAGTCCATTGTTTTTCCGGAAGATATGATCTTGGTCTCTTCTGCAATGAGAATGTTACCCATTGCATTAATTATTTATCTCCTTTGTACTAGCTGGTTGTGATTTTGAAATCATGTCCCTTCCACCATCAGTAGTAGTGCTGATATTACATTCATGCTTTACATCTCCAGTGTGCTGCTGAAATTATTTTTTCTTGCACAGGGATGTTCCTAGAGTTACTTTTGGAGTGTATCCTGATTTAAGTTGCACTCAAATTTTATCACCTGTTTTACTGCTTCAGCTTCTCTTTTGGTTTCTTGCTTTCCAATCTTTTTTCATTTACTCTTATTCTTCTGAACCATTCCTAACTCTGGTTTTGGATTTTACTTCTTTGGCTCTGATTTAGAGATTTCAAATTCCCTTGGACACTGGGCCTGTTTCTGTCTGGAGGTGAACTCTGGCTAAGCTCATTTCTAGCAGTGATATGGAGATGTGACTGTCTTGGCACGTAACACAAAGTCAGTACCATAGAGGCAAGAGATCAAATGGAACCTATTCTGCATTATGGTGGACTACCTAGAAGATGGTATGTTTTTAATTATAATGACCACAGGCTTAAAATTAAAAAAAAATATTTCATTGCTCTGCCAATAAAGTAAAATAATTTAATTTTTCCAACAAAAGAGAATGTTTTTCCTTGCAGCAATTCTTCATTTTCTGTGGCTGCGAATAAAGACCCGTAATGTCTCCTCATGCTGTAAAATAACATCTGGATCAGACTTCTAGCGTTATGCAGCTCTCATGAATGTGACAGAGGTGGCAGCTGACCATTACTCTGTGGTTTCCTAAAGGTTAAAGTAAAAGCCAAGGAAGAAGTGCTGTGCCCATTAAGTTAAATGCTCCCATTTGCTCCCTCTCTTTGACCCAAAGGCTGTCGAATTATTGCATGCATAGCAGAACCAGTACCATGGGAAGGATTCTGGGTGCTCCTGTGGCTCCAGAATAGTCTGGAATTTAGAGCAGGCTCCTGGGAATTAGGAGACATGGGTTTAAAACTCATCTGACTGAGTAATATTAATAATTAAAGTTTAATATTTAAACTGGGAGGAGCCTCTAGGTTGCTGGTTATATCTTATTCTTGGTTTTTTTGGGCCGAGTCGACAGTTAAATATGGGTCTCTGACATCCTAGGTGAATACTCCATTAGGATTTGTATAAAAAAGGGAACTCCTAATTTTAAAACAAAGCTGCATTTTGTGAAGAGGATAGGTCGTTAGATGTGCTTGAAGACTGTCTTCCTGGCTGACTCCCTCAGAGATTTCAGGAAACAGCCAGTCAAGGCGGGTCCCAATCAGGTTTAGCTCTGGCATAAGGAACTTGCTTCTGGACTTCTGCAGAAGTTGGACATCTCCAAGGTTAGGTGGCAACTGAAAAGAGGTTTGAGATTTACAATTCGAGGAAGGGCAAGATCAAGGTTGCTGGTAGGAAAGAGGCAACCACTCAGGAAAGCATCCGGATATAGTGGGAGGGCATCAATTTTTGAGTATTTGTTCTCTTAACATCTGCACAAATGTCTAGGTAAGATACTTATTTGCTCAAAATATTGTGATGTTATTCCCTAAAATCTAAACTCTTATTTATAGCTTATTTAGGGGAAAAAACATCAAATATGTTTTGAAGTCTGCCAGTAGCAGATGTGAAGCTTACAATCTCTAATATGGAAAAAACCCCCATGAATTAAGTGCACAATAAAAAAAGCTTAAGAAAAGATGCTTCTAGAAACTTTTCTACTTGAAACCTTTTCTTTGTTTGGGTGTAATATCTATGGATCACCTATTTCTCTTATATTAGCCAAGAGGCAGTGAATAGCAGTTCCTATTTCTTGGTAGTTCTACTTCAAAGCCTGATGATAACATCCCTCACAATTTCTGTTAAGGAGACTAAGTAGTTAGAACTTTATCCTGTATCACCGTTATGTAACTTATTAAGAAAAAGAAAAGAGGAAGAAAGTTTTCAGCGTGAAAGGAGGTTGATGGGTTAGCACAAGAATCTATGTTAGGACTGTCGTTATTGAATTATTTTATTAATAACCTTCTGGTTGAGAGAGTGAACAATGCAGTACAGCAAAACTGGTGGATGACAGTTATTTTAGGTTAGTCAAAAAAACTAAAGATGAGTATGATGAAGTTCATGCGGTCCTAAGAAAGCTAGCCAGTTGAGTCTTACAGTAACTCATTAAATGCAGAGTAAATGCTTGGAAAGAATAATCTGTGTTAAAAAGATCTGTACCCATTAAGGTGACCATCCAGATGTCACTGTGGTCAATGTATGTAAAAGATTAAAAGCAAACAGTATTTTAGGATAGGATAGAGAGTGCTATTAAAAGCATTATGATGCCATAACATTAAATCAGTGGTGAATACGGAGTTGTGTTTAGAGTACTGTGTTCACTTTGAGTTACTTCATTTCCAAAAGGCTAGAGCAGAAATACCAACATGTTCCAGAAAAGAAAAAAATGGTTTACATTGGAAACCATTTAATCTTTGAGGGCACCGTGGGTGGGCAGAACTAGCTATTGTCTCTGGGAGCTCTGGAGTTCTGTTTGTGACTCTGCCACTGAATGACTGTAACTTCGAGCTAGCCACATCATCTCTCTGTGCCTGTTTCACTTCCTACCATCTTTTTGTCTTTTCTATTCAGTTCAGTGGGGCATAATCTCTTACTAGCTGGAAGTTGAAATTAGACCGGTTTAGACAAGAAATAGGGCATGTATGTGACATTGAATTAAGTAGCTAAGGTCTGTGAAGGATTCTCTACTACAGAATTTATGTATGTTTTTCTAAATGAGAGAAACTAGCTCAAGAAAAGTAATTCAAACAAAGCTTATGGCTTGTTACGTAGAAGGTCTGACTAGAAGATCACAAATCATCATTTCTGGCCTTAAAATCTATGAAGTAGGAAGGAATTCAAAGGGGGGGAAAGCTCAAGGGTGTACATGGTTTCTAAAATAGACAATTATTAAATGTCTACTAGCAAAGTATCTTGATGGAAAAGGAAGTTACGAAGTATAGCAAGAGCCCATTCCACTATGGCTACAGTGACAGCTCCTTGATGACCTGAAAACCAAAAAGAAATTTTACAGGAAGTGGAAAAAAAAGACACGTTGCTTAGGATCAATATAAAAGAATAGTAAAAGCACAGAGGGACACAATCAGAAAAAATGAGGTGCTAAATGGGTTAAAACTAGCAAGTAATGCAAATACATATGAGTAAACAAAGGAAAGTATGGGGCTATTCCTTAACAGGGAAGACAAGCAAATAATAGGTGACACAGAAGAGACTTAACTGTTCATATTTCTTTCGCTTCAGTCTTCACAAAAAAGGTTAATTGTAACAAAGTACTTAACATAGTTATTTTAATAAAGGGCATGGGACACAGGTCAGAGTACCAAAGGAATAGATTAAAGATCTTGATATTATATGTATTTAAGTCAGTTGAATCTGAGGAAATTTACCCTAAAGTACTAAAGAAATTTGTGAATGGCACCAAGCTGGGAGGAGATTCTATTGTTTTGGAGAAAAAATGATTAGAGTTAAAAATAAAATGAATTGGAGAAATGGTCTGAAATCAATAAAATGAAATTTAAATAAGACAAGTGCAAAGCAGTACACTTACGAAGGAAACATCTATTGCACAGGTAGAAAATAGAGAATAAATAGCTAAGCAGGAGAACTGCAAAAGAAATTTAGAGGGTCTAATGCTGCACAAAATCATATGAGTTAAGAACTAACTGCTGCTGTAGAAAAGACATATGTCATCCTTGGATATATATGTTGACTGTGAGACATAGGGTTTCTGTGCTTTGCTCAGTGCTGTTTAGGTTTCCCCCGGAGACTTCTGTGTCTCGGTTTCAGCACCAGACTTTTAGAAAAATGTGGATAAATTGGAGAAATCCTAGAGGAGAGCAACAAGAATGTTAAAAGGTTTAGAAAACATGGCCTGTGGGGAAAACTTGAAGGAACTGGTTTATTTATGTCTAGAAAAGATATGACTCAATGGAGATATGGCATCAGTGTTCAAATAACGTAGGTCATCATAATGTAAAGGTCATCATAAATAGGACATCGGTCTTGTTCTTCGTGTCTACTATGGGTGGGACAAGAAGTCATTTGTTTCATTTGCAGCAAAGAAGATCCTATTTATAAGAGTAGTGCATGCACTACAATGCGGGCACTAGCTAGGGAGGTCATGGAATGTTCTTTTTCAGGATTTTTAAGGTTAGAAAAACATCTGGTTGGGATGATCTTTAATTCACCCCAAGAACAAGAGCTGGATTAGATGGGCTTCTGAGGCCCCTTCCAGCCCTCTATTCCTGTTTTTATGGATTTCTGTGTGTTTGCACAGTACCTAGCCCAATGTAACCCTGATCTTAGTTGGAATCTGTAGGTACTACTGTAATATTAACCACCTTCCAGAAGCCTTTATTGTACTTTTTTGTATTGGAATAGGAACGAGCAGCCTCTCCAATACAGGTTTGAGGAGATTTTCAAATGAATATTTTTCCAGAGAGACTAAAAATATTTGGACTAATTTTAGTTGGGAGGTGATTAATGAAAGGTGATAGGGTAAAGAAATATGAAACATTGAAAGGCACACAGAACATCAGTCACCTTTATTTACCCTTTCCTACAACGCAAGTTGAAGGGTTTAAGAAACCATACAATTAAGTGATGTTAGGATGAGGTTATTTTTACGCATTACATAATTAGCCAGCAGAGTTCACCGCTGTAAGATACTGAGGCAAAGAATTTAATAGGAAAAGGACTAAAAAACCTTTTCTCAGTATAATACAATTAAACCATTACATTCTATATTGTTTAGAAACTTTGTAATCTAAATACCTGTTGTCTGAGTTCAAGGACAAGTGCTGCATATTATTGCATAGTTCTCCATTGCAGAAGTTTCATCTGAAGCATTTCATGGTAGATATAAACTGTGAAAGCTGGGATAGTGAAATAATGTGATCTGGTATAATTTATACATTTATAGCCAAAATGGATCAGCATGACCATATTATTTGACTTCTAGGATAACACAGACTCAAGAAGTTCATAAAATAATTCCCATATTGTGCTTAATAACTTGTGGTTGCCTAGAGCCTACCTTAGATTCTCTTCCAATGTGTTCCATGCTAATTATATTTTTTCTTTTCAAGCCATGCATCCTTCATTGCAGTTCAAACTGGGATCCAGCATTTAACACTCTCGCTGAATAATAACCCTTTTGTTGTGGAGTAGCTTTTCTGTTTTATACATTGTTTGGATTACGCTCTGTCCTTGGATGCCCACACATAGCTCCTTCTGAAGTCAATGAGGCCCTGTACACATAGCCAGGGGGGCTGTATGTGTCAGTTCCTCAAGGATTATATCCAAAACAAGTTCAGTGACCTTTTGAAAGAGCTCTTTATAAGGTAATGCAGCTTTATTGCCAAAGGCATTTTAATTTTATAGGAAGACAGTTCTCTTGTTTCACTGTAGAGCTTACTAATAGCATGTTCAGTATTGAGGAAAAACTGGAAATCTAAGTTTTACAAAGATGTGGCACACTGGTCATCAGCACATTGAAGGCTGGTCTTTTGATAGAATGGCTGTCTCAGCTTCCTGGCAAACATCAGTTATGGCTAATATGCAACTTATTATTTTCATGCTGAGTTTAGACCCATATGTGTGAAGGGCACTAATGATCAAAATGTAGGATGCACAAAATATAACATGCTGGTTCTGCAGTCACATGCTGTTTGGGCAATGCCCTAATCACCAAAGGAAACCCTGAAGATGAAATTGCTTTCTCACACGTGTGCAATTGTAACCCACTGGGGAGAATGTGTTAGAAATCTCCATCTGTTTTTGTCCATAGAGGTTGTAAACTATTCCTGTCCCTGTTTTCAGAGCTTTGGCTCAAGCTGTTGCAGCTTATGTTTCTTGCTTGGGAGGTTCTTGGTTCAGTCCCTGGTGTGTCAGCAAAGAAGGTGAATTCTAACTTGTCATGCCAATGAGACAGCACAGGAATTATCACCTCCTTGCATGGTGGATCTAGGATTTTTGAAAAGGGGGGTTCAGATACTTTGGTGCATCATCACATATTACAGAACACACATTTTCCTCCAGTTAAAGAGAAACTAGAATATTTAATAATCTGGTAGGGTCTCAGTGCTATCTTTGGCTATGCCTCAATATAAGGATGATGTCTGCCCTGGGCGGGGTGGGGGGAGGATTATTGGTCATTTTTAAGATGGCTGAAGAGTCCAATCTACACTCTGAAAGTTTTTCCACAGATATGACAGGTGGTACTGGGGGGGGGAGGGGGGGCACAGCTGTTGGCCAGGATGTTGTGCGCTTTGTTTCCTCCTCTGCCGTTTCTCGGCTTCCTGAGCAATAAGGTTCTATTCAAAATGGACTGTAGTTTGATGTATGGTGCAGCGCCACTGAGACCTGTTACCAGTCAGCACTTCCCAGTTTGTAAGGTTGATAAGACCCTTCTTAAGGTATACTTTCAGGGTATCCTTGTAGCACTTCCTCAATCCTCCAGGGGTCTTCTTACCATGACAAAGTTGAGAGAAGAGGACTTGCTTTGGGAGACAAGTGTCAGCCATCCACACACAGTGGCCTGCCCAGTGCAGTTGATGTTTCATGATCTTGGCCTCAATGCTGGTTACATTAACTGCAGAGAGGATGCTGGCGTTGGTGCAGTGGTTTTCCCATCTAATGCAAAGGATCTTTCTGAGATAATGCTGGTGGAACCATTCCAGCTGCTTAAGATGGCTTTGATATGTCACCCATGTCTCACACCTGTAGAAGAGTGTGTGGATAACCATTGCATTGTAGACCAGGTTCTTAGTTTCCATCTGCAGATCTCAGTTGGCAGAGACATGGCAAAGCAGCTTTCCAAAAGATATGCTGGCACAGTGAGTCCTATGTTTGATTTCTATATTAAGATTAACTGACTGGGAGAGGTGACTGCCAATGTATGGGAAATGCTTGGCATTTTCCAGGGGTTATCCACCAGTGGTAATTTGTGGGAGGAGTGGGGTAGCTTTTGCTGGGGCAGGCTGATGGAACATCTTGGTCTTCCCAAAATGGTAGGCTTGCTGGCAGCAGCCCAGCTGGCCAGCTTGAAAGGGGCTCTGGATGATTGGTGGGGCATTCCCACCAATCAGGTAATAGCTGGGGAGAGGCTTGCCCTGCCCCTACCTGTGGTGCGGTGAAGAGCACGGACCTAGGTGAGGACTACACCCCCCTCTCCATGATTGGTCCACTTGCAATCTGGGGGTGGAGCCTCCAGAGGGGATAAAAGAGAAATGTGCCCAGCACCTGGGCAGCTGCATTGAGGGACAGTGAAGAAGGTGGGTGAAGAAGAGCTGGCAGAGCTGGCCAGCAGGGTGGAGCTGTTGTCCTGAAGAGCCTGAAGAATCCCCTTTGCTAGACGGAAGCAGCAGGTGGCCATGTTCCCCAGCCCTGCTGTGAGGCAGTGTGGTGAATGGTGGACACCCGGTCTGGGAGTGGACCAAGACCCTGGGAGCTGCTCGAGGTGACTCGGTTCTCCAACCTCTGGCATGAGGCAAGGCAGTTGGTGCATGGCTGATACACAGAGGGTCCAGGAATGGACCAAGGCCCTGGGAGCTGCACAAGGCAGCTTGAGTCTCCAACCTCTGGCATGCAGCCAGCACCTGGTACACGGGGAATCCAGGAGCGGACTGAGACCCTAGTGCTGCACAAGGTGGCTCAGGTCTCCAACCCCTGGCATAAAGTAGAACCACTGGTGCACAGAATGCACAGGGCCCTGAGGGGGCTGGCGGTCAGGAGAGCCCAAGACAGCTGAGGGCCCCCCCTCATCGAGGGAGGAGACACCTCACCTGGAGAGATGAGAACAGCCTCACTGAGCCTTGGAGATGTGAGTTGCCAGGGAAGAGGGCTCTCACAGGGGAAGAGGGATCTCCTAAGGTTAGTTGAGGGTTATCCAGGCTGGGATTGCAGAGGGCCTGAAGGGTGCTAGGGATCTTTTCCCTCTTCTTATCTTTAGGCTCCTGTTGCTCTAAGATAACATGGGTTATGTTTCCGGTGTCAGTTTGTGTACCCAATCCCTGCTGTCATATTTTGTGAGCCCTGCACCTTATAATTTGTTAACTTGTGCCTCATGCTAGTAGATTAGTATTTTATTAGAGCATAAGATTGCATGATCGTTTAAGGAGGCTCCTGTCTTGACCTTCTTGATCCTATCCCCATGTATATAGTATCTGCAGTAACTTGTATATAAACTGTCTATGACTCTTATGTTTTATTTGTAAATATGTTTATGTGATAACTTTTATATAATATTAAATTTGTACATAGTTAAGTTTTATTGAGTGTCCTGGCCTGGCTCTATAGGGGAAGGAAGGAACAGCATGCAATAGGCAATTCAGCTCACCTTCCCTGCAAACATTCCTTTCAATTGGAGAAGGAAGTACATAATAGGGTACTACCTGGGCTACACCAATATTAAAGGAGAGTCCCAGACTATAGTAGGCACCTGAAAAAAGGTTAAGGGTGGACTGCAGATTGGTTTCAGTGTGCATGAGGATAACATAGTTGTCAGTGTACTGAAAGTTAGTGATGCCAGTCTTGATAACTTTTGTTTTGCTCTGAAGGTGCTGCAGATTGAAAAGCTGATCCATTCAATACTTAATCCCAATTCTGGGAGGAAGCTAGTCATGGATGAGAATCAAAATCACAGCAAGCTACATGGAGAAAAGGGTTGGGGTGATGATGCAGCCCTGTTTGACACCAGTACAAATGGTAAATGGGTCTGTCTCTGATTCACTGCAAAAGACTGTGGCAGTCATTCCTTCATGGAGTAGCTGATGCTGATGAACTTCAATGGACAACCAAACCTAGCCAGCAACTTCCACAAGGTTTGAGTTGAAGGCCTTGGTCAATGAATGCCATAAACAGCTACTGGTTTTGCTCACTACAGTTCTCCTAGATCTGTTGTGTAAAAAAAATCATGTTGGTGGTACCCATGATGATCTAAAGCCACACTGTGATTCTGGAAGGACAGGCAAGAGGGAGGAGGCAATTAAAAAAGATGCAGGTAAGAATCTTACTGGCAATGGAGAGGAGGTCAATGCCTTGGTAGTTACAGCACACTGACTTGTCCCCTTTCTTGAAGATGATCACGATGTTGGCATTCTTTAAGTCAGGTGGAACTTCTTCATTAATCCATATTTTGATGAGAAGTTGGTGAAGTTTTTGTGCTAGCACTGTTCCACTAGCTTTGAAGATCTCTGAGGGAATGCCCTCTGGTCCTGGCCCCTTATTGTACTTGGTCTGAGTGATGGCACACCAGACTTCCTTGAAGGATGGGGGATGAGCAAGAGAGTTTGTTACTGGGTGTTGAGGGATGGACTCCATGATGACAGCTGAGACCTCAGATTCTTGGTTGTTGGGAAGCTGGTGCACAAGTGACAACCACATGAACTTGACAAGATGGAGCCCTGACCCCAGTGGCAAAGACACCCAAGACAACCAGAGTTCTTCATCCTGCTGCAGTCTTCATCTGCCTTCACATCCTCATAGAACCAGAAGATCCTCAAGTATGCCTTCTGCCACTGGGGTCTTCAGGAGTTCGGACCATGCTTAGTTTGGGACCTCACCTCAAACCTGTTTTCCAGGAGAGACCCTACCAGAAGTACAAGACTCCAGATGATGTATCTCTGAGTGTTACTGAAACACATAAGCCTCTCCAAGGTTACGGTCCAAGGACAGGTAAGGGTATTATATTATTTAGTTTAAGATCAAAGCAAAAACTAATATAACTTTAATGGAATGTGCACTAATATTCTAGCTAATATATAAAGTTTGAAAAACACAGCAAACTAGGCAAAAATCAAAATATATTGTTTTATTAATACTGTCATCATTATCATTAAATGCACATCAAGAGAAACTTTGCGTTAAATGCACATCTTTCATTCAGATTTGTAAAATAAAACCTAGCTTTCTTAAGCATCTTGACAGTGAACCCTGCCAATCATGTCCACACCTGAGTTTGTTTACCTGAGTTTAGTATTACCTTTAGCTAGAACTAAAAATAGTTTGCAGGGCTGTGAAATAAATGAGAGATAACCAGGAATGGCTAATAGACAGCAAAATTGCAGAAGAAAGGATGACTTAATTAATGGAACCTCAAGACCATTCAAGAAGAGAAAGGGTCCTTAACACCTGTGGAGTAAAGAGAGATTAGTAGGAATTGATTACATTATTAAGTGCCATACAGTCAGTTGACCTCCTCAATACTGCCTGAATAGAAATACAACTACCGACCCACATAGTTGGTTTTAAAGTAGCACCCCAAGGCCCCTTTTGGGTGGAGTATTTCCCTGGGCCTTTTGTGCAAGTTGGCTGTCTCCTTTATAATGCTCGAGCAACATATAGGGGATGAAGCATAATCGAAAATGTGGGTTCATGACCCAATCTTTGCTTTTCTGGGGTTGTCTAATCAGAGTCCTGGATTGAAAAGGTGCATGTGTAGAAAAAGCGAGATCAAGACAGGCCAGCAAGCCAGGGAGAGGCGGAAATATCTTGGATTTACAACATCTGGGAGCATGAATGGTGCATGCCCGTGGAGGCTGGGGGGGCATGGCTGCTCCAGCAGTGGCGGAAGCACAGTGGCGGCAGTCCAGCAGCAGGGAATGGGAGCAGTTGCCGAGGGGAGAGTGGTAAGTGCTGACCATGGGTTGGCAACCACCCTCAGGTGCTGATGGCAGCGTCGGCGTAGGCCAGAAGTGATCAGGGACTGCCTGCAGATGCCTGCACCACCGCTGCTGACTTTTTGCAGGGGGTGCATTCTCATGATCAGGGGGTGCATGTGCACCCACATTCACTCCCTACGTGTCACCCCTGCCTGGAAGGGTAACTAAGTTCATGTCTTCTGAGCCCGACAGAATGCTATGTTAGCAATGTGTCTCCTTCCAAGCATTTGGTGAGAACTATCTGGCAAATATAATACATGTGACAGTGGTTGCAGTAATCACCAGGTTTAGTAAACACAGGCATACATAAGTAAGAACTGAACATTGCAGACCCTTTGTCCCTCTCTAACGTACTACAGTACTCCCTTACTGAGGAACCATCTCCCAATTTCCAAATTTTCTAAATTAGGGAACATCTCTAAACTAAAACATTTATGACTACAGTGGTTACCAGTGAGAACTAACATTCCCTGCACTGCCAACCAGCATTGTCTTCCCAGTGTTAAATTTAATACTGTATGCCTCACAATTAAAGCAGGAATAATTTCAACACATATTACAGATATTACAGGATCATTAGTACTGTTTGCTGTATGAGTGTTGCTAAATCTTGACAGGCTACTTATGTGTGAGGGGTTCAGAGTGTAGAAACAGGGTCTACAGAAATGAGGACTTGGATATAAGAGTATTTAAAGTTGTTTTTTTCCCCCCTCATACGTTTATACAGTACCTAGCATCATGAGACTCAACCTGGTGCCTTTAGATGCCACTGAAATATAAACAGTAATAATGATCAGCTAGTCAACAGCAAGGAGAATGCTTCTCCTTTATTAATGGCTGAAAATGGTAGTTTGAGTAGACACAACTATGACTAATCTGTTCTGCTTCCTTAGGAATAGGGTCTCTTTATGGATGATGGACTGGAGACCTAGAATCTTGCATCCTCACTGTTCTAGCATGCAAAACAACACATCATAAGCCTCAGAAGGTAATGCTGCATTCTCATATCTGATTCTTTCCTTAATGGCCTAATTTTGAACCCTATAGTCAATATTTACTCAAACAAGTATGAGTATAAGACCACTTGTGTGAAATGATGGCATGAAAGGATGTGTCTTTCCAAACTGAAGAGCCAGAGTTTAGGCCTGGATTGTGAGTTTGTTATTAACAATAGGCAGACAAGGTTCTTTGGGTAATTTTGCCTTTCCCTAAATCCCCCCACCCTTCATATCAGTCCAGAGTTATTCTGCAGTTATTTCTGTACCTTTAAAATAAAATCTGAAACTTTTCAATATAGTATTCAGAACAGCTGCTACATTTCACTCCAAGGTAGTTGCATTTCAGTGAGAATGAATGGTGCTACAGGTCATTCCACTCTTAAGCAACCTGGGATATTTTAGAATGAAAGGCCCTTAGATAAATGTATGGTATATTTGCAGATGCTGAGCCAGGCAATCTGGTATGCCTCTGTGGTCCCAAACCATGCAGGGAACTGAGGAGTTATAACTGCTCCATCATATTGCCTACTGCTCTTCTTTTGCTTGATTGTGAAGAGCCTCATCATAGGTCAGAAGAGAGTGGATCAGGGTCAGGAGAGACAAATGGAGGAATAAGCCTCCAACATAGTGTCATGGCCCCCAGGCTGTGGAAATGATTCTGTATAATAAATCCTTGTTATTATCTTCCACTGACAGTCATCTCTTCATACACTGGAAACCCCTCTAACTATAAAGAGGTTGTTTGCCAGCAGGGACCACCTGGAAAAGAGAGCCTGTTTGACCTTTGTACAATTTGCCTTGGATATAACCTAGAAAGATGCCTACAGATCTCAGGTCTTTCATGGGCTTGGGTAGAATTGCTCTTCCCACTACAGGTGCGGAAACTCTCTTCTCAACAGGGTCATTAGGAGGCAGTTGAATTACAGCCCTTGAAAAATTCCATCCTTTCCTCTAGTTTCATCTGTGGAGTGGGTGTTGTATCTCTTTGATGGTAACTTTGGAGAAATTGAGTGGAGTCATTTATTCAGCTGTAATTCCAAAAAATGTGATTTCCTTAAAGTCACATGGACTAAATAATATAAAAATAGCTTGAGAAAATGTACCCCAGACTTTTACTAAATACATTAAAGCCAACAAATATGCAGAAGGATGCATTCTAAATAAGATCTTACATGTCTAGACAAATGGAACAGAGCAAGAATGTATAGGACAGATAAATAATGAGTGTAGTCAATATTGATGCATTAACTGTAAATTGGGAAAAATAAAGCATGAGTTATATAGGAGCTCTCAAATGTTATAACTTAGCTGGTAAAAAAAAAAGAACAAAAACCACAACAGCTACCTGTCATCTCTTTATCACAGTAATTCTCACCAGGATGCTGAGGGAAGGGTGAGGAAATAAGTGAGGTATGGGAAGATAAGCAGCAGATAAGCCCAGGCTCAGGCCCCCCTGCAAATAGGTAAGCACTATAATATATGCATTGGTTTTTGAAATTGGGAGCCACTCAATTCACAAAAGTTATGGAGAGGTCTTGTGTCTATTGACGGGTGCCTTGAGTCCAAAGAGGTTGAGAACCGTTGCTCTAGCAAAAACAGTTCAGGTTATCATTTTATGGAGATTTCAAGAATATCAGGGATGTACTTGGTAGCCGTGTTGTTCTAAGACAAAGAAATACAAAAATCTAAATCAGTTTCTTAAATGAAATACAAAAATCTAGAACTCTTGGTTCCTAAATGGTACCTTTTAGTAGACTAACTAATAAATAAATAATTAGTTGGTCTAATAAAAGGTATCATTTCAGAACCAACAGTTCCAGATTTTTGTATTTCATTTAAGAATATCAGAGGATTCCAGTAGAGGGCAATATTGCTTCATTGGATTTGGCTTCAAACAGTTTCATCAGCAGGAGGCAAATATACAAAGCAATGATCAAAGCCTCAAGAAAACAAATAAGGCCCCAACCCTGCCGAACGCTTGTGTTGAAACTTATGCACAGGAATAAGTGCATGCATCAGTGCTCACAGGATCTAGGCCCAAATAACCTAATGCAAAGTAAAGCCCAAACACATTTTCCTGAATAAAAGTACTTCAATGGAACTTAAAAGTTTGAATTAAAATTTTATGTGTGCCCTTTAAGTGCTTTTCTGGATGACAGTCAATTTCCTGGGCTGTCATTTCTTGACTGTTGCTAAATGTATTCTGTTTGTTCAAACTTCCTGTTATTGATGAGAGGCCATTCTAGTTGCTTCACACTGCAGTGTGACCACAAACCAGTAGACATAACCGAGTTAATTTTCAAATGAGCAGTGCACTCTAGGAGTGTGGAGCTAAGTGCAGGCCACAAGGGCTACCTGGGCATCTGGGGAAATGTTTTGATGGCTGGCCTGCTGAGCCTGAGTTAGCTTTGTTATGAGCTGCAGTCACACCCTTCAATGTCATGTAGAAACACCCTTCAGTTCACATAAGGCCTCACACCCTTCAGTTCACATAAGGCCTCACTTGCATTTTCTTCTTAGTGGACAAGGTCATACAGGACTGTTTCATTTTTCAACAATGAATATATGTAGAATGGCTGATACAACTAGTTTTGTGTCCAACTTTGGAGCAGATGACAATTCCTGGTTTCCTTTAGCAATTCAGGGGACTTCAGTTTTCTCAATGAAGGCAACTCAGGATTTTTATTAAACTGGATATGATTATTCCATGCTTTGCTCTCTTGCTTGCAGCAACTGAAAATAAGGAAACACAAGATTTCATTCTTTGGGCCAGTAAAGGCTAGCACAGCTCTGTATCCATGGTCATCCATCTGTAAAGCCTGGTTTATAAGGCAGATGGTTTTTCCTTGTATATAATCCAACAAATATTGTTTATGACAAAGGAATGCTTCCTCCTCCTCTATGGATATTCAAGTTAGATTCTCAGCTCATCTACTTAGCCACCCATGGCTCATGGTAATCTTAAACTCTTCTGCAAATTGTAAGGAATTAAGAGAGTTTCACTAGTTTAAGGAGAGCAAGCACACGAGGACTCCTTTGAGTCTTAATTAAAACCTGACTTTTTATTTTAGCTTTCACTCAGGGAAAATTATTTTTTTGTTGTCAATGTTGGAGGCTTCTTGTTCCATACTTTGTTCCCATTAAATACTTATACCAGAATATTCCATCACTGCAGGCAGAATCATTGGTCAAAACTGTTGTTGTTATCTTCTATTCTGTTCTAACTTTGCTAGCTGTATATATATATAACCTGGGTGGTATGCAGAAAGGTACCTCCTCTCCAGTCGAAAGGATGTCATCTGGTCGGTACCTGTATGCTGTGGGGAGTGTGGCTGTCTAGCTGCAGGCCAGCTCACCTCCTTCCCCATAGAGCCAAGCAGAGCAGATACTCAAGATACCCAGTGATATTTAATTATGTACAGGTTTAAAGATACAAAATAATATAAAACTTATAACCATAAACTTACATACTTATATCTATAGGCATATGTACATACACATGTACATAGGTTATTTACAAATATAGGTTTACACAGGCAATAGCTCTTTTCCACCCTGAACTCAAGCATAGGCCTAATTTCCTGTGGCTTTTGGGTTAGCCTGCAGGCCCTGCCCTTCATCAGGGCCCTCCAGGCTGCAGGGCATGGAGGTTAGCCAACAGACCAATGACAAGAAAAACAGGCAGTGATGGGTCAATAATTAAACATGTGTAATAAGGTTACATCAAATAAAACATACATACCTAAAGATAATCAATACAACCCAATGGCAGGAATACCTGACAGTATACGACAATATATAACATACACAATCAGGTTATATCAAATAGAACACATATGCATAAAATAACTAATACAATAAATACAAATACGGGACAGCTGATTATCCTCTTCTAATGCAACAATAAAGACACAGGGTAATAACAGAGTCCCAGCAGCATGAAAAAAGAAACAGAACCCAACAGTGGCACAGCAGCTGTGCCCAAAGAAGCAACAACCTAAGCAGGGACCCTGTCACCTAATAAAACACCATTACCCTCTCAAGGTTCCTCAGCTAGGCAGGGCCCTAAACCAGGGAACCCCCATAACAAAGGGGAGCCCTGGATTCCTCTTTATGTCCAAGGGTGAACTGTCCTCTCCTGTCAGGGGCTTCCCCTCAGCCACCTGCAGTGGGGAGGTCCCCCTCTTCCCTGTGAGAATCTCTTTCCCTGGTGACTCACGACTCCCACAGCTTTTGAAGGGTTGGGCTCGTCTCCAGCGTTGTGTGGGGGGTGAGGCATTCCTTCCCCACCTCTCTGGGGTGGTCAACCCGTGCCCCTCCCAGCGAGAAGGTCTGAGCTGCAGCTCTTCCAGCCTGTCTGCCCGCTTTCCGCCCCATGTACTGCCCCATGCACTGAAGAAGCACCTGCCTTGGGCGGAGGGGGGTGGGGTGGGGAAAGGCCACGCTGCCTCACGCAGCCCTGGCGTTCTGTCAGCTCTAGGGCCCCGTGCACCGCTCCGTACACTGATGGCCCAGCAGGATCGGGGACCTGTGCCTCTCTGTGCAGTCATCACAGCTTTCTCTGAGGTGGGGCTGGGATGCAGCCACTTGCTGCTTCCTAGCCAATGAAGACATTTTCTGGGAGCTTCTGGGGCAACTGCTCTGCCCTGCTGGTCAGCTATACCAGTTCTTTGTCAGCCCTCTTCGTTGTCCCATTGTCGAAGCTGCCCATGTGCTGGGCACATGGATTTCCAGAGGCTTTGACCCCAGGTTCAAAACAGGCCAATGGGAAAGCCTGAGGGGTTAGTTCTCTTTCAGGTCCTCTTCTTTACTTCGCCCCTGGGTCAGGGTGGGGAAGCCTGCCTCCTGCCTTCTCCTGATTGGTGGAAATGCCCCACCAATTGGCCTGAGCCAATTTCAAGCTCAAGGCATCAAGCCGAGCTACTGGTGAGCCCACCGGCCAGCCTGCCACATGTATGTGTTATGTATAAATCAACATCCAGTCCAGTTTGGGAGGATAGGAGGATTCAGGAGTTGATGGATGCTACAGATGTTTCATGAAGAGCTTTGCCAAGAGCTGAACTTAGAAAAACAGTGAGATAGACTAAAATACAGACTGCCAGGAGGTTTTCTGGTTCTTGTGGTAAGGCTTTGGTGAGAAGTTGCCAGATAACACCTCGTGGTTCAAGTTGTAAGGGAATGCTGTCAGCCAGGGCTTGGGTGCCCCTCCCAGGATGAGGATGACTGTGCACACCAGTCAGGGAAAGAAGTGCCAGAATACTACAAATCCTTTAACCTAGAAGACCTTGTCTTGCTCTAGGCCATTACAAAGAAATGTGGGAGCTTCCCTTTTCACTGTGTACCTAGTCAACAAAGTGCTCTGTTACATTAAGCACATTGGAACAATGATGGGCGTTGAGGCTAACCAACTGCACTTTCACTATGAAATTCACATCTGGGTGAAGCAACTCTGAATCAGAAGCTGTCTCCAAGCTTCCAACAATGCTTGAAACAGAAATGCTTGATGAGTGTGAAGAAGTACAAACATTATGATTTGCAATGTCTATCAGCTAGTGTTGTAGAAGCAGGTTATCAAGTCCTTAAAGTCTCCTTGAGGCTGGCGAGAAGCCCATTGGAGGCCTGGAAAGACTAAGACTTCTGGATCAAGATTCAGGTGTTGCTCTGTTTATTATATAAATGTTAAATATTATCCTGGCTGTTAAATATTATCCACACTTTGCCACTAACCTGAGAAGTCTGCCTCAGAAGCTGGAGCAAGGGTGCCCATCTACACATGGATAGAAGATCAGTATGCTAAGTTAAGAGATCATGGAACAAGCGTGGAAGACCCCTGGATCACATTGCCTCAAGAGCAGCTGATATGATTCTGCAAGCCCATCATAAGGCTCAAGTCATCTGTAGTCAAACCTTGGCCTTTGTTGGGGGTAATATTCCTCCTCCCCAGAGAAAATCTGTTGGTCTGCTAGCCAATATCCTGTGGCTGTTGTGGCTCTACAAAAGGGAGATAATCTTCGTTGGCACTCTGGCTGGTGCTTGGGCAGTCAGCTGGCTCTAAGGGGAGGATGGGGGAAAAGAGGGGCTGGGGATGACACCGTCACAGCATAGGGAGTTTGACTTGTGCACCAAGATGGTGAGAAAACAGCTTTTCCAAGCCACAAGTATCAGAATGTGGCTCTCAGTGAGTTTGCAGTACAATCAAACATCAGTGACTGCAGCAAAGGAATAGTTCTTGTTTGCAGTGGTGAGAAGGATCAAGCATGGTACTATTGAAAGTATTAATTAGGTCAGCAACTATAAATTTATTTTTAGAGCTGGGAAGTGGAAACATGGTCTTATCACTGGTGAATATGTGCAATGTCCTTGACAGGAACTTAGGCCTCTGCCTTCTTTGACAATAGCCCTATGTTGTTAAGAACAGTGTCCATTTGGGGGGTAACTTTCTGCCTCTACAAAGTGCGTGAGTGCTCATCTTGTAGTACGTGGGGTGAGACCAGGGATTCCCTCAGTCAATCTGAGGGAACTTCCATTGGACAGACTATTGTGCAGAAAACAACATCAATTTTTTTCTTAGGAACACCTGTGTCAGTGACCTCCCAGCCATTATAGACTCCCTCTGCTGCTGAATTGCTACCTCATTTGAATATTTTTCCTAACATGTATTTCTACTGCTAGCATTTTAGATTAGGCAGAATCTAATTGGTGCAGCTGTAATGTAGCTATTTTAGAATTAGCTGCAACTTCTCCTCTCTCAGTTGGTATGTATGCCTGGTGATTTCCTTCATATTCAAATTTCATTTAGCTGGCAAAGAGAGGCATTTTAAATCATATATTTGGCTAGTGATGTATTTCTGAGCTTAATTTGCAAACTCCATCATATTTTAGGTAATCTAGCAAACCTGTCTAGTATTGATAGTATCATATGTAATTGTAAAGTTGCTGTTGTGAATCGTATCAAATTATTCCTGGCTATATTATACAGCATTTTATGGAACCTCATTCATAACAAGATATAACAAGCCCCTCTCTGAGCACTGAGGGCTAGCTACTTCATCCAGCGGGGTTGCTGGGCTCCCAACTGCCTGGCTCACACCAGGGTGGCCTTCCACATTCTCTTCCCTGCTGGGCACTGGGGGTCTTTCAGCTCACCAGGGCCCTATGCGGGGCTTCGGCCTTCTGGTCTCACACTGGGTGGCTAATCTGAGCAGCTGTCTGCTGCTCACTGCTTATGGATCTTGCCCAGGTCCTGTGCACAGTGGTTGCCAGGCACTTGCTGGGGTCTGCAAGCTTGAGCTGCCTTGCTGTGCTCCTAGGACCTGGACTCCATGCATCAGACTACACACCGTGATGAGCCTGAGGGTCTCATACCCTCCCAGGGCTGCTCTGTGTAGTGGGTTCCGGAACCGTGATGAGCCCGAGGGTCTCACACCCTCCCAGGGATCTTCAGGAGCTCAGGGCTATTTCCCACTGGGGCAGCTCGTCCCCAGCTTTTCTCGCTCCAGTCTTCCTTCTTCAGCTCCCCCGTTGCATCTCTCTGCATGCCAGGCCCGCTGCTCCTTTTATACACTTCAGGGCCTCCACCCCGAAGTTCTCCAGACTTGGCGGGGTGCAGTCTTGAATCAGGTCCAGACTCTTCCAGGAAAGGGTATGGCCTTGCTTACCTTGGCTTGCTTCTGATTGGTGGATGGGCTCCACCAATTGGAATTGCAGAATCTCAAGCCCAGGACTCATCCAGAGCTCAAAAGGTAAGTCTGCTACACTTACCCTGAAAAATATAGTCCTAGGTCCCTGGCATATCAGTAAAGTTTCTAGTTTACTTTTAACTGGACAAAAATATGTGTTGTTTTATATGTGATTCCTCACCTCAACATCTGCACCCCCTTTTCAAAATTCTAGACTGGCCCATGCCAACTGCACGTGATTCCTGGTAAGTGGATGAAATTTCACATTATAGAACAGTATTTCGTTTCGCCTGTTTTCTTTGTGGTCGGAATTCCATCTCTCTGAGTGTGGATTATAGCTGAGTGTTTGCTACATCTGAATTGTGTGCTTATATGAGACTTACTAACAGCATTTTACACGAGTAGGTGAGTAAAAGCTGAACCCCAATCCACTATCTGAAATTCACCTCACTTCACTATATTCAGGATAAAATAATTAGTATACAGTGATCATACTTAGGGTGTTTGAAATATTTTCTGTTTTGCTGGCATATCACATCTGAGTATTGTAGTTACTTTGGAGCACTGAAATTTTTTTTGCCCCAGAAAATGTCCAGGGAACCACGTTATACCAAGAGTTTTAATACAAGAATGAGAGCCTTGCTCAGGAAGGCCCTGTAGCACATGCTTTGGGTTAAGCAGAATTAGTGTCTAGATGATTTCATTCCTTTAAAGGGAAAAGGTTTTAATATATGGGGTGTCATGAATGTGGAACAAGGGAAAATATTTAATTGAAATGTCCTTTAACGTGTTTCTCCTGATAAGACTCCCAGTTGTCATTCCGTGTGTTTGACATTGTGCATTTGCTTTTTTGGGGAATATGTTTGTGTCAGATTTGCACTGGCATTGTGCCACATCAAGTTATCAGTCCTCAGCAGAAATGGGCGAGCTCTTTGGGGCAAGCAATGTATTCCATAAATTTAGCCCTGTTTGTTGTCTATGAATTGTCCATGAACAGATTGATTTTTATTAATGTTTTTGTTTGTTGACTGAAGTTTTGGGCAGATTCATTTCACATGGTAGAGTGCACACAAACTATTTCCTGTGATTTGCTTCAGGTGTTGCCTGTTAGTAATTCACTCAACATACTGTGTAATTGGCCATCTACCTCATGTAGTAGTAATTACTTCTGCCTTGCTTAGGGGAACAAACATTTTATAAAGGGTATTAATATTTTTCTTATGGCTTGATAATAGAATCGTAGAAAAATAGGGCAGGGAGAGATCTAGTTTAATCCCTTGCTCAAAGCAGGCCCCACTCTACCCTTGCCCTGCACTGCCCTGCCCCCTATCTTGCCACACTATCTGGCCTGTAGGGCTCCCCATGGGTCCAGAAATTTGGCAGCAAGGGAGTGTGGCCATTACTCCCTTGCCACCAACTTTTCAGAGCTATGGGGAGCACCTGAATTGTGTGCAGTTCTGGGCTTCACATTTTAAAAAGAGTTGGAGACAGGGTCAAAAGGCAGGCAACAAAGATGAGCATGGGCTTGGAAGGCGAGTCACATGAGGAAAGGCTGAAGGAGCTAGGCATGTTCAGCTTATGGAAAAGGCACTTAAGATGGGACATGATAGCTGTCTTCAAATACTTGAAGGGTTGTCATTAAGAGAGGAGGACACAGACCAATGGCTTGAAGTTGCAGCAAAATAAATTTAGATTGAATATCCAGAAAAACTTCTTTACTGTGAGAATAGTGAGGCAGTGGAATAGCCTGCCTAGGGAAGTTGTGGACTCTCCACATCACTGGAGGTGTTCAAGAAGAGGTTGGACAGCCACGGTTGGAGATGATGTAGACATAGCTATGCCCGTTTTCTACCATGGGTATTTCCCATGCTTCTGGGCTTTGCTAGTTGCTCCTGCCCCCCACTCCCTGCCTTTTTTCTTGCTATGCATCAGCATGTTTTGAAGTATCTGGAGAGGAATTGGGTTCTGGTTACAGCTAAGGCTGGGAACTTCAAGTGGGGTGTGCTAATTCTCCTGCTAGGAGCAAAGCCAGAGTTTCCTGGCTAGAAGGCCTTATCCCTTCACTCAGGATCAGACCAATCACCATATTTGGGGTCAGGAAGGAATTTTACCCCATGGTCAGATTGCTGTGGACTGTGGGGATTTTTGCCTTCCTCTGTTTTAGGAGCATATACTGACAACATTTTATAGAAGCAGGACATCGGCTGCTTTTTGAATGTCTATACCTAGCCTCAATTTTTACATATGATTCATCACATGCACAAGCCAGGTAGTAATTATTAGCATCCTTGAGGCTATCTCTTTTCACAAAAATACTTCTGAGTGAAAGCCTACACTTACGAATGTTTACACAATGGGAAGATAAAGGAACAGAAGTACCTCTGCAGCAAGTTCATGGTGTTTATTTGAGCAAATATGTATGAACACTTTAAGGATTTTTTCAGCTCTAGTCTCTGCCCTCTGCCCATTCTGAGCTGTAAAACCTTTAACTTCAAGAGGACTGTTATTTCATTCTCCACTTCAAATTAGAGGAGTAGAATCCTTTCTCATCATGACGAATATTAAGTTATCCCATGGATTTCATGCAAGTGATTATTTGGCAGCAGGGGTTTCAGGAATGTGACCTTAAGTACTGAGATAGAGCAAATCCAAGAGAATATGTTATGCACTTGGATTTTCATTATTACCATTATTATTAATAGTAATTTAGATTTATATCCTGCCCTATCCAGAAAGGCTCAGGTCATCTTACAATTAAATGACAGTACCAGTGGAGACTGACTAGTCACTAACCCAATCTTCTTCTTAGGATTTCCACTCCACCATCTGCTGATTGTGCCACCCACCATGCTTTGATGTTATTATTTGTTAGTGAGTCCGTGCAGGGTACCACCTAAATCCCTTGGTTCTTTCCTGCCACAACTTTGATCTAATGAAAGAACTAGGGAGGGAAGAGATGTTACCCTAGTTAGTACCGGCAAAAGGACCATGCTTGGTTGAACTATGATTTAGGTGCTTTATTGCTCTGTCTCTTACAGGAAAGCCCGGATGGGGCAGCAGTCTGTCAGAGTCATCTCTGGGATCACCCCTGGGCTCCGAAGAGAATCCCCATCAACTAAATTGGGGTGGTAAGTATAGAGGACTGTCTCAGCTTCCCATTGCTAATTAGCTTATTAGTGGTTTGTTACAGGTGATGCCCGAGTTCTCCTGCCGCGCTTGGTGCCGGCGTGCAGTTCCAGGCATTTCTCCACCCTCTATCCCAACTCTCCTTTTCTGTAAATTCAGGTGCTGCGTCCCAGCTTCTTCAGGGGCTGGGCAGGTGGCCTCCACCCCACTTTGACTGTCGCATTGCCTCGCTGTGTCCCAGTGTGAAGCCGTGGCTTTTTCCCCATGCTGCAGCTCCATTCCCTTCTGACTCACTGCTGCTGCTTGGAGCTCCAGGTATGTGGGGAGGATGGGCTACAGGTCCTGGGTTCAGTCATCACCTGGCCACATTGACCCTTGTGCCTAGGATCCTCCCTCCAGTTCCTCCTTAGTGAGGGTCCTCAGTGGTGTCTCTTCCTCCTGTGGTGCCCAAAGGCACGCTTCCTCCAACCTCTTCCTCCTCATATCCCTCGGTGCCGAGTCCCATTGGCTCTCGGTGGGCATGGGGTGCCTCCTCCCCCGCCAGGAAGTAATCACTTTCAGCTGCCAAAATCTCTCAAGTAACAGGGTTTCAGTCATGGCCCTGTTACTTTATTGCGAACAGAAAGAATGTCTGCCCCATTCGTGAATTCCCTCACTGGTAGCTCTTGTGATGGACTCTTTCCAGGGCTCATCCTCCCCTATAGCCTGGTCTGTCACTCACCCAGTTGATGTACTCAGTGATCACTGTTCAACTGTGAAGAATTACCTACATGACTCTCTCCTCACCCAGTCTCTCCGGGTCTTTCACAGAATCTGTTTCTGTTCAGGTCCAAATCAATTAAATCATAAGTGCAACTTAACTTAAGTTAACAAATAAGGTAACCAGTTCTCTACTGGATGGGCCTGTCCTCTCAACCCAGTGTCAGTCAGTATTAGGTCCTCCCATATCTCAGACCACTCTTTCATTACTCAACTTCCCAGCTCCTGGCCTGGCCAGCCTCTCAGGTTTCTCCTGATGCAAACTATGCCTCAGCGACCAGTTAATGAGTGGAACACATGCCACATAGTCCACCCTTGATTTGATCAGTTTTCGGTCAGTCTACTAACTTTGTGTCCCTTGCTCACTGAAGCTTGGATCTCTTCTCAAAACAGTCCTGGCTCTGGTCAGTCAGTTTTCCTCTTTTGATTCTGTGCCACAGTCATCAGGCCCTGGCTTCTCTTAGCTCAGGGCTCTGATCCCACAATAAACAGTCTTTCTGGTCTTAATTAGCCCCAATCTCCAACTTCATTATACTCAGACTAGATACCTGGCTTCTACGAACTCTCTCTCTCTCTCGTTTTCGGCTTTTCCGTTCCAGGACCCGCTGACACTGCCACAGAGAACCAGTACCCCTTGCCCTCTTTAACATTGGGGCATCATCCCTAATGGCCTGACGTGGGCTGAAGTAGCGATGATCATGTGAGGCAACTTGCATCACCTCTATCTGTTGGAATCCACCGTATCCCATATCCCACACCTGCGTGTTGATCCCAGGTAAGGTCCCTGGCTTTCCCCCTTTCCAGGAGAAAGGAAACTTCACTTTGCACCTCCCCTCCAATGCTGACCCAGAAACTTTCTATCAAGTCTGTCTTCTACTTTGAATCTCACTTCAGTACAAGTGTATTACAAGTGTGTGTATGTATATGTGTCTATGTATATGTGTATTCCTACTCCACAGAAGTAAAATATTCAACATGCTAATCAGTTGGTATAAATGTACATGAGTAGAATGTTTTCCTTTTAAGGAGGACTGGATCTCCCAGGGCCTCCTGGGAGTTTGTCTGCTCTGTGCTGGGGTACAACGTGAGAAGTTTCACTGTTTCATTGCTGGCCCAGTGTTCCTCTGGAGCCAGGTTTTCATGGCAGGCTCGTCCGGAGGAGTGAGCGTAGCAGGGCTAGGAGTAGAACCCCTGCTACAATGATGAACAGCCCACAGATAAGAAATAACGGTAAACTCCCCAAATACCACCACAGAACTTGAAAACTCTACCCCTCTAACTTTTCTTTTGCCTTCCCCACTGCACAGGGAGTGGGTGGTAGTTAGCTATACTCTTCCACATGGTGGAGTTAGTGGATAGTGCTTCTTTAAGTGGCTTCATTTTGGAGATCCTTATTGTATTTGTAACGGCATTTGTACATTAATGATTCGACATTGTGGATCTCCAATTAGAATACTAGATAATGTCAATGGGCTCTGTCAGGACATGGCACCAGAACTGGAGAAAATGACCAAGCAATTTCCATTTCCATTACATATGTGAAAACACAGCATGTAGAACTGAACAGAAAAGTAACCAAATCTCTTGATTCCCGTGTGCTTGTTTCCAAACTTCAGGCACCTGCCTAAACTTAAAACTAGCCTCACAACTGGATTAACAAACTAATATTTTTAAAAACGTCTTCCCTGTTTCACAATTTTACTCTTTCTCATGAAACTGGTTTGTAAGAAAGTAATTCAAAACTTTGGGGATTAGAAGCTGAATTAAACCCAGCAATTATTGGTCTCAGCTCACAGAAAGAGGAAGACATTTCTTCCAGATGAAAATAGAAATTAAGTGTCGTGTAACTTACAGTAATACAGAAGGCCTTGTGGTAAAAAAGAGAGGGAAAATATTCAAGAATGTAGGAGCAGGAGTGGGACTGTACAGACATGCTAGAAATGGGTTGTGCTTTCAAGCTCCACTTGTAGGATTGGTGCTGGCATGCTATAATAAAGGAGGGGGCCAGGAAACAGAGTAAGTCATAGAATGACATTCTGCAAGCATTATGATCATTTTGTTGGAGTGATATAGCACCTTTGTAGCATTCTTGTGGGGTGAGATATAATTGCCCACCATTTTAGGGATTGACTTGTAGGACTGCGAATGCTGCATTAAAGGAGGTCTTCTTTATGCTTAGCTAATTAACCAGGCTGTAATGAAACCTGGAACCAGGGAAGATGTCATTAGAAATTTGAAACTTGGGTCAGTTCTTCCAAATTGTTCACTGGAAGACAAGCTTTATAATGAACCAAAGCACAGGTTATAGAGAACCTCTGCTTATTTAAAAGAGCCAGTTATTAATAAAATAATTGCATCTCTTACAAACTTGAAGTAAACCAGAAATTACAGTTTGAACATATAGGAAATATTACCCTAAAGATTGCTTATAAAAAAAATGGGGAGATAAATGTGGAACCACCTTACTATCAAGCCTAGCTGGACTGCAGCCCCTGAGCCATACAGCGTGTTACATGCCTCTTGTCCACCATTGTTCCATACACCTTTTTTCATTATGTTGCACCAAGTAAATTAGATTTACAGAGCTTTTAATGCCATGGACTTGTAACAATGTGAGATCACATTCTAGCATTTCTCAGTACAGAGGGTGCATTCTACAAGCATGTACTTTCTGAGTCTCATCAGTGGTATTTCTCAAGTCAACGTGGTCCTCTTTTGATGACCTGTTGGACCAGTTAACATTACTTTTCTCTTCCTCCTCAGAGATTAGAAATTGTCTCAGATCAACACCTGAACCCCCAAAATTACATCTTACCTTTGTATTTACTGTTAAATATCTTTCTGTGCACGTGCCAGAAGAATAGAACATAGTATGCTGAACTTTGACTTACCTTATACAGTTATTGTAACCCCATGAATATACTCCTTCCATTTCTTTCTGAATTTCCATTTCAAAATATGCCATTGATAATATAAATTCCAAGCTATTCTTTGAGGGTATTGATAAGCATGTGAACAAGGTGGATCAATTGACATAATATATTTGGATCCTCAAAAAGCTTTAGACAAGATACCTCACCAAAGGCTCTTAAAATGAGTTGCCATGAGATTAGAAGAAAGGTTCTTTCATGGACTGACAATTGGTTAAGAGATAAGAAACAAAAGATTGGGTTAAATGGTCACTTTCCAGGATGGAGGAAGGTCAATCATGGGGCCCCATAGGGATCTGTGCTGGGCCTGATTTTGCTTTCATCCATGACCTAGAAATGGGATATCTTCAGATTTGGAAATTATACTAAATTATCTGTGTAGTCAAATCCCAAACTGGTGAAAAGCATTAAAAAGATCTCATCAAAATGAGTGAGTGGGCAAAAATGTAGCTGATGAACTTCAATATTGACAGTGCACCTTGGGAAAAATAACCTCAATTACATGTATACAATGCTGGGTTCTCAATAGCTGTTACAACTCAGGAAAAAGACCTTGGAGTCATTGTGATTCTCTAAAAACTTCAGCTCAATGTGCAGTGGCAGACAAAAAACCCAATAACATTTTGGGCATCATTAAGAAGGGAATTGAAAACATAACAGGAAACATCATACTGCTATACAAATCTATGGTGCACCCACATTTTGAAGAATGTTTGCAGTTCTGGTCTCTACATCTCAGTAAGGATGTAGGTGAATTAGACAAAGTTCAGAGAAGGGCTGCTTAGATGATCAGGGTTATGGAACAGCTGACATACAAAGAGAGACTAAAAGGGCTGGGGCTCTTTAGTTTGGAAAAGAGACGGCCAATGGGGGCTATGGAAGAATGGAGAATGTGAACAAAATGTATAGGGAACTGTTATTCGCCAAGTTGCAGAATACCAGAACTCTTCCATTTGATGATTATCCCCCATTGATGAGTACCTTTAACCTGTCATAGAGCTGGTTTTTACTTTATTTCATGTATGCTTTATTGATACTACATGGTATTAATTCTTTAATTGCAATGTTGTGTGGTACCAGCTTAAATGCCATATGAAAGTATATGACATACAAAAAACTAGAACTCTTGGTTCCAAAATGATATCTTTTATTAGACCAACTGAAAAATGGCAAGAAAATTGTCAATTAGTCTAATAAAAGGTATCATTTTGGAACCAAGAGTTCTAGTTGTCTGTATGTCTTTTTGTCTCAGACCAACATGGCTACCAAGTACACCCCTGAAATATGAGAGTATAAATATAATTTATCCACATAGTTTCTTTTATCCACCAAGCTTGTGATTTCTCCAAAGAATGAAATCAATTTTCATAAAACCTTGTTGACTGTTATTCATTACATTATTTCTTTAATTTTTTACTGAGCCCTATGTCAGCTTTTCTATTTTTTGTGGGGATCAATGTCATAACTGTCTTGACATGAACTTATAGTGACACAATGATCCTTTAAGCAAATTAATAATATTCTTTGTGGAAGATAGGTAGGAAGGAAAGGAATGAAGCAAACAACAGTAGAGACCATGGTGTAAAATAAAAATAATATGACTATAGTATGTGGTATTTAAATATCACTTGATATTTTATGATGGAACTTGGGGTTAATAGTTAAAAAATATGAAGTTTTATGTATACTTCAAGTGGTCCACAAGGAGAAACTATGAGGGTAGCAGTAGACAGGTTAGTCAGAAACCTTATTTGGTTAACTAAGTGGAGAAGAGAAATAACTTACTACCCTTGTACATACTTCCCAAAGGCCAGTAATGTTACAAATATTTTATGTATGCTATTAGAAAAAAGTGCTCAAAGATCAGATTAAGTGTTATACCCAAGGTTTTCAAATGCGATTGGTGATTTGGGGTGCCCAACATGAGAAACATGAAAAGACTGAATTTCAGAAAGCACTGAAATTCCAA
>NW_017728931.1:88301804-88303692 GCF_001723895.1 Crocodylus porosus | reverse complement strand
CCAAAACCAAACCAAACCCCTGGCAATTCTGGGAGTCTCAATGGGGCTACCCAAAATGGAAGCAGCCAAAATCACTAACCTCCTTTGCAAAATCTTGGCCTAAGAATTCAATGTGTAATAAAGTAACAGTATTGTACACTTATATGATGCCTCTCATCCACTGATCTCAAGGCACTTACCAAAGATTGTTATTATTATGTATTACATATAGGGAAACCGAGGAATAAAGATCTCATATTCAATGAGCAGTGTAGTGGAAGAATTAGGAATGGAAACCAGTTTCCTGGCTGTTATTGCACTGCTCTAAGTACTCAGTGTCCTGCCTCTATCCGTGCTCCTTGCGACGTGTTTATAAAAACCAGAACATATTCCCTAAAAAAGAAGTGAGCAGTCTTTACAAAAGTTCATTTATTATGCATCAGTATACATTTTGGCAATAAAACATTTTCCAAGGACTAGAACTGTATTACAGAATGAACAAGAAAATTAAACTGCAACTACCTCCAGAGGTGCTAGACAAATTAGTATATAATACTATGCCTATCCCACTGTATGTGTGGCAGCTGACCCTCCATGTAGCTGAGAGAAACATTTCTGTGACTTCAGTGTCTGACAATTTCAGTGTTTCTTATCACAAATATGGCAGGTTCAAGTTAACCTATCATTTATCTATTTTTATGTGAGACCAAACAGTCATGCAGTGAAAAAGCACTACTGTTTGTGTCATGTCGTGAGCACAGTTGTATTTCAGGTGGGGTAGATTGAATTCCATTCAGATACTTCAGTTCCTAGATTAATCTGTCTTCCAAGAACACAGTTGGAATCAAGTCTGCAGTTCTTCCAGATTTGAATAGTAACAATGGAAGGGAGGGGCAGGTATATGTGTGTATAAGGATTACAGAATCAGGCCTTTGATTGAGTTGATTGACATGTTCTGTATGAGTGCAGCTCATTTCTTTTTGTTAGGCTCACTGAAGATCCTAAACAAAATACCATTTTTCTTAATACTCAGCACACGTGGAATGTGCCTAGGATACTATATTTACAGTACATACATGGATAGGAAGCGTCACACTGGAAGATGTAGCTCAGTTTGGACCACTTCTTTGTAATAATTTACTCTTAAAAATCATACAGATTCACAATCAATTTTACAGTAAATTTACTAGCTAGCCAAACATACCACAGCTATTATTCATAGCAGCTGAGTTATCACTAGATTTTCAAATTTAATTCCTCAACTAAATTATATCCTGACTTTTCAGTCCCTTTGAAATCAATGAAGAGGATGCAGACATTTTGTTGTAAAATTAGGGTACCCCTCTCTGGTGAGGATGCGGGGTATATGTACAGGATGTAAACTAAAGCAAACTAATTCTGAAGTCCTAGAGACCAATAGTTTCTAGGATGGTGAGGGGTAATTGAGCATTAGTGCATTAGAATGACAAACTTGCTGTTATTTTCTTTTTGTATTGAATTATATAGGTTAATTGTGTGTTGATTCAGTTGGAGTTGTACATGTGCAAGTTAAAATATATTCATATTAGAAACTACTTATATTAGTAATATAAAATGAAAATACAGAAGTAGTCTACATTAACAATTTTGTGGAGAAAAGCATGTAAAGACCTGTTTCCTCGCAGTTTTTTATAACATTACATGGTAGTAAACGTCTGAGTGTCTTGTTACACAGGTAATGGCTTGGGCTTTCAAAGATATATTTCAAGCACTGGTACATAAAAAATGAACTTTTTACAAATCCATCTACCCAATATATTTTCTTCAAAATAGTATAAAGCTTATCGCTATGAAAACAGAGATCTACACATATAAAAAAATCAAAAATAATGTGCCATACATTAAAATTCTGGTAACTAGAGAAAAAGAT
>NW_017728931.1:88265890-88301594 GCF_001723895.1 Crocodylus porosus | reverse complement strand
TGCACTGAACATTTATCAAATACATATGTATCAAACAATACTGGGTAGTGTGCTCTCATACGCTTTGTGGTCTCCATAAATCCCTATAAGTGATAATGGAAGACAAGTTTACATGGAGGATACTTGTTCAGTGACATCAGCTCTCATACCTGTACAAAAATTAACAAAGCCCCCACACCACAAACCTGCTACTTCCAGCACAGGCATATTTAATAACAAACTGATAATTATGCAGTTCTACTATTTAAATACAGGCCCCCTGTAGTGTAAGTGATCAACAGAGATTGAGCCCTGGCCTGTCAGCACAGGTGTCTTCTCACATGGATCTGACTCCGAGATGTAGGCCAAAGCTGGCCTGTTCTCTTGCTTTATGAATGAGGTTTTAATAGCTGTATGAATGGTGACAATCTGGTAACAATACGTTGAATACTCAGCTTTGTTTAATGGCTGGTCATCTTTTTTTTCAGAGAACATCGTGACCTTGCTCTCAAAGCAGGGTCAAATGTAAGCCATGTCTGTGTACTTCAGTTGTAACAAGGCACTAGCTAATTTATTTTGGCCAGGACTTTGGTTCCCAGTATTCTAGCCACTGTGGTTATTGTATAATAATAATAATACAAAACCCCCCCCCAAAACTATGTCTGACAACTATATACACAGTTACTCTTATTTTGCTTTTGAAAACAAAGTATCCACAACACACGTTACTGTAACCTGGCTAGACATGTTAAGCACAGGTTTTTAATGCATAAATAACTCCCCCTTGTAAAAAGGACGATTTAGTATTCCACTGTGTTCTAGTGACATTCCTAGTAACAGTCTTTGGAATATTACAGTTGTTAGCTAGAAACAGCATTCCTATTAGGTGTCAGAAAGTGACTTTTGGAGCACAATATGAAAATATTTCCAGGCTAAAAAGTACTCTGATGTCTCTACAGGTTAATGATGTTTGGAACTCGGAGAGTTGTAAATCCAGTCCATGATGATTAGAGTCATACTTCCAATCATAAAAATTACTCCAACTATGAGGAAAATCAGGGCCTGAAATTGGAAAGAAATGTCCCACATTAATTTGATGATGAGTGAATGTCTTGTCAATCACAGAATAAACCTAGTCCCTCATTATACAGTGCATGTAATATGGGCCTGAACCTGGGAATCTCTATTTGTATGAGTGATCTTGGGTCCCAGTGACACAGCCTGAATGAGCACAGTGGCAGAATGAGCTCTGTTTACTCCCTAAATTCCTCTGTATAGGAGCATTTTGTCCATGTAAATGTGCCTTTGCCAAACTGGGACCCTAAAAAATCCCTTTCTCATACTGACTGGCCTGACTGGCTTCATAAATATGAATGATAATGTGATGTGATGTGTGTTTTTTAGTTTTATTTTACCTTTAAAAACTGGCCACGTGTGCCTTCGAGGATTAAGTGCTGGAAAGCAGCTAGCATACAGGTCAGCCCATTCCTTTTCAAAGCTGTATTTATGCACATGCTTAAATGTGGTTAGGTGCTTAGGATGAGGTGGTTGACTTCAACAGATTCTAATTACATGCTTTAGTCCTGAAATGACCCCCTAATTAACGCATTTGGACAATTTTAGGACATTCCAGCTCCTTCTGTAAAAAATTATGTTGTTTTCTATCTTCCAGTGCATCTTGATGCAGATTGCTAGGTTCTGAAAGTTACAAACCTAGAGAAATATGCTATGGGATATTCCAAGTTTTGCTTTAATAAC
The DNA here is from genome assembly GCF_001723895.1 of Crocodylus porosus. Classification (NCBI taxonomy): domain Eukaryota; kingdom Metazoa; phylum Chordata; order Crocodylia; family Crocodylidae; genus Crocodylus; species Crocodylus porosus. Next base: position 88,299,857 of record NW_017728931.1, on the reverse strand, counting down.
AATAATCTGTAAATATGTGATTTTTAGAAGTAATACAGTAATGGCCAATTGATCCATTTTATTCCCTCCATAAATGCAAATGGAACCATTTGCATTTTAGTTAAACACTGTGAACAAAAATATGTATTTAGTTATATATTATCATAATCTCTTTTGATTCATTTCAATGTTCACTTTTCTTAATGGTATTTGTCAAAGGAACTGATAGATATCAGTGCTCATGACAGTAGGACACTGAGATCACTGGCTACAGCCCAGCATAATGTGGAAAAATATGGGGCAGCCCCAGCAGACCAGGGTTGTTTCTAACCCTACAGTGCCGTAGCAACAAGCTATGGCAACGTAGCTTGTTGGTGTGGTGACATAGCAGTGGTGTCGCAGTTAGTGCCCACTGATGCTATGTTGTCATAGCGATGACCTATAATGCTGTAGCTCATCGCTACGGCAACATAGTGTCTCATGTAGGCCCGCCCACTGTGTACCAATGATAGGTCTCCATTTCAGTCTCCTTCAGGTTTGCTAATCTGCCTCATTCAGAAGCTCATTTATCTCAATTAATATGCACTGAACTGTCTTTGTTAACTTATGCCTAAAATCTACACTCTAATTTACAGCCGACTTTCTTTTGTGAAGAGCAAACTCCTTGTTCTGAAGTGTATGGTTGTGGTGCATTACATCCAGGTGTTAAACAGAGATTATGCCATGGTAAGTAAATGCTTTTCACTTGCATTTTAAAGTATGCTTTGATCTAAGTAAACACTGTCATTTAGCTCATCACCACCTATGCCTGTCTGTTTCTTATGTTATTGTTTCTCAAATCCATGTTTACAAAAATAATGAAATTCTATTATGCCCCAGACAAACTGATACAACTGTAATATAAATAGCACCAGTACAAACTACCCCTTTATGCCTATATTGATCACTTGTAGTATACAGGGGCAGGACAGACCACCCACATACACCCATTACAATCCAGTCATGATTGTCTGTTTAACTACTGGCAGATTTTCTGCAAATGCTGTAATGACACATCTTATATTTTTCTGATTGTATAATGGTCACCTGAACCCAAAATAAGATAATGTTTACATTTATAATTGTCAATTCCACTCAAGTTCCAATGTTCACATAGCCAAATACTGCTAATTCAAGAACTATGTTGAGGGTAATTTCACTGCAAAGTGGCTAAAATCTGTGCGAAAATTATGGTAACTTGCCCCACTTAGAAGCAGTGTATGAGCCATTTGTTTATAACAATTTAAAGGTGAAATTATGGCCCCACTGATATTGGTAGTTTTGCTATTGAGTTTAGTAGGGCTATTATTTCACCCTAAACATCTCTGTAAAGAAATTAATGCTCTGAACATAACTAGTATAAAACTTTTATTGCTTAATTTTCTGACAGATCTTTGACCTCTCTTTTGGTCACCTCTGTCCTTTGATTAAAGCTAACATTACAATTCATATACATGCATATATGCATACGTACAAAATATGGCAACATCTTACAGCCCTAGTATGTGTAATTATCTTCTAGGAAGGCATTTGTAAAACTCACAAAAGTAATATGCGGTCATAATGAGAGCACCCAAAACAACCATTACCACCAAAAAACATGCCAAATAAAATTCAGTGGCCCTTCTTCTGTTTCCTCCCATATGACTCACCCCAATCTTTTGTGGTGACCTCATAGGTTCTTTTTTGACAAGTCGTAAATAGAAAGCAGCAGGAAGAATGAAAATCAACATTGTGGCAGCAGATGCACCTGAAGGAACCATAATTAATCAGTGAACAGTATGTAAATGAGCACAACATTATACAGAACAGAAATGATAACTGGAGGGTTTAGTTACAGGGTATTACCAAGGCTGGGCAAATATCTTCGTTAGTACATCTTTTTTCCAGCTACTTCTAACTTTCTCATATACGTACCTTCAGATGAAAAAACCCTTCTCTGGCCAAGGGTGAATTTTTATTTTACATTAAAAAGATCTGAACTAGGCCCCATATGTGGGAGAATAAGGAAGAGGGCAGAGCAGAGTATTTATTTCTTTGAGCTTTGTGGGCCGTTTTTACATGGTCAATTGAATGTGTCCAGAAGTGTCCTCATGCCCAGGGTGACCATATCCCCTGAGTCTCAGAATGGGAGCCTTTGTTCCCTTTCAGCTTTCTGACATGCTCAGCTGTCTCCAAGTTCTGGTCTCGGCTGTGTATTCTGAAGAGTTGTAATGGTGGGGTGTGTGGGATGCAAATGTTAATTTGACAAAACCAATGTGTTTAAAATGGGACTGCTAGCTGAATATGGGATGTGTGGTCCCCCAACCCCAACCCCACATTTGTGCCTTTACAAATTAGAACAAACTTCCACAAGCCTTTAAAAACATTACAGTAAACTGCAGGCATGGGCCAATGATTCCATCTAACAATTGATTCAATTCAGACTTGCTTTCCGTAATTGTTTCTAACCTCAAGATAGGAAAGTTATTCTTTTGATTACTGTCTGACTTTACCCAGTGCTGTGTAAGTGAATATACAGTTATTTATTCTCATAGCATAATATAATTTATTCAAAATAAAAATTTTCCAATACATTACAAAAATTGACTACAGGGTACAGTACTGGCCATATCTGCTGAGTCTCCCAGGTCCTCTGCAGAGCAGGACATATTTTCAGACTATAGCTGCCTTAAAAATCATTAAAAATGTCAAGCAGACCAGGGCAACCTTTGTTAAGGAGTATTTGCCTTCCCTTGACTCCTCAGCCTACACTGAGCACAGAGATGGTCATTGGGTACATCTACACGTGCCCTTTACTGTGGAGGTGATTAATTAGCTCCCAACTAAAGCATCACAGTGTACACGTGTGCTGGTATTAGGGCACAGGAAACTAACTAACTCTGTTGTTGGAGACAGTACAATACTATGGCGGACTAATAAACTGCACCGAAACACATGTGTAGACAGTGACCAGGCAAAGGCCAGACTCCTGGCTTCTGTCTAGCCACATGGCTCTGCATGTTTGGTACCCTTGTGCCCTAGCCATCCCCTCTGCTACTCGATGCCACCACCTGGAGCCCAGGGCTAACCCTCCTGAACCTGCTGCCAGGTCAGGTCAGCTCCACCCTGGTTCAAAATGCTGCTGTGCCAGGGATGCATTTAGATGCTGTGCCCAGGAGCAGCTGACTCCAGCTGAAAGTGCTCCAGAGTTCATTGCACCATATTAGCAGCATGTGTAGATGCATCCAATGGGTACATTTTAGAACTGACTAAAAAAAATGGGAAGGAGAATTGTGAATTTTAAACACGATCCTCCTGCTTCCCCCTCCCCCCGCACCATTTTTTAAATTCAGTCCTGTTAATGTTTACCAGCTCTACAGATGGCTGAAAAATGAGAAGAAAAAAAAAAGAGCAAAAATTCAAGAATAAGATTTTGTCTGTTTTTAAACAGAAAGGGAAATGTTTATGTTTTTTTACTTGTCAAATCTGAAAAAGATTGAAGAGGTCAGTTAGGTACTCAGTGCCCAATTTTGGCTGAAGAACAAAGTTTGGTGTTCTTTAGCTTTGTCTGTAAGCCATTTTCAGCTTTTATTCCCTTTGCTGTTTCTGCTGCAAAATCAGGAATAAAAGCACTGAGGTTTCCCCAGCGTATAGAAAGCCAGAATTCCTCATAGGATATGAGTTTAGACATTTCTGCATTGGCAGAGATTAAAGTAATATGCTGAAAATACTTATGAAACCTACCGATGAATCCAAAGATGTCTTTAATAGTTGGCACAAAAATGACAAGTAGGTTGTTAAAAGCGAGAATTATAGCCGCAATCAGGAAATGCCTTATCCAGCTGAATGGCCTTTTGGGAAATAACAATGTAGAGATTGACGAACGGATCTGTTACAAGAAATTAAGAGGAAAAACAAAAGAAAATGCTTAATTTTGCTTCTGTTTTTTCCTTGAAGATTTGTTCTAGTTCTTCTTGCAATGAAACATTTTAAGTCAAGAAACCTATTTTCATTTATTTCCTTCCCTGAACACAATCCTTCTCCCAACCTGCTGTCATGTTGAGAGCTGGGTTCACAGTTTAGTGTAGAAACTCAAGTATTTATCACGTTGAGGAAAGTAAAGCAAATAGGGTGTAAAAATCAGGGTGCTAAAATCTGTGCAACTAAAACGATGGTATCAGTAACCCCCACCCCCTCTGAAAAGTCTCCACCACAAAAAAATAATTGGCAGAAGAAAAATATATGCATGAAATGCTAGTGATCTGGATTTGACCCCCGTCACTTGCAGACTAATGAGAGTGAATGCTTTGTCACTGGCTTTGACAAGAATAGGCTTAATCTACTTTATTTACATGTTAAGAATATGAGAACAAAAATCTGGCAATCATCCCATTTATAACTGAATTCACAGCTATGCACAACTTCATGACAGATTGGAACACCATTACTTTACTGTTGTAGTAGCAGATATAATCAGTAGGTAAAAGGTCAGTGGCAACCCCATTTGGTAACAGCAGATCATGTTACATGGGCAAAAGGTTGGAAGCAAAACAAGAAATATTCTTACACTTTAAAAATAGATCTGCAAAATCTTTCCTGCTTGGCAATTCACTAAGTGCATGGATTTTTGTCCAACTTGGGGCTTTTACGTTAAGAAAAAATAGTTTTTTTTCAGGTTTACTTGACTTGCTGGTGGGAAAAGAGGTGGATTAAAAATAAAATGGAATCAAACAGCAGACAGACATCTCCACAAGCCTTAAAAGACCTTAAAAGAACAATGCTTATTTACTCCAGCTGAATTGAGAGCACCAGGTAGCTCCTTTCTTGTCCCTCAATAAGTGCATCCAGACAAGCCTGGCTGTGCAAACATGTCTGCAGTGCCACATACTGCACAGGTGTTCTCCGTGTTTTTTCCTTGCAGAACACTGCCCGAGGATGTGCTGCTCCATTTTTTTATTTTCTGTGGGTTTTATTTGACCACTGGATATCCCACAGAAAAAACCCATGGAAAAAGAAACAAGCAGTGCATGCTCGGGGAGCGCGCGGTGCTGAAAAGCGGAGCAAGGCTGCTTAGAGCTGCACTGTGGCTGCTGGCTGGGCTCCACTTGGCAGAACTACTGTGGCTGCAGCCCTGGGAGTTCCCCAGAACCCCAGGTAAAGTTGCTGGGGCCAACATGGTGCTGACCCCAGTTTCCCCTACCCCACCGGGGTAACTTGTTGCACACCAAAGCACACATGGCATGGCTGTTCCCTGGGGACAAGTAGCTGTGGCACAAGTTGCATGGCTGTTAACTTGTCCCTGGGGAACCAAGTGTCCACGCTTGCCTGGATGCACCCAACTTGTTCAAGATTCTAGTGGAGCATCCTTGTCATGATGCTTCACTTGAAAATGGGCTCATATGTTTATATTTAAATGACAATTAACACCATGCAGTGCTAGAGTTTTAAATTAAGCTGTCATATGCAATGCATATTTTTTAAAGATTACTTTATAAATAATTCCAGCAATAAGAGTAATGAATGTAATAGTTCTTAAAAAGAAAAGTACAGACAAAAACTTTTTGGCATACATTTCACACTTAATTCTATGTTGTTTATACAAAAGAATGACTTCCTCAGCAATGTGGAGTTGGTTAGGTTGATGGGTCTTAGAAAGCCATGCTGTACACTGGGGTTAGGCTAACAGACAGTTCCTCTGACATTATCTATATAAAACCATTATTGCTGTGGTGGTTTTTTTTGCTAAAACTTAGACACTTGTATCTTTTTTGCTAAAACACACTGCCCTATTAGATTCATATATTGTAAGGCTGGAAGGGACCTTGGAAGATCATTGGGTTCAGTCCCCTGCACTTTATTTGTTATGTAAGACTAAATACATATAAAATAAAAAATATAAAATGCAAAACCTGACAAGTGTAGGTTTTTATGTAATAATCTTATTAATCCTTTTTTTCATATTTTCAGCTGCAAAGTGATTGGCCAGTTAAGGCTAATTGAACATGGGAACAACAATGATTTTATAAGTGAGCAGTAGGGATTAATTCAAGGTAGCTCAATGAGCTATTTTGTGTGCATTGCATAGGAGTTATACACTAACCTCTCTTAACAACATTCCTCAGGACCTCAGTTTTATATCTTTGCAAGTTACCTTGTGTCACTAGTTTTAATTGCTTGTCAGGAAGTCTGTTATATAGTCTGTAGAGCCAGAATATACCTGTTCAGGACTTGTCATTCAAAATATAACCATCACTTAGAGGTATATCCCTTTAAAGCTATTATGCAGCAGTAAATCAAGGAGCCCAAGACTGGTGATCACACCAGCCAGAAGCTGCAGCTGTAAGGGGTGGTTTGCTGGAGCTCTCTTAATAATGTGGTTTTGAATTTCGTCCTCTGGGCATGCCCACTACTGCCTACATGACAATACAAAAAGTCATGTGAAGTCTCCTGTCAAAGACTGGCCCTTTTCTCCTTTTCATGGGGAGTTCATGCAGGGCAGCAAAAACAGGAGGCACAGCCTTGTATATCAAAGAGTTCAAAGATCCACTTGTGCTGGGCTTTAAGAAGGCTTTTGACACTGTCTATCACCCCATTCTCATTAATACATTGAGTGACTGTGGCATTAATGCCAACACAGTTGGATGGGTCAAAAATTGGCTGATGGGGTGCACCCAGAGAGTGGTGGTGAATAAGTCGTACTCGACCTGGCAGGATGCGAATAGTGGGGTCCTCCAGGGCTCAGTCCTGGGGCCTACACTGTTCAACATCTTCATCAGTGACTTGGACAAGGAGGTGGAAAACATGTTGTCCAAGTTTGCCTATGACACCAAGATATGGGAAGAGGTAGGCATGCTCGAAGGGAGAGAGAAGCTGCAATTAGATTTAGACAGAATACAGAAGTGTGTGGATGGTACTAGGATGGGGTTCAATGTAGATAAATGCAGGGTACTGCACCTGGGGAGAAGGAATCCACAGCATACATACAAGCTGGGGAGCTCCCCTCTTGTGAGCACAGAGGCAGAACGGGATCTTGGAGTCATTATTGACTCCAAGATGAACATGAACCGCCAATGCCAGACTGCAGCCAGCAAAGCCAACTGCACCTTGTCGTGCATCCAAAGATTCATCTCAAGCCAGTCCAGAGAGGTGATACTCCCCATCTTCGCGACATTGGTCCGGCCTCAGTTGGAGTACTGCATCCAGTTCTAGGCACCACACTTTAAGAAGGATGTGGCCTGCCTTGAGCGGGTTCAGAGGAGGGCCACCCGCATGGTTGGAGGGGAGCAGGGCAGGCCCTGTGAGGAGAGGCTGAGGGACCTGAACCTGTTCAGCCTCAGTAAGCGGAGGCTGAGGGGGGATTTGGTGGCTGCCTACAAACTCGTTAGGAGATATCAGCAGCAAATAGGAAGGGTCCTATTCTCCCCCAGAAGCACCTGGGGTGACAAGGAACAATGGCTAGAAGCTGCTAGAGAACAGGTTCAGGTTAGAGATTAGGAGGCACTATTTCACTGTTAGGGTGGCTAGGATTTGGAACCGACTTCCTACGGAAGTGGTCCTCACTCCTACCTTGGGTAAATTCAAAAAGAGGTTGCATGAACACCTGTCTGGGGTCATGTGATCACAGCGTGTGCTCCGGCCAGTGCGGGGGGGTTAGACTAGACGATCTATTCAGGTCCCTTCTGACCCCTAACTACTATGAAATGATGAAACTATGATCCTAGTTGATCCTGTAGAAGTACAGGCATCCCTGAAGATTGACCCTTCTTCTTTCGAGTAATTCCCTTGGAAACCAAGCTGTTACTCAGTTTATGCTATTGTAATGTGAGCTGTGCACTATCCTACGTGGAGCTCTGCTTAAAGTCTTCTTGGCGAGGGACAGACATTACACATAAACTGGTTAAATAATCAGAAACTGGTTTAAATCAGTAACAGAACATATGCTGTGTACACATAAACCAGTTTGAAAATGGCTGAAACTGGTTTGAAATAAACCTGGTTGAATGTAGTACCAGACTTAACTGATTTGGGTCAAACTGGTTGATGCAATGTTTGTCCCAGACTCCTTGATGGTTTAAGTTAAACCAGACTCCCTCAGCATCCCGGCATGCTCTTTGGGCTGGGTGAGGCTCTCTGCTCCACAGCAGAGTTGTCCCCTCGCGTCTGCCCCCTGGCTGGAGCTTGGCAGAGACTCATAGATTCATAGCAGTAGGGTCAGAAGGGACCTTGTAGATCATCAAGTCTGACCCCCTGCCCTGGGCAGGAGAGAAAACCAGCCAGGTAGATGTCAAGCCTCCTCTTAAAGACCCCCAGGGTAGGAGCCATCACCACTTCCCTTGGAAGTTGGTTCCAGATCCTAGGTGCCCTGACTGTGAAGTAGTGCCTTTGGATGTCTAGTGTAAACCTACTCTCTAACAACTTGTGGCCATTATTCCTTGCTAGCCTGGGGGTTGCTAGGGGAGCAAGGTCTCTCCCAAAACTTGCTGGTCCCCCCCTAGTGAGTTTATAGACAGCCACCAGGTCCCCCCCCCAGCCTTCTCTTGTGAAGGCTGAACAGGTTCAGGTCCCATAGCCTCTCTTCATAAGGTCTGCCCTGCTGTCCCTGGATCATGCGGATGGCTTTCCCCTGGACCGTGTCAGTGCTGTCCACATCCCTTCTGAAGTGTGGCACCCAGAACTGAACACAGTACTCCAGCTGCGGCCTGACCAGTGTCGCATAGAGGGGGAGGATCACCTCCTTGGCCCTGCTTGAGATGCATCAGCCTGCCTTTCCCCTGCTCCCCCCTCCCCTTTCCTCCCCACTCCCTGCTAAGCAGGGATTCCGCCATCCCCTCTGCCTTACACAGACACCTCTCAGCATTAGCTATCAGACCACATGCTGGTTATGGTTCATGCTTTGGCAGACAGGACAAAGGCAGAATCAACAGGTATCTGGTAATGTCCCTCTGTTGTTTTCTTAATGGGGTGATAAACACTCAGTTAGGGGTGATAAACACTGTGTTATCAATTCCCTGCTGGGCTGGTCAGAAAGGTGGGGGGGGGGGCTCCCTAATCAGAGCGTCCTGCTGGGGCCTGGCCATGCCCCCCTCAGCGCTTAGCAGTGTGGAAGGGAAGGGAGGGCTGCTTCTAGCCTGAGCCACTACCGGAATGTGCCTGCATTTCTGGGATGTCTGTGTAGTTACAAACTGATTCAGCCTAGCCAGGTTAGACTAACCTGCAAAGATTGAATCAATTCAGGCCCAGGCTTTCTGAATGTCTGTCCCTATCCCTAGTGCCTGAGAAATGCATATCAGGGTTGCTCCTTCACTCCCTCTCCCCTGGGCCTTGCCTCCTCTCCAGTTCTGAGACCCAACTATAATAGCTAAGAGTGATAATGCCAGTACAGATTTCCAAGAAAGTAGAGGGGCAGGCCATGGGGCTGTAGATTGCCCCTCATTCTACCATTTCCCACACTCTTTCCTATTCTTTGTTTCTTTGTCATGGCCTCATACCCTTTGGACTGATCCTGAGGACTCAGGCAACATGGACCTCATCTAAAGCTTTGTTGCACAGGCTCCAGGAGGAGTCCTGGGCTCAGAAATAAAGCTCTACCACCTTCTACCAGGGTTTGAAGTTTATTTTACACTCTCTGATTATTTATTGATATTGCTCCTCTTTTATGTGATTCCTAATGTCTCCACACACAATTAGTTCTTCTGGGAAGAGCTTTTCAATCATTGACACAGGGCTTGTCTACATCGCTTCCAGGTCAATCCCAGAAATAAGGCAATGTAGCTGGTACACATGCCTGAGGCAGAGAGCCTAGGAATGGTGCTGCGTGAATGCCTGAGGCACTTCAAGGAGGCCTCGTTACCTCACTTGCAGAATTTGGCTTACAAGTAAAGGGGAGGTACATTTACCTCTGATACTTCTGGGAATGGTCTGTTGCAGAGGGGACATAGACAAGAAAGTTTTTCCAGTGTCTCGTGAAACCCATGGAGCAGTAAAACAGCACTAGCCTGAAAGCTAGTATGTGCCAGAACTATGTGAAAAAGTTGTTCAAGATCACTAGCCTTATCAGCCTCACTTTGCTAATCTGTCAAATACAGTATGCAGGGAGTGTGACAATGTCTTAAATAGGAGTTCTTTAGGTGTCATTGCACTACTTTAATGTTATGTTCTCTGAATTACCCAGAAGCAGATGACCTTGCCCCTAGGGTAAAATAAAGGAGAAAACAGAAAAAGTATACAAAAGAAGTCTTAGGATTTAATCAGTGTAAATGTTATTTAGTATACTGTAGTAAATAACATTTGTAACAATGTAAATACTATTTGATAAAAATATTAACTGTTAAATGTTATTTAATAACAATGTAAGTGCTGTTGAATATATTTTGCCTACAAGGGCTGCCCAGATTTCATGTTCAAAAGTTCTGGTTACTTACAGGAAAAAGGACTATGGGCACAGTCAACATTACAGCTACTAGCACTGCTACACGAACCATCAGAAGAAGGGTGTCAAAAGTATACACTCTGGTATAGGTATGAAGTAATTCATCTTCAACTTCTCCTGCCAAAGGAAAATGAAAATACATTAAAATCACCAGTCTCAAAATGAAGATTTTATAATTTAGTGAAACCAATGAAGCCATGACCTTCCCTCTGTAGTCAGTTGTGTGTTATTGATTAAACACAAAGAAACCAATTTCCCTCAGAGTGTGCAAAGGCAACCTTTCCATGGTAGAAATGATGATGGTAGTTATAGCACTTCATTTTTGGATGATACTTTTCATTCAGAGATCCCAATTTATTTTACACACATGGGAAGTGGTGTATTATCCTCAATTTACTGATGGGAAAACTAAGGAACAGAGTCTGAATCTGAGGAGCAGAGGGGTAAAACAGCTTTCCTGAACCAGGACCTGAAGTGCAAAGCTGGGAGAAAAACTGCCAGCTTCCAGACTGGCAACCTATCCATTAAACTGAAGTGGGCACTTGCTCTTGAAAAGGGAGCCCATGGGCAGTACTGATGCTCAGTGGGTGGCATCTACATTTGCAATTAATGTGACTGAATATACTTTGGCTCAATTTGAGCCAGAGTAAACTAATCTCAACATCACTTTCTACATGTGTGTTTAAGTGCAGTAATTTACTGCACTGCCACATACCACTTGTATCTGATGGGACTATCCAGCAGCACAGTCAGTTGCACATGTGTAGACTGTAACACTTTACTGCTCAGCAATTAGTCTGCTACTCAGTAAAGCATCTCATGTAGATGCACCCAGTACTAACTATTCTGTGCCATCATGCCTCTGTGCTATCATGGGGGAATTAAAAAAGGTGGAAAAAAAGATGCAAAGTGATACTGAGTGTAGCAGCTGTAATATATATAGACCACTGTCTATACACCAGATGGTCTCTGTAGTCCTAGTAATATTCTATACTAGAACACTTCCATTAAGATGTTTTTGCAAAGTTGAAGCTGAACCAGTGGTATCAATGGTGTAATATGTAGAGCAAAAGTGAGCAAAAGTAATACTTGTTGAGCATTAGTGTATTTCTAACACAGTTAGCTTTGTTTAATTTGGCCAAGTCAAAGTGTGAAATCTAAGGTTATTTCTTTACTGACTGCTCAAAATCAAGAGACATACAACTCTTAATGTTAATCTCTGAAAGAAGATGGAAATTTCTACAGAGAACATGCCATTAACTCACCGTAGAAGGTAAGGTAACCAAACAGAGCAGCAAGGAGATACATGATGAGCATTCCAGTGATGGACATGTTTGAAACATTCTGCATCTTCTTTCGTGATCGGCTGGGGTAGAAGAAGAGTAATAGTGCATATTGTTTGTAAAGTTTATTTAAATTTATACATGTAAAGGTTACTTACATCTATACATTGTCTACTAGAAAAAGTCTAAGCTATTAGTGAAGCATTCTGCTAACATTAGTTTGCTAGTTGGTGAATTCAGAGCAACTAAATTTAAATCAATGTTATAAAAAGTCATGTGAGTTTTAAAACTTTTTGTTTCAAACCACTGCATCACACTATATAGAACAGCTCAGGATCACTGGTATATATCAAGATTTTATTTCCATTACTTATTTGACAGTGGTAACATGTACCTAAATATAGTTTATATATTTACTTCTTATATAACATAAACTTTGAACAGTTTTCTTGATAAAGTGTAGGTATTAAAACTTAAAAAATCATTGTTCATAATTCTAGGTTTTCATCCAGTGGTTTCATCTGCACAAACAAAGCCCTACACTCAGGGAGAACCTTGCTGCAGGGTTTGTGATCTACTAAAGAGCAGGTAAGAATAATTCCTCTTTAAGTGATCAATCAGTTAAAATTGTTACGAGAAAATCTAAACTAGGACTGCAGGGAATTTGAGGGACAAATAGACCTACTTCCTCAGAGATCAACTATACTACGTTAGGGAGCAATATAAAACACAGTTGCATCCTGGAAAATACTCTGCCTGATTGGATTCTTGTGAATCACCAATTTCCCCCAAAGTTATGCTACAGCCAATCGATTTGTATCAGAACACTTTTGCTACTTGATATAAATCTTATTCTTGTTGCCACATCCTTCAGAGCAGCCTCTTATGTCCATTTAGAGCCAATTTCACTCCAAAAAGGTTTAAGAGTGAGCATTAACTGATCTACCTGAAGGATTAGGGCCTGTCTCATTAACATGTTTTTAGGTGTTACAATTCCAGCAGTATTTTAGATGCTATTTTATGTTATTTATATTACCACAACAGAAGTGTTCTCAAAATTTCTGCTGTCAAATGTTTCTGAAAGCCAGAAAACAGATATTGTCTCTTAAGGTACATGTTGACCTACATGAATATTAGAACAATGCTTGTGATTTATGTTTCATCATTAATATGTGCATATTATTCAATAAGCAGAATCAATATTTGATTACTATGGAATGTGATGAATAGATGAATTGATACGTTGCTGATTAATGAAGGGCATCTATAAAGTGATCATGATGATTTTTCTTGGGTTAATGATTGAAGGGTGAAACAATTAAAAAAACCCCAACTTACTCTTTAAGTTCACTGTATATTGGTAACACTTCAGGGTGGCACACAAATGCAAAAGCCAAGATGGGTATTGCATAGGCAGTCTGAAAAACACAACATCCACTGTGTGTTTAGCAAGAGCATTCCCTATTGTATCTCTTGTGTTCAGGTTGGAGTTAATGGCCATATAATTATTCCATGGAATCTAACCTACCCGTGAGTTAAACACAAAATATTGTGGTTTGCACATGTCATCACTTTCACTGTGGGCTTCATACTCCACTCCACTTTTGGGTAGAAGGTCTCCTGCCTCTTCAAGACCTGTAGTATGTCCATGTGTGTTGTCCATCATGAAATTCACTCCAGAATAAGCAGACTCATTTGGTAACATTACCAAGTGCATTGGAACTGTGTTGTTGTTGTAGGTCCAGTTTCCAACAGCATTTTCCAGGGAAGGGATAGGACAAGGTATTTGGGATTTCTTGTAGATGACCTACGATCAGAATAGAATATATCCTCACAAGGGTCCAACTTTGAAGGGGTGATTATTATTTTTAGTTTTAACTGTTAAATTTGAAGGTGGCCAAGGTGTGATTAACTGATTATTGTCTCCTTTTTGGCTAAAAGCAGTGTACAACCCATTATTTCTATTAATCTGACTTCATCCTCAGCCTTGACCTGGTTTTAGTCTTATTTCCCATTATCTTTTTTTTGGATTGCAAACTATTTGGGTCAAGTAAGTACTATTACATGTACTGCGTAGTATGACAGACCCTCCAGGAAGTTGACTTTTAGGGATTACAGTAATATAAATATTAAATGGTAATTAAAAATACAGGAAAATATATAAAGTCACCCTATTATTTAAAATGCCATTGTTTTCCAGATAGCTAGTGATATATGCCATACAGCTACCTACCACACTTAGGAAGAAAACCATGCAGGACAGTGAAAATCCACTTGTATATCCAAGATAACCTTTGAAACAAGAAAAAAAAATGCAGTTAAACCACATGTAAATTCAGATCAGTTAGTGATGAAAGAAATTATATGACGTTTTTAATAGGTAAATGGTTTTACCTAAGCTTTTTAGAAGAGAAAGTGGAAGAATTACTCCGACTGTCACAAATATAACGAGGTAGTTACCATTTAGGTACCATTCTCTGAAGAGGGAAAGGAAAAAAACACAAGCAGTCATTTTTGCTCAGGTTAAATGGAATATTTCCATTTAAATAATAAAAAAATGTAAAAAGTATACCCAGAATTCTCTTCTAGCCGTAGAAATGTTCTGATTACTTCAGGAAGTTCATATTTAATAATAAAGAGGTAGCTTGACATTGCTGAAATGACAAACACATCAGCTAAGTATAGCAAAGTACCACAGTTCAAATAAAATATTATTTCTATTCTTGTTTTTAAAGATAAAAATGACAAAAATAACATACTGTTTTGAAAACAGATTTCAGTTAAATGCACTACACTGTGTGACCATGCAGATGACAGCAATTGCAATTTAGCTTTTAGAAATGGGTCCTTATGACTATGTACAGGTAAATTAATTACCATGTAAAAGATAGTGGGGATTTAGCAAGTGTCAGCTGCTGTATGTCAGCTGTCTGTGTGCATTCTTTTACCCACAGTAATCCTCTTTCATTAACGAGTAAACTACTTCAGGTTTATCTACCTCAAGTTATGGTCCCGGTTTCATATTTTGGCACTGAAATTACCAGTTGAGTGCCCTAAATGGAAACTGAATGAACAGTTGTAAACTTGATGTCCTCTCTTTATTCCAGATAATTGTTTTTGTTGGGAAAGTGTCTAACTTTCAGCCTTAGAAAATGATTTGTTATTTTTAAATTAATGGCCAGTTTGCATTGTTGTCATGCCGGCTTATGTGTTCTTAACCATTCCCTTTGCTTTGCTGTTGCTCCGATGAACTGCGGAGCATCCTGTACGTTCTGCCCATCTAATGGACTCTCCATTCATATCTCATAATAACCATGTCAGCCTTGACCATGTCTTTCCTCAACTGAGCATTCCTGATTTTCATATGTTTACTCTCTGGGTCTGGAGAACTGGTTATTCCTCTCCCATCAACAGAACAACTTCATTTTAAGTTAAGCTCTGTTTGGTACTGGGGCTTCACTAAGGAAGGGCAGACAATGGAGGGAGTTTTCTAAGGGTCAGTGCTAATCAGAAGAGAAGAGCTTATAATATCCTTTCATAGTACAGGGATTTGCAAAGTGTACATCTGGCTGTTAAGAAACTTGCTGTACAAAGAGTTGCTCAGGCTGGGGTACATGTACCTTTGGGGGTATGCAGTGAAGTGAGTATGTGAGGGAAGGGAAAGGGAAAGCAGAAGGAAAAGGGGAAATATAAATGAGAAAAGAAAGTAAAATGAATAAAATGAAGAATAACTTCACTCAGTCTTTTAAGGTGGTGGTAAGGTATAACATGGAATCAGAGAGCCACATGTCAGTGTCACAAATTTAAAAGCAGTATGTGACCTAAAAGAGTTTGAGAACCACAGCTATATGGTAAGTGTCAAACTGACTTTCTTCTTCTGGCCTATAGGGATTGTCAGCCAATATCTAGTATCCACATCTGTGGACAACAGCTTCAGGATTGAGCTCTTGGGACCTGATTCTGCAAAGTGCTGAGTACTCTCAGTCAGGCCTGTGGGGGTTACTTTGTGGCCTGTCAGCTCCTGCCTAGCTGCCACTCCCCACATTGCTCCTGCTGCCCCAATGGTGGTCAAGGTTTCTGGGGCAGGGAAACATGGCTGGTGCAGGCCAGATAAACTTGCCATCCATGCAGTGGAGGGGGTTTGTGCAGTCTGCATGCTAGCTTTGGTGAGGCAGGGTAGGGAGAGGGTGTGGGGACATACTCTTCATGTGGTAGGGTGGCCTCACATGGTAGGGTCTCCAGGAGACACCAGCATGTGCAGTCCCTGGAGCATATAGGCCTTGTAGTGTGCAGCCCAGGGCCCATGATCTGTGAGGTGTGCTCTGAAGTTGGGCAGCACTGATCTAGATTGTTTCTTGAATCTGTGGGAGTTGAGTGTGTTCATCATTTCATGGGACTAAGCACAAAATAAAACATGGTTTATATGGAAACAGTTTAGGCGGTAATCAGCTACTGGGGGCATTGTGAAGAGCCTTGTGTGAGATCCAAGTAATGTAACTGCCTCTGCTACAAACATGATCATGGATCATATATTGGACATAATGGCAACTACTTTAGAGACATGAGGGTGTGCTGACCAAGAAAGGTCAGTGTGTATTTTTATTCTGAAGAAAAATATTGATTCATACATTTCATTATGTGAACATTTTATCCTTACCTCCAATATTCTGCATTGTAATAGAAATAAAAGTACAAATTTTCCCAGGCCATCCAAATGCCTTTTCTCCTAGTTTTTCGTATATTATTGAGCCTGGAAAAAACAAAAGGAAACATAATCCATTGCAAAAACATAGTTTATTAATCACTTTTAAGAGAGAAATATGTGCATGCAATGTGAGCTTTCATTTAGTAGACTGCTCCTCATACCTCCTTCTTTTGCTGTCTTCAATAAAAGATGAACTGAGTAGAGTGATAATATTGCTACACTGAGCAGCAGGACTCTGTAAGACAGAACACAAATTAGAATTCTGCAGCTAGCAATAAAAATGCTAAATTGACTTAATATATACTGTATGGCTCTCCATGAGTTTAACACATAAATTGTCCCCAGGTTAATTTGCAAATTTGACTATTGGATTCGTGCAAAATGCAGATGTGAGTCTAGACCAGTGGTTCTTAACCTTCTTAGACTCAAGGCACCCCCCAGAAAGTGCCAATTTTTAGCTTTCACTCATTTTTTGACTATGGAAAAATAACAGAACAATTCTTCTATTGTAGCCAACTCAGAAAGTCCACAATGGGCCAGAATCTTGATGATTCTATGGATTCCTACTTGAAATCCCTGCATTTATCTTGTGAATTGTGTATAGGTGTTTACACAATTAACAGTGCTAATATTGTGCGGTGACCTGCAGCATCCTTAAAAGGACCTCATGGTACCCCTGAGTGCTGCCGCACACTGGTTGAAAATTACTGGTTTAAGCTGTTATTTACACATTCTGTGCTGAGTTAGATGTACATGTTATATAGGACATCATCTAATATTTTGTCTAGAGAGTTAAATGCATTTGAGCTTTGGTTCTATGTCAGTCTTGCAAACGCAGATGGCGGCCCTCAAGCAGAGCCCTGATAAAACCATCTGGGCTACACACAGATAGATAGATTGTGCTGGATTCAGGATGTTACTCTCACGCACTTATTGGCAGATAATTTTAACCCCTCTCCTTATAATGAACCTTTGAGTCAACTGATAAAAAATGTAACAACTTCAAGCCTTTGGGCACCCAGTACTTTTGAAAATCAAGACACTTAGCTGCCTCATTATAGAGCCTAACTTTAAAAGCCTATTTATTTTTTAGGAGATATTTCATAAAGCTAGTATCGAGCATAACATCATACGACATCAGAAATCGGTATGCTATCATTTAGCGGTGTCCAAACAGATTTAATCCTGATTATCATCTTGCGTCTTTCAGATTCAATTACAATTTTGTATTATTTCAGTGGTCACTATCTTTGTGAACTACTGGCCCAAGAAACTAGTACTTTAAGGCATTTTCCTCTGGGCAGTATACCCTCTTGTCATACCATTCTTCCTTCAGCCTGCCAGAGATTTTTGGGGATGTATTAGAATGCTGTTCTGAGGCTAGGAAACTACACAGCTGTTAACTAGCAGATTTCTGTTAAAATGAGATTGTTGCCATATGGGTTTAATACAGATAACAAACCACTGATAGAAAGCTCTTAAATTAGCTATACTGCAAGAAGGAAGCAGGATTATAAGGTGCCTGTGTACTGTCAGGTTCCCTTGGGATCTGTATGGGGTTGGGAGCAAAGTTCCCAGTACATTTTCTATTGCTGTTGAATTGCAAGGCCCATGTCTCCTCAATACAGTTATGAATCTATTCCCCACAAGGGAAGAATACGTTTGCTTAGTTACAGGAGCCTTCCTTTCCCTTTCTATGAAAAATCTCCCAAAAAGAGAGAATTAGGGCCATCTGAGAACACAGTAAAATATAATCTGAATTAAGATTAGTTCATTTTTTCTCTTAACAAATCGACTTTTTCAGTTCCATTAAAAGCTGAAGTCATGCTCTATAAAAACAGAAGAATGTATAGCAAACATACGCATGCCATCAAAGTAACCATATCCTCCACATAGTTCTCCACTTTTAAAGGAGACTTTATCCCATGAGGAGAAGAATGTTCTCATCCACAAAGTATGAAACTATGACAGGAAAATAAATGAGCAGCTGGGTGGAGAAAGGGGTTTATGTTTGTCTTTAATATACAGAACACTATTGCTTTGCTTAAATGTTACCTCAGGCAAAGCCTGACATTTTGTTTAATGGCTGCCAATAAATTTTAACATAACTGGGCTTATGTCACTGTGCATATATTAAATTTTATTTTTTTTTGTAGCCACAGCTATGAACATGCTGAACCTGAACAGTATGGATTTACAGTGTAATGGATTTTTTTTTCTAGCTTGGGCTCATATACAGTGGCTTTTTTGCCCAATACTACTGAGATAGTTTTCTGGATTCAAGTTTAGAGTTCTTAAAAGCTTTTTGAAGTTTCTCAGTACTAAAGTATTCATTTTAATAAGCAGTTTTTACTTTTGCAGGTTCATTTGCTATCTCTAAGGTATTTAACCCCATATTTGAAGGTGCTGAACTGGTAGCAGTTGCATCCAAAATTAATTTTGAGGAACGATTCAACAGGCAAAAACAGGAAATGCAATTAACAACTTCAGCCTCACCACAACATTTCAAAGCAAGCTTTCTGAGTTTTTGGTATGTAATTTAAAAAAAATAAGGGAACAGGCACAGAAAAAGCTCTGCAAACTGATTTGAAGGTGTACTTGTCTTTAGTGATGTAAAATAATGGCTTATGCAGCATGCTAAACCTTTTTCTAAACAAAGAGGACTGAAGGCAATAACTGGATTATAAAACTAAAGCCACTTATTGAAGTGAAACAGTTCTTCAGAATGTTCCCTCTCAACCTTGATAGGGTTGAACATAGATTAAAAACTGCATGCAGACATTTGCTGCTGTCTATCAAAACATATCCTGTATAGATACTGTATGTCATCTACATGCCATTGCTGTCATCTGTAGTAGCACATGGCTACAAATAGATTTGAAGGAGTGGTTAACACTGAGTCTCAATAAATCTGTAGCTGCTTTTTTATTCAAAACTGGCTGGAGCTGAAAATGTATTCCAGGTCTATATGACCAGTGGGTTTTCTGCCTCCATTTCTATATAGTGATTATATGGTTATAATTCAGTGCATAATGTATTGCTTTTGTGGAACTGCCTGTACTGAAATAGTGAGACTGCTGCTGCTGTTATTTTAGGGGAAGTTAGCTGTCCTTCCAATCTGGCATTTACTGGACAGTATGAATTCACACAAGACAGTTTAGCTGAAAACATAGCTGAAATTAGAGTTTTATCAGCATTAGACAGATTTTTGCAATGCAATTTAAATGTTTCCAATGGTGGAGACTTCACAGATATCTTTAACCACAGAATGTGTTCTCAAACATTTTTATTCAACCACAGAAGCCTTGGCTTTGACGTTCTAATTATCTTCTGCTCTACCTTTGAACCCCCTTTCATTGACTTACACAAACAGTATAATTCCGGTGTTGGCCATGGCATATGACAGCCCTAAGATGCCACTGCCCATGATGGCATTGCTCAAGTTAAAGGCGGACATGCCAAAAGATGCAGTTCCTGGATGCTGTTGGAAACAACAAAAGAAAATGGCAATTAATTTGTGCTTTAATGATGGCAATGTAAAACTGCTGTTTTCTTAGTTGCTGTTTTTCACCCTCAAGTGCCATTTTGAGTGATGTAGATAGTCTTCCCACGTGTTTGATCCTGAGAATGTTTACTGTCAGATGAATTCCCCTTCACTTCAAGTACTAGTCATAAAAGTAAATAGTTGCAGCAGCAGCACCATTGCTCTTTTTATCTCCAAAGCAAGTGGAAAATGATATCCATAATAATGAATGAGATAAAAACTGCAAGTAATGTTTATAATTACTCAACAAAAATGACATTTTCAATTAACTGGCTTTTTTTGGGCTTATAATAGCCTTAAGTATAAACTTTGAATGAAGATAAGTATCAAGACATAACAGCAGAAAAAAACAGTGCTTCATGCTCTTATACTTGTTAAGGAACTCCATTGATTTCAGTAGAGTCCTGGAATTATTTAATATTTATATTACCCTGAGGCCCAGAGCCCTTTATCAAGATAGCAATATGCTGGGGACTGTAAAAAGTCAGATGCAGAAACAGTCCACCTTAAAAATGTTTTAGTCTAAGACCCTGATCCTGCAAATGCTTAGACATATCCTTAACTCTGCGCATGGGAGAATTTCCTAATAGCTCAAGGGATGGCCCATGGTGCATAAAGTTAAATATGTGCATTTGCATGATGGAAGCCTCTGATTTGTGTAAAGCTGATCACATCTGGCTCCACTGTTTTAAGCAGGATGCATTAAAGTTTGGTTGTACACTGAAATGCGACTCTAAGAAAGGAATGGTCCAGGTTTGTTTGCTCAATTTACAAGATTTTTCTCTAACTATTGACAATCAAGCTGGGTTATTTTCTTCTCTGCCATCAGCAGTAACAGAGTTCCCATGGACCAAACACTATCCTCGGTAACACGTGTGCAAACTCGCTGATGACTGACAGTTACAACTTCTGGGACAATGGGATTGCAAAGATGGAGTTGAGGACAAATATGGAGAATATGGACACAGGAATCTTTAAGGCTGAGAGTTCAAAAACATCTGTGTACTTGTAAATAGAGCAGGTTTCATTAAGAAATCATTTGTGTGTGTTAAACATGGAACCTCATATCTTTTTTATAATCAGAGTAGAGACACACATAGTACTTCTAGTGACACATGATGCCATACTATGCATAAAAACATATATAACCTGCTTTTGAAAACAGAAGTAAACTGAATAGACAGAATATGCTTTAGAATAACACTTTTCAAAATAACTTTCAAAATAACTTTTGCAGAGACTCAGCTAGACTATTTTTATTTCCCAATATTCATGTTTTTATTACTTAAAAAATAACAATAAACAATAAACTTACATATTCTTCTTTATAGTCTTCCAATTTCTTTTTTTCCAGATATCCATTTGTAAGGAACTTCTGACTTTCTGCATATTGACTGAATACAAAGAAATTCCAAAATGAGAAAACAGTGACTAACTTTTTAATGCACTAGATACTAATTTCCACTGAAATTAGTGGAAAGTCTTCTGCTGAATTAAGATTTGAATTAAGAAATCCTTACTCAGTTTTTATTTAGCATTTCTTCAAACAAAACTCCCTTGGAATCTTTGGAAATGTTGCTTAAGGAAGCACATGATTTAAACTGAATATGGTGCTTAGAATTTTGCTTAAGAATGAATGTTATGTTTAGCTTTAGGAATATTTAAGCTACAAGTCAGGCTGTGGTCCTGAATGCATCTCTCACCTTCTCTGTTCTTTGCTGCTTTCCCAGAATCTTACACCTTGGCACTTTTATTTACATTCTTGCATGCCTTGTTCCATTAAATCACATATATCTGGATTGCATTCAGAAACCCCATCCAGCAAGCAATACTCTTTTCATTTCAAATCCATCCTTAAAATGCACTTTTTTCAACTCTCAACCAAACCTTAATTGCTTTTATTTATCCAAAAATGTTTGGATCTAGACCTGAAGTTTGATTTGGGTCACATTCTGGTGTCAATTAGAAACTATGATTTTCTTTTAAGTGTTAAACTGAATTCTGGAGCCAGGCATATCACCTAAAAACAATGGATAACATATTTAACTGTAGTTCCCAAAGTTATACTCCTAACTCCTTATTTAAGCACCTGAAAAATGGGTTGATTTTCACTGCTGTTCAGTACCCACCACTGCCACTAACTTCCATGGGAGTTTTGCTTCAGAAAAACTTTCCAGTATAAAAAACTCGATTCTTAATTGCATGCTTAATGGGGTCATTACTTTGTCTTGAACTTAGTTTTAAACTAGTTGTTTTTAAACTAAAAGACATGTGAACACACAAACCATAAACAAACAATTCCAAGTGAAAAAATTTATATTTAGGTAAAAATATTCCTGCAATTCCCCATTTATAGATGTTCACATTAATAAGGTGAATTGAACTATTATGAAATTGAACAGCATGGGTTCAGAGTCATGAGGTATGGAATCAAAACTGACAAATGTCCCTACAAAACCTGCCAACGCATCTCATCATTGGATTATCCCAGCTATTCTAGCCAGACTGTTCTATTCCAGTCATGCCAAAGAATACAGTGATGGGGCAATATTCACAAAACCATTTTACTGATTTAAATATGTCACCTAATAAGTCTCTGATTACTTCATTTTAGCTTTCCTATAAAAACATTTAAATGCATACCTGCTAATAGTAGCCTTTTCTGAATCTCCTGTTTCAGTGTAGCTGTCTTCAATGCTTTCTCCACTATTGCTTTCATCATCAAGTTCGATGTTGACTTTCTGCAGTTCCATGCGATCCATTTGAGCTGTCAGCACTTTCCAGCACACACTCGAGCTTCTTCAGGGTAAACAGTACTGCACCTTCTGCTTAAAGGTTCCCTCCAGAATGTGTTGACTTTCAGAACACTCTGTTCTGCAAACAAAATACAAAAGAACTCATTAGTGTTTTCCTCAAATTAGACAAATGAGTGTGAATGACTAGTTTGTGTTTGTTCTTTGTAATAACATTAAGAGAGGAAACTGCTGCAGACTGAGAAAATTCTGGATAAATACAAGCACAATGCTCCTTTATATTGCTACTTTCCTCTCTGCTTGTCTCAAAATGGTAGGAAATCAGAAACCAATGATATATAAAAAGCTCCCAGCTTCCTTTAGGTTAATAAAATAGGGATGTGTGTATGTGGAATATGGGCAAATAATTAGCATAGAAGGATATTCTGCATAATTATTAAAAGGCCCCCCTTTATCTGAGATTAAATACAACAGTATTTTCATTTTTCTAAGCATCATAGTGGATGTTGCAATGAAGTGGCTTCTCTGAATAATAATTCTTGAAACATTTATTGCTAGTTAATTATTGCTACACATTGAGAAAGTAACAGAAAATGTATTTTACCCCCGCCCATCTGACTTTAAAATGCATTTATCAAAACTTTTAGAAAGGTATATATTTTTTTACATATCTACACAGTTTAGCATCAAACTATTGATATAGTGGACTCTCATCATAGGGGGTCTTTAACTTTTTAAGCCATCTAAATACTCATCTAAAAATGGACCAACATACAGCATAGAATTAAGAGAGATCTTACTTATTTTTATGAGGATTTGTCCTTACTGATTTATTTGCATCTACATTTTCTTAGATAATCCTAAATTACAAAGTAACTTTTATAGCTGTTCCTTATTCCCATGTTTAATAATAAAACACCAGTACTATGCATTCATAGGGCACTTTTTAATTGCTCAGAGAGATTTCCCAGGGTATTCCCATTTCACAGATAAGGAAACAAAATGAAGAAATTACTGGGCCAGGTATCCAGGTTGACTGGGCCAGAGTCATAAAGCTTGCTACCAACAACTGAGTATAGAGCTGCATACTTTAGACTTCTTACATTTTACCTCCCAGTACAGCACAGTAATTGGGTCTAGTACATAGGTCCTGAGTTGAACTATTTACTAGAAAAGTAAATATTGTATTCTTAAAGCTCCAGTTAAATGCACATAAATGCTGCATAATAAAAAATAGTATTTAAAAACACAGTGCAACAAATATTTTCTATTTTTTCTTCATTCGAGCTCCAACACTGCAATTACTCATTACAAACTTTCCAGGTTTTGCATTCCAGAATGTTTAGCTGATTACTGAAACTTTATTACTCTATGTTGCCATAAACATGCCATGCCCAAACTAATGTAGAGTCTCCAGTTTATTTATAGCAGCACAACATAACAGTTCACGTACAGAACATGCAAATGTAAACTTTAAACACCAGTATGGGAAGCTAGGACTCACCTTCTGTCAAAAACTACAGTAAATTACTCAATTTTTTCCTGGAAATAATAGTCTTGATATAACAACTGAAAGCTAAGGAATATCACACTGTTTTATGCAATTTCCTACCTGAGTTAGCTGCTGTTTATTCCTTTCTGCCACTTCTCCAGCACTGAAACTGAGACTGATTAATGAATCTGGCATTGGGTCAGAGAGAGCCAGGCAGGCTTGAATTCCAAGGGCCAGATTCTGTCCTCTCATTGAAGAAATTAAAGAACTGGGTCCTTTCTGACACAAGGGCATATTCATTCATAGCAGTATCTCTAAAACCAGATATCTTCCCCTATGGGAACCAGATTGACACAGGTTCCAAATGTTTATTTTTAATCTGTAGCTAAAAATTAGACAAATCAGACTAAGTGATCCAAAACTTCCCACCAAAACCTCTATGATAAGGAATCATAGAATCATAGAAAATTAGCGTTGGAAGGGACCTCAGGAGGTCTAGTCCAACCCCCTGCTCAGATCAAGATCATCCCTAAGAAAATCCCCATTGTGCACAATAAAAATGCTTGTTACAAAAATCTTCTTCCAACAAGTATCATTTCAATACATGCATTTTCTTAGTTGAAGGGTGAGGAAACGATGTAGCAAACATGTTGCCATGAATTAATTTACTGATGGATTAACCTGAGAGAAATTCTGTGTGATATTGGACAGCCTGTACTATATATGGAAAAGAAGGAAGAAAGTGACAGAAATATGTCTTAGGACATAAGTACCAACACAAAATTGGAGCCAGCCTGTGTGCATGTAGTCTGAATGGATTATAATTGTGTCCATGCATGTTTGCAGGATCAGGCCTTTGGTGTAAAACAGTGATTCTCAACCGAGGTACCATGGCATGCTGGGCTACCTGAAGATCCTTCCAAGGGTGCTACAGGGTGCCATGCAATGTTAGCACTGTTAAGTGTGCAAACATGATTCAGAAGATAAACCCTGAGATTTCAAAATGCAACTAAAATGCACAACTTACTTTCACAAATTTATTTACTTTCTTGAATGTTAGGCAAATAAATCAAGGGTTTTGATAAAAATTCTCAACAGTTAGCCAAAGGCTCCAAAAGAACACAAGCATATCATTCCTAATTATCTGGTCAATTTTAGAAACTTCCTGCTACTTTCCTACTTGCTTAGATTTTGATTTTCTGCCCAGAATGCAGACAGAATTTCTGCCTGATATAAAAACAAACATACCTATGAATGCAAATCCGTAGTATTAGAAGCCATTCTGAGCTGTTGTGGTCTTCCTGAGTTCTTTGCAACAGAAGAATTGCTCTATTATTCTTCCATAGTCAAAAAACAAGTGAAAAACTAAGAGCTGGCATTTTCTAAGGAGTCCATTGAGGGGTGCCTAGAGTCTAAATAGGTTGAGAACTACTGGTGTAGAACCACAATTGGTTTTATGTTCAAGTCCTTCAAGCACTTGCTAATGAGTACAGTGTTTGACCAGGCAGCTCCATTGACCTTCATCAGCATCTAGAGCAGAAGTGGGCAATTACTTAGACCTACAGGCCAGAAAGAGAGTTTTGATGAGCTGCTGTGGACTGGGTCAGCAATTCCATTCCCAACAACTCACCAAAACTCCCTCTGGGGCTTGGTGGGTGGGGAACAGTGTTCAGGAGCAGGACAGGTATTATCTGCTCCCTGCATGTCCTGCCCTGTGCAGGGGAAGAAGGGTTGTATGGGGTGTGTGGAAGGGGCATGTGTGTGGGGAGGGGGGGACTGTCTGTAGCCTTCTGGGGGTGAGGAGAGAGGGGGAGTGCTGGGGGTGTGTGGAGGAAGCATGCGCATGTGCGGGAGGGGGCTTCCTGGGAGCCAGCCAGGGGTGAGGGGAGGCAGGGGGTGCATGCAGCAGAGCTCTCCTGGTTGGTGGCTGCCCCCACAGTGCTCTGCATGGCCATATCGTGCTCGCATCCACACCCGCTGGCCCCGGCTCCCACAGCCCCAGCCCTGATTTTGGCCCCAGCCTGGGACTCAGCCAGCATGCAGCTTCTGGTGTGGCTGTTGCCAGCATGGCTGCAGCCAGCTGCCGGGAGGTGCAGGGTGCACAGCAGCACCCGGCCGACTGCAGCCACACCAGGAACAGCTCCACTGGAAGCTGTGCATGCTGGCTGTGGATCAGACAGGTGGGAAGCCTCAGCTGGGTGGTTCCTGCCCAGCTCATGGAGCTCTGGCTTCAGGCCACCTTCCACCCACTCTGCCCACCTGCAGATGGCTGCTAATCACACCAGGTGGGTGGAGCAGGTAGAAGGCGGCTGGGAGCTAGAGCTGAGCTTCATGCACTGAGCAGGAGCTGCCCAGCTAAAGCTTCTACCCCACCTGCCTGCCCGGTGTGGTGTGGCAGGAGCAGGAGCTGCAGCTGGAGGCAAGGGGAGCAGAATAGCTGTTGAGCTGGGCCCCAGCCAATATGCAGGTTCTAGCGGGGCTGTTTGCAGTGTGGCTGCAGCCAGTCTGGTGCAGCTGTGCTCCCCTCATCTTCAGTGGGCACTCCTCTTCCTTCTCTTGCCCCTGTTGCACTGCCCTGGGCAGGCAGGCGGAGAGAAAGCTTCAGCTTGGCAGCTCCCACTGGAGGTGAGGGGAGTAGAGGAACATCTGGCCAGCTCCAGCAGCACTGGGAACAGCTCCGCCAGAAGCTGCATGCTGGCTAGGGCCAGGACCAGCAGGAGCACAGCGTGGGCTGCCCTGCAGGAGTGGGTGGGGCTTGGCTTCATGTGGAGCACCACGGGGGCAGCTGCAGGCCAGATCCAGTCAGTTGGCGGGCACGCTATATTATGCCCACCCCTGATCTAGAGAACAAAGCCCTTAACTTTTTGAAATCCATTTCTCCTTGGCCCATCTTGCAAACTCAAATATGAGACACTCCGGGCTTGTGAGAAGTCTTAGGTTTGGGGAAAACACTTACTAACCCCAAGTTACTGAGGACATAGAATCATACAGAAGTAGGGTTAAAAGGGACCTCCACTGGTCGTCTAGTCCAAACCCCTGCCTGATAATCACTATCCAAACTATCTTATACAAATCCATTGTGTAATATGCATAAGTACTCACAGGAGCAGGCTTCAGTGAGAAGGACTTCCTGCACAGTTATGTGAGTGCTTAGTTGAAAATTGTAAAGAGGAAAATATTGGAAATGACATTATTCTGAGTTCTCCTTACTCTGGGCTTTTGTCATACTTACTGAAATCTTGCACTTTATTTTACATTATACAATCTATTTTACAGACACCATCCCAGAAGGAGATATTGGAAGTCAGTATTCCCCCATCCCAGGTGAGTGCAAGGCTATAGTCACGCTTCCTTTTGCACTTTCTCTAGCTCAGGGGTTGGCAACTTATAACCACAACACCCTACAGCTTGAGACACAACAGTGCCATGGACCACCATTCTCCTCTGGCCCATCTCTGTACTCTCATCCCCATAATACAGCCTCAGCCAAAACGTATGCTGCTGATAGGCATGGTGAGTGAACATATTGAGCAGCTGATTTAGCAGCAACAGTGACCAGAGGCTGCAGTGTGGAGGAGAGCAGCCTTTCAGCCAGAACAGGAATGCTGGAACAGCTGGAAAGGATCAGTGCAACCACAGTAAAAAGCAGAACAGGGAACATGGGCCAAATCAGGAAGCTGATGGTTGTTGATTGGCCCTGTTCTAGCGTAATACATCTTTAGTTCTTCGCTGCCCAATCACGGTTTCAGCTGTGCAACGGAGTGTTCCCCTCCATCTACCTCTAGACCAGTCTTTTGGAAAATTTAGGTTTGAATCCTCTCTGGTTCATTATGGAATTGATCCTGGGATTTCTACTTCCTGGGTTAACCCTAGATTTTTGTTAATCAAAGAAAAGATCTCAGTTTGCATCTCCCCTTTTAGACCTGCTTTAAAAGAAAACGGTGGCTGCAGCTGCATTTTATGTGAAGCCCAATGCTGTTGGTTGCATATTAGATGCATTTGACAATCCCTGCTAGATTAAGCCCTTCAAGCAATTTAGGGAATACTTAGTTCCTGCATGTGAGGCAGGCTTAGGCATGGGCTAGCTGCTGAGCAGCTCAGTCCTGTCAAGATCGGGGCAGTTCTAGTCAGGTGCAGAGGAACAACTCAAGATGCCTGAGAAACTTCACCAAAATGAAGAGTGAAAGCATCTTTGGAGCTTAGGTACTTCTGTTATTAGGTAGCAGGTGAGTGAGGATTTTGGGGATCAGAATTTTGGATTAGGCAGGCTAAGACTTTCAAAGCTTCAAGGCTAATGCATTCAAGACACGCAAATGCTTTCAAGGCTCCGTTTTCAGAACTTCCATCTTTCTTTTTGCCCCTTCAGGATTTTGCTAATCTCTTTTCTTTTACAAAGTCACACTGAAAGTACAGACACAAATAGGGAAGAAGTCTGAATTCTGTATACACCTCCTTTCTCTTAATTATGATTGCTGCCATTTTATTCTTATGCTTACATGTAAGATAAAGCCCATTAGATCATGAGTGACTGGTGCCTCCTGAATCTGGTGGGGCACCTGCAGAAGCTGCTGACAGTCATGGCCCTACCAGGGTGGCACCAGCCCTGCCGACAGCATCAGTGTTGGCTGTCGGGGAGGGACACCAGCCCCATCAGGGGAACCCCTGTGCATCCCCTACCAGTTGTCTATGCATTAGATTAATTATTTCCTTTAAATTCAGCTATACCATGCCTTCCTTTATGCTTCCTCCAGTTTCATTTAATTGTAAAGAAAGGATTTTTTTTCTTTTTGTATGCCAGCATTAACGTGGAAACACTGGATGTAAAAAAATACTTCTTTCTCCTTCTGGAGAAATTATGCATCCTAGTGAAGTACCATTTTTCTCAAATTGTCTTGTTAATCTACTCTGCCTTAGAGCAGGATATACTTTTCTAAAATGCTTTCAGAAAATGTATTTAGTTAAATTCAGTATGAGTTTTGGTTTATCAGACAAGCAAATAAAACAAGATAAAACTAACGTACATTTTATGCATTTTACAATGTTCAAGGTGACTTGCCCCATCACTATATCTGCTTTAGCAGATTTTCTTATTTCTAAGTCTCCAGGGCAGTCAATTTAAAGAACTAATGTTTCTACAGCAGTTTGAAAGAAAAAGCCCTAATTGTGATATTTAGGGAAATCAACAACTAAAATGCACAACTTGCTTTCACAAATTCATTTACTTTCTTGAATGTTAGCTAAATAAATCAAGAGTTTTGATAAAAATTCTCAACAGTTAGCCAAAAGCTCCAAATGAACACAAGCATATCATTCCTAATTATCTGGTCAATTTTAGAAACTTCCTGCTACTTTTCTACTTGCTTAGATTTTGATATTCTGCCCAGAACACAGACTGAATTTCTGCCCGATATAAAAACAAACATACCTATAATGCAAATTACAACTATAGCCAATCTTAACTGCCAGTCTTTCACATTTTGTTTACATGTACTAATGAATGAAGAACACCTTTCTAGGGTTATTTTTTCTAATTCTTCAGCTTAAACAGATATAGAAGTAGTATAAGATAAAACTAGTAAGTTTTGCAAAGATACATTTTTAGGTTTACCTCTAGGTGAAACAGGTAATCTTGCTTTCTAAGCAGAAAGTATCTTTTAGGAATTGCACCTGTAACAGAAAATGTGCTCATATGAGACTTTCTGGAGCTGGAGAATGATTTAAAGACAAATGGGAGTGTATCAGATGAACCAATCAACAGCAACTACACCCCAACACCTCCCTTTGACAAACTTGCGTCAGATCTTAAAAAAAAAAAAAAGAAAAAAGAAGAAAACAGGTAAATCAGTTTACTGGTGAAAAGTGAGGGCAAACTTCACAGTCATCGGAGCTATTTTTTTCTAAGCTTAGCACTATTACAAGACACACAAGTGCAGACAGTTTTGCCTGGACCTGTGTCATTCATTCAGGATGATTTTTGCTAATTTTGATTTTCAAGAGATAAAAGAATTTGAAAACTCTGTTTATTATCATCCTCAAACTTATGGTAACACAAAAGCACTAATCATGAACTTACAGCCTGAAGGTCTTATTTCTGCCATTGACTTTAGCTCTAGCAATCTCTACCCAGACAGGATGGTGACATTGGCGTGTGCAATTAGACATACTGGATAGCCTGTCTGTGACTTAAATTTCCCTGTCTAAAAAAATATGATGGCAAATACTGTAATTACTTACCGCAAGGGGCTGTTGAAAAGATTTAGTCTACTATTTCTAATGAACTATATACGGCATGTGGTAAATATTACTTAATTGAAATGTATCCTTATGAAGAAGTTTATACTTTTGATACTGCAGTTATGCACCTTGGCTAAGTACAGACAGTCAAAAAGCCCAAGGCTGAATTGATTCAGTGTGTAAATTGAACCAATAAGCAAGTGAACAGAAATTCACTTTTAAAACAGGAAAGGCAGCCAGACCCCTGCAGTGGCCCGTACCAGCAGCTGGGTGGCGAAAGAGCATGTCTCCCAGTCCACCAGCCACTGATAAGAGAAGGGAGGGAAACTGCAAGGGCCCTTGGAGGTTTTTTCTCCCTCTCTGCTTGAGGGGAGAGGGGAGGTGTGGCAAGCACTTGGCCCAGCCCAGCTGGCTGCGTATGTGAAGGGGGTGTTTAAATTTCCACCCTGGCCTGCACAGACCCCAGCTGGGATCTGCCTGGCAGGGGGTGGGAGGTTGGCACAGGCAACTGGTAAGGGGAGTATGGGGGAGGGAGCTGGCACGCTCTCTCTGAGATTGGTCCCTGACTCAGCACCGCTAAGGACAGGGCAGTTTTTTTGCCATGAATGCCAGTGGCATGTTGGGGGGTGGCACTAAGCTGTGGCACAGAAATATAGAAGTGGATATGGGCCTTTTGGCCTGTCCCTGGGACCACCCACAAATTGTGCACTCCATGAGATTCAGGAGGCACCAGCCACACCTGAAGGTTGTGGGGAAGGGGGATTAAGCCCTCAGAGGCTCGGGCAGGGAGGGGGACAAAAGGCTCTGAGGGCTTCCTTCCTCCCTTTCTCCCCACCAGGCAGACCCCAGCTGGGGTCTGGTGCTAGGGTTCCCCCCTACCCTTCTCTGCCAGCCGGAGCAGTGATAGTGCTCTGGCCAGGGAGCAGAAGGGTGGGGCAGACACTACTCTGCCGGAGCAGATGGCACAGCATAGCCAGGGCTGCAAAGCACCCTGGGATGCTGGGGGGCTGAGTTAACTTGAATTGGGAGGAGATCTAGGACAGAAGTTCCATCAACCAGCTTGATCTAAATCAGTTAAGTTTGATACTACATCCAACAAGGTTTATCTTAAACTAGTTTTGGCCATTTTGAAAGTAATTTATGTGCACTGAACTTCTGTTTTGTTACAGGTTTCAACTGGTTTCTGATCACTTAATCCAGTTTATCTGTAACTTCTGTCCCTAGCCCTTCAGAGTTGAGGCCCTTTTTGTCAATTTAATACTTCTTTAAAAAACTTGGGGATGTAGTGATCAACACTCGGACTGCATGATTGAGATGAGTGCAAGCAAAGTAATTAAAATATTATATTAACATTTTATGTATTATTTCAATATTATTTCACTTTACCATGAATAAAGTTGTCTGGCAATGGATGTAAATCCACTCACTCATATTTAGAGTTGGGTAGGAATTTTTTTCAGCAAAATACTTTTTTTGCCAAAAGGTAATGATTCATCAAAGCTAAACCACAGTTGGAACCATTACTAGTTCCAGTGTAAATTTCATCAGGTGTCTCAGGCACAGGATGGCACTTCCAGTCACAATCTACCCAACCCAGAATAACCTAGTGGTTGAGGCACTGCACCAAAACAGGCAGTGCATGGACTTGAGCTGGGTCTCTAATAGCCTGTGTTGGCTTTGCCACTTAACTACTGTACTCTGAAAGGGTGCGTGTGTGTGGGTTGTGGGCCTTTTTGTGGCACTTTATGAAAAAATTCAAAATACCTGAACCTGAGTCTTGTCATAGTGTTGAATTAAATATTTTACAAAATTCTTATTTTCTTTTTCAGTCCCATTTATGATTGATCACATTTTCAGGGGCGAGATCTGAGTCATACAAATAAAAAACACATTGAACAGCTGTCTGAAACAGGTGGGTGTTTTTAAATTTAAATAGGCCCCAATCACTGATTTGCTGCAAAATATTATACCTACTATTGCTAGAAGTAAGGCCAAAGGTTACGGTAACTGAAAGGAAAAAAAGGAACCCCTATTTTTCAGTTTGCTTGCTTAGTACGCTCGGCAG
Organism: Crocodylus porosus; assembly: GCF_001723895.1. NCBI lineage: Eukaryota > Metazoa > Chordata > Crocodylia > Crocodylidae > Crocodylus > Crocodylus porosus. The sequence goes on along the minus strand of NW_017728931.1, from coordinate 88,267,352 downwards.
AACTCCGGGCACAGTCAGTTTCATCATTTGCCCTCGTGTTTGTGTGGCTGTCTCAGTGAGCAACAGGGGAGAGAAAAACATTTTTTAAACAAATGGAAATGTGATTGAAAACCATAAAAAAAATGGCAGGGGGATTAAGGCAGAGATGTAGTAACAAATTAGCAGCAGCTGTAAAAATTTTTCATTCATATTTGGAACCTGATTTGAACAACAGAAAAGAACAAAAATATGAAGATTAGCTTTCATTTACCTTTCAAATACCAAGAATGTGAGTTTACCATTTAGCAATGTGCTGCAATCTCCTATTTGTAGCCAAATTAGAAGGACTTAGAAGAATGACTCTTGGCCATAGTAGGGCTGGCCTGCCTGATTAAAAAGCCTATTTCCATTTCATAGAGCTACTGAAACAAACAAAGTAAACACCAAACAGCAAAGCGCCTCAGGGGAAAACCAGGAGCAACGGTCATAAACTTCTAGAAGAAGGTTTCAGACTGGATATAAGGAAAAACTTCTTCATGGTTCACATGTCCAGACTCTGGAATAGACTGCCAGCGGGGGTGGTGTAGGCGCCTACCCTGGAGATCTTCAGAAGTAGACTGGACACACACCTTGCTGCGGTTATTTGACCCGAGCGGTCTTTCCTGCCCAGAGCAGGGGAGCTGGACACAATGATCTCATGAGGTCCCTTCTAGCCCTAAACTTCTGTGAATCTTTAACAGCTTCTTGGTACTTAAGTAACACTCCAAATCCAGGAGCTAACATGCTAATTCAGGAAAAACCAGTCTGCCAGATAGTCCTAATACTTACATTCCAAATGACTTTAACAGGTCTTATCTGTTGGGAGGGACAGGAGTAGATCCACAAACAAGGGAAGGGTGGGACTGGGAATCCCAACCTTTTTGGCAGGCATGTCACAAATTAGCCCATTACCCTCTCCAAGTGTCACTCTGATCCCCTACCCCTGCTTGAAAAGCTGCTTTGGATTTTGTGCCCCTGCCCAGTTTCCTGCTTTTTCTTCTGCCTTCTCTTATCTGCTGCTGTGCTACCCTGATCTGACACACAGAGAGACTGCCTGTGCCAGTTTGGCCACCCCTTGGCTGACAGATGGCTGTGGGAGACCTATTCATGCTTATCCAGGGTAAGCATAAGAACAACAGTCTTCCACAGTTCCAGGTATTTGTTTAAATAAGGTCTGTTTTACCTAAGAATTAGGTTAACATAAATTATATTAACCAGTGTCAGTTGCTAGGTAGAATTTGACACTGCCTTGGAAGCATGTGTAACTTATGAGGAGAGGCTGCGGGACCTGAACCTGTTCAGCCTCCAGAAGAGAAGGCTGAGGGGGGATCTTGTGGCCTGTTACAAACTAGTCAGAGGGGATCAGCAGGCACTGGTGTTTACCACAGCACTACCAGGAGTGACCAGGAATAACGGTCACAAGCTGGCAGAGGGTAGGTTTAGG
>NW_017728931.1:88239664-88265790 GCF_001723895.1 Crocodylus porosus | reverse complement strand
AGGTTAGATATCAGGAGGCGCTACTTCACGGTCAGGGCAGCTAGGATCTGGAACCGACTTCCAAGAGAAGTGGTGCTGGCTCCTACCCTGGGGGTCTTTAAGAGGAGGCAGGATGAACACCTTGCTGGGGTCGTTTGACCCCAGCACTCTTTCCTGCCATGGCAGGGGGTCGGACTAGATGACTCAGGTCCCTTCCAGCCCTAGAAACTATGAAACTTTGATAAGGTGAAGATTGTGCATTTTCTCATCAGACTTCAGCAGTGTTTGAAACAGAGAACAGAAGGCAAAATGCCTCCCACACATTCACAGCTACCCAATATAGAGAATGACACTTAGCTGTCCCTCACACTAAAACACAGCAGCTGGTTTAAGACAGAAAATGGTTGGTCAAAACTTGCTTTGATTATTGAAGTACTGATAATGTTGGTAGACTGCTGTAGTTTGAACTACAGTGATCCTAAAGAGGCTGGAGATGCTTTTATTTAAGTGGCAAGCCACATTTTTACTCTGTTTTCCTGAATATTTTAGTTCCTTATTGTTTCTTTTAACATTTTCATTTTTACTGTTTTTCACAAGATAGGCCACTTTCCTGTAAGCTTTTTATTTTTCCCTTTTTAAATTTGATTGCAGTGAGCCCATTTGGGTCCAACTGTTGCCCTTTATGCTCACAGGAGACCTCCTTGCTACAAAAGCACTACTCGTGTAAGACAGTGGAATTTGACTCAGACTGATGATGACACATCAATTACTCTAAGAAAAGTACCATTTTGATAAACGCTGAGCTCCAAATTCTATGGCTCTTACTCTGTCACTGAAGCCAGAGGAGCTTGTTTTTGGAGTAACGACTACAGAACTGGCTGTCCATTTCTATCTAGTGTCCAAGCTAGAAAGAAAAGTGAAGCATGCTCTAACTATTATAACTGTTCACTGGTGCTAAAGAAGGCGATCAGATCACTATCAATGACATGGGTATCACTGAACATCCTGGATTCAAAGCACTCGAGCCATACTCACACATTGGACTCAAACCAAACTTGAAAAAGGATTAGAATACATTCCCCCTACAGATTGTTTCAATTCTAGACAAATCTCATTCCACATTTAAAGGGGCCAAATCTTTTATTCCTTATTTCAAGTGAGCAGGGAGGGGGTTTATGTTCCCGATGTGAGGACTGCAGCCAGGGTCTGCCTGGCCAGAGTGTAGCAGCCCTTGTCAGGCTTCCCCCCACTCCCTTGCTGCTTAAACTGGGGAGGGGTGGGGCGCAGCTAGTCCCCCCCCACCCTGAAGCAAACAGGGATTTAATCTCTCCCTCCGTCCCCTGTCCCACTGGCAGCTGGGGTGTTCCTGGCCAGGGCAGAGCAGCCCCTGTCAGGCATTCCCCCGCTCCCCACTCCAGCAGCAGGGGCACGAATGTGGCCAGAGCCAGCTGACTTGGCCCTGCCATCTGCTTGCCTCACCCATGGCTGGGGCTGTGGGGCTGAGCCAGGCTGGCCTGTGGATGCTGCTGAGGGTGGACACAGAGGGGCCAGCCCCCTCCCAGTGGGCTGCAGAATGGCCTGGGGCAGTGTGGGCTGCATGGCCAGATTGCTCCCAGGTCCCCATGTCCAGACCAGACGGGGCTGTCGTGGAGTTGCAGCCAACTGGGAGGGGCCCAGCAGCCGTGTGCTGCATCTGCCACCACACACCCTGTTCTGTGCAGCACTCAGTGGTTGCAGCCATACTACAAGCTGCACACTGGCCAGGGCTGACAGGGTTCTCTCTCCTTTCCCTCCCGCTGGGCTCAAGTTTCCCGCCTGCGTACCCACAGCAGTGCAGCAGGGGCAGGGGTTGCAGCAGCAGCTGAAGGTGATGGAGGCAGACAGCCTCGCCAGCCACAGCTTTTGGTGCAGCTGCAGCTGCTGGGTGCTGCAAGGACAGCGCGTGCAGTGACAGCTGCCAGGCTCCAGGCCTGCTGGCACTTCTAAGCAGCCAGCCTGGGCAGCCCACTGCCCTGCCGGCTGCCACCCATGCCACCGAACTCAGCTGTTATACAGCCGCAGCCAGCTGGGAAAGGCCTTGCCCCTGAGGCCCGGACCAGGCTGGCTGCGGCTCCATGACAGCCCCACCCAGCCTGTGTCCAGGGAGCCAGGTGCAATCTGTTTGTGCAGCTCCCATGGCCCAAGTCTGAGCTGTAGCCCAATGGGAAGTGTCCAACCCCTATGGCCCAGCCTGGGTTGGCACCCTTGTGTCTGCTCTCAACAGCATCCACAGGCCAGCCCAGCTCAGCCGCACAGCCCCAGTCACAACTGCAGCCCCGGGTTGATGGCATGGTCATGCTGGCCGGCTCTGGTGAGGCCTGCCACATGAGTAGGGGGGAAAGCTGGGCAGACCCCACCTGGGGTCCTCATGTCCATGCACGAGAGGGGAGACAGGAGTTTAATCCCCCCCTGCTCCCCTTTGCCTGAGGCACGGCCTTAGGGACAAGCCTGGTAAGGGCTGCTTTCCTCCTCCAGACTGGTTGGGATCCTTACAGCTCAGCTTCCCTCCAGCCTTGTGGCCACTGAGGAAAGAAAGGGAGGGCTGTTTTAGAGCCCCCTGGCTTCTAGCCTGAGCTACTGCAGGCATGTGATTTCATTTCTGGAATCAAAAGTGAATGTCTAGTCATTTGCAAATCAGTTCAATCTATGCACGTTAGACTAACCTGCAAAAATTGAATCAATTCAGGCTTGGGCTTTTTGAATGTCTGTCTCTACCCTGGATGATTTATCCTTACTTAAGAAATCTGCTTTTCATATATAAGAACAATTTCAGAACTATGCCTGTGTGGTTACAATTCTCATATACATGTATCTCACATATATACATATGAGAATTATAACCATACAGGCAATTCTAAAATTGTTCCTATATATGAAAAGCAGATTTCTGAATTCTTAAATTTTTTTGTTTGCCAACAGAGCTTTGACAGTTTGCTTGCCATTTTAAGTGAGGCTACAGACGACAAAATACTTTGCTCATGAAGCTACAATCTCCCTCCATTATAATGAATGATGGTGCCCCAAGTTCTAAAGATTTATTATTGCCAGATTCTCCAGGCAGAACTTAAAAGGATTTAGAATATATTTTCATAAACACAAAATATACAAGTGAAATATAAAGTACAACTGGATACAAAACATGTTTTTACTTATTGTTTGAATGCTGTCAGAAATGGACACAAACATGTTCTCTAGATTTTTACCCCAGGCCTTTTTGTTGTTCCACACCCTGAAATAATAAAGGCTAGGTCAGAGAAGCCAATTTTTGATATCAACTATTAAAAAGATTTTTTTTGACAATACTCTCAAGAACTTCCTGTGCCATTAGGATTATTATTGGCTACAACCCTGGGTCTGAGAAACATGCAGATCCACCTGTGGATTCTCACTGCAAGCTTGTGGCTATTATTTGTATTCTAAAAGTGTCCACATGTGTTTGATGCTTAACAAATAAGAAAGAATGTGCTGTCCCCGCTCTCTACTAAAAAGGAGAAAACAAACATAGCCACAGGGTAGGGGAACAGTGATCCAGTTGAGTAGCCAACTGGTGACTGACTGTATCCAAATAATGCAATGAATTAGTGGCTTAATGTATATAAATAAAACAGGATTATTGGGATATGATATATAGGTGACTAGACCTGTGCCATACTTGTACATATAACAGGTCCTTTGCCTCTCTAACTACTTTGAGTTTCTGATCACTATCTTATTCATTTCATCACATAACAAGAGAACACACCTTGAAGAGGCTTAATTTCATGTTAGTATAATATGTATGGCCCCAAAGCTAACATGAAGTAGTGATTTCTATGTTGAAAGACTATTCCATAAACACCTTTCTGTGTAGGTTTTCTTGATGGTAAGTAGTACAGAAACCCAGAGACCCTACAGTGCCATCGATAGGTGTTGTTTCTTAACACCAAGGCACCACTTTGCAGGAAAGGATGGTGTCTTCTTTTCATGTAACATGCACCCTTGTCCATGTGGAGCCTGCTCTGCTGGCTGCTAGAGAGGGGACGAAACCACCCTTCTGTATTTTCTTGCCTGCCCTCATTTACTATGATTTTTCAAAGGCCATTATTTGGAGCAATGCTTATGCCTGCTGAATGCCAAGATTGCAATACTGCCTGTCCCATGTTTTCTATCCCATATCATTTTTTAGGCTGGCTACAATTTAGTCCTGCTCATCCATTCTTTTAGAAGACAAAGAGTCTACATTGGCATGTTCAAATAAACCAGATGAGATCCAAGTGAATCTGTGAAAACTGTCAGAATTTGTTGTCATTAGCAAACTCTACTACAGAGTGATTCTTCTGTTTATACTGATTTAGCAATCTGAAAATGTATCTCAACACACACATTATTGAGTAACATTAGCATTGTCATTATTTAAGCTATGATAACAAATTTGGTTCTTTAAAAACCCACCTTCAAATGCCTAGCAATGGTGACAATTTACTGCGTTTCCATGTTTACTAATATTAACAAGCAGAATGAAATAGAAATGAAGCTTGATTCTCATCAACATAATGACCCATTTCTAATATTTTGGCACTAGAAGGGGACCTTACTGTGCATGAAAATCAAGCCCATAATCCTTACAATCTAGAAGGATGGTTTAGAAGTCTAGAACTCAGGTTCAATTTCTTGTTCTGCCATCCCTACTACTCAGTTAGGTCCAGATCAACAAGATAATTTATGTGACTAAAGTAGTACTTAGTAGTATTTAGGCACTTAAGTCCAAGACCACAGCTCTCAAAAACTCTGTCTGAGCCCTTAGATGTCTCATATTTCACCAGGAAAATTTCCAAAAGGTGCCTAATGTTCAGCTCCCACTCTACTGGGGAAGGGCTATGCAACTCAGTGCCTTTCTCCTGCCCAATGTGTTGAGAATCCTCAAATTTAAGCTTGTCCTTCCCACGGTCATCTCAGATTCCCAACCTATGGACAATGCTAAAACACACCAAAGGAACTGGGCAGCATGTAAAAAACATTTTCATTCAATACCATGACTGGAAAAGAAGGGAGTTGTACGTCTGTGTTATACAACAGTATGAAGTGGTCAGTACACTTGTCCTGAAAGTGGAATTCTTGGGCTCAACATCTTCCTCAGCCTTGTGGGATTCAAATATACATCTTTTGCTTCTTTGGAGTGCAGTAACTGCTAAGTGAGATTCCAGTCATTACTCACCATCCTCTTGCTCTAGAGATGGGGAGCAAGGCTATTTAGTCAAGTGATGGGGTCATGAGAGGACCTAAGATAGATCGGTTGTTAATTAATTTACAAGTTAATTAACAACTTGTAAAAAAACAAGTAATACAGAAAATGTAGCTTAAAGTACCGGTGCTTAACTTATAACCTGCAGGCCGGATGTCATCTGGCCTATGGAACTTCTCATGGGTCTGGACGATTGGCAGTGGAAGAGTAGTGGCAGGATCAACTGCTGTGGCCACAAGAGCCAAGTCAGTTGACACTGTCACTACATGCTTGCTGCTGAAGTTCCAGACCTTTGGGAAGTCCCATGGGCCAGACGACATAGCTGTATGCAGCAGCACAATCTAGTGTGCAAGGCTGGTTTGCTGCTGGATTTGGTGTGCAGAATCAGGCTGTCTGCAGCTGGATCCAGCGTGCAACATTGGATGGGGCCAGGCCCATGTGCTGGATCATACCCAGGGACCAGCCCTATGCCATTTGTCTGGCCCATAGGACTGGGTAAGTTGAGTAGCATTGGTTTAAAGTAAAACATTCTGTTTTGTTTCTTATTTAAGGTTTTAAAATTTCAGCTTGGGAAATGTTATTCTTCCCCCCATCAATTTCATGTATTTATATGTTATGGTGTTCCCTATCCCCCATGGTGGCTTTATATAATGCTTTATCAGCTTTCAGAGAAATAACAGACAACCAGATGACTTATAACAATGATTCATATTATTGTTATTCCTCATTATTATTGTTGCCATGTGAGATGATGGTGGATGTGCATTTTTTCCCCTTTAAAAGGAAAAATCTGGCTTACGTTGTAAGTCTTTAAATTGTGTTTATTATACTAATGAAATCATGTTTATTACACTCATGTTTTTATAGCCCTTTGGTTAACTTGTAAAAAACATGTTTTTAGTCTCATCTAATTATGAACATGCAGGTTTGCCAGACCTGATCAGACTATTGATTCTCCAACTTCAATAACTTATCTTGACAGTGGCCAATATTTGATGTTTCACCATGTATCTACATTGCTCCTAACCTCAAATACCTCAGCTAATTCTAGGAGGTCCTACATGAGGAGAATGTTCCTTTCTGATTCATAAATCTGAAATATGAGCTTTTATTTTGCTACATTCCTTTTATTTTACTGTGTTCTTTCTGCAGTGGAGTCCAATCTTTGGAGTGGGAATTGTCACTTATTATGCTTCTATAGTAATTAGGGCAATGATATCTCAGCCGTATTTCCCTATGGGCTATACTGCAATAAAAATGTAATAGTAACATGTAACTAATATTTTATATTGTTACAAAAACACTGAATTTATATAGAATGGCTGATGTGTACTGGATTTCTGATTCCTATTGAAACTACAAGTTGAGTGCATGTATTTTCCCCAGGTTTTTTTCAATTAATACAAAACACATTCACAGAAATACCATATTTACTTGTATCCAAAATGAGATTTCCTTCCCCATTTAACACCGGGGGGGCGGGAGGAATGGGGGGAGGCCTCATCTTGTATCTGAGTCCCAGGGCCGGTATCAAGGTGGCTGGAGGCAGTTCCTGAGGTGGAGAAGCAGAGGAGACCGTGTGCTGCAAGGGGGAAGGAGAGCAGGGGAGACTGTGCAACACAGGATAGGAAGCATGGTGCGGGTGGGAGAACAGGGGACACCATGTGGTGCAGTGCAGTGAGTAGGAAGAAGACTGAGGGCAGCAGGAGATGTGCAGTCAGAGGAGCTGCTATTGCTCCAGTTGTGGCTCTGTCTCTGACCTGACCAGGGGCTACAGCTGAAGCTGGAGCTGGAGTTGTCACAGGGTAAGTGGTGTAAGGGGGGCAAGTGGCCAAGGGCACAGGCACGTTTGGGGTGGGGAGGTGACAGGAAGGACAGGCACAGAAGAAGACAGACATTGGGAGGAGGCAAATAGCAGGGAGAGAGCATAGGGGCAGGGGCAAAGGGTGGGAGTCAGGCTATTTGCTCCTGCTGTTGCTTGCACCTGCTGCTTGCACCCCTGCCGCTGCTTTCTTTGCTGCAGTGGTGGCGGGGGTGGGATACACATTTAAGAAAACACTTCCATAATTAGATTCTATACATGGAAAAGTGTAACAAACTTAGAATTTTCCATGTATAGAATCTAAGTATTCAGGAGACATCTTAAATTCAAAGTCATCTTGGATTTGGGTAAATACGATAATTGGACTGAAAATCCAGTCTCTGTTCTTCATACTGCTGCTTCCTATATTATCTCAAAACCAGCAGTCAAGGATGATAGAATTGTAAAGTATTTGGAACACGATGGGATTTTGCCTTAGACATCCCAACAGCAGACTCTAGTCTAAAAAAGACTACAGTTTACGGTCTTGTTATGTGATTAACTTACTGCTGGCACTGTTATAGATGCAAATAGATTATACAGAAGATCCTGCACTTGTAATTAATTAATTATGGTTACTATATTAGGTTAAATGAAATACTGGATTTAAATGTTCTTAAATAGGATTAAATCTGTTGGGTTGGCTTCTTCAATCTGTCTGCTTGGTTAGATCTCTTGATCCCATGCCACCAAACCCTGTATACTTTTTAACTGCTGAGGATCAACTTTAAATTATGGGATCTTATGAGGGCCCCTAAATAACCTGACACCTGTATTAAACAGGACACAGGATGGTGACGGTTCCTTGCTTTGGTTTCTCTGCCTTTGCACCACTGGAGGAGTCACGTGTGCAAGGGGAATTTTTTTTGCCATTTGTTCCTAGCTAGTTTGCACCCACCCTGTACAACTGGGCAATGCAAGGAGGGTTTAGTTGATGAGAAGATTCACCTGACTATATCTGGATTAAATAGACAGGATCAAAGACATTTTTCAATGCATTCACACCTGATATAGAGGGAAAAACCCTTCCACAAATGTTTAAACTGGTTTATGCCTAGCTTAAGTGCACTTAGTATGTAAACTGTTTTATCTCATACACAATAATATAAAAACGATGTACTAATCATTCTGAATGAAATATGATCTAGTCAAGATTTTAGTTTAAATAGAAACAGTTGTCTTTTGTGAATATGAAAATCACTCTCATACAGGTTTTAAAGTTTTAGAAAATTATATTAAGAATGTTTCTTAATGACTATTATAAAAGCATTACTTAAAACAATTACATGAATTAGTTCAACACAATTTTTCAACTGAACAACACTATTTTGGCACAATGACAGATTAAGTTGACCGCTTTTCTAATTAATGGAAGATTGGTTCCTTCCAGCAATTACACTCTGATTAGTCCACAGCAAGCAAATTTGCCATTACTGAGCCCCCACTGCTATCAAAAGTTTTTTATTGTTTGCTTTTTATTCCCTCCTTAATCCTAAAAACAAACCAAAACAATGTCCCCTAGTCCCCAGAACTCCTGAGAGAAAGCTGATTTTGGAATTTCAGTAATGCTCTTACTTCCTGGACACATGCAAATCTATTCTGATCCAAGAAGCAATATTTTAGCCAGCAGGGAATCTTCTCAATCAGACATATATATTTTGAAATTTCCAGTTGTATTATTTTGTTCTCCAATGCTTCCTCTAATCTTCTGTAATTATAATATCAAAGAATCAGAGGTCCTGTCCACACATGATATTGGATATTGGTTCCCTGGGGACAACTAGCTGTGGTGCATCTTGTGCTGCTGCTAGTTGTCCTTGGGGAACGCTTGTGCCACACGTGCTCTGACTCACAGCAAGTTACCCCAAGGGCAGTAGGGGAGGCTTGGGCCAACACTGGGCTGGCCCCAGCAGCCTTACCTGGGTCCTGGGGCTGTAGCAGCGATGATTCTGCCACATGGAGCCTGGCTGGTAGCTGCAGCACAGCTCCGAGCAGCCCAGCTCTGCTTTTGAGCAGTGTGTGCTGCCTGTGAGTGCACTGCTCCATTTTTTTTCCTCTGTGGGTTGACCAGTGGATATTCAGGGGTCAACAAAACCCTCTGTGCAGCTCCCTTTGCTATGCGGAGAACAACCGAACATGCAGTATGTGGCACCGCAGCCACATACCTCATGGCCACGTTTGTCTGGACGTGGCCATAGAGAAGGGTTGAAAGGGACCTCCAGAGGTGATCTAGTCCAACCCTCTGCCTGAGGCATGATCACCCCTATCCAAACCATTTTGTACAAATCCATAATCTAAACTCTTAGTAATTTTAGCAGAGGATGCAGATTAGTGGGCCCTTGTAGCTAGTATGTGCTGCATTCAGTTCTCAGGCTGTGATGGGCGATCACTGATACACTCTTAGTTTGAGGCTATCACCTTGGTTAAGGCACTGAATGGAATTTCTTCTGTCATCATCCAATGTCTTGCTTAGTTCTTGCTCTTAGTCTAAACTTCAAGAGTTACACTACTGGGTGTATGTTGATCAGTAGCTCTGTTAGGATGAAAACACAGAGTGATTACTGCCAAGTGGTATTTATTATGATAGTGTCTTCAGTGTTTTTGCTTCATTTGGCCTTGGGAAGACATCACACTAGGGTTCTGTTTTAGAGTGGATGTTCTTCTTACAAGGGGAATTTCCTGTTAGACCACATACTTCCTTTTCCATAGGTTCCACTATCCAGACTAAAGGCATGAGAAAAAATTAATCATTTGGCACAAAATGCTCCTTAACAGCACATAGAATTTTGTTATTTTCCAATTAGTAGGCTTTCTTCAAGGTGAGATACTATTGGGCTGTACGTAATCATACCACCCTACACAAACAGAACCATTAAACATCAGAAACCAAGAACACATGGAAAATTATAAACTGTACTGTATGAAAGACCTTTCTGGATTGGAAAATACAAAAAGGCTAGGAAAATATTCATAAAAACAAAAAAGAAATCTTCATCCAAATGTTTAAAACTTTTAATCTTTCTGAACTGGGTTATTGAAAACAACAAAAACAGCCATTTTCCACACTGGTAAAAATGTCACTGAATGGAAAAACCAACAAGCAATGATTTCTAAGGTACCATATATTTAAAAATTATATCCCATTTTTAAAAATTATTTGAGACAACTGACAGAAAATTTTAAAGAAGGCAGCAGGCATAGTGCAGCAAAAGTTAAGGTCCCAATCTTTAATCCTTACTCATGCTTCTGAATAACCAGTTACAGGTAGAATAGGACTTCATATGTGAAGTCATGTGTGGCTCTAGCCCATGAGCTTAATGTGTCTGTTATGGTTTAACTGGGTCATCATTAATTTAAATACCTATTTTCTTATACCCATATTCCAATTTATTCAATATAACATCAGCTTAATTGCCTATTCAATTCAGTCCTTCCAATCATTCTGTAAAGTGCAATTTGGAGTAAGATCTGAAACAAACAATTGCAGCAGTTAATGAACTTCCACGTTTTCTGCATGCTGTGCTTGCACACTGTTATTGTTTATTATATTATTGGGTAATTTTGTGAAAATATTGGTTAGCAATATCGTAAGCCTGAAAAACACAATTCACAGGTTATGGCCATGACCCTTCAAAAAATGTGAGAAAACAACCTTATTACGAGATTTACCTTGCAACAGATGTTTGTTTAACTGGAAATCTATAAGAGCAGCTGCCCCTTGCAATGGTACATATTTGCTTCCGAATCCTTCCTCCAAGGCACTATTTAAACATGTTGATGCACTGAGCTGAAATTTTTTTCCTTCCATTCCTTCAGGGTTGACAAAACAAGACTCAGGAAAAAAATTTATTACTGTAAGGAGCATTACATGGTAAGTGAGATAAATGTTACTTTCTGTATTATTACTTAATAAGAATGTGAGGAACATGTAAGTTCTTATAGAGATCCATGGTTTGATTATATGATTCAGTCAGATTTCTGTTATCAATTAGATTTGTATTTATGTGGACTCTCCTCATCCATGTTGGGTTTAATAGTAATAAATCTGTCTCTACAGTTTCACTAAAGTGATGTTAAATTTACTTTAAATGGCATCGGTGCCCTATGTTGTGCACATGTTGCCCTCCCTTTGATCAGAAGTAGCATGGTCACACCCATTCCACCTTGGGCTAACTAGTTCTGTCATTAAACAGTACAAGTTAGCCTACCTCTGTATACACTGCTTCTGCCTGTGGGGTACTGTGGCATGCACAAGGGCTCCAGTACTGGGCACAGTAAGTCTGCAATAAATGTATGGCCTAATATGGCAAAAAGAAGAAATGGTTGTAGAAATACCATTGATTCAAGCCAGGTCTAGATCTGAACATATGTTTCCTGTTTCTAAACCCATGGGGTCCAAGATCACGTGATCCTGCAAGTAAGTTTCAAGATGGCCTGGGTTTTTACGTGGTAGCCATCTGGACTAACTATTGATTAATTTCATCTAAGTTCTTGAACAGCAACTGTATGGCAATAGTGATTTTTAGTCACCACTGTACTGGGCTAGGTTCAGTGTTATGATTTATACCTCCTTATGTGCCCTCTCTGGGATCTGTTTTAGCCATTCTCCTGCCAACCTCTAGAGGGGAATCCCTTTAGTCTATCAACACTGCTCCTTAACTGGCTGATGTTTCCTCATGTAAGCACCACAAGGCGGTACCTCTTTCTTGGGGCTGAAGTCACACCTACTGCAACAATTTCAGTTCCAAAAGCAAGAAACCATGCATGACAAAAGGCAATAGGCAAAAGGGGTTGTATTAATGGAGCACAGCTCACATGAGTTTTCACAGGAACTATTCCATTTTTGGTTAATTCTATTTGCCTGCTGCCTTGCTTGTATAACATACATGTCAGCCACTTGGACTCCAATGAGGTTGTCTGAGTGAGGAAAGAAGATCTGCCCTAATTTAATAATGTTAATAAATACTCCAATAAGAAAAAGGTCTACTCAGCTGAAATTATGTTTTCGAAGCAGAAATTCATAAAGTGAATCTAGCACTTCAGAGAAAAGGAGGCTGTGTCATTCTACTGAAAATGAAGTTGAAATGGAAGGCAAATCTTGTTCTGTTATTTGCTTTGTATCTGTCTGCACAGAGATACTAAGGCAGTAAACTGCCAAGTAAAACCATGGGCCCAATTTTTAAGTTCTTATTCAGTCTAAACTGTTGTTATTAGTAGGTGTTCTGCCTTACACAGGTGCACTAACTCTCCCCTTTATCTTTTAGTAAAAAAATCATCGTTCTGTGGCTGCTAGCAGTTTTCTTCCTCCCTACTGTTTCATTAATCAGAACTTCACGCATGAATTTGTTTAAAAGCACCGGTGTGAAATACTGTCTCACAAATGAACTTGTGGTCAGGCTGGGGAAAGTTTCATTTCCTGATGCTGTCTGAACCTCTGGACACATATTTTGAAGGAATTTGCCTTGTCTTGTTAACTTATTAAATGACTATTCTCCTGCTCTGCAAATCCTTTGACATTCATTTCTGAAATAAGAAATTTTCATTTCTAAAGAAAAAAAAAAGGAACAAAGACAAAACTAAAAAGAGAAACCCGAAAGCTTGAAGCATGGCAAAGCTCATGTGATTTAGCAGTTACCTAAGGTTCAGGATTTGCTTGTTTTTTCATCAATATTTTGAAAAATACAGACCATCTCCCATACTTGTAAAAAGCATATAGTTAAAACCAAGATTACCAGTAAACATATGCCTTAGAGAGTTTCATGAGAGAGTGAACCTATTCATGCTGTGCTGAAGTAGTCACTATGTTCATCCATTTTGGGATGTAGCATGTGTTTTAAATCAGTGTTCCCAAGCCGGTTGAAAGGTAGAGGGGACATGCTCTATTGTTTCAAGATCCCACTGAAATATTTCTGATCTAATCAGGACTCCCCACTACAAAACTCAGCCATTATGCATGGTGTATTTTCTAGTCCTGATATACAAAAACTGTACAATGTTATTTTGTTACTTAACAGTGGTGGTATGACCATTAGTTAATGCTTGCACTGTCTTTACGTAAAGTGCTATGTAAATGCTGTTGCTATGAAATATTTTTCTATAAAAAAAAAATCTAACTACTTCCTGGCTTTACCCAAACTTCACCCCCTTTACTTTGGATGTGATTTTAGCGACTGATAGCTCAGAAACAGCTAGATGCTAATGTTTCCTATGGTTTGAAAGGCGACATTTCAGACATGGAATGGCAACTGATGTGGTGGTCCCCTTTTCAGTAGGATGGTCTGCAGCCAAGTCCTCTGTCGCAACAACTAAACTCTTGGAGAGTGGCTGACCTGTAGGACCTTTTCTCACGTGTAAGCCTACCATAGTAATCCACATCTTTGTCACCTCAGAGCTGGAGCTGGAATGCCCTCCACATGGGGATGCCCAGAAGGAAAGCAGGGAAGCCTCAGTTGTTGCGGTATGTAACTGCTCATCCTCTGCAAGTGGCTGAAGGGTTGTCTCAGCATGTTGCCTTGCTATGTTATTCTCTGTGCTGGTTGTTTGCCTTGTTGTCAGTGGCTATGACCTTTAGAGCCTGTTATGTTTTAAGATCCACTTACCTGAAGGATTATCTGTGTCCTGTCTCAGGGATTAAGATTGTTGTCCTCATTGATGGTACTTTGTGGAACTGCCAACAGTGTTTTCAGCTGAAGACCCCCACAGATGAATGTCAGTCCTTTTGCCAGTTTTCCCAAAACCCATTGCTTCCCTAAATTGGGCAAGCTTCACAGCAGTGATAGGCATGTTTATTTATACCCACTGTTAATTAACCATTCCGGAAAATCTGCTGATTAGTGGTAAAATCCTGGCACCCCTTAAGTCAGTGTCAGAACTCCCACTGATTTCAATGAGGCCAGCATTTTATATCATTAAACTGATTTTCATGGAGGGGGGCATTTTTTATATTAGTGTTCATACCTGTCACAGTACTTATATGCTGTGACCACAGTGCCACAGGAATACCTGTAGTAACAAAACAGTTTTTTAGGACGGTTGTTCTAGAAGAACTTTTCGGCATGTTGACTATTTAAATACAAATAACCCCCAAACTAACTCTTGATGAAAACATGAATATGGGGATTTATTAGAAAAATTACTAATTACCAACCCTTCACTGTGATAGCTCTTTTGGAGGGTGTACATTCTACTGTATAAATCATTCTCCAAGGACCGGTGGTACAATAGACTGTACAATTCATTATCATCTTTCATAGTTTCATAGTAACTAGGGTCAGGAGGGACCTGAACAGATCATCTAGCCTGACCCCCTGCTACAGGCAGGAATGAATGCTGGGTTCACAAGACCCCAGACAGGTGATCATCCAACCCCGTCTTGAATTTGCCCAAGGTAGGGGCAAGGACCACTTCCCTGGGAAGTTGGTTCCAGATTTTGGCCACCCTAACTGTAAAATATTGCCTCCTGATCTCTAACCTAAACCTATTCTCCATCGGCTTATTACCATTGTTCCTCACCACCCCAGGTGGTGCTGGGGGGAAAAGGGCTCTACCTATTGTTTAGAGCAATTTACTATTTAGATGGTA
Source organism: Crocodylus porosus (assembly GCF_001723895.1). NCBI lineage: Eukaryota > Metazoa > Chordata > Crocodylia > Crocodylidae > Crocodylus > Crocodylus porosus. Next base: position 88,251,109 of record NW_017728931.1, on the reverse strand, counting down.
TTTCCTAGTATTTCTATAAGGCTGCAACTGCTGTCCCTGAATAATCACAGAAGTATTGTAAAGCTGTTTGAAAAAACCTATAGTCTTAAAACATAAAGTTGCAGTACACATTTTATCTAACATGGTATGTTGTTTCTCCTCTTTCTGTAGCCCATTGGTACGTCTTGCAAAGTTAGACATGCTGACATCAAATGGGGTTGAAGAGGCTGACCAAAGTAATCAATATTATACCGTGCTGATATTGTAACATGCAGACCCCAACACAACAACAGCAGGCTGCCCCAGACTCATTTGGAGTTCACTAAAATTCCACTTAAATAGAGGGCTTCAATCTGCTGCATGTTCAAATCTAAATGCTATGTATGACTTACAGTGTAAATCAGGGTGAAATCTGACATTTTATTTTATCTTTTTCTTCCTGATGCCAGGAGTAATTACACAGAAAACAGCTCCCCTCTCCACCACCATCTTTACTAGTTAATATGGGCATATAGAGTGATTTATTTGATTTTCTCTCCCCCCTCCCTTCTTCCTGGATTCTGGGAAGAAGGTGTTTGCTTAGCTTCACATGTTCGTGCAGGAGGAACAGCGTGGTGATGGGTGCTCCACTCACTCTGAATATCCATCAGGCCCTCGCCTAGGAATAGTTCCAGTCAAATTTATGCTGTATCAACTTTTATGAAAGCCCCAGTGCTAAAGTAAGGCATCCTCAGACCTTACAGATAGAGGCAACTGGAAAATCATGGATATTTTCTGTGGAAATGTTTTACTGTTTGTTAAAAATTAAAAACCTAAGGCCTTGAATGTAGTAAAAATGTATCTTTTTAGTTTTTGTGGAAGTTGTGTCTGAAAATTTTGATTTTTCTAGCAAAATTCACCTTCTGAAGAGATCAGATATTTCCTAAACATTTTTTTTTAGTCAAAAAGCCAATTTTATGCTCAGGCAAAATGTTTTAAAGGAATGGTTGGTCCTACTTACAAGCTAATATGTGAGAGTGATGAAAGAAACATACTAAACGTAAGAAAATTATTTACACTTTTCTGAAGCGAAGGATTAGAAATATAGAAATTTCAGAAAAAGAAATGTCTTCAATTACTCTTATTAATGCCCTGCTTTATTACATGTTATCCTGCTCAAGTATTCATAAACAATAAACTTTTAGTTTTATGAGTTAAATTTCTGGTGCCATTTAGTTAAACTGAGTCATTAAATACGGGCATGATTCTTATTACAAAGAGGTCTCTTTAAAACATACTGACAGTATAAAGGGGTTGGTTGTAAACTGAGTATAAACATAATTTATGCCTGACTGAAGGGAAATTAAAATTGAACCCTAAATAGTGAAAAACGTAAAAAATATTTTACTAAATGCAAAGTGCTATCTATCATCAAGGTAATGTTCTGCCCATTTCAGTAAAGCAAACAGGCAACCAGACACATTTTTGAGTCACAAAATCTCAAGAAATGATTGCAACTATGACCTCACCTTTTTGGTAACCACAAAATCCCTTTCATGAATTCCTCTTCATATGGTACACATCCATATTTTTATATATATAAAAATCACATATATGCAAAAAAGTTAAAAAATGTCTTGGTTTGGTTTTGAACTGTCATCTTGTCTTTCAACTTAAACCTTCTAGGTCAAGTTTCAGAATTAAAACAAGCATTTGTGATAGAAGTGCTGACATAACCTTGCTTAGAGCAGTGCTAACAGCGATTGTTACAAAGTCTATTTACTCTGGTACAGTATTAAATAAGATATGTGAACTCACCATAGCAACCCCTGCATCACATAGCAGATATGCTGCTTCTAAGATACGGTGAATCTTTCTGAAGAAATACACATGAATGCTAGATAAACATCTATCAATTTTAAATTGTGTTTTAAAAATATTTTGCTACACAGATTAACAAAACACAATGCAAGTTGTTTCTATTTAACTTATCAATTTGTTCCAGACCTTTGACTGATGGTGCCTCATCTTCATTGCCTGCAACATGTAAACTTGGATACCTCCTTAACATCCTTTGGGGCAAAAATTATTGCAAAAAATTATGTAGCTTCCTTGTAACGCTCTTGTCCCCTTTATTTTTCTTTCTAGTCTTCATGGGAGCCCAAGTGGTCCTCCTAAAGGCCTCTTTACTTCTGAAACACTTTAACTCTGATTCTCCCTAGACTTTGACAAACCAGCCATTTTATGGACTTTCATAAGGAAAAATTATTTCAAAGGAACTACTCATGTGAGTAAAGTTAAGCATGAGAGTAAGTTTTTGCAGAGGACCGTGCTTTTAATTCTGTGGCTATTTGCTTTTTTAATTGTCTTGACTTAGTCTGGTATTCTATTTTTCACCCCCAAAATATTGTGTTTCAATCACTCTGAAGCAGTCTTCAGCATTAATTGAATTTTCTTACTTTTTTATGAGGCCAGATCTTCAACATACTGCAGACACCATATTATATCTTTAAAAAGACTTTTACTAATCAAGTACCAACAACTTCAGCTGGACCAATTTCTTGATAGATTTCCCATTTACAGACATCAATGTTAAATCACTTGTGCTCACTATTTTTCTGCCACACTTAAAGCTCGTTCTGCTCTTTATCATGTTCATGATGTGACTCTTTTAGGTATGGGTTTCCATGCCTCACCCAAATAATATCCCTGATACCAACCCATCCTTACAGCTTTCACCCCAGTAGGTCCATAGGAGACTAGGGTGACTCAATCAGTTGTGATACAATCATAGTATCAGGGCAAGGCATTTCAATCTCTATTTCCTGATTTCTCCTGGTTATAGTAAAAAAATTACTGTCACACAGCCACATAAGACTGCCAAGGAAATGCTAAGTCTCTGTACTGAGCCAGCTTGCATTGATCATTTGAAGAATTATTTGACTTGTCACTGACAACTGCATTTTGCCATTACTGCTGTACTTAAGTGACAAAAGATGATATTGGGAAGTCATTCTCAAACACTAGCATTAGCTTTAGCTGGGTACATAACGTGGGATATAATCAATGGCATAAAACTGACTGTCTAGCACCAGTATATTAAGCATAATCCTTAATTGTCGATATTTTCTTTCTATAAATTCCTTCTACAAAATAGCCACAGAACAACTAGACCTTACCATGTACCGTATACACCAGCGAAAAAAATGTATCTTTGCTAAAGCCCGAAACCATTAACGGCTTAATCATCAATTTCTATTATTTGTTAAGCTCCAACAGTAGCTTAGTGCTCCATGGGGACGATCAACACTCCTCTATAATAATCCTGCACCTCATTGTAGCAGTGGTTCTCAGCCTTTCTAAACTCAAGACACCTGTTATTAGACTCAAGACACCCCCTTGGAAAATGCCAGCTTTTAGCTTTCACCATAAATGTCACATGCCTAATGAGGCTGGTGCAGCATGGCGACCGCCCACGGGCGGCAGTGGCAGTGAGGCAGGGGTGGCAAGTGCTGACTGGAGATCAACGACCACCCACTGATGCTGCCAGCAGCGATTGGCAACCATCTGCAGATGCCGCCAGCAGTATGGCGGGAGGGAGGGATGGTAAGTGGTGACCGCCTGCAGGCGCCATTGGCAGTGGCCAAGCTCAGGGAGTGCACATGCACCCATGTGCACCCCCTACATATCACCAATGGCTTTGACATGTTTTTTTACTACAGAAAAACAATAGAGCAAGTCTTCTCTTGCAAAGAATTCAGAAAGACCACAACGGGTCAGAATGTCTTTGACACCATGGATTCCCCTTTGAAATCTTTGGGTGTATCTTGTGAATCCTGTATAGGTATTTGCATACCTAACAGTGCTAATATTGCATGCACTCTCAACAGGGCATGCATCCAAGTGCATCATCGTACTCTGGTTGAGAATCACTGTGCTAATGCTTTTCATCCACACCTCCCATGCAAGGCTTGTGATTTGAGAAGAATATTAAACATGTATATACTATTTACAAAAGGACTTAGATGTGGTGATGTTCAGTGCCACCACACCCTAAATTTTAAGTATCGAGCCAGGGAATGGAATCAACAGGCCTGGGTTACATGCCTGAGTTCCTCATATGGTACACGGGGAGATTTCCAAACTGGAGAATGGAATTAATGACAGGCCAATAAGGAACACTGAAGACAGAAGTGTATTTGCAATCCTGCCTACATCTAGACCATAGGCACCTATTATTAGCATGGGACAGCTCCTAATCCCCTTTGACTTTTGATTTAATTTCTATTGATAACACTTGTGGACTGATATTTATGGTTATACATTCTTCCTGTTTTCTTTGTTTTAAAAATACTGTATAGGAGAGTGAATATGTATTTGAAACAAGTTTCAAAGTTAAAACCTAAGTACAGTTACGTCTTACAGCACAAAACACAACAAAAGAGGCATTCTAGTTTTGGGTCATTTGTCAGACATTTTAAAGATAGATATCATTGAGAGGTTTGGAGATTGGTAGCCAAGACTTGGAAGTCTTGTTGTAAGTGGCTGGGTTTTCCAGGCCCCTATTATGAAGATGCCCCTTATTATGAAGATGGTGGTTGTACCAGTACCATCTGCCTTTTTTTAAAATAGCACTGGTTGCTGTATTTACCCAGGAAATGGAAGACCAAAGTTCAATGCCTCCTTCAGCCTTAGGGCACGTGCTAGCATCCTTTTTAAACCACAGATCTAGTCCAGGAGGGGGGAAGGGGAGGGGAAGGGGGTGGAGAGATGCTTTTCCTGTGCCCATGCCAAAGCCAGAGAGCTGGGGGCTGTGCCTGAACTGCTGCCGCTTCTCACAGCCTCCCACTTCCCAGCTGGAGCATGGATAGTTTCCAGCAAATGAGGAGCAGTGCCAGGACAGCTGAAGCTGCATCCACACTGCTGCTGCTTTATGCCACAGCTGAGAGGCAGGGAGGGGAAGTGGGGAGAGAGAAGGAGCAGCAGTGTGGACCTGATGCAGCTTCTAGCTGCTCAGCCCTGGCATGCTCCCCTCAGGCTGGAAGCTGCATCTGCACCCCAATTGAGGGGGTGGGATGGGGAGGAAGCACCGGGAGAAACAACAGTAGCCTGGGAGCAGCTCTCAGCTGTCTTGCCCCCTTACCCACACTACAGCCATGGGGAGGTTAGGGAAAGAAGAGAAGAAGCAGCAGCAGTAAGGGTGCAGATGAGCTGCCTGGTCCCAGCACAGCTCTTTGCTGCTTAGCCCTGGTGCCAGCACAGGGATAGGGAGGACCCTGGAGCCCTGCAATGGCTCTGTGGGCCATATGTTGTTGAGGGGGATCTTTGCCTTAGGGGATTCAAACCCACATCTCCCCCTTCCTAAGAAAGTGCCCTAACCATGAGGCAATAGGCTAGGTTTGATGGGGACACTCATCTGCTGCTGAGGCTGAGCTACAGGACAGCCAAGAGAGCAAGATTTCAAGGAAGAAAAAAAGAAATCGAGAGAGTGGGCCAGAGTGAGTGCATGAATACAATTCCTGTCTTTCAATTAATGAACTTTATATTCTTGTCTGCTGCATATTCCAGTTTACCTGTTAGAACGGCCCCTCTCAATCTTCATTAGCCTGCGGTGGGAGCTTGGGAGTCCCTCCGGCTGAGCAGAGTACACTTGAGTCTGGTCTCCCACTTTGAGGGTGAGACTCTAACTACTAAGCAGTTATGTAAACTGTGGGCACCCCTACAGCTGGTCTTTGCCCGTCTGGAGTTGTAGCCACAGAAATGTTGAGTTTGTAGATCCCAAAAGGGCTCAGGTGGGAGACATGCACTGAGATGCTCAGTCCTACCAAAAGGACAACTGTTCCAGGCATTCACAGTAGTAGATTTCTAGGCACCCAGGGAATTTTCTGGGGAAAATTTAGATGCCTACAATCTTTCAGATCCCTAAGAGGTTAGTTTTCTAGATTGTGCTCTTGGGCTTACATGCCTAAATTCTACCCGAGTTGAACTCTGAATGTTTTAGTCCTTTGGGGGAATCTAAGCACCAGGGAAGCCAGTTGCTCACACACCAACTCCATGACAAACACCTGTGAAACAGATCCTTTGCCCTCAAGAGATAAGTAACTCCTAAGCAGATGGGCTGACCATGACCAAGATATTATTTTTAGCCATTCAGTCAACAACAGCAGCTCAACAGAATCACAGGAAAGTAGGGCTAAAAGGGACCTCATGTGGTCATCTAGTCCAGGCCCCTGCTCAAGGCAGGATGATCCCTAACTAAACCATTCCCACCAAGCATCTGTCTAAACTGCTCTTGAAAATTTGCAGGGATGGAGACTCCACAATTTCTCTAGGTAGCCTGTGCCAGTGCTTAACCTCTCTCATAGTCAGAAAGTTCTGCTTAATTTCCAACCTAAATTTTCTCTGCTGCAGTTTGGGACCATTGTTCGTAGTCCTGTCCCCTACAACCACAAATAAAAGTATATTTCTATCCCCGTTACAATTGCCTTTCACATACTTGGAGACTATTACCAAATCCTCCCTCAGACTTCTTTTCTCTAGACTAAATAACCCCAGTCTTTCAGCCTTTCCTCATAAATCAAGCTTCACAAGCCTCTAATCGTATTTGTCACTTTGCTGGATTTTTTTCCAGTCTGTCCACACATTGCTTCAAGTGTAGAGTCCCAAAACTGGAATATATATATATAACTAGAGGAGGATGCCATCTGTGTTAGGGCTATGATATGACATGACAGGCATTCAATACTAAACCAGCCCAGAATCATTATGTTCAAATAGGTTATAGTAATCCCAAAACATAAACCTGTGCAATCCCAGTACCAGGTCTGGGTGGTAACTATGAGAAGATCAGAACCTACCACAGCTATTCTCAACATAACTATAATTTAGGATGCCCAAAGTATGGTAAAATAAATTGTAGTAAGAACATAACCCCTTAACATTTAGAAACAAAACAAGGAGTGACAATAAATACAAAATGGAATGAGTAAATGCCACGTTTTCCAGTTCAAGAAGTATAAAAACAAAAATATTCATCTGGGAAGAAATATTTGTGCAACATCAATTTATAAAAAATTTAAAAAATTAATAATAATAGACATATAAAGGAAAATCTATTTTTCTTAAATGTTTGCTTCTGTTTCAGACTGATCCATTTCATTTCAATAATCAGACAATGACCTATAAATAACATATAAAATAAATATATTTTTCATGCACGAATGAAAAAAAGTCCTGAGATATGTTACAAACAACTGCTGAACTACTGAAGTGTCAACTGAAAATGCTTTTGTTCTTGCCTCGGAAAAATGTAAAATCAAGAAACTATTGTATACTAGGTACAAAGATGCTTAGAAATACCGTAAAATCCCATAAAAATTAATAAATAAACCAAACCAAGGTCACTGAGTTTCCAGTTAATATACTCAGGTTTACAACTCTGCAATATTAATTAAAATACAGATCCTTATTAACAGGTTATATAACCTGCAAGTTTTAGTATTCCTCAAAAGACTGTAAATGAGGAATGTACTTTGTTGAAATAGGATAGTCTTTATTAAATTGACAGATAAAATTGCCTCATATCAAGTAACTTATTCCTTGAGGATTCTGCCTCTGTCAGTACTTGGTGGGGTAAAGAAAGACACAGCAGTAATAAAAAAAAGTGTCACTGGATACTCTGTCCTTACAAACCCAGTTATTATTTGACAATGTGTTAAATGAGCTAGTTCTGGCTCAAGATGACACTGTCATCAAGCAGCTGAAATGTCCATCTTTGTACACACATTATTCTCTTTTAATTATTGCTGCAGAAAGGAGATAGAGTTTTCCCTTCAAAACACAAAGCCAAATTATGACAGTTCATTCTTAATATTCACCAAGGTTTCAAGCAACATGTATCAGGGCTGAACTTGCAGTCACCAGGGTGAGAAGAATAATGTCAAGGAATATATATTTGATTCTTTATGAACAACTAAATCTTATTTTCACTTTATTGATGTTGTCATTTTTTGTAAGAAATTTGTTATTTGTTCTGCAGTTAACATGGAACAAGGACAATAAGAAATACTGATCAAGGAAGTATATCTGTTTTTAATGGAAGTGCTTCTTTTTTCAAAGTTTGTTCTAGTGTAGAATGCCTGGGTAAGACAATATTCCATTATAATAAGTTTTTACTCAAGGTCTCAGTCCTGCAAAGATTTATGAACATGCTTAACATTTGAACCAAAAATCCATCCACGCCTACTGGGCGAGCATTATGAAGATATGCTGATTTCTGTAGCTATGTCCAACAGCCCCAGCCCAAACTAATTAGGATTTCATTATGAGTCAACTGGGGGCAACCTTCTTCACAAACCCAGAGCATGGTGCAAACTCTGGCATTCACATCTGCGCCTGCATCCCAAGCATTGAACTCCAAAGGACTTTTGTTTTAAGTTTTGACAGGCGTAGATATAAGCTATGTCCATGAGAAACATGAATAATATTAATACACCTGTCCAAAGTAAAATAAAATAGCCATAAGAGTTATTCAACACAACAATTCACTTAAGGCCCTAAGTGAGTCTCACTTTTACAATGAGTAATACCTTAACTTGTAAGTCTTCTCATAGCCTTGAGTTAACTATTGGTTCAGTAAATTACTTATACTATCCAATACTAGGTACATGAAATAGCTCAAACCGGTTTTAAAACCAGTACATACAGGCTTTGAGGATTTGTCCAAATATAAAGTCTTTAAACATGATTTTGGTGAGTTTATAGATCGAACACGATGTTGGTCATAACTGCAGCTCTGAGCTTTTGGAAGGACCAGATATAAATCTAAAAAATAAAATAAATAAAAATTTAATCCAGTCAATAAAGACCAGACCAAATAATGTTCAGCACTGTGCCAACTAATTCTGACTAAACTTTAGTACTAACATAGTTTCTGCCCGAGGAGTTTAGGGAAAGGGGCATACATATCTTTCTACATGGTTATTCATATTATAGAGGCTAGTCTTGGCTAGGGCCACTGGAACCTATTATGTACAAATACAGGCAACCCCCACTTAGCATTCTTAATTGGTTCCCAAAAAACTGATCATTAAGCAGAATAGCGTTAAGTGAAACCAATTACCTCCCTGCTGCCAGCTGTATGATGTCCATGAGTGTTATAATGAAACTCACTGAGTGTTAAGTAGAATCGGGTATCAATGTAAAATGAGCATTACAGCAAAATAGTGCTAAGTGAAACAGCGTTAAGCGGGGGTTGCCTGTAATGATAATAACTAGAGGTGCACTGATACATCGGTTTGATATCGGATTAGTACTGATACGAAGAAAATTGTCTATACTGGAGATCAGCCCTATGGGGCTGATAAATTGGCCGATAAATGCCTGTGCTGTGCAGAGCCACGGTGCAGCACGGAGCAAAGCCGGCAGCATGGAGAGTTGCCTCCAGCTGGTAAGTCAAAAGGGGAGGGACAAGGGAAGGGGCATGGGGGGGTAGATCAACACTCACTGCGGTGAGAGAGGGGGCAGGGGCTGGGACAAAGCTGCAGCTTGGGTGGAGGTAGCTCTTGCTGCTTCTTGCACCCTGGGAGGGTGGGGGCTGGGGGAGCTTGTGCCCCTGAATCTGCGCAGGGTGGGCAGGGCTGCAGCTGCAGGGTGGAGCCAGAGCCGGTGCCGCATGGGGCTCTTGTCACTGGGGCTGGGCCCAGAGCAGGCTCTGGCAGTGCTCAGAGGATGTTGCAGCCACCCCAGATTTTGTTGCAGTACCACTCCCAGCCTCATGCCACCACCTGGTGCCTGGCACAGCCCCAGCTGAACACCCCACCTCCACCCAAGCATCAGGAAAAGCCACAGCTGCGCTGAAATTTGGGGTGGCTGCAGCCTCTTCTCAGCACTGCCTAAGCCTACTCTGAACCCAGCCCCCAGTAAGAAGAGCCGTGCAGTGCTGGCTCTACCCTGCAGCTGCAGCCCACCCTGTGCTGCACAGGTGTGGGGGTACCCCCCACCCCTGTACAAGCAGCGGTGGGAGCTGCACCCACCCCATGAGCCGCGCCTCTGTCCCATGTCCCCCCTCACCTCCCTGGGCAGCACCTGCCTCTTTCCTCACCGTGGCGGGGGGGGTCCTGATCTGCCCCCCACACCCCTTCCCTCCCCGCTCCCCTTCCACCACACCGGACTTACCAGCTGGAGGCAGCTGTATTGGATATTGGATCAGTATCGGCTGATATGCCTCCTTAAATATCAGCTATTGGTATCAGCCCCCAAAATCTCTATCAGTGCACCCCTAATAATAACAGCTTAGATCAGGGGTGCTCAACTTCTGGCCTGGAGCCATCGCATCTAACCTGTGAGGCTCTCCACAGGTCAGGAAATTTGGCTGGGTGATGTCTCCAGCCCCACCTGTGGTGCTGGGTTCAGACTGGGCTGCCCCCCGCCACGTGGCCAGATAGTGCCTGCCGTGCCAGCTGCAGACGCTGGACTGGAACCATCATCTGCCCCGGAGTCAGGCCAGGCACTGAGCATCTGGCCCACTGGAGAAAAAGGTTGAGCACCACTGGCTTAGAAAATAATAATAAAGTGTACATAAACTGTGATTGTAATAATGGGAACCTTAACTTTTACTTGCTTTTACATTGTGGCCTTCCCCTCAGTAGTATATTATTGAAAGTTTCTTTCTTTTTCCTGTTTGCCTATTTACAGTCACCCCAAGCACTGGTATGTTTAGCATGTTATAAAGTTTCCCTGACCTGGCTGGCACTATAAAGCTCTTTTGTTCATTGCAAATGGCCACCTGCATCCCACTGTTTTTGGTTTCCCTTCACCTCTGGAAGCCCTTTTAAAATCCCCAGACCCATTCAGAGAGTTGCTGTCCACACCGGGCAGAGGGGCAGAACGTGCACTCAGCCGAGCTGAATACGGGTGACGGAAGCACAGATGCAATGGCTAGGTCCCAGGAACAGTAAAATAGCAAAGGAGCTTCCTTCAGCTCCTCCCACGAGCCACCAGGTGAGAGCTGTTTCATGCTCTGACACTGATACCTTTTTCCCCACGGGGAATGTTACAAATGTCAAAACGCAGCCCCCTGACTATCTCATCATCATGCTCCCAGGGGCCACTTCCAAGCTTATTGCCACCCCTCGCTGTTCTGCACGTTGCTTTTTCCATTTAAAATAACGGGTCCTGAAAACGCAGCGAGGGGAAAGACAGATTTACACCATGACCCCTCCTGGGCATAAGCTCCCATTCTTCCCCTGGCTTGCCCGTCAGTGGGGCAAGAGACAAGCCAGGCGTCTGGGCACGAAGCCCTCCTGCATCGCAGCCCCAGCCTGGTGGTGGCCCCTGCCCTCCCAGGGGGCTGCGAGGTGCGAACCCGGCTGAACAGCGCCATTGCACTGTGGCACGAGAGGCTCAGGGCAGACCGGGCTGAACCACCCGCGTCCCGCGCGGGGCCACAGCGCTGAGCCGCACGCACTGCAGCGCCTGGGGGGGACT
>NW_017728931.1:88216088-88239514 GCF_001723895.1 Crocodylus porosus | reverse complement strand
TGAGCAGCAGCGCTGTACCGCGCCCCTGAGATCCCTACAGCCCCCCGGGCTCAGTGCCCAGGGCCAGCCTTCGCCCTGCAGCTGCTGGAGGGGGCTGGTTCAGGCTGGGCTGCCCGGCCGCGGTGCCCGGCTGGGAGCGGGGCCGTGTGAGGGGGAGGCAGGCGCGCGCCGGGCGTGCAGGCGGAGCAGGCGGAGACCTGTGGCTCGCTGGGCGCAGCGGCTCTGCTGCTCTTCGGCAAACCCCTTGGCCTTAAAAAAAGCAATCGTATTGAAAGAGCTCGAATTAATTACCCACCTCGGCTTTGGCAAATTCTTTTGGGGGGATGAAGCACGTGTGCATTGGCAAGGTCCTTTCGAGGAGTGTTACAAAGTGTGCCTTGTGACCCCAGCTCGCTTTTCTTTTCTTTTTCTTTTCTTTTTTTCCTTCTGCTTTCTAAAGAGTGGAAATTTCCATCATGTGATAGGGGGCAGCATCCCCAGCCTCTCATTTCTTGCTCCCCCCTCCCTTTTCCTAAACGGCCACCAATAGTAGTGAGCCAGCAACCTGAGATGTAAACAGAAAAAAGCATCCCCACCTCCCCAGGTGGACATGTCCAGCTGTTCTGAGCCTGGGAGAGACCAGAGGCGAACATGTCCGGGAAGAGAGGTAGCTATTTCCTATACACGGCAGAAGTGACTCGGTTCCAAGTGACTTCATGCTGTGTTGCAGTTTTATCACAGGGTTTAAAAGGCATCGGTGCTAACGTTCTTTGTTCCTCCTTTTTATTGTACCTCCTGGTCTTTGTACATAGCCGCTCTTTCCAGAAGGCACATCTGATGCTGTGATATACTAGAAGCTGGACAAATTGATGTCTAACACTTCTTCATAAATGCCTGTCAGCAGAGATGGGACTGAAAATGAGCCAAGGAAAGTTGAAAAGGATTTTTATTTTTTAGCCAACAGCAGTGAGGCACAGCCCACTCATGTCTCTTTAATTAAACTAATTAGGGCTCTAAAATATTACTTTGTGAACTTTATTGATTTTTGACCCTGCCATGGTTAAGACCACAGCTGGAGTACTGCATCCAGTATTGGGGACCCCCACTTCATGGAGGATGTGGAGAAGCTTGAGAGAGTCCAGAGGAAAGCCACTCGTATGATCCAAGGCCTGGAGGGCAGGCAGGAGGAGGAGAGGCCGAGGGACTTGGGACTCTTCAGTCTGGAGAAGAGAAGGCTCAGGAGAGACTTGGTGGCAGCCTACCATTACATAAAAGGGGTACATCAGGACCTGGGAGAAGAGCTGTTCACCAGAGCTCCCCAAGGGATAACAAAGTCTAAAAGCCATACACTACAGGAAGGCTGATTTAGACTAGGCATAAGGAAAAAGTCCAAGCACCAACTCTGGACTCTTTCAGAAAACAGGTGGATACATTTCTTGCTGGGGTCACTTGATCCCAGCTGACTTCCTGCCTATTGGGGGAGGCGGGGGCTGGACCCGATGATCTCATGAGGTCCCTTCCAGCCTGTAATGTTTATGAAATCTTTGTTCAGTCAGGATGCTATCAAACTTAGCCTCTTCTGAGAAAAAAACTGTTACTTGCCAAATAAGTGAGAATGCTGGTTGCTTAAATTTATGTTGCTAAAGTTTCTGTGACAGCATAACTTGATAGGTGGCCTATTAACCATGCAGGGGTATAATTTGTTTAAGCTATCAGGGCAACATACTCATCTCCTTAGTCCTTCTCAGCGTGATGAGATCCCATTAATAACATATATACACAATGTGTACATTTTATTAATGCAACATGATAAATGCCATCAAAATGTCATTTTGATGAGCTGTTCATGCCTCAGGTAGTTCTGCCCCTGCACTATTTGGATGGCCGCCTATTTGCCTTTGCTTTCTTTCCCATTTCTTGCTGGCTGGAGTCACTTTAGACTGATAAGGTTCATTGAGTGTCCACCTTCCTCCCCATGGGAGGATGTCAGGGGCTTACCAATGCATGATAAAGACCTTTCCATTCCTGGTAAGAGCGTTCATGTTCCTGAACTCAAAATAACCTGTAAAACTCTAGATTACTTGTCACGGACTCTGGTTTTCCTGCTGTTTAAATACTGGAACAAGTCAGTTTTGTCTTTGTTTTTAGTTCATTTCACTTTGTCCTGCACAGGGGCAAAGCTCTTGTAAGTGAACAACTGAGGGAAACATTTAAATGCAGTTTCCATGCCATCTTCATGGAAGTAGTAGGCATCTGTCTCGCCACCACTTTCACCTTTTTTGGATGTAAACTCATACAAGTATCTTTTTTTCAGTGCTAGCTGTCTTAAAATTAACCTCTCCACATCTTCTCCAGAAGTTAAACTTGGATAATGACCCACTAAGATCCCCCAGAACAACTCAGTATCTGTTTTTATAAATAGTAATTGAATGGTTCCGTTCCTCGCAAATCACATCCCTTTGCCTTAGTATCCTCCCTTCACAACAATATATTTCCTCTTTCCTTTTCCTCCACCTGCATTACTTCTGATGGAAACAAACTATTCTGTAGCTCATGATGTAACATTGCAACAAGTTATTGTTTTATAGATTTATGCATTTTTTCTCAAGTACTCATTTCCTATTTTCTGTCTGAAAAAGAGTTCACATTAAGTTGTGAACACGTTAAGTTGAATGATCTTTCAGGCACTATGGAGTTCAAAGTAGTATCAGAAACCTTCTGCCATTACCTTGATTATCTGCAAGACTTTTTTGATATCTGGAGTACATCTGATTTTTCTTTATTTTCTTCTGTACGCTAACAAAAGTCATAACTATTTTTGTATTTTTAATATTTCTTTTGATTACAAAATGTTTGAAAGAGTGATCTCTCTCATACAGTAGGTACTTCTAAGGTTCCTTATCAGGATGGTATCTGAACACGGCTACTGCACAAAATAAATGAGCATCCATATCAGATATAGTATATTATCATTTAATACTTGCCTTGAAGTAAGACTGAGGGACCCACAAGGTTGGGCATTGGTACAATATGTTGTACATCCACTGAAAATGACAATTCATGGCACAGAGAGCTTATTGACATAGGCTGGTAATTCTCAACCAGGGAGCTTTGGCACCATGCCCTGGGATCCTTTCAAGGATGCTGCAGGGTGCCACACACTGTTAATACTCAGAGGTCACTGAGCACTCATCGTGGGGACGGGGGGGCAGAGGAGGCAGGAAGGGTATCCAGAGGGTAGATGGGGGTGGGGAACCCCATTCTACTTACTCCCATTTGTCCCCCAGTTGTACTGCTTGGGGGCAGTGAAGGGTTTCTTTCCCCTGCTGCTGCAAAGGCTGGTGGGGAGGTAGAGGAGAACATCAGTCCCATCTCTCTTCCCCTTTCCATCCCCTAAGGTGTCTGTTCAGGGCCCTGCTTTGTAAAGTGCCATGAGTTAGAGCTCCCTGACCCAAGAAACATTTGCCTGTTGGGTTGAGCTGGAGCCGGCCTGCACCCAAGAAACATTTGCCTGTGGGGGGGGAGCTGGAGCCAGCCTGCATCTACCCTGGCCAGCGGGTGCTCCAAGGAGTCTCCTGAACAACACCTCCCCGCCCAGCTCTGGGGATATCAGCAGGGAAAGGAGGGGGAGGAGGAGCAGCAGCGCAGAGCTGAATGGGGGGACCTGAGGGGGAGAGGCAGAGTGTAGCAGAGGCCCCTCGCCTCACGCTTCCCTCCAGCTACCCTGGCTGGGGTATTGGGAGGAACTGGGCCAGGCCTGTGAGGTGAGGGGGCTCCATTTCACACTGCTCCCCACCCCTACCACTGGCCATTTAAAAGCAGCCAGCAGTTCCCTGCTTTCAGGAGTCTGGACATGGGGTGGGGAAAAGAAGCCGCATCTCACCTCATGGGCCCAGCCTGGTTCCTCCCCATAGCCCATCCAGGGTTGCCCGGGGTAGGGCAAGGGGGCAGGAGGCAAGGGGGGCCCATTCCACCCTGTCCCCCCAGCTCTGGCCATTCAAAAGCTGCTGGCAGCTCTGTGCTGCTGCTCCCCCTCCCACTCCATCTCCCACTGACAGCTCTGTGCCCACGTGAAAAATTAACCCTGGAGAAAACAAGTTCTCTGAGATGCTCTCCTTTAGAGCACCTTAATCTTTTATTTGACCAGGGTTAATTTTTCATGCCATCAGCCATTTTAAAAGTACTTTGCAGCTGTGCATATGTGTTAAGTCATAGTTGTAGAGTGCTTTCAGGGGCCCGATCATGCAAAAAATGTCACTTGTGTAAGCACTCCTAAATACACTGTTGCTTGCAGTGCTGTCTGCCTGGCTTCTGTAGCCAGGCAAAAACAGTGCAGTTTACCTCTGCCTCTCCTATCCCATGCTGCTGCAAAGACTGGGGTGGGGAGAGGAGTGCCATTCAGCTCACTCCCCACTCCCTTGATGCACTGCTTGGTGCAGAACTGTGCTGCCCAGCATCTATGGCTGGCAGGGGTAGCGCAGGGCTTCCCCTGCTGCAGCAAAGACTCTTGGCAAGAGGGATCCTGGTGCCCGCCCACAGCTGGCATCCAGGGTGTCCCCTTACCCTGTCTTAGTTACACTACTGTTTGACTGGTAAGAGTATAAACATGATTCACAAGATAAACCCAAGATTTCAAATAGGAATCTATACAGTGTTAAAAACATTCTGGCCTGTTGTGGTCTTTCTGAATTCTCTGCAACAGAAGAATTGCTCCAGTATTTTTTGGTACTGAAAAAATGAGTGAAAACTAAGAGCACATTTTACAAAGTGTGCCTTGAGTCTAACAAAATCAAGGACCACTAACATAGACAGTTAGTTTCTAAATTATGAACCACTGTAAAATTAATTAATGAAAATTTGGTTCTTTAGAGATGGTCTTATCTGTTATCTACTGAACTCAAAAGAAAAGATATGTGCCAGGACCTCCAAGTTTACTTCAGGTACTAGGTGTATTGTAAGTATTTTTTTTTCTTTTATTATCATCATTTTTTCACCAGTACATTGATCTTTACATAGATTATCAGTACAAATGATTACAATATATTTTCAATAGTTTGATAAACATCCTGGTACAATGCAGTTACATTCATAACCCCATGTCAGATGTTTTTTGGTTTTTTTTATTAAAGCAAACCACAATACCATTTACAATGCTAAATAAATAACATAAAACATGCTTCTCATCCATCTAGTGCAGAGTTTCTCAACTGGGGTACCGCAGCACTCCACAGTATCACAGGATCCTTTTAATGATGCTATAGGATCTGGAACCTATGCAATGAGGTAAGTGCTCACTCCTCTCTCCTGCCCCAGGATCCTGCAGATGAGTGGCAATAGCACCTGCTTTTCTGGGGACTCTCACTGCTGTTCCCTGACCTCTGGAAGCCTCTGTACTGGCGTGTTCTGCTGGAGGCAGGCAGAGGCTGTGGGGCCATGCTTTTCTGTCCATCTTTGTCCCCTTGCTTCTCTCATGCTCCCAAGGCAAGTTCCTGAGCCATTCAGGACTGATTGTCACTGATGTAAATGGGCAAATGCCTTTAGCCTGCCCCCTTCCTTCTGGGCCTTGTGTGTCCTGTCCCCTACCTCCCAGCCCACTGACCCTCTCAATAAATGCCCTTCTCATATGCTGTATAAACAGCCTGGCACCTTGTTGCTGCCAGCCATGACTCCATGGAGTCTGTCTGTTAGGGCCCTGAGGCTGGAGTTCAGTGGGGATTGTCTTGGAGTAACTATGGGCAAAAATTAACCCTTCTGTTCCTGGTTCCCAGCTGTGACCTGGAGTGATATGTGGGGAGTCCACATGCCACGCTAGGAGAAAACATGTATGTAGCCAAGCAGAGTTGGGGGAATGCTCCCTACCAATGGCCTGAAGGGGTGAATATTATACTTATATTATAATATAACAACATAATACATTAATTAATTATATAATTATAGTGTTTATATAATAATATCCATACTATATTTATATTAGATTTTGAAATAGGGTGCTGCTAAATTCTGAAGAGTTATGAAAGGATGCCCTTTCATAAAAATGTAAAAATGTTCAGAAACACTGACTTGCTGATTTTAAAATGTTGTCATGGGGCTAAATATTTATTTTCTTTAAGTGACTTTGTTGTTAATCTTTTTTTTTCAGTTTACAAATAAAAACAGATTTTCTGCCTGACAGCCCTGAAAACTTGCCCTGGGATCTGCCTGGTTCACTTACTCAAGAGTTGAGTTGGCTCTGTAGGGCTAACAGAAATAAAAAGCAGTAATATTTTTCACTAGCAAATAGCTAAGATAAACTCTTTGCTGTGGAGGAGGGTACCATTGTTATAGTCAGTTTTGGAGGAGATCTGTATTTCAAAACAAATTTGCATATTGTTATATTACAGGGGAGTTTCTAAGGTAATGAGATTTAGCAGTGGGGTATGTACATCTTTTTATTGACCATTTCTCCACTGTGTGAATGTTCACATAGCACTGACCAAATTTACATACCTGCTATTCCAGCATTCTGTGGTTTTAGCATGAAACATGAGATGTATGCCTTGGAAGGTAATCTTTCCAGTGTTGTTCCAAAGCTTGTTCAGGTATGAAGATCTATGCAGTAGTTTATGTAACATTTTTCCAGAAAATATGCTGTGTAGAATTATTCTGCTTATGTATTGTAATGAGCAGTTATGGCTCTTTATTGTTAAGAAAGAGGTACAAACAATCAAAACTGTGGATATGAGCACTTTAGTGCTGATTCTATAGTCAGGTCTATGAGGTGCAGTGTTTAAACCATACAAGTGATTAAAAGGAGTAGCTCATATTTCAGACAGCAGAGAGGAGGAGTACAGCAGGGCTGGAAGAGGAATTGTAGGATTGCTGTTGATGGATTTACAGGGGGTGTCCTGTAGTATGTGAGGTCCCTCTAACTACACAGCTGAGGAGAGTGGCAAAAGTGAACAGGGATAGATGTTCTGAACTTTGGGAAAGTTTCCAAGAGTTGGTGGAAGTGCTGCTGGGTTGCAAATTTTGAGTTTTATGGCACAGCTAGTCTGCAAGTCTGGGCCTGAGAGGAGACTCAAGTATGTGCCTGCCTGTCAGTATATGTATACCGTAGAGCCAGTTACTGAAAGGAGGTGTGTGATTTTGCCCAGCATGCAGGATCCACATAGTTCAGAGAAATCTGTCCAGTGCAGAGAGGACATAGGTGTGTAAGAGGAATCTAGCAAATGTAAATAATGTATAGCAATTTTTAGGACTTTCGGTTACTTCTGCTACCAGCCAGGGATAGTGGTTCATTGGGGTGTACTTCTGAGCTGCCCTTATGTGAAAGAGAAAGCAGATGGAGACCTGGATGTCCACAACCGACAGAAATTGATCCAATGTTTGCATCCTCTCTGAGGATGGTGACCTGACCTATGCTAGTCACAGCACTCTTTTTGGTTGCCACTGCATTACTACACTTGATTTTCCCACATGAGCCCTACCTGTGTCTGACTGAGTATCTTGGAGTGCTTGCACCTTTGTGATTTGAGGAATAGAGAAACATTTTCTTCTATGCAGTGAGTTTAAATTTAGAGAAAGTGAGTGAGGACTGTACAGAAAATCCTAGGGTAATTCTTACTTCCTAGTATTATATACACTCCACGAGAAAAAAAAAGATTGAGTCATGGATTGTGTATTCTTCCACTCACCAATCCCTCTACTGCCACTTTTTCTTTGTAATTTGATAATATTATCAGGACACTCCAAGAAAGGCAATATTATTATGAAATCCTGTTCAGTATAGTAGGCCTCCTGTTTGTGATGTTGCTGCAGGAAGCAAGCAGGAAGACAGGTCAGCATGTTCAGAGTGATTCATGTGGAACAGGCCAAAGAGTCAAAGTTTGTTGTGAAGGGCTAATGTACTGATCTTGGCTTTCTAGTGTACTAGTCTTGCCTTTCTACCAAAGGACAGAGTTAAGGTTGATTTCATCTAGGCATCGGTAGACTGGAGAAATCCTAATTTGTTGTAGAAAGTGAAGGGGAGCCTTGTGGCTTTCAGTATATGGGAAAAGTGGATGTTCTTGTGGACCCTTTTAGACTAAATATGTGTGACATGGTTGGCTTCGAAAAGAACTGGCTTTGATTAGCCAGGTACTTCTTTCTAGTCCCAAGTTTATTTAGCTCAATAAACATATTTAGACATTCAGCCATACACATACACACTGTGTGAAAGAGAAGTAAAAATAATTGCAAAGAAGAGAACATGAAATATTAAAACAATCTTTTAGCAATCTAGCAGGTTTTGTATACAGTAACTTTAAAAGGTAGTGGGGTGGGGGGAGATTTTAAAATATATTTAGTTTAGGATGATGCAGTGCCCTTTTGTAACATTTTTACTGTTGTTACCACTTAAAGAATATTCACTGAATATCTATTTGTCCAAAACTAAGGTTGAGACTTCATTTTAATAATTACAGTGGGTTGAATTTATACTTATCACTCCCTGAAGGGTAAACAGTTGTTTTTAGTTAGCAGTTGTACTTTATGGAAAATGTATCCATGGCATAGAACTCTCAAGCTTCCACTCCCTGTCCACCCTCCCTTCTAAAAAACTAAAAACAGATAATTTATTATTACCAGTAAAACAAAATGTACAAAAGTAGACATTCAGAGTTAAGGCATCAGCTTTTTATCCTTAACTCAACATGCTCTATTTGTCTATTGCAGCGTCTGATTGTAGATTATGTAAGACCTGTTGCAAGAGCTTGCAATATCTGATGAATAAGGGCAAAGTTTTGTGTTTAACCGTAAAATATCATTGTTGTGGATTTAAATGTAGCCCCCTACTGCTTAAAGCAGTCTAATTCAATTTGAGAACCTTGAGGCCCTAACACATTGTGCTAGGCACCGTACAAACATCCTAAAAAAGATATTCCCTGCAGCAGGGAGCTTATCAGTGAACCAGTAGTTAAAATTAAACACAACCAACCATCCAAAATGTCTTTGTAGAGATAAGACATGACACAATGGTTCATCAGATGCAGCCATTGCATAATAATAGCTGTCAAAGTAAACACATCATTTTCAGAATATAGTTTTTTAATAACTGAATTATTAATACTCAGACAAGAAAGATCTTTGTTTCTATATCATGTAAAGCTATAGACAGGCTGGCAATCAAAGGGCTTAATCCCATTGATCTTATCTAGGTACATAGTCTCATGGTACCACTTGTAAGAGTAAAGTGAGCATGATTTTGTCCAACATTATTTATTAGTAGATTAAATAATAAATTACACCATTTAATGAATTTCTCATTTTACAGGGATGTTAAGAAGGCAGATTAACAGGGACTCTTATCTATTATCCAGGATTGGCTAACATAAAGGGAAAGAAAATGAAAATAAGAGGTAACTGTTCACTATGCAAATACTTAGAAAAGAAGGTTAGAAAAGAAATGTTCATTAATAATACCTAACAGCATTTGGTATAAAAAATAAAGATGCATTAGTACTCCTGAATTTAATTAGGCCATTATTTGTTATGGTTGTACTTACAGGCTGTATTCAGAGAAGTTCTGAATTCTGCATATTAGTTGATTGGTTTGAATGCACAAGTTGTCCATGCACATGTCATAATATTAAGGTATTTTCTGAGGAAAACTTTTGGAAGTAGTAAGTACAGTCTAAATAAAGATAATCGGAGATAATGTTATGTAGACACCCTTCAGTATTTTCTCACTTCTGGCCTTGCAATTGTTGATGCAGCTGTAAGATGTCATTAATTGATCAGATTGCATAATATTTCCCAGGTTTTTAAGAGAAAGGGGAAAAATCATTAGAAAAAGTATTATATTTCAGGAACTTTACTTTTTTCAGGAAAGCCTGTATTGTTTTATTTTATTTCATGTCGTAACCATCAGTTAGGGACAAAGCATGGAAGTCATCAGTCTGAAACAGAAAAGTTTCATAAAGTTACAAGCTGTAAGGTAATAAACTAGCATGATGTACATAACATTTGAAGTGTTCTATTCTTGAACGTGGAAAATCAACTGCAGTCTCATAGCTTCCTTTATCTTCTTTCTCCTGTATACCTCCTCCTTTTTTGCCTTTGTTTTTCTCTTAAGACAGTGAATGTAGGATTTAAATAAAATGATTGGTGAGAGCAAGTCAATAAAGAATGAACAGACACATGAATGAACAAATATATGAATGAATGAATGAACGAATGAATAAATGAATGAAGATGTCAATGGAATGAAGCAGGGAAGAGGTGTAGAGGAGAATGGAATGGATGCGGGAGAGACTGCACTCATATATTTTAAACACTTTCCCGGGCAAATATTTCTTTCAGTTACAGGACAGTAACAAAGGCAACCTTTAGCATGTATGTGTTAGTTATATAGTCTAAAAATGTGATGGCTATTAGATGTATGAAACGAGAAATATAAAATCTATCATACGCTGCGTGTCAACTAACATGTACTTTGATTAAAATTCTTATGTCAGTGTTTACTTAAATACAAAGATCAAATCATGAACCTTTAATAGTGGGTGAGCAATTCTATGTCAGAATAATTCCAAGCTTAGACACAGTGGTTCTGTTTAGCCAACAATGCAGTTGATTTTGGCATTCATTCAGCATTCTTTATACAAAGTTCTAATGAGAAGCATCTGAAGCACACCATTGTTTGTAAAGATGTTAAATACAACCCACAGATGAGGGGACATAACTCCCATTTTTCTTTGGAGCCACACAAAATGGCCGGAACTCATCTTTATAGTCAGAATTTGCTTTTTGATCTTTAAACTATAAGAACTAATAAGCCAACCAAAACAAAATCAAACAGACATGCAACAAATTTATAGTCTTATGAGAGAGAAAAGGGGCAACACTGAATGACTTTTCCTATCAGGAATGTTTTCTTAAGTATTTAGAAATGCTATTTCTGAAATACATCTCCAAATCAGACAGATTAAATGATATTGTATACTAGCAGAAGGACCCGCTCTTCACCTGGGTCATTATTTTTGCATTTGTAGTGCTTGTTTCTTTTTAAATAATTTAGTACAACATAAAACTATGCTTATTTTAAAAGAACATAGTTAACATATTAACATATTTAATATTTAAGGTGGAGCAACATTTCAAATAACATTCAACTGAATGATCTTTCTTGTAGAACTTCTTTGTAAATGTTTGTGGTGTTTCCTGTTGGTGCCAGTATATCTGATGCCAACAGGAAACACTGTAAGGTTGATGCGCTGCTCTATGTACAACCTTCTTCAATTACCAACTCTGGAGCAAGCCACATAGAACTGTATGTGAAAAGCATTGTTTCCTTAAATATTTACTGGAAGCCCCAAAAAGGATCAAGTGAAAAATAACCCACCTACAATTTTCTTCAGGTGGTATTTAGTGATTTTGGAAGGTTTAGAGTAGATAGGACCAGGCATTCTTAATTTATAAGCGAACATACAGACATACAATTCATTTATATGAATAGATAACAATATTCCATGAAGTGTAATAAATGCAGGATTCCTTGTAATGGATATCCTTAGTGTAGAATACAATAAGGAAGGTATGCTTGTTATTTAGTTAATTAACACAAGAGAATGCTTACCTCAAACTTGAGGCAAATAATTAGAATAATGATTTTAATTAGCATATTACTTAAATTATTATAACTAAAATACTTATTGCAATAGGAAACCAATAAACTTCTATGCACAGAAAAAGCTTCCCCAAACTGAAAATCTCCCATTTTATCTCATATGAAACCCTACTTCTGACATCTCAAATAAAAATACTTACATAGCCCTGAGGTATAAGGTGTTTGTGTGCTCTCTTGGACAGAATAGAAGCCAATATGCAAAATGCAGATCTGTGAAAATGCAAATGTGTGGCAGTGAGGATCCTCCTCCTACCTGTCTCACACCTATTGTTGCATTCCTTCAGATCCTCACTGCCATGTATTCACATTTTCACAGACCTGCATTTTGCATATTGGCTTCTGTTCTACCCAGGAGAATATAGAAACACCAACAGACTCTCCTTTTACCTGAAGAAGGGTGTTTGTGCCCAAAAGCTTGTGCAAAGAACAATTTTCCCAACTATTTATTTGGTCTAATAAAAGATACCGTATTTACCTAAAAAAATTTGTCTGACTATGTCCTCAGATCAGCACGGCTACAATCAACATCCCTTACATAGTCCTGAGTCTTTCAAGGAACAGTCATTCGGAAAGACCTGGACTTTGCATTGTGTCCTGAAGGTTAATACATTTAAGGTAGACCTTTATAGACTAATGAAATAGTATGTATAGGGAGAGCGCACATGTTTGCAATATCCACAGTGTTATAAGTATATAATAATGTTGCATGTTTAATAGGGATTTATAAAGAAAGAAATGGGTGTGGTAACCTAAAACCTGATCTTGCAAAGTCTGATTCACAAGTAACTGCATGTAAGTCCTGTGTCTGTGGTATGTCTTGGGGAGTGCTCCTGCCCATAACCTGTGTACCTGCTCCCACTCCTAAGGTATGGCCCCATGAACACGTGTGCAGTTAGCAGTGCTGCAGACCTGTCTGTGATGCCACAAACTGCATGTGCTGCACGTGCAGGCATTTGCCTCACTGCTAATTTGCCTCACTGATAATTTGCAGCGCGGTGGATTTTTTTGACATTAGAAGATTCTGGTGTCAAAAAACCTGTGCCAGAAAAAAGCAGGCAGCAGCATGTGCCACCCAAAACTGAAGCCTGACTGGCCAGAGCCATGCCCTGGCTGCCAGCCAGAATCTGTGCACCTGGATCACTGTTGCTGGAGCCCTGGAAAGCTCCCAGGACCTCAGGTAAGGCTGCTGTGGCCAGCCCAGGTGCTTGCCCCAGTCTCTCCTACCCCACCTGGGGCAACTTGCTGTGTGCCAGAGTGTGTGTGCAGGGGCATTCCGCAGGGACAAATAACAGTGGCAGAAATATGTGCGGCTGCTAGATGTTCCTGGGGAACACATGTTCCCACTCATGGGAATGTGCCTTTATGTACCAAAGAGAGACATCTCCTGCAGCTTCTTTTAAGGATGCTGAAGACAGGTCTTGAAAGCAGTTATAGAAACTACCCCAGGGTGGCTTCACTGCTGTTTCCAGGTTTGGTGAATGCAAGCTGGAGTGAGTGGGTATGCAGCACTTGGGAGGATCCTTTTACGGACATGCTAGTGACAGGCATAGAGAATGCTTAAGGGACTGAAGCTAAGTATAGATGTTAAAAAAACTTGAGGAGGAAATGATCAAACTTATGTCAGTTTCTGTAAGTGGCATAAGTTAGTTCAAAAGCACCTTTTGATGGAGGAGCATGCAGGTTGCCTGCACTGGCCCGGGCCAGCAGGTTGGAGGTACTTCTGCACATCTCCCAGTGGGCTCCCAGGCTGCTAGAGACTGCTGAGCACAGGCAAGCAGGCAGGTCATGGCTAAGCACCCCTTTCTCCCTCCCCTGTCATTGTAACCCACAGGCATCTGTCAGCTGCAGGCAGGCAGTGGAGACACCCACACTCACCTGTCTCCTTGGGGCTGCACCTGCTCATGGGGGCATGGCTTATACTTATACTACTTATGAGAGGCAAGGCTTGTACAATCCAAGTCTAAAGCACCAAACAGCAAAGGAAGTTAACTTTTTATGATATTTATTGGCAAAGCACTGCAGATATAGCAAGCTGGTTCCCTGCTGCTAGGGTGATCATATGGGACAATGTAAAATCTGGGACACTGCCAGCCCCCCGCCTCTTAAGTCAGCAACAGTGGTGCAGGCAGAGGAGGGGGGTGGTATGGCAGGGGTGGGACAGTGGGGTGCAGCTCTGGTATTACTATTCAGACAGCTAAAGGAGTCAATGGCCTGTTACTGATCCCTTGGTCTTTACTTCACAGGGGTTAACAATCATCTCCCCTTTTTAATGGTCATTCCACTAATCAAGCTAATGCCTGATTCACAGGTAACTGCATGTAAGTCCTGTGTCTGTCCTGGGGAGTGCTCCTGCCCATAATGTCCCCATAAGTACGTGTTGCAGTTTGTGGCGCTGCAGACCTGTCTGTGACGCCACAGCCTGCATGTGCTGCACATGCAGGCACCCCATGCCCTGTGCCCAGAACACTCATTTTAATTTTTACCAGCCAGCTGGGGCTGGCCTTTGAAATCTAGGACTGTCTTGCCAAACCAGAATGAGCTTGGGACTACTAGACAAATACGCTTCTGAGATTGTTGCTTACATCATTCTGTTGTCCAGTGTAAAACAGGACAAATACTGTTATTTTCAGGAGTTAATTATTTTGGAGATAGCTGGGAGACATCAACCAATCAAATGAACCAAAAAAACCCCAAAACAATAATTTGGGGTCAAATGGAAATGTCATGTGTTATTTCATAGTTCATCACTTCATAGTTGTTAGGGGCTGAAAGGGATCCTACAGATCATTGGGTCCAGCCCTGATTTGACCTAAAATTAAACATTTCACTTAATTTGAAGGATATTTGAACTTTTTTGCCATTTTTTTTAAAGTCAGGTCACTTTTGAGACAAAAATACCATTTCCAAAAAGTGTTGAAACTCCACTTACGCCAGGTCCAAACAGTTTTTTCCCCCAAAATTTTGGCATTATTTTTACATTTCCCTCATTTTTCAGCTGACACCATTTGCTAAATTTGAACTAAATATGTGAACAGCTTCCACCCTGAAATCATTTTCTTAGTGTATTTATTATTTAGCAAAAATATTTCACCTACCTCTAGTATTACATTAAGTTACGTTTGCCTACATAGTGAGTTGCCTCACATGCTATGAAAGCCCCCCTTAAAAGTTGCAGGCCTGTTTTTAAGGGGGGGAAACATGCAATATGCCACTCAGTGACCAAATCCACTCCTCACAGTCTGTGCTTTACAATCTCTCTGACACTTCTCCAGAGGTCTCCAAGAAGTGGGGAATAAAGACATGCCAAGAATGCATATCTATGTACCAACAAGACTAAAAACATGTCATTCGTTTCTATAGAGCTGACTAGCACGCATATGGTTAGTCCTGCTTCCATCTTTGGCCTCATTTCAAG
Organism: Crocodylus porosus; assembly: GCF_001723895.1. NCBI lineage: Eukaryota > Metazoa > Chordata > Crocodylia > Crocodylidae > Crocodylus > Crocodylus porosus. The sequence continues at coordinate 88,224,479 of NW_017728931.1, read as the reverse complement.
ATTCTGTTTCTTCCAACTCCCTGGAAAATCTTTTACACCACAGTTGGCCTTACAGTTGAAGGCTGGTTTCACAGTCAGTTCCTGAAAGGTGCTTGCATTGCTGAGTACGCTTTAATTTGTTCTGAGGTAACCAGAGTTGAGAGTGCCCAACATGGGGCAGAAGGTGTTTGCCACCCTGCCGCATCTTGCCCATTTACGATGATTTAACATTTTTACTGTGGTAGCACAAAGAAGCAGTCACATCCAAGGGGTAGACTATTGAAAACAATGGTTAGATCAAGATTACCAACAAAGGCCTGGGCCAGAATCACAGTCCAGAAAGCAGGCTGAAGATCAGAAGCCAATCCCTAATTGACCTCATTGTCAAGGACAGTAAGACTCATACAAATTTTGCTACTGTTGATGTCCAGCCCTGCCATTTAAAACTAAGAGACACATCTGTAAAATCAATCAGCAACACTCACCCTGTCTTCAGTTACTCGAGTTATGTGTCTTTAGGTTATATTAGGTGACCTGCAGCTTGTTACTTGCCAGCTTTAAAGATATGACCTGTAGGGAAAGAAAATGGAAATATGTAATAGGAAAAAATGGAATATGTAAATCAGGTGGACAATGTGAAAACCAGCTACCTCTGTTCATGTTCTAATGGGATCTTTGGGATTTTAGAGGGGGAAATCAATGTGGGTAAAGAGCCTGAGGAAAAGAAGTCAAGAATACATTTTTAGATGAACAATTCAGATTTTAAGAGGTAATTCAAGAAAGCATCCTTATTCAGGAAAGCACTTAAGCTCATTTTTAATCAGCAAGTTTCTGAGTAAGTGCCCCAGTACATTATACATTAAGAAGTCATTAGTTTGTACTGTATGGCAGATCTACATAGAAATCCCAGACTGATACTCCATTCTTTATCTATCTTTATATTTCAAGGACATTTTAAATTGAGTTTTTATCAGGGTGTTGACATACAAGTCTCACAAGAAAAGAATTAACTTAAAAACACACCTGGGATTTTTAAGAATAATTTTTTTGTCAAGAGAAGTTTTCTTAATGCTAGAGAAAGTTAAACTGTACTGTGCCCAGTATATTTGGTGAATTAAGACTTTTCAAGTTTATGAATTTTCTTTGAGGTATTGACAGTTTTTATTTCCTGTTAAAATTTGTTTGTTCAGTAGTTCTCAAGAATATCTGACCAAAATTATTTGAAAGCTATTTGTACTGAGTGCAAGAGCTTACATTTGTAACTGAAATATCAGGTTTCATAAAAGTACATTTTTGTTAAAATTTGCAAAAAGATTAAGTCTAATTTTTCAAACTCTTTTGTTAGTAGATTTCTAATATCATATAAAAAACTGAATACTTGTTATGTTCTTGAGCACCTGACTCATACCTTATTCTTTCTCTTCCTTGAGCATAGTGACACATGCAATTAATGAACCTGAATTTACTGTGCAGTAAATTCAGGCTCATTAAACTGCTCCTGGGTGCATATCTGCATGTGTCCAGGTTGGGAGCAAATTGACCCTGACAGGAGCAACCGTGGCTAGGGTTGCTCCCACCTTGCCCTGCCCTGCCCTGCCTCCCTGCAGCAGCCAGGGGGAGCTCCAGGCTCCCTGGTGTGCGAGGCCCAGGCTGGCAGGGGGCACAAAGGGTCAGGTCTGGGTTCTGGGGGGTGGAGGGCAGCTGTCATGGCAGTTCGCAGCTGTTTGGGGGCAGCTCCCAACCATGCAGAGCTGCTGCTGAACAGCTGGGAGCTTCCACAACAGCTCCCTACCACTCCCTGGAGCTCAGGGCTTAGCCAGGCAGCAGTTATTGCTGTCAGGCTGATGGGAGCAATTTGCTCTTGGTCAGCGTCTACATGTGTACTTTGGCACATTATTTTAAAACAACATTTTCTTGTATCTGTTGCTACTTGCAAATGACACTTTAAATTAATTTACTGCACAGTGATTTCTGTGCACATGGTGACAGTGACACTTTACTGCACATTAGGTTACTCTAATGCACAGTAAAGCCTGTATGTAGATGTGCCCCCTGATTATGGACTACTTCTACACAAAACTAATTTTATTTCATTATAAACCTTATTTCTTGAACAAATGGATGTTAGTTATGAGTTCAAAATTTGTTGCCTATGACTTTTCTATGATTGAAGCTTTAGTTATATAAAATTCCTTTACAAACAAGAAACAGCTAAGTGAAAAAAACAAACTTTATGGTAGTTGTTGTTATTATACTACAAATAATACCAGGCAATAATACTACAAATAATACTAGGCAATTGTTAATTCAATGCGTATTTCACCTTTTTTTTAAATACTACTCAATGGAAGCATCTACATGTGCAATGAATTTGAAGCAATAAACTCCAGCACAGTTTGAGCCAGAATAAACTGCTCTTGGATGCAACATCTACACATGTGCCCAGGACAGCAGCAATCTGAGCTGCGGTGGAACAGGCCCCAGGCTGGGATGGAAGAGAAGAAATGTCAAAGTTGGGTGGTTGGGGGATCTCAGAGCCTCTTACCGGATTTGGGAATTTTAAAAAAGCCCCAGATCCTGCTTCCATAGCATTGTTTTCTCTCCCAGTGGTGGTGGGGAAGCTGGAAGCAGCACAGATTGCGGTTCCCATATCCTCCCATTAAAATTCTGGATCTACCTGTGCAAACTACTAACATTTGAGACTATATTTTACAGTACTGATAAATGAGGAGAACAATCCTATGATCTGTGCCTAGTAACAAAGAGGACATTGATACTGAAAGCTTGCAGGAGAGTGTGGAAAGAACAAATCCACACAGAAGTCTTAATCTAGTACACTGTCTTTTATTTTAAATCAAGAAAACCTTAAGTTTTAAATGTGTATTTGCTGAGAAAACCTTTAAATATATGTATGCAACAAAAAGATGTTAAATATGTAAAAAACAATGTGGGCCCAATTAATTAGGTGTTTCAAGGGTATTGTGAATGGTTATGTGTATCAGTCAGTCCTTTGGGGAAGATGTAAGAATGAAAAGCTTGTAATTTGAATGTTATAGGAAATTAAACTAGTGTGTCTAAAAGTCATTTATTCCAACATTTTATTAAATAGGAGTCTAATTTACATGCATTTAGGCACCTAAAAAGTAGCCTTAATTTCCAAAGTGCTGTGTATCCAACAGATCCTATTGAGGTTAGTAGTTGACCATCCCTCTCAAAAATCAGGCTACTTACTGACTGCCTTAAAAAATCGACTTGGGAATCTAGTTTTAGGCTCATGCTTTTTAAAATTTTGGCCCTGTGTATTTTTAGAAGAAAAGTGTGTAGAAATGCCTTTGGCTACATAGAGGCTGAGTAGCAGTCAGTCAGAGTGCATCTATATGTGCACTTTTATTAGCTTATTTTAACACGCATTAAAGTGTCACTAAAAACATTGAGCATTTATACACATATTTGTCTGTCTTGCACTATGCCAGAGATCTGTTGCTTCAGAGCAGACTCAATTAATTGAGCCTGCTGTACATATGAGCTGAGGCAAACGGTGCTGTACTGTGTGCAGCTGTATAAGCAGTGAAATGCACATTAGTGCACAGAAAATGTCAGTGATGTGATTTTGAACTAAAGCACCTCCAATTTGTTTTAGTTCAAAAGTGTGCTTGCATTAAAATAGGCTAATGTGCATTAAAGATCACTTAAAAAACTGTACTCTTTAGTTAATGCACATTAAGACAGGCTAATATACATTTTCCTAATACTTCACAATAGAGGGCACTTTTAGATACGCTCTGGGGCTGGGGGGGTGGGGTGGGGACAGCACTTTAAATATAGCGGCTTCAAGAACTGCTCTTATTAAAGAGCTGCTGCATCTCATGTATCAGTGCCCCTGTGCTTAAAAATGGTGGTGGGGGTGCTTGAACTAAATCTTGTTCAGTGAGCTTTAGTTCAAGCACCACCACCACCATTTTTAAGTTCAGGGATGCTGATATACAAGACACAGGAGGCTGCTGGAGCGTGGCAATTGCCATGTTCCAGCAGACTTGATTAATTGAGTCTGCTCCAATAAATTGGCATTCCAGAGCATCGGAGCAGCCTCCACACTTGAGTGTAGGTAGGTATTAGATTTAATGCGAATTAACTAAAGCATGTTAATGCATTCATAGTAGGGGTATGTGAAATGGGCTGAATTCAATTTGGATTCAGATTCAGCCCAAATCAGGGGCAGTGATTTGATCCATTGATTCAGATCACTGTCACTGATTTGATTCAGCTGAATCTGAATCTGAAGATTTGATGCTGATTCGGAGAATCGGCGATTCAGCTCTAGTCACAGCTTTAAATGTTTTTTCTACATACCTTGAGGTACCACAGCTCATGAATGCTGTGATAGTGGGGTGGATGGAGTGTCCCACAGGAGCATGGGGGGTGGTCCACATGCTTGGTGGCAAACCTGGAAGTGGGCCCAGGAGTACTTCTGATCCACTTCCGGGGCTTTTGGATAACACTCTGGGGGCCTCCCTGCACCCCCCCCGGCTCGCTGATCAGCTGTGGGGGGCCCCTGGGTGCCACCCCAACCCCCCATGTGCTCCCTAGTGGACCTGGAAGTGCTTCTGGTCCTCTTCCAGGTCTGCTGCCAAGCGCGCTGGGGAGCCCCCCACTCTCCTGTCGGATGCTCCATCTGCCCCACCATCTCAGCATTCATGAGCCACCTGGTACCTTGAGGTATGTAGAAAAAACATTTAAAGCTGTGTCTATGTCCGAATCATCGAATCTTTCTGAATCTCTCCGTATCAATTCAGAGGGTTCCGATTTGATTCAGAGAGATTAAGGGGTCTCCTGATTTGATTTGGATTCAGAAATTCAGCTGCTGAATTGGGCTGAATCTCTGCTGAATTGAATCAGGGACCGAAGCTTTGCACAGCCCAAATGCATAGATGCACCCTTGCATTTTAGACACTTACAATCATTTAAATCTGGTGAATATGATGTTTTAATTATTATGAACTGTTAAGTGCTAAATATAAACTTAGTAAATAAATGCTATTTAAATTAGCAGTTAATACTAATTTAGTTATTTGATTGTACTTATTTAATTATACAACACATATTGAATTAATATTGATCAAGAAACAAAACAAGGCTAATTCCTCCTTCCAAAGCTGACAGCCTTCAAGACTACATCTGGTTAGTAAACTCAGAAAGAAAATGAGAAAAAAATTATATTTGGTGAAATTTCATATTCATTAAAATTTTCCTGTCACCTCCATTCATGCAAGATTCTTCTTCTTATTTTTCTGGCTCCTTCTTGTGGCATTTATTCACTCCTCTCTAAAAGCACCCTAAGGCTATGATATAAAAGGAAAAGGATCCATTTTTTAAGTTTCTTGCTCTCTGTTTTTTAATTGCTTTTGCTCTTTTAAAGTCTTTCTTTTTATTTTTCTGAAATCAACTTGCTCTGTTGGAGAAACTATCTTTGATTATTCTTCTCATTGCTTTAGCAAGCAAATATGCTAACTTTCGCAGCCTGAACAAATTCTTAACCTTTCTTATCTTATGTGCATCTATTTTTAGAACATCTCTTTAACTTGACAGAGAAGATAGTTATTCACTTGTATTCAGCCCTCAGGCTTCAGGGGCTTATGGAGATGTCTTTGTTCATTTCAAAGATATTTTTTCAAATTTTAGGTTGTATAGGTCATTTTAAGCATGACTTCCACACATGCAGTGAAATAAGTGTGAGGATAATATTAGTCTATTCTTTGTGCTTGTAATTTAAAATAGTGATATGGTAGTATACAATAACACCTCCAATCTTGAACTATTATACCGATGTGTGAATATTGTGCTTGATGGAAAGGATCCAATCCTTCTAAAATGGCTTAATGTAAAACATAGGTGCTATTGCCTTAACATCTTTTCAGTCTGGAAGAAATTTAGGGTTCTTGAGACTTTCAGGTGAGGCTTTGGAGTATATGCCTAAATACTGCTAAAGTCTCACTTTAGACTGCTAAATTATTTCATGTTTTTCCTCTTGGTAGAGAATGAGGAAGAACACGGTATGCCATGAGGAAAACAATACAATTCTTTTTAGTCTGTAGATGTACCTATTAATGTACATTCTTCAAGGTACAAGTGATTAGACAGATTGCATTACCTTGTGACTAGTTTTTCATCATTCAGTAGAAGTTGGATGCCAGAGGGATTGATGTTCCTTTGGAAATCTAGCCTGTATTCTTAGCTGCATGAGTTAGTTTAACTGAATTTTACAGACAGCAGTAGTATATGGAAAATCTTTTTGTTTCCAGAGGAAGCAGAACAGAAAGCTGATTTCAGGTCAGTCCAGTATAAACTCTGAAGTCCTTTCTATGACCTGTGAAGAAACCATACCCAGACTTCTCCGCCTTGTCATAGTTAGTCTCATCTGGCTTGTTTAAGAACAAACTGTGACAACCCCTGAGTTAGAACAGAGACATATGGTGATATAAGTGATTTCGTGAAGTTATTATGAACAAAGAACACCAGGAGAAAAGCTTAAGAATCCAGGTCAAGCAGTATTTTGTTATGTTTCAGCATATCACACTGATGCTTTGTAGATAGTATCAGAAGTTTTTATTGCATCTCATAGTGACAGGTAATATGACATCTCCTGAATCTAAAATGACAGTCTGTATTGCAACATAGAGATTATTGAGACACTTACAGGTTTCATTAACAGCGATATTAAATAATATTTAGTGAGCTAAATCTGAAAAGTATATTTTAAAACCAGTTCCATATACAGTGGTTTATAGCAGAGGCCAGAAAGCTTTTACAGGCTACAGACTGGAACAACCCAGCTGTGCTGTGCAGGTTATATGGCTTTGGTGATGTATCAGCAGCAGGAGGGTTTCCCTGCACCTGAGATGGGGCCAGGTAGCTGGGAACTGTGTGGGTGCCTGCACTGCTGCCACTTCTCCCAGCCCCAAGGTCTTTGGCTGCAGTGCAGATGCAGGTTCCAACAAGTGGGGAACAGTGCTGGGACCTGGTATCTACAAACTGTGTCCATGCTGCCACTGCTTCTCTTCTCTCCCTTCTTGAGTTGTGGTGTAGGCACAGCTAGAAGATGCTTTGCTCCAGCACAGCTCCTCCTGCAAGCTGTGCCTGCTGCAGATGGGGGAGGGGTGGAAAGCAGTGGCAGTGCATATGCAGTTTGTAGATACCCAATCCTGGTGCAGCCCCCCACTGGCTAGAACCAGCACCTACACTGCAGCCAATGAGTACAGGGCTGGGAAAAGCAGGAGCAGCATGGGTGCAGCACCCAAGTGCTTGGTCCCAGTGTGGGTGTAGGATAAAACCCACCATGGATGTGCCAGTGAAACAATCTGTCTGGTGTTGGACTGGGAGGGCAGGGAGAGGTTGCAGCAATGCAGGCATACCTGGAAACTGCCTGGTTTATAGTCAGTACCTGGGGAAACCTCTGCATATTCATATATTTTGCACTTTTAAAATAATATCTTTTAGTTTAAAATTGCAGTGAATACACATTTATGTATCTCTCCTTCTATCCTTCAACATATATGATTACTATTCTTACCAATATTTTTATTTTTTCACAAGACTTTCCAGGAGCTCATTCATTTTTAGTTTTACTAGCTCAGGTAAATAATAGTGAGCATTCATTCTTGCAAACAAAGTATTTTCTCATTTTTGCCAGCAACACTTTTTTTTTTAAATGCAAAAATAAGCTGTTCCTTGCATCCGCATCTGGAGAAAGGCTGTCACAAGTGGCTGGCAGAGGCAGCATGGCTTGGCCCTTCCAGAGGGTCCTGGGAATGGTTGAGTGCAGGGCAATGCTCCCCTGCCCCTTGAACAGCTCTGGGCTACAAGGGATGGGGAGACATTTTCCCACAGCTGGTACCAACATGGGGAGCCCCAGGGAGGGTTTGAGATGTGGCACTTCTGCCTCCTGCTCCATGCACGGACCTGGTTCTGTGCACAGACAGACAGACAGTCACCATGGCTTGAGTCCTACTGGGTGCTCCTCAGGTCAGTTTGAGCCACAAGGAAAACTTCCCTGCTCCTTCTACAGAACCAAGATCATCAAAGGTCTTTGCATGGGGCAGGAGGCAGATACACTACTGCTAGAATTGTCCCAGGTCCCTGAGATGGTTTGAGGGTGACCTAAAGCTGTGCATGGGGTGGGAGGCAGATATGTCATGGCTGGAAACATTCTGGAGCCATGGAAGGCTTCCCCCCCACCTGTAGCCTGGTCCTGCTAATCAGCTGCCCTCTGCACAGACCCAGGGTGACCCAGATCTGTTCAGTGGGGGAGGGGAGAGAGGGGCATTGGCACTGCTGCCTGAATGATTTCATAGATTTCATAGACATTAGGGCTGGAAGGGACCTCGGGAGATCATCGAGTCCAGCCCCCTGCCCAAA
>NW_017728931.1:88200185-88216077 GCF_001723895.1 Crocodylus porosus | reverse complement strand
AGTTAACCCCTTCCCACCACGAGCCCGCTTACCTCCGGCTGTGCTGGGGGTCGGCAGGGGGCTCGGCGGCTGCTGAGGGGGTGTCTGGGGGCTTCAGGGGAGTGGGGGCGCAGCGGGCTTCACCCGCGCGTCTCTCACCACTCCAGAGCCTACCTCAGAATGGTCTGAGGACTCTCCCAAAGTGTTCGAGAAATGGCAGCGGGGTCCCCACAGGACATCCTGACAGATCACTGCTGGGTAGGCACCCAGGGAGCTGTTGCTCTTCCTTTCTTCCTCCCTCTCCTTTGGAGGGGAGGAGGAAGAGTAGAGGACTGTGGGATAGTGGGGTTACTAAGGACCCAAGGGACACATACAGGCATTCAAGCTGGCTTGAGAGAAGACAGAGATTCCTGGTGGGAAGTGCTCTTATTTTTTTGTGGAAGATCCAGTTCTTCTTTGTGAAACCCCCCTTGAATGGCTGTACACTACATTAGCTTTTTGTACCCAGAGAAAAGTGTTTCTCCTGGCACAAGTATAACATCTGTCCATAGCCTAAGTGTGACATTACACTTAGGTCATGCTAAGGGCACTTCAAATGCAAGCGTCCATTAATTCGTGCAAAGCACCCTCTGACAATCTCAAAGTTATACCACTTAAGGCAAGGGGTTAACTCTAATCCTTACTACTCACATTAGGTTAACTTCAGTCTGCTCCACAGAGATGAAATGAGCAATTTGCAGTCCTCCAACATCCCAGAATGCACCACTCCCAACCCTTGTCTTCCTCTTCCCTGCACACACCCAGAGCAGGGTAAGGCCCAGGTATCCTAGCTCCTAACCACACCTCTGTTTACTAGGCCTGTACAAATAGGCAGCTATTCGATTTGGCTTCAGATCCAGCTGATTCAGATGCCAGTGATCTGATCTGGAGCTCTGGATTGGTTTCCCGCTTTGATTTGGCTGAATCGGCCCCGAAGCTTCAGAGCCACTTCGGAGATCCGGCCATAGGGTATAATGGGGAATCAGTGAAATATCTATAACTTTGTTATTCGTCTGATTTGGATGAAACTTTCAGAGATTGTAGTCTCTGCTGAGATCATGAAGCCTGCCAAGTGTCAAAGAGATAGGCCAAGGAGTTTGGGGGAAACTGTACCCCAAATTCTTGAAAGCAAAACTCATGTCACGTGTATGTGTTAAGCCATAGCGGAGTGAAAACTGCAGGGATGGTAGACCCTGCTGAGGCCACAAATCCTGCCAAGTGTCAGGGAGATAAGTATAGGGGTTTCTGGTAAACTGCACCCCAAATTCTTGAAAGCAAAACTCATGTCATGTGTATGTGTTACACCACAGTGGGATAAAAACTGCAGGGGTCATAGCCCATGGTGAGGCCACAAAGCCTGCCATGTTTCAAGGAGGTAGGTGCATGGGTTTGGGGAAAACTGTACCTCAAGCTGCCGACAGGCAAAACTCGTGACATAGATGACCCTGTATGTGTTAAGGCGCAGGAGGATGAAAACTGCAGTCCTGCTAGCCCCTGCTGAGGCCACTAAGTCTGCCAGCTGTCAAGGAGATAGGTGCAGGGAGGTTCTGGGGCCCTGCACCTCTAGCTGCTGACCAGCAAAACTTGTGACATGGGTGCTTTGCAACTGACTGTTTCTGTCTTGGGGCTGTTGATTGTCTGCATTGAGTCTTTCCTCTCCTTACTCTGTGGTTTTGTAATCCTTGCTTATTACCTTGTTACATTAGCTAGTTACTGTGTATTGAGCTGGTCCCTGAGTGAATCGTGATTGACTGGTAACTGGTAACACAGTAGCCTAGCAGCCAGGCCTGCAGTAGTTCCCCCCACCACGCCCCAAGAGAGACACAGTTGCACAAGCACCCATGTCACATGTTTTGCCTGTCCGCAGCTAGAGGTGCAGGGCCCCAGAACCCCCTGCACCTATCTCCTTGAATGCTGGCAGGCTTCGTGGCAGCTTGAGGTACAGTTTCCCCCAAACCCTTGCACCTATCTCCTTGAAACTTGGCAGGCTTTGTGACCTCACCACAGGTTACCACTCCTCTAGTTTTTATCCCACTGTGGTGTAACACATACACGTGACATGAGTTTTGCTTTCAAGAATTTGGGGTACAGTTTCCCAGAAACCCCTCCACTTATCTCCCTGACACTTGGCAGGATTTGTGGCCTCAGCAGGGGCTACTATCCCTGCAGTTTTCACTCCACTGTGGCTTAACACATACATGTGACATGAGTTTTGCTTTCATGAATTTGGGGTACAGTTTTCCCCAAACCCTTGCACCTATCACCTTGAAACTTGGCACAGATCATGCTCACAGCAGAGGCTACGATTCCTACAAGGTTCAGCCAAATCAGCCAAAAGATGACAAAGTTCTAGATATTTCATTGATTCCTCAGTGTACTGCACGGCCAAATCACTGAATCGTCTCCGAATCTTTTCCAAATTGTTTTGGAAAGCCTAAAGCTTCCAGCTATTTGATTCAGATTCATAGATTTGGCCTCTGAATCATCAGAATCATCTCTGAATCATGATCCGAAGCTTTGCACAGCCCAACTGTTCACCCACCCTGTACTGGCAGGTTGGAGCTGTGCAGGCAAGAAATGGTATTAATCCTCAATGTGAACTGGTCACAGCACATTCTTACCTTAACACTACTTAACATTCCTCAGATTTGGTATGGTCCAAATGTAACGTGTAACTTCACCCTAAGTGTCATTTGCTGTAGTACAGAGGATATGAATAATAGATTTGGCATTGTTGCAAAATTTGAATGGATAAAGAGTAAAGATGCAAAATAATTTTTAATGAGGTGGAAATGTTGGGTTAAGGGAGAACCTCTTTGTGAAGTGAGCATAATCCCATTGAAGAGAGAGAAAGAAGCAAATTAAATAAATTGGAGAACATGTGTTTACTATATGAGGTCATTGTTTTTCCTTACTCTCTAAAGATGAGCATGCTAGTTAAAAAAGAGCTTTATCAGAGAATCAGAGATTTACCATGCTTAAAATTCATATTCTCATAAAAATATTTGTGCTGACCTACAAAACTACTTTACACATTTCATGCTGAAGTCATTCTTTGGATAATAATTTACATTTTTCTAGAGAAAAAGAGGCGTCCTTTACAACAAGGATGGCTTCACATCTGACAGATGTAAAATGGCATGTTTCCAATTCAGAAATATATTTCTTCAACATTTAACAGAACATACATTTTGGTGTAGGTGGAGAGGCAGGGAAGAAATCTAAAATTTAATTTTCCATAGAAAAACTTTTGAATTCAATCATGTTGTTTCAAAACAAGCCTTTTTTTTGAGGCACAAACATTCCTGAAAGTCAAATGTTACTGTGATTTATATGTGACCATTATGCAAAGGTTATTCACAGGCCATGCATAGGAATCAGTGGTGCTTGGCTAAACTAACTTGGCATTGGCAAGGGTGGTTTGGCAGAGTGAACAGATGTGTACTTCACTAATGAATCATCATGAGCAATATAGTTTGAGGAGAAACAAACTACAAAATGCCGACTCAGTAGGAATACTTCCTAGAATACATCAAACCTGTTCCTTTTACATGGCACAGCTGAATTCTTTCCAAGAGTTCTCTCCTCTTAGTGCTTTTAAATAGGTCTGAAGAAACAAACAAAACACAATGTAGGTTCAGAAACACTGATAATGAAACTCACTAGTTATGTAAAGCATTAGCACAGCAGGATATGGAGTCTTTGCACAGGCTTTAGCTATATACAAAATACAGGTTTTCCCCCATTATTTCTAGGACACCAGGCATGCCAAGTTTCCTGTTTTTATCTGCCTGAGCTAATATTTACATGAGCCCAATTTTTTTTATGCTGACTTCCCTTCAAAAATATGCTATAGACTTTTATAGAGTATAGGCCTGATATTGATCTCACTTGCAGCACTGCAGATCAGGAGTGGGATCAGGAGTAGTTCTGTATACGTGGTTGAGAGAGAGAAAAGAAACAAGCTCAGTGAGGCTGATGGGAATCATTTGTTTACCGAGTCAGAAGGTCTTACAGCATTTGCAAACATATAATAAAAGTGTGTGCGTGTGTGTAGGGTTGGAGGGTGGAGGGCACATATTTGTATGGGCGGGGGTATGTTTAAGGGAATATGGTTGCAGATGAAACAGCCAATAAGCAATTTATTCATAATGATAATGAGGCAGAAGTTGGAGTGTTTCAAATGATGACATAAAATGCACAGCTCAGCAACTGGCTGTGATGGTTAGAGGCTATGAGCACAATTCTGCCCATGTGAATATATGAAGTCACTAAAAATAAAAACATAATCTACCACCAAAAATGTAATCTTTTCCCAAGGAAATTCAGAGGTTTAATCCAGGCCAGGCAGTTTTTCATAAATCATATCTATTTTCCTGTTTCTCCAAATATAGTAAAATGTACCTATCTAGTAATGTAGCCCCATCATCAGTGTATTTAAGATCTGAGATTGTATCTTTCTTTGCCATTAGGAATACTGTTGTAATCAAAATGAGATTTTTTCCAGGATTTACAAGAGCTGAGAGTTCAATTTTTGGTAGACTCCAATTATCAAGCCTTGACATGGTGTGTTTAAAGATGGGATGTTACACCTCAGGTACTTCAGTAAAGATTGAGGAGTAGAATAGCAAATAGAAGACTAGAGAAGAATATGCAGGCTTTTTTGCTGCATTTGAAAACATCTTTGATAATCATCTGTTAAAAATAAAAGTGATAATTTGCTGTAATTTTTCCCACAGGAAAAGTCTACAGTCTCAGAGCTTAAATATACTGATGATGGGGCTAGATTACTAGATAGGTACATTTTATAAACTAAAAATATTAGAAATTTGATTTAATTCCACTCATGTATAATGGTCTTCATTTTTTTTATAACTGAAGTGTAACGTAGTGACAGTGCTGTAGTTGGGAGCAGTAAGTGGGAATTCCAGGACCAGTCCACATTGCTGGCGTTTGGGAAAAGGTGAAGGGCTGGCAAGAAGCTCTGGTGAATGACAGGTTATAGGAATCCATGGGCTTCTAATGCTTCTAAGGTATCCTAATTGTCTCTGAAATCAGCTTTCAAAAGCCTTAGTTGGCTTGAAATTGTATTCCTTGGAGGAAATACTATTAGTATATGAAAGAAGTGTGATTTAATATTACCTAGCATTAAAGTGGCCACTTTTTGTGCAGGTGGACTGACCAGAAATCCTGGTTTCAAAGCTTGTTCTGATCTGGATGGCTTGATCTAGTGTCCCAACTGGTTTTGCTTAAATCCATCTCAGTAAATCCTGGTATGCCACTAAATCCAAGGACTACTCCTCTTTTTCCTTCATTAATTTTTCTGTGGGTGCCTCCAGCAGTTGCCTTCAGTTTCCCTCTGCTCCTTAGCTGGTTGTCCAGCTCAGGGCGGAGGCCATGTCTACCTCCAGTACAGCTGACAGGGGAACAGGGCTGAAACAGAATGATTGCAAAAGCAGAAGGCAGCTTGTGCCCAGTAAGAGCCAGATCTTTAGTTTTGTGGACTGGCATTGGCAGGGAGGGGTGAGAGAAGAAGGAAGTAAGTGTGGAAACTACATGAAAACATGGAATACATTGGATGGATGGACTGAGGGGATGAGAGGAAGAGTGTCCTACAGTGGTATTCAGAAGGGAAGAAGGTGAGAGACCTATAGGGGAGGATTATATCTGGCCAAAAAAGGGCCAAAAAATAGAAAACGCAGAAATATAACAGAGGCTATCCCTGGAAAGTCTGGAGCAATACAAGTAGTTGGACAAAGATATGGATGACCAGTGAGGTGAAAAGAATTAAAGAACAAGAAAAGAAGTTGAGTCTATGGAGAATAAATACTAATTAGGGTGGTAGCAAGAGATAATAATAATGGTAGCAAGAGATGATACATTATGAACATATGGGAATAGAGAAAAGAATAGTGAGAGTGGGGGGTGATAGATGGTCCATGTTCTGTTCCTGGCTGAACCAATTTTTCTGCCTGATGTTAGGCAAGTTTAAGATTCCTTTGCATCAGTTTCTGCATCTAACATGCTTTCTTGCTAGGATGTTGTGAGTCTGGAAGTTAGCAAAATTCAAAATTCAGATTTTGAATAGTACTGTAGTTCAAATGCAAGTTGCAAGACTCAGTGTAGGAATTCCTGGGTGAAGTTCTATGGCTTTGATATGAAGGGTGTCAACAAGAGATAACTAAAATGATCCTTTTGGTCTTTAAATTTACGACTGTAGCTGCCAGTCACATGTAGACCCACGTGGTCTCTGTGTTGCCACGCTACAGTGACATAGTGCATCGCTACAGTGACATAGTGCAATGTGCAAATGTGCCATATGTGTCTCAAATTGGGCAGCTAAATCTATTGTAAATTTTTATTTAATCCCTCTTGGCCTCCATATAAGAGGGGAAATAATACCCAGTCATCTCACATTGATTTGTGGCAGTAAATTAATTCATGTGCACATTCGTGTGAAGTAAATAAGGCATGAGCATTAAACAAAATAGAGAAAACCTAATACTGAATAGTTGCTCATTCCTGGGCAGCAATGTGGTGTTACAAAAATAATATTCAGTTTTGTAAATATGCAGTAAAGAGTAATATGGTTAAATCTTCACTCTTTAATAATGCTAATCTATAATATGACAGAATGAGTTCAATTCTGCCCTCTTAATAGGGCTGCTTAGGTAAAAAGAAATAGAACGTGTTCCATTTAAGTATTTTAGACAAAGATATTACTGGAACAATGCAATCCTCAAACCCTTCCTTATTAATTCCCAGCTGATGTAAACTGTCATAATCATGTCACCGTCTCTTTTGATAGATCATTTATGTAAAGTAACAATAAGAAGTCTAGTATGAGTATATGATGCAAAATGGATGGATGTCGCATTCCTTTCAGGGCTGAACTTTAAAAATGATAGCAAAAGTGAAATTGTGTCATTCTGTAATGTGTTAATACACTGTAGTGCTATACACAATGAACTTGTGAATATTTTATCTGTTTTATGACATATATAGCTAATGAGGATTGGATATGTATTAGATAAAGAAGTTGAAGGCATCATGTGATATGTGGAATCAATCATAAAAATGCAAAATATAAAGGAGTTATTGAATTGTCAGAAAAGCTCATGTACTAAATTTGTAGAAAACTGTGAGTAACAGAGCTGAAAGAACCATCCACTTCCTGTCTAAATAGCGGTCTATTACCTTTTGGGTTTTGTTTGTAGAACTGACTGAAAAATTTCAACTAGCTTCACCCATTTACATGCAAGTTACAAACTGTACATTAACTGTTGCAAGTTACAAACTGTACAAACTGCACATGTTTTTGGAAATCTCCCTTTAGTTAGTTTTATTTGGAATATCTTTTTATGTAGATACTATACTAGAATATAGACAAATACATTTATAATGGCACTATCAAACAATAAACTGCTATTCAAATACATTTTGCATTCAATAAGTTAAAGCTTTCTTTTGTTAGGTTGCTCTAATTTAGTATTTCAAAATGCTACAGCTCATACAATGGTAGAGATGGATTACTTTTGTGTAATGACTAGCTTTTACTGAGGCAGTAACACAGTCTTTTAAAAAATGATTAAAAATTGAGGTACATGTCAAAGGAATAGTTCTTTTATATTTGCAAATTTTGTGTTTTTTGTGTTGAAGCAAGAATAGGGTTGCTGACAGGGAAGGGAAGTGAGGGAAGGAAGCAGTGGTGCAGTTACAGCCTCCTTTTTGCTGTGTAGCACAATGAGCTCTTTCCCCCATAGGCCAGCAGAGGTAGGCTGGGAGCAGGCGCAGTGAAGGGGAATGCCATTGTTATCCTGGGTGGAACCCAGCACCCCCACACAACCACTTGCTGCAGCTGGAGCTCCCAGGAGCAGATGCAGGCAGGGGGAACTTGTCTGCTGCTACTTCTGTCAATCCCTAGATGACCTGGGTACAAGGGGATGTGGGGAGTAACTGCAGGGAGTGCCAAGTTTCACTAGGGACAGTGGTGGTAGCAGGTTGTCCCCCTTCCTGTGCCTTGTCCCTGCCCATTTATCCCATGTTTTCCTTGCTGGACTAGGGGCTCCAGCTGTGCCTTGCCACCATCTCCTCTACGGTCAGCTATGCAACGGTCATGTTTTTAAAATGTTTTAAATTCTGTATCCACCTATGGGGTCGCCATACCTGGAGTCCTAGTACAATCTTGCTGTTCATCAGTCTGACTTTGAGCCTTGTGAAAGAACCCTAGAATTGAGCTAATCTCATTTCATTTCTGCAGTAGGCAGAGGTCAGACATTCATGATGATTTTTTTGGATTGCTCATCAGCATTTGATAATTGATAATTGGGTTTCTGTCAACTCACCTATAGATCCTGGATGGGGTAGACATTATTGCTTATGGGGTTAGTTTTACTTTCCCTCTGGGAGCGATCCCAAACAGAAGTTTTGAACAGACACACTTGTGTGTTGTTTCATAGAGCACTAGCTTAGGGCTTCTGTTCAAAATGAATGTCAGGCCATTGAAGGAGATGAAATTATTTAGGCTGCAAAGCCATCAGTATGCAGAGGACCCACAGCTCCAGTTCTGTTTCATTAGATCCAGATGATGTTGTTTATTTGCTTTTCCAGTGTCTGACTGAGATAGTTTTAGAATGAGAGTGAGCTGGCTGAAGCCTGGTCCAGATTAGTTGGAGGTGATGCTGGTGCATGCAGGATATACCATCAACTACATGGTTTTATATCTATATCTACCTTATTTGGTTTAAAGATGTTTGCATACTGAATTGCTGCTTTGATTCCTAGCTACCATTCATGTCCTAAGCCTTATTTTTTAATTTGTATGTATTTGAGATTCAGAGCTCACCCTTTGTTAACTCTGGATTATTTACAATCAGCTATTGTTGGAGGCTTAGCCAGCAAAACTTGAGAATAAATCTTCCTTCCTGCTTGATCCATCAGAGTCCACTGACCTTTAGAACATACTGTAAGTCCAATCCTAACTCTCAAGCTTTTTTCTCAGAAGGCCTGATTCCTGTGACGTATGTGTTAAAATGATGCACAGGGCACTGGAAGCCTGGATAGGCTTGGGCAAGCTAGCAGCTTGTCCAGGTGGCTCTGTGCCCCATGCACCATCCCAGCCACCTTCTCCAGCTGCCAGCACTCAGCTACCTTCTAGCTACCTTGCTGTGCTGCCCCAGGGGGCAGCCCCTAGGTGGCCTCCAGGCATTCTGCTGGCTGCAGGAACCTGCTGAAGGCAGAATCAGTGAGGGGCCTAATCCTTTTTTCTGCAGAGCCTGTTCACTTCTCTCATGGTCAGAGGGTCAGCTGACTAATGGCTGCAACGTTTCAAGTTGCAACATTGCAAACTTAACTACATCAGGATGTAGTTTAGTTTGCAATGATGCAAACTCATTTAACAGTCCCAAAAATTGCGTACATGTAATGTGTTACACCATTAACCCACACAAAGGGAAATTTTTGTTATGTGTACATTGTGACATCATTGCATGTACAAGCACCCCTCCTTACAGTGTTGAAGCTATCCTCAAGTCTTAGAAGGCAGCAAGTTGTCAGATGTCTCAGCTGTGGCTCTCAGAGGTGACCTAGATCATTTAAATGGAAATAGCTCTCAGACATTGTTTAAAAGTGTATTTATAAACAATACTTTAACTGTACTGTTTTTGAGTTTTTTTCACAAAATTTTAAATGTACACAATATGGAGACACAGAAATGTGTATGACTAACTTTCCTGTGAACCTTTCAAGTTCTGGGTTAGTGCTGACATCTACTGCTAACTATTGTTATGAACATCAGGCATGATACAGGGAATAGCTGCTTATTTACTTATATTTCACTCCCTGTTTCACAGATTGTAAGATCGGGAGGGACTTTGGAAGATCATCGGGTCCAGCCCCCTGCATCAAGCAGGAAAGATAACTGGGGGTCAGGTGACCCCAGCAAGGTGACTGTCTATTCTCCTCTTGAAGATTTCCAGGGTAGGTGATTGCACCACCTCTAGAGGGAGCTTATTCAACAGTCTTGGCACCCTGACTGTGAAGAAGTTTATCCTCATGTTAAACATGAGGTCTTCCAGAAGTTTGTGGCCATTACTCCAATTTTGCCCTTGGGTGCCCTGGTGAACAGTTGCTCACCGAGCCCTTGATGTACTGCCCTAGTGTAGCAGTAAGCTGCTTCTAGGTCTCCTCTCAGCCTTTTCTTCAGGTTGAAGAGTCCCAGATCCCTCAGCCTTTCCTCATATGGCTTGCCATGTAAGAGACTGATCATACTGGTGGCTCTTCTTTGGACTCCCTCAAGCTTGTCCATGTCCTTGTTAAAGTGTGGTGCCTAGAACTGGATGCAGTACTCCAGGTGCAGTCTCACCAGTGCTGAGCAGAACAGAAGAATCGCCTCCTCAGTTTTGCTGGAGATGCATTGATTGATGCATGCCAGAGTACTATTTGCATTACTGGCTACAGCATCGTACTGCCGGCTCATGTTCATACCGTGGTCTATTATTACCCCCAGGTCCCTTTCATTTGTGGTGCTAGTCAGTTTGGTACCACCAAGCCTGTAGGTTTGTTGGGGGTTGCTTGTCCCAAAGTGGAGCACTTTACATTTCTTGATGTTGAACTTCATCAGATTCTGATCCATCCAGCTTGCTAGCCTGTCTAGGTCTGCTTGTATCTGTAGCCTATCTTCAAGCATGACCACGCTTTCCGATAACTTGGTGTCGTCTGCAAACTTAGCCAGTGAACTCTTTAGCCCCACATCCAAATCATTAATAAAGATGTTGAAAAGTACTGGACTAAGCACCAACCCCTGGGGGACGTTGCTGCCCACTTCTCACCAGGATGGCAACAGATCCGTTCACTGTTGTGTTACTTATGTGTTTAAGTGAGTCTAGTGCTTACAAAACAGTGACAGCTTTAGAGAGCTGAGGTATTCATGTACAGAGCAAGTCAGATTTCAGTGACCTAAATGTAGCCCTTTAGCTCGTGGCCTCTTCTGAGTTACAAGCCAGGGTGTCAGTCCCCGTTAAATATACTGGTGGTTCTTGTGATGTGGACTCTGAGGAATCAGATTGAGAATATGTATTAATTTCATATGAGTTTCTGAACAGTTGTTATATGCTGTTGGGTCACTACTGGGGTTGACTAGTAACTGATAATTTAGAGATAAGAACCCTGTTTCAGATTAACAGTACCTTGAATCTTCCAGTCTTTCCTGGCTCCCCTATTTTGAGTCCCTCCAAACCAAAATATCTTAGTTGATATCCATAGGATTTTTTCTTGACATAGTTTTCTTGACATGGCTTAGAGAGGATATGAACCTGAGAATGGGGAGAGGCAATGAAATTCCTGCTTTTTTCTGCTGGGATGGGTATTTGCATGATTTTAGGTTTTGAATCCCAAATGAAAATAAGCTCTTCATTTTAGCTGAATGGCCACATATATTGGTCACGTAACCATGGGATTACAAATCACCTTTTTGTGAATATAAATCTTCCCATTTGCACTTAGGGCATTTTCGTGTGGAAAAAATTGGCCTTTTTGTGGTTTAATTGTGTCACACTATACATGTGTGGGGATTTTTTACAATTTAAATGAGTTTACTACATTGCGAAAAAACCCCAATCCACATGTAGGTTAGTTTGCAATGTAGGTATTTGTAACATTGCAGTCTTTGACAGCTCACCCCCCTGTGGTGAGGCGGGCTAAAGGCAGAAGTGGTGAGGGGCCCAATCCTTTTTTTTGGTGAAGTCTGCCTATGTCTCCTGTGGCGTGGAGGGGGTGGGGAGACAAGCAGCCTCTAAGCTGTGGAGGGCCCTGGTCCTTCCTTCCTTCCCTGGTGGTGGCACACCCTGGCGCTTCCCAGGCAGGCTGCTAGTGGGTGGGTGCTGCCCCAGCTATGGGGTCAGGGAACAGTTGGATCAGGTTGAATGCTGCCTGCAAGCTGGGGCAGAACCTGCCCACTAGCCGCCCGCCTGGGTGGCTCTGGGGGTGCCACCACTGTGAAGGGAAGGTATGGGGCTCCCTGCAGCTCACCCCCCAGCTGCAAGAGATGTGGGCAGGCTCTGTGGAGTGGGAGGGGAGGGGGGAGAAAGAAAGAATCAGGCCCTTTGCCATTTTTTTTCCAGCAGAGCCTGCCTGTATGAGAAGTTGCTGAGCCATGCAGCCTCAAAGCTGCAGGGGGTCCGATCCTTCCCTCCATGGTGGTGGTGTCCCCCAGGGCTGCCCAGACAGGGTGCTTGCTGCATGGGTTCTCATTTTCAAGCTTTTCTCTACATCTGCAAAGTTTAGAAACTTGCTGTTCTAGAAAAAAAAGTTAAGATTCACTTGCATCTACTGTATGACCTGGAGCTTCAAGAAAAGCATCAAATATCATGAAACTTGCATTTAAGATGTGAAAATTGGAAACACTATGCTCCTCTTTGTGGTAACATTTTCAGTGATGTCAGTAGTAGAGGAGCAGGCCATTGGAGTCTAAGGAGAAGTCTATACATCTTCTGCAGTGCTTGGAGGTGGATAGGAGAGGGAAGGTAGCTCCTAAGTATACCATGGCCACCTGCTCCTGTTTGCATGTATTAAACTGGTGAGGCTGCTCCAGGAGACATCTTTAGTTGCTGCTCTTGAAACCTGTCTCTGGCATGCTTGAGAGCAAAGTCAGGGGATGCCCCCAGAGCAGTTTCCCTGCTGCATTTCCAGGGTTGGTATGCATGAGCGACAGCAGGTGGCCAGGGCATAGTCGAGAGCATCCCTCTTTGAGAGCACCACAGAACCAGGGTGGACAAGCCCTCTGACTTCGACCCTGCAAGCAGTCCTCACAAAGTGGGTGAGGCATACACAGAAACAAAAATCTGGGCTAGCAGGTCTGATTGCAAGAGCATGGTGTATCACCCCATTGAAATTTAAGTTACAAATGTAGGGTAAAAACTGATTAACCCTATTCAAAGAAAGCTGCCAACTTTAAAATACTTTGCATCATAATAGATACATTTGCACTGCACTGCATTTCTCAGTCTAGAGTACATACTTATGCCTAATATAAATAACTCTTAATATATTAATTCTGTGAAAAAAATGTAGCCCTGCTTCCCTCAAATTTGCTGCCTGTATGTAAAAATAATATTGTTTGTAGATCTTAAGACCCATTAGAAATGCCTTTGATACTGGAAATTAGAAACATGCAAATAATGTTCACACCATCTAACAATATTTGTTTCCAAGTACCACACATTGTGTCCTTGGATTATGATCCCAGTGAATATTATTAATCTAGAAACATTCATTAATTTGGTTTCATGTTACTTTAGATTGGTTAAAAACCTTTTTATGGGCCACAGTTACAATGCAGATATTATTGAGTCTGTCAAACTGTGGGAGATTTTGTTGTATTGCAGAGTGAAGTGCTCATGTACCCAAATGAGAATTTTGCATGTAGTTGTAGAGTAGTTAGGCAAGAGGTCTCTATCTGTTCTTGGTTTCAGATTGGTTTAGCTATGCATTTAGGGAAAAAGAAAACTTGTTCAGAGACACAGAGCTGACTGATGGAATCATTTCCCTTCAACTGCACTGGAGTGGAAGTGAAGAATAGTGGAAAGGAGCTAGCAGCTGCAGTCTCCTCTCATGCCCGGTACCTCTGTCGTGCCCACTCTGCTCACGTTCTGGGTCAGAATGTTCCTCCCTGAAGTAGGCTAAGTGCACAGAATTCTCTGGCAAGAGGGCACGTGTCCTTACATTGAACTGTCATGCTATATCTTGGTTTTATGCAGTCATGCAGAGGTGCATAGGACTTGCCTCTTCAGTTTTAATGGGACTTCATATCTTACTTTGAACTGAGAAGGCTAGCAGGAGCAAGTGGGCAGTGATAAACCCTGTTGCAGGTCAGTGACATTTTTCATTTCAATCCTAGAGAGTGCACATTTTCAAAAGGGAAAGGTAGGATACATGCTCACCTCTCTCCTCTCCCCTGTCTCCGTCCCCCCACCCCCCCAGTGGTGGCACAGCTGGATCACAGCTAAGCAGAATGGGGTGGGAGATGTAGGCTGCCTTCTGTGGGTTTGGGGCTCCCCAACCTGAAGCCTTTCCCCCAGGAACCCTATATCAGCCAGGCACCCTTGGCCTGCCTGGCAGCAACAGGGGGCACATCTCCATGGCACTGCCACCCCTGCTCTTGCTGCTGTTGGGTGGGCAGAGGGTGCCTTGGCATGGTGGCACAGCCAGCATGGGGCCCCCAGGGGCAGGGTGGTGATCCCCAAGACTGCAGTGGGTAGCCTGTATCCACTCCTGCTCTGCACAGAAATCTTGGGGGACATGTTCCCCACCCCCTGGGTGAGTCACACCCCAGCCCCATGCATTGCCCTGGCTGGACAGCACTCCCAGCCCCTGCCCCACTCCCTCCCTCACTATGGGGAGTCTCAATCTGCTCCCCCTCCAGGCTGTCAGGGTGTGTTCCTGGCCATGTGCATGTAGCGCCCCCTGTGTCCTGCTCCTGACAGCCCCTTGTAGGCTGGAATGCTCCCCAGCTGCAAGGGGAAACCCACCATTTCCTGTTCATCCCTGCACATTTCTGCAAATCTAGGACGAATGCTGTCCCAGAATTCTGCAGCCCAGGACTGGGACTTGCAGTTCCCATTGCAAGACTGTCCCACCCAATTAGGGATGCGTAGTCACCCTAGAGCCAAGCCAGAGCAGCCCTGGGCTGGGTCCCAGGCTGCTCTGACCTGGCTTAATGTGCTGCAGTCCAGTGGTGACATGTAGGGGGTGCACGTACATCCCCTGACCAGCTGCGCTCCCCCTGTGAGCACCAGCTGGGGAGAGGTGACCCCCCACTCCAGTCAGCGAGATTGGCCATGGGGTCGGGGTGGGGGGTCTTCCCGGTCAGCAAGATTAGCTGTTGCTGACTGGGTGCTGGGGGGCGGGCATGTGCCTCTCCCCCCACTGAGTTGGTACCAGTTGCTTATGCTGCAGTCCCAGGCACAGGTGTAAATGCTGTGTCCAGGAGCAATAAACTCTGGTGCAATAATTGCTGGAGTTTATTGCTTCAAATTAATTTAATGTGTAGTGGTACCCCTTTGGTCTTAAATTGTATAATACAGCCTTAGGTCCCTAGAGTATTAGTAAAACTTATAGTTTATTTTAAATTGGAGAAACCTATGTTACTTTACATGGATGATGCATCACACCATCTGCAATGCTCTTTTCAAAATTCTAGTTTCATCCATGGCCCTGTCCGTGTCCAAGTGATAAACTTACTATGCCACACAGCAGTGCCCTCAAGCACACTGCATTGCTTTTCACTGGCTGCCTCATAAACAACTAATGTGGAGCTCTGGGCATGCTGTTTAGGACAGGTGAAGAATTCATTGGCACTGTCATTCAGTACTGCTAACTGACCCACACAAAGTGTCCTGTGGATGAGGGTGTTCTGGTTCCTGGTTGGGAGCCAGCTCAAGCAGAGCTGTGCTGTCTGTGCGACGGCACTGTAGCCTTGCATGATAAGCTTACCATGGAAACACACACAGGAATAATAGATTGTTTGCTTCTTTCTTTGTGTCCTGTGTTGACAGAGTAGGCTTTGGAGTTCATTTTCCCATCACTTATACAGGCTTGTGGGGGTGGTCCCTATGAACAGTAGTGGGAGTATGTAACAACCCATACACTGGTCTCCTCGGGGAATACCAGTGTTACTGCACAGAGAAAGTTTTGAATAAGCAAAATTCTCTTACTGTCATTTTGCTCTTCTGCTATCTTTTTCTCAGAATGTTGCAGAGGCTAGGCCTGATACTCATAGTTTCATAGTTTGTAGGGTCGGAAGGGACCTGAGCAGATCATCTAGTCCGACTCCCTGCCATGGCAGGAAAGAATACTGGGGTCAAATGACCCCAGCAAG
>NW_017728931.1:88186767-88200085 GCF_001723895.1 Crocodylus porosus | reverse complement strand
ACCCCCTACATATTTAAAAAAAGACTTCTTATTGTCCTTAATCTGGGAAGCTAGTCCCAGTTCCATCTCTGCCTTGGCCTTCCTAACTGCCCCCCTACATCCCCGAGCAACTACAGAATAGCCCTCCCTGGTGATGACCCCTTCTTTCTACTCATTTATACAAAACTCTCTTGACTTCACACAACTGTAAAATAACACTGACACCTCCTTTAAAACCCTATATATTTCTAAAGCATTGTAAAGCGGCCTCTGTGTAAATGAAAATAGGCACGGAACTGGTCCATTCTACCCCAAGAACAAGAAACATCATCATCCTTAGATACCATCATTTTTATTGAAACTCTGTGGAAACTTGGGATGAGAGGCAAGATGAAGGATGATTGAAGTGTTAGGGCATTACTATGGGACATGGGAGAACTTCTGTGTGACCTTTATCAAGTCACTTGGTCTCTCATGAGCTGTTTAGGCTTAAAGCTTGTTCTGTGTCTTACTATGTGTTTTTACAGTGCCTAATACAATGAGTCCCTGACCTCACTGGGGACTAAGAGTGTAATCTTCCTTTACACAGGCATGTGTATGTGCAGTGTACATATGGCATACAGTCTTACATCGCTGTATATTACTATACTCTGGGTCCAAGTTAGCCCTCAAAGTCAGGAGTTAACTATAGAGAGGTGTAGGTTACACCATTGTACATGTATCCACAGTTTTAATTAGTTTCATCTTCTGTTAGCACAAATGGGTTATAACCACATTCCCTTTCACCTTGTGGTGAAGCGCTGTAATAACATTGACTACTGCCAGGTAGCTCAGGAGAGCCTGCCCCAGATATCCACTTAGGGCACTTTTACACATGCTCTGGGGGAAAGACAGGGCAGGTGGCACTTTAATTAGAGCAGTTCCAAGAGCTGCTCTAAAGCGCTGCAGCGCCTTGTGGATCAGTGTCCCCACTCTTCAAAACTGGCGGTGGGGTGCTTGAACCAGAGCTCATTTGATGAGCTTTAGATAAAGCACCCCCGCCACCGTTTTGAAGCATGGGGATGCTGATGCACAAGAGGCAAAAGACTGCTGGAGTGCAGTAACTACCATGCTCCAGAAGACTCAATTAATCTGTAATTACAGTGCATTGGAACAACCTCTGTGCTTGCGTACAGGCACCCTTAACTTGCAACGGTGTACAAAATCTGTGCAAGTTTACATGTGTCTTGTGTGCAGGTTTACTTCTGTGTCTTGTGTCCATCTCCTAGATTTGATTCTGCACCAAAAGGTGGTGGAGAGCGGTTTCCATAGCAATAATAAGTGTCCATTGTATTTTATTATAAGACACTTTTCAAGAGCCAGACTTTTGGGTTACATTTTTTTCATGTTTACTCTGCTTTAGTGCTAGATAGTGGTTATAAACATCACTACTGAACAAAGCAAATAAAAGGAGCACAGTAACTGTAGGCTATATATAGTGAAATTACTTCCTCTTTTTGATGTGCACATGAAGTGCATGCAGTAAGTAATGAGTACAAATATGCAGTGTGAAAAAGCCCTAATTGTTTATTACCCAAGCTGCTTTATGCCTAGCATAAGTGGCATTTTTTACTAAAGTATATTTTAAAATACAGTGTTAATATGAGTGACAAAATGCATCAAAGATAGGGCAGGGTTTGGATAAATCATTTGGTAATAGCTTGTATTGGATATAATATTCATAACAGCTGTTGGGGTACTCTCTATGTTACATTTATGGAATTTTCCATTGAGCTCTAAATATTCAGGTCACATACACAGTTAGATTTCCAGCAGCAGTGGTAGCACAGATAAAAGCACTCCAACCGTATGCCATAATTGCGCTCTATTTAGAGAGAAGCAGCAACTCAAGCATTTTCACAGCAGTACTCTCAGATACGGTATACATTCTGTTGTTATATAAATGCCAGTTCATTAGCACATGAAATCCATAATGTGCTGCTTTTTTTAAAAGCAATGTTTCAATGAGGAATTAACATATTCAAATACCTTGTTACTTACAGGTATAAAAAGAAAAGTTAAGATAAGAGTTTGGAATAGCTAATAATTCCTTCTTTTAATCCAGGGTATAAGTCTGTTGAAGATCGATGTCCAGTGAAGAAGTGGTACATAAATGATGGCAGTTGGAGTTATTGATAAGATAGTTGTAAAAGCATGTAACTGATTTGAAAATATTTTTTAAGAATTTGAAAACAGCTTTGGATATATACCTTCAGTACAAATAGTATATTATAACCAGAAAATGATTAATTATATAGTATGCTGAATGTGTTTTTATTGATTATTTGTAGAATTCTGATCCCACAAAGTTTTAAGAGTTAATTGCAAAGCTGAAGAACTAAGAAGATTATTTAAAACACTTGACAATAAACAGGGAAGTACAATGAATACATTAAATAAATAAAGTATCAATTTGAAGTGAAAAGGTATGTTAAAATTGTCAAAAAAATCACCATTTGTACCCACAAAAATTCAAAAAAGAGAAATTTTTCTGTTAGTTAAACATTTTTGGTTCATTTTTATTAAAAGTAACCAGAAGGGAATGCCCAGCTAGTGTATTACAAATTTTGACGCACACAAATTTCAACTACAGGTATTCTTAAAAAGTAGGTAAGCACTATCAATTAGACTGAGTTACCAATTTTGTTTTTACAAAGAAAAACATTTTGAATCTTTAGCTACAAACAAACAAACTCATTTTGGAATAATGAATATACAAATAGGAATGAAGAACTGTTGTTACTGAAAAATCTGTTAATAACCAAACCTTGATTATTACTAATCTTCTGTATCTCCAAGTCAAATTTATTTGTGAGAAAAATATCAATTTCAAATTATTGGATGAGTGTATTAAATACTTTGCCTTTGCTCCCTCCCTGTCCTAGTAGCATAGAGCAGTACAAGATCCATCTTGGAATGTATAAGTTGAGATGACAGGGTATATGGTTAACATGTAAATTGGCCTAGTGATGTGATTTTTCCTCACTCCAGAAACCCTTATGGAACCCTATTTAGCAAGTGGAACCAATAAGACTGGGGCATAAACACAGTTCTCTGTTGCATGATAAAGCTGCTGAGAGTTTTGGAAAGGCAAATCTAAGGCAGGATAGGTAGAAAATGTAATGACTTATCTGAGGTGGTGGTGTTGGGCTCACTTCTGCAGTTTGATATATCAGATCACTGGAGCCTTTATTTTCTTGGTTGTCTTTTTTTTCACCCTACATGTATTTGGGTGATATATTTGTTCAGAGAAACTGGGCCAGAACATATGCTGATGGGGATATATATTGAAAAGAATAGGGATATATATCGATTATTAGTAAATGTCTCCAGGGATTCCTGGTTTGTGCTTTTTTTCTTTCTTTTTAACCTCCACTTTGTTGAAATGGCAAGAGGATTAAAAGGAAATATTTGTGATGTGTGATATCTACTAGAGATATTATTTTATTTAAAAAAAAAAAGGAGAAGCAAAAGAAATTGAACTGCAAAGGACTTGGTGCTAAGGCTCAAAGATAACAAGCCTAGTTGGGCAATTATATTAATTTCCTCTAATCTCATGATGAAAAACAGATATTACAAGATGTCCTAGGGGCACAGGACCGGAAAGGGGAGAAGCCTTGTTCAGAGGCAGACCCCAGACCAAGGCGAAAGAAGAAAAAAACTTACTGTTACAGAGGTCTGGAGGAGCAAGGAAGTATGCGGTGGAAAACCGCCCACATGGTTTGTCAGACGCGCCCATATCCAGCTGGGAGAATTATTTAGATCTCAAACCCAGGGAAGGAATATGGGGCCAAGCCAGGAGCAGCCAAGGGAAGTAGGCCTGGTGGATAAGGGAATGGAAGGGGAGGGCGAACAGACTACCCCAAGGAGTGATATCTACTAGGACTGTACACAGATGGTTCGGTGCCTAGGGCAATACGGGTCAAAGACAGACTCCACAAAAAGGGGATCAA
The DNA here is from genome assembly GCF_001723895.1 of Crocodylus porosus. Classification (NCBI taxonomy): domain Eukaryota; kingdom Metazoa; phylum Chordata; order Crocodylia; family Crocodylidae; genus Crocodylus; species Crocodylus porosus. The sequence goes on along the minus strand of NW_017728931.1, from coordinate 88,196,114 downwards.
TTCAGCCCAAAGAAGAAGATAGGGCCAAGGCACACGAGATGAGGAGAGAACAACAACCAACAGGGGGCAAGAGCCTGTGAAAAGACCGCAGGCTTATGTAAATAACATCCCTAGACAGATCCAGTGGTGGACATTGAGGAAAGTCATTGAAAAGAAAGTGAGTGGTGTAGCCAATGTAAAGATTTATAAAGGGCCGGGAGGAAGACGTACCAGCAGGGGAAGGTAGAGTTTTGGAGAGTAGAGTATGCCCAGAAAGCACTGAGTAGACAGTGGGAGATGTGGGGAAGGCTTCAGGATCTCCAGGGAGTTATATCTAGGCAAGAGATCCCACAATTTGCCCAGAGAAAGAGACCAGGGTGCACGGGGATGGAACATAGAAGGGCCAGAAGTGAGAGGGAGAAAGAACCCCGAAAGGTAGGCTGGAGCTTGACCAATGGAGAGTGTAACTTATCAAGGTTGGCTAGTGTGGGGGGACTGCCCATGGTGGGGCAAATTCCATGAAATCCCATATGGTGCGCCTTGGGTAAAAGGCGGGTAGGAGGTACCTTAAAATCTCTGCCCCTGCACATCTGAATGGTCGAAGAACAAGAGCCAAGACCTGAAAGAATGAAGACTCGGCCCGGTGAGTTTGAGTCTTAAGGGGGGAGGTATGTAGCAGGGCACTGAGGTGCCTGCTACTTGTGGAGTAGTAATGAAGAGGCACAGGTGCAGGTTGCTAGGACAACTGGTGAGAGTTAGCTGACCGGAAGGGGTAGGGCTTGGCTCCCATTTAAACCCAGGGCGGAGGCCAGGTTGGCAGTTCCCTGCTGGCAGCCAAAGGGGCAGGAACACTGCTGGAGCAAGAGAAGAGAAGAGGCCAAAATGCAAGAGCAGTTGGGGGTGGCTCGAGTGAGATTTTAGCCAAGTGGCAGAAATTTACGTTATGGCCTAAGAGCTCGAGTTTTGTGTTTACTGTTTACAACCGGTGGCTTGGGAGAGGCTGTAAGAGGATGAAGGAGGCCTCATAGGGGCTCCACAGTAGTGTGGGGACCTGGGCACCACAGAGGGTGCAATATTGGGGTGATCTGACCCCGTACACCTGAGAAGCCGCTGTAAAAGGGATGTGCCAATTTGAGCGTCAGTGAGGGCGCAGCATTGAGGAGGTGTGCCGACCCTGAACCCCAGAGCAGGGCGCAGCGAGAGGCCCCAGAGCAGGGGGGCTGCGGAGAGCCCAAGTGCCGAGAGAGGCGTGGTTGTGAGACTAGGGCTGCAGAGAGCCTGCATGCCCAGAGAGGTGCAGTTGCAAGACGGGCTGCAGAGAGCCCGAGTTCCCAGAGAGGCGCGGTTGCGAGACAGGGGCTGTGGCTAAGACCGAACAACGTCCAGGACATCAGCGAGGCTTGGGGCATGGTACAGGGGTGATTGGAGCCAAGCATAGCCCATAAGGCTGCGGTGCCCAGGAACACCCATTAGTGGAGCCGGGCTAATGTAGCAGGAGGTAAACCGTGTCCAGGGAGACGAAGAGGCAGCCTCCCTATAATATACATATATAAGAGCACAGATGTGGTGGCCGAGAATGAAGGGTGCTTTGTAGCCAACCTGGACATGATAAGGGGCATGAAGGGAGAGCGCAGTGACCCCTAGGGCACCCCGCCTGCTACACAGGACAACCAAAAAGCAGAAAAAATTAAATTGCTTCACAACCACTTCTTAAATATACAAACCTGCTTCCAAAGCAAGAGAGAAGGATGAGTCATTACCAGGATTCCTTTGTAGTTGGATGAACTATTTGGTATCTTGCCAAACTTTGGAAGGGAAGCAGTGGTTTTTTTAATTGCATCCTTTCTCAACCTTGATAAGGGTAGGACAGAAAAAGGAAATCCCTAGTGCTTTTCTCCCCAAATCACTAATGCATCTATATTCACTAACATCATTTGATTTTAATGAATGATAGATGTACAGCTGCCACTTAGATAAATCGTTTTGAAGTATATTATCCAGCAAACTGAATAAAATGATATCATTAGAAACTACAAATGGCATTGACTAAATTTTTTCCAGTTCTTTCTAATGTGGGCAAGAGTGAGAATTTCTATTTAATTCAGGACTTGTATGTAGCTCCAAAAGATTCTAATACTGTTAACAGAGGTAGGACAAATAATTTCAAGTGAGGCAGAGTGAATAAATGGGACAAGTCCCATATGGTCCCTTTGGCTTAGTCTTGCTATGTCACTCTTGTACTAATGATTAAACTCAGACCTAAAGTAAAAAAATAAAAGTTGATCTGGATGAATATTCTGATAGACCCTGTTATATCATGTTCTGAAGTAATAAACTTTGGAACTTCATGGTTCTGTTTCAGGATTCAAAGTTAATATAAATAAATCAATAGTGCCCCCACAACTTTTTCTGAAAATTTTCGACCCCCAGAAAAATAATTAAATGCCCCCTTTCAAAAGTATAGACACTTAATTCAGGTACTGAAGAATCCAGCTTACTTAAAAAAATCCCAAACTTTATGAACATAATTTTCATACTTTACTAATCTCTTTAATTTTTCAAATCCAATCCAATCTTATTATCAACTGGTTTGGCAGGATTAAAAATGGTCACTTTGCCAAGGTTTTTACATTCATCAATTGCAAATTACTTAACCAGATATAATGAATTAATTTCATTATATTAATGTTTTGCACCTAGGTCACAAAAATATCCAGCACACCTACTGGCTGGGAAGTGACCCTCTCAGCAACACAGAAGTAGAAAGGGATCTCAGAGTCATAGTGGACTCCAAAATGAACATGAATCATTGGTGAGACGAAATCATCAGCAAAGCTAACTGCATTTTATCATGCATCAGCAGATGCATGAAAAATAAAACCAAAGAGGTGCTACTTCCCCTCTATGCAGCATTGCAGACTGCAGTTGGAGTACTGCGTCGAATTTTGGGCACCATACTTCAAGGATGTTGATAGACTTGAGAGGGTCCAGAGGAGGGCCCCTTGTATGATTAAGGGCTTACAGGACAAGTCCTGTGAGGAGAAACTGAGGGACCTGGACCTCTTCAGCCTCTGCAATAGAAGGCTGAGAGGTGATCTTGTGGCTGCGTACAAATTCATTAGGGGGACGCAGCAAGGGATCGGAGATGCTCTGTTCACCAGAGTGCCTCTTGGGGTAACAAGGAACAATGGTCATGAACTGCCAGAGAGCAGATTTAGGCTTGATATCAGGAAACATTTCTTCATGGTAAGGGTGGCCAAAATTTGGAATGGGCTTCCAATGGAGGTGGTGCTCTCCCCTACTTTGGGGGTCTTTAAGAGAAGGCTGGATAGGCATCTGGCTGGGTCATCTGACCCCAGCACTCTTTCCTGCCTAGGCATGGGGTGGGACTCAATGATCTGTTGAGGTCCCTTCTGACCCTAGCATCTATGAATTTAATGAAGCAAAAGACCAAAGAAAAGAGGTTTTCTATGCTGAACAATAGAGTCAGGTGGTCTTACATACTTAAGCTTCTAAACATTACTACTTGTGAGGGCTTATTAGATCCCTGCTGTAATAAAATTCCAGATCTATAGAATATAGACAATGAAAAAATTAAACTAGGTGGCACAGCTGTATAATACAGAGGTTGAAATATAAGGCTGAATCAGATTAATTTGTCTTCTAAGAAATGCTTTTTACCTATACCTCCTGATTTCCTTACTTGATAACATCATTGTAAGTCCTCAAAAAGCAGAATATTGGGTGTGTCTACATGTGCAGTTAATGCTATTTGGCTTTACTGTGCAGTAAATTTACTACATATCTAGGTTGTAAACTTACTGGGCAGTAGACTAATTTACTGTGTGGTAAGTGCCTCCATGTGTAGACGGTGACAGTTTACTGTGCAGTCTACTGCATCTACTGCACAGTAAAGCTTCTCATGTAGAGAAGGCCATTTATACTATTTTGTGAATCCAGAAATCACAAAAATGTTCCTAAGGAATCATCATAAATATTTATATAGTGTATATCTTCAAAGATGCACTTATAAGGCTTCTTTTTCACAGAAAGATGTAGTGTTCTAAGATAGTTCCCTAAAAAATAGGGCTGGAAGGGGCCTCAGGAGGTAATCTAGTCCAACCCCTGCTCAGTATCATTCCCATCTGAACCTTCTTATCCAAATGTTTGTCTAACCTGCTTTTAAAAACTTCCAAGGATGAAATGTAATGGGAAATGGTAATAACGCCTCAACTTCCCAGATAAAGCTAAAATCAATGTGTGATTATGAATTGCTCAGATATTCTGATGATCAGATACATATTCCAGATGAATAGATACAAGTAAGACTGTTGGAGTGCTTAGATGTTTGCATCCATCTTGAAGATAAATTGATCCATTTTCTCTTATAGAGTTAATGAATTGAAAACACAACCAAGCAACAGATTGCCAAATTAAATTCTGATTATTTTCTTTACCCATTGGTGTTAAAGGAAAGAAGTCACAACCTTAATAATATAAAGACAACAAGAACTTATGCTACACATCCAGTTTCAGGCTCTTTTTTTCATTATACTGCTACTTGCTTGTACAATCTGGCATTTTGTTTTTGTTGCAAATTATGCACGATTTTGTCATTTATCTTTTTTCCCAGTGATCACAAAAATTGTTTTCTTTTTTCCCAATTAATAAGGAGCCTAGAAATTTCATGTCTTGTAAGACTGTTATGTAATTAATATTTGAGAGGAGTATTAGCAATATTTTTACCCAGATATTTTATTTAATAATAAAAAATACCTGTAGCAAAAATGGAAAGGAGTAGAGCTCAGCAAGCTTGAGAGGTCTGAGTCCAGTCTGGATGGTGACTAAAATAGGGAGATGTCCATGATTTGTAGTTGATTTCATGCCTGTGCTAAAAATTGTCTCTCTTACCACCTTATATTTGTAAGCCCTCTTAGAGAGCTATTTTGCTCAAGAACTTTAACATGACTCCAAACTTATTGGAATATCTTTGAATAAAAGCCTGACAAATACAGGCTTGTTTAGCTAGATATCTTTATTGCCCACTCTAACATTTGTAACTTCAGCATGTTGGAATAATGTTCAGACTTGACTTGATCTGTTTTCTGTTCCTCCTTACGTTAATGAGGGATGCCCAGGTCTAAAGATTTTAACTTCAATTCTTTTCAAGTTATTGGGACACAGTTATTCTAATAGAAATAAATATGTTTCTTATGTACCCGACCCACACACATTAGTATAACTCAAGAATAATTTGTCCATTTAAAATATATATATAAACCAAAACACTTGTGGGATGAATCAGACATGAAAGATTTGAATCCAAAAGGAATTCTTAGAAGATTTTAAGTAATTTAAAGGAATTTGGAATAAAATATGGAATTCAATCCCAACTTTAGCCACTGACACACCTATAACTATAAATATATGGTTTTAATATAAATGTAAAAGAAACTTTAGAAATGTTACTGAAATAAGGCAGCATAAATGTGCTAGCTTCTTCTAAGGAGAAGTTTAGTTTTAAGTTTATAGGAAAACTAGGTTTTGTACTGTTGAGATTGCAAGTTAATATCTTTAAATATTGGGCATTAACTTTGCATCCTGAAGTTTCTGTTTGGGGGTGAAGATCTAGCCTGCATATCAAATGGGACACAATTAACAGTGTGAAACATACATTCATAAGTGTTGTAAATGCTGAATTTACATATTGAATTTGCTGTCAAAATGCTTCCTTCAGATGCATTGCTTTGAAAGTGATTTGAATGGGCTGACTAGTATGACCAAAGAGGCTAACAGCATGGAGAAAATGTTGTTCATTGCTGTCCTTACCTTTTCTTCTCTTGATTTCATGTGTTTATGAAAGTGACTTACCTGGTGTTACTTGGGATCACTCCTCATCAGAACTGACATTTAAGAGCTCGCTGTACAATCAGAAGCAAATTGGAGTCCATTTTACTTTATAGGTGTCTAGGCCTGAAAAGTGTTTCTGGGATTCTTGGATACCCTCTAGGGTTTAGTAGAAGACATATTATACTTGGCTTACTACAGGCTTACAAAAATCATACATGGAAAATAAGTAAGTTTAAAAGAATCCTAGAATTGGTGTCTCTTTGCTACAGTCTTGTGACACAAGCTTTGGGGGTCTGGTGCCTACTCCTTTAACAACATATTGAAAAGATTTGAGAATGGACACTTATACAATTACTTTAAATACGCTATTTTAAAGAGGAGTCTCTTTTCCTTGAAGGCTTGCTGTGACAGAGTAGTTAATATTTGGAGATGGTTGAATAGTTGCAAAGAAAACAACTGATACTGGATTACTTATTATAGTTTAGTGCTGGATTAGTTATTATAGACTTGAATTTGCTTCATCATGCCTGTACTGCTTCTTTTAAATTTTTATTGCCACTATTATGTGCCCAGTTGAAAATGATGACTCAGGTGTAGCAAGGGTATAAGTCTAGCGTAATGGATGTGCAAGTGTTTGAGGATATGGACACACAGATGTTTTGGAGCCATTTAAAAAAGGGGACTGTTTCAAAAGGGAAGCAGCCCATATATTCTAATTGTTACTTATGGACAAGCCAGGAACAATACGAATGTAGCAAAGCTGTTTCAATTTTAACCAGCTTCCTCCATGGTTTTTACTACATTGGTATTGTTCCTACTTGTCCCCATATAACAGTTAGAATGTAGCAGCTGTTGTCTGTTTGAAACATTCCTCTTGAAATGACTCCACATATACCTATGTGTATGTCTAAACTCTGAGAAGACCAGTGAGTGGCAAACTACCTTTTTACCAGTTTAACCTTTCCATATGTCATGTGAACCAGTCATCTATTGCTGCTGTTCTTCTGGTATACAAACATTTATTTTCTTGCTCATTGGCATATCATTGTAATTCAACGTGCACCACATCTAAACTAGAGAGTACAGGAAACCCTCACTATTCGCAGGTTCAGCATTCGTGGTTTCAAATATTCGTGAATGCTGAAAGTGCATCTTAAATACACTTAAAGGAGCTCCTTGGGCGCTCTGCACATGCTGCCAGGGGGGCTCCCACTGCCATCGCTGTGCTCCCACCACTGCCAATGCAGCCGTACCAGCCTCCCCAGCTGCCAGGGGCACTGCATTCATGAACGCAGATGGGCGTTCATGAACGTAGCATCTTATTCGTGGATTTTGCCATTCGTGGGGGGATATGAGAACCTATCCCCTGTGAATGGTGAGTGTATCCTGTATACATGGACCAAACTTTTGGTTAGCTCAGCTGTACTGTATTGTCAGACACTGTTAAACGATAGTTACAATAGATACCATATCTCTGTATTTTTTGACATAACAGAGAGTTTCACTCTGGGAGCTAATATATTTGGAACTGTAATACTGTTAGCCACATGGAAACTTTCTTTTCAGGCCCAGTAATTGGGTCCTTGATTCTCACTGATTATGCAGGGATCTGCAGTGGAAGAAGTTATATGTTGCAAAGGGAAATGCATCTGATTATTTTAGGGACAAAAAGAGGTTTTACTCTTAGTCCTAAGTAGCCAGTGCAGCTAAGAGATGGATTTTATTTTATCATAAGCTGAACTTTGTAATAAGGCTAAAATATTCTAACTTGAGTATCTAAAGTTGGCATGTAAATTTATCTCTGAGTAAAAAGGTGCCATTTTATTACATATATTTATTATTTTATTTATAGACTCAACCAAAACCTAAACAAAGTCATCAAAGGGCTTTGGATCAGGCTCATTTTATTTTTTCTTACAATTTGCATATCGTAACAAGGGATTGTTGCTGGCCCCTGTTCAGAAGATGAAATGTGGTGAGTTTACTTACTGGAGATGGACACATGACCTGCTGTGCAGCCAGATGATGTCAGCCAATGGTGGGCTGTTTTAAAGGCATCTGAAACTGGCGGTGCTGGAGGCATTCCTTGACTGGTCTGGATGCCTGGAAGGGCCTGTAAAAAGGTAACACCAGAGAAGGCAAGGGCCCCTGGAGAAAGGACTGCAGGACAACCAAGAAGGTTGCAAGAGTCTGCATAGAGGTATAGAACTCTATGGACTGAGATAACCGTGGATCTGTGGCAGCACAGGCATATGACCATGTGGTGGCCAAACGATGGAGAGAAGGTAGCAGGGGATGGGTAACCAGTGGAAAGTGAGATAGAGAGCAACGTGATCAGGGTCACCATGGTGTCTGTGACCCTGCTACCTGGAGAGACTACAGGAAGAGTGAGAGACTGGGAGGGGAATCAGAGGTGGCAAATGCCCTTTTGACCCCTAAGGACTGCTGAGGGCCCTGTTGCTGGGAACTCGTGGACAGAGGAATAGACTGTGCTTTTGCCAGGATGATGGAAAAAATGGATGGCTGAATGAACCCAGTGAAGCTGCAAGCTGGGTGAGGAGTTGGTAGCCACCAGAAAGACAGATCTCTGAAATATGGATTGGTCGGCCATGGACCAATATAAGGGGTGGTGGAGCCCTGCAGCAGAGGCCAGTACATTGTGCACCTATCATCCCATGGGATTTGCCAATTTTTGTTTCTTTTGGTACATTCTTTACTTTCTCCCATCGAAGTGTGGCAGGAAAGTCCAAGGAGAGATTACACCAGTGTGAGCACTAAAGATCAGGTGTCCTGTAACATATATATATGTATGTTACAGGGCACTAGGGTAGCACTAGGGTGCCTGCTACTGGTAGCAGTGATATGGGCTCAGTTGCCACTCACCAGGGCAGCACAGGTGGGGGTTGCTGAGACAACCAGTTGGGTCAGCTGACCAGAAGGGGGCAGGGCCTGGCCTTCATAAACAGCGAGGCTGAGGCCAGAGTTTGTTCCCCTCTGGCAGCCTAAGAAGCGGGAGCTCTGCTGGAGCAAGCAGGGCGAGCAGAGCTCCGCAGGCATAGTAAGGAAGTCAGATGGCTTGAGCAGTGTTGGCATGATGATAAGGGGTGGAGAGGACCCTGACAGGGATATGGACAAAGGATAGCCAGGTTGGCTTAGGATTTATATTATAGCCAAGGGGTTTTGTGTTTTCTGTTTTGGTTGTGATATAGGACCGGAGGACTGGGCGAGGCTGTAGGGGTGGAGGAGGCCTCATAGGAGCTCCCCAGCAGTGGGGGGGGAGGGGGTTCCTAGCACTGGAGAGGGCGCTGCATTTTGGGGTGTCCTGACCCTGGCCCCAGTGTGGGTGATTATCGGGAGGAGCCCAGTGTGGGCGTAGGCAAGAAGCCCCAGTGGGACATAGGCCCGAGAAGGCGGGTCTGGGGGCCAGGTAAGGCTGAGGCCACCTGAGCCCCAATTGGGAGAAGCCCAGTGGGGCGTAAGACCCGGGAAAGGGGTCTGGGGGCCACATAAGGCTGAGG
>NW_017728931.1:88175979-88186667 GCF_001723895.1 Crocodylus porosus | reverse complement strand
GGCTGAGGCCACCTGAGCCCCAATTGGGAGAAGCCCAGTGGGGCGTAAGACCCGGGAAAGGGGTCTGGGGGCCACATAAGGCTGAGGCCACCTGAACCCCAATTGGGAGAAGCCCCAGTGGGGCGTAAGACCCAGGAAGGCGGGTCTGGGGGTCAGGTAAGACTGAGGCCGCCTGAGCCCCAATTGGGAGAAGCCCAGTGGGCATAGGACCCGAGAAAGGAGTCTGGGGGCCAGGTAAGGCTGAGGCTGCCTGAGTCCTGATTATGAGAGTGCGGGGAGCGCAAGGCAGAGGTCCTGGTTGGGGGCGAGAGCGCAGGGAGCGCAAGGCACAGGCCCCAGTTGGGGGGCGATTTGCAAAAAGGCAAAGACAAGCCCAGTGCGGGCAATATCGGGAGCGCAAGGCAGGCCCAGGGAGGGTGACGGTATAGAGGCAAAACCCCAGGGAGGGCGACGGTATAGAGGCAAGGCCCAGAGTGGGCGATGGTATAGAGGCAGGCCCAGAGCAGATGACGGTATCAAGGCCCCAGTGCAGGCAATGGTATAAGGGTGAGGCCCTGGTGCGGGTGATGGTATAAGGGCAAGGCCACAGCGCGGGCGGGAGCCGCGGGAGACAGACCCCGGTGAGGGCTGCGAGGGAAGCGAGGGGGCACCTGTGAGGGCGCAGGCAGACAGTTGGACAGAGCCCCGGTACAGCAAGGCTCTGTGCCAAGGAGGGCAGGAAGGCAGCCTCCCTTTAATGATATTTACCAGTAAGGCGTGGTGGGCGAGATAAAGAGGGTGCATTTGAGACCCGATTTGGCACGGTAGGTAGGGGCGCTAGGGGAGGTCACGGCACCCCTAGGTTGCCCTGCCACATATATATATAAACATACATCCCAATGCATGCAAGTGTTTATAGATGTAATTTACCTATGTGTTATTTGCTATTTGCTATGACTTGTCACACAGTAACTCATGAGTGTATCTTTGTTATCATAAAGCCAATAAATAAAATAGAAAAGGAGGTTTGAAAAAGTAATCATGATTGCGTCCCCCTAATGCTTCTGTACCTTTAAGACAGTAGCTCTTTAAAGTACTGTGTAGTGTTGTAGGTTGACCAGCTGGACAGGCACAATTTTCACTTATTCATAAAATTTATGAAGTATAAAATTGGCTTAACACAACACTTAGACCCACTCTATGGAAAAAATACAAGAACCAAGAAAAGAGAGTAGTTTTCAAGAAGTCTATCACAAGTTTCCTGAAGTGAGACAACACAGGGGGTAAGCTCCTCTATTAGTTTTTTAACAGCAAACTAAAGTTAAACTGAAAGATAGGCCATCCGGGCACATCTACATGAGATGCTAACTGCATGGTAGCCTAATAATGTGCAGTAGTGAGTCACAGCACAAACAGTGCTAATATGCTCTCGCCCAGTATTATTAGGCTACTGTGCAATAGCACCACTAAAAAAGAAAGTCATTCTCTGGTGCTTCTGCTCAGTAACTCTGGTTACTACACATTTGTTTAGTACTTAATTATACAAGTACTAAATTAAATGTGCAGTAAACGTTGTGCATTAATGAACATGTAGATGTGCCCCCAATACCTTTAAATTCAAACAAAGCCAAGGTACACTCTGAAGTCAGGCTTGGAAAGCTTTGACCTTAATGCATCACTCTCCTAGAAATGAAGCAGGCAGGCCTTCCTACTTCACTGTGTAGATTTTGAATTGGTTCTTGTGTTTTCTTTACCGTCCAGCTCCTGGGAAGCTAAGACACCTTGGTACTGTAACCCAAGTGGTCTTTTATAGGAAAAAGGTGTCAGGGTAGCAGAACCTTTAATATGGACAAAGCAAACATGCCATATCCTATGAGAAGATTTCCTCTTCCCAGAGACATTACAAACTGACTCCATTCACAGCTGCAGAGGTTATTCCTTCTCCAGTTCATATGGGTTTTATAATAATTGCTTACATGAAAAGGGAGTACTAGAGTTTTTTTTCTTTCTCTTTAAATTGAATGGTAGCAGCTGAAAACAAGAAAGCCATGGTTACCAGCTAGTTACCATGGTATCATAGTTTCCCAGTAGACCTCCCCACAAATGCTTTACAGATCACTAATCTATGGATCACCGTTTGTAGGTATGTTATAACCTATCACATGGTATTTACACAATGAGACAACCTCATCTGATCTGAGAGCACTTTTCAACTCATGTATAATTGTCATGGCCTGCTTCAGTGCCAGGGCTTTCTTAAACACGTTTTCAAGGCCTTGTCTAGACACAAACAAATAGGGAAGGAGTGGAGTTTATAGAAGCTTTCTCTCCTCACTCTACTGTTGGCTTAAATTGTAATAATTGTTACTTTTCATAGCATTTGTGTTTAAAGGGACAATATAACAGGAGTAAAAGAAGTATTTTCTCATTCTGAGTATTGCTACATGCAGGTTGATAATCGCCCACATCCAGAAGTTCCTCTACTTTTGAACTGAGAAATGGTTAGTTGTGTTAGTTTGAAGTCAGGCAGAATGGCAGCTTAGCGACTAGCTGGTTCAGAAAAGAATGAACTGGGGACTGAGTGGGCCACTTTAATTTTCAAAACCCAGAAGATGGAGGCGAGCAGCTTGCTGGCTTACACATGGTGGAGGCAGCTACCAAGCTAAGATCACTAAATTACATAAAGAAGAAAAATTTGGAGCTGACTGCAGAGAGCAGTGTATAGGTAGAGATGGTTTACAGATTCCAAAAGCTTTACCTCCTTGCCTGGGAGGCAGAGACCTTCATTACTGCACTGATGCCTACTGTAGGACTGAGGACTAGATGAACAGATGAGGAAGATGAGGGTGGAGGAATCATCGGACTGCCAGACCAAGCAACACCCACAAGTACAGCCCAGCCTAGACCAATGAGTGAAACATATACACAAGTAAGCGACAGGGGCCAGGGCAATGCTGTGATTAGGGGGCCAGTACACACATCTACAGGAGGCCTCAAATGCCTCTACACAAACGCTCGTAGTATGGGAAACAAGCAGGAGGAACTCACCCTCCTGCTAGCTGACACCAACCCGGTCATAGTGGGGATCACTGAAATGTGCATGACTGGGCAGTGAATGTCAAGGGCTATAGGATGTACAGGAGGGACAGGATAGGAAGGAAAGGTGGGGGCGTGGCACTCTACATTAAGGAGGAATGCCCATCCTCATCAATTAACAAAGAATCAGAGGAAGGGCACTCCGAAGTGCTTTGGGTTAGAATACAAGGCAGTCGAGGGGAAAGAGACTTAACAATGGGGGTCTACTACAGACCTCCCAACCAAGGGGAAGAGCTCGACCAGGAATTCTTACCTCCGCTCACGGAGGTAGTGAAGTCTAAGGATGTGGTAGTTATGGGGGACCTGAACTTCCTGGACATCTGCTGGGAAGAGCAGTCAGTCAGATCTGACTGCTCACGTAGGTTCTTAGCCACAATGCAGGACCTCCATCTAACCCAGGAGGTGCACAGCCCCACCAGGGGAGACGCCTTGTTGGACCTGGTGCTGGCCAGGGGAGATGACCTGGTGAGGGGGCTGCGGGTGCTCGACCACCTAGGCGACAGTGATCATCGCCTGCTGGAATTCACAATCCAGCGCAAGGTGGCAAAGGCCTGCAGCAAGGCAGCAGCCCTAGATTTCAGGAGGGCAAACTTCAATGAGCTAAGGATAATAGTTGGGGAAGCACTGAGGTCCCAGAGGATAGGGGAGCCAGGTGTCCAAGAAGAGTGGTCGCTCCTTAAGGAGACGATCCTCCAAGCCCAACTCCAACTCCCCTCTTGTCAGCACGGAGGCGGAAAAGGATCTTGGAGTCATCATTGACTCCAAGATGAATGTGGGCAGGCAGTGTGGGGAGGCAGTCAGGAAGGCCAACCGCACCTTGGCATGCATCCACAGATGCATCTCGAGTAGATCCAAGGATGTGATCCTCCCCCTCCATGTGGCACTGGTCAGGCCACAGCCGGAGTACTGCGTCCAGTTCTGGGCGCTGAACTTCAAGAGGGATGTGGACAGCATGGAGAGGGTCCAGATGAGGGCCACTCGATGATCGGGACAGCAGGGCAGGCCCTATGAGGAGAGGCTACGGGACCTGAACCTGTTCAGCCTCCACAAGAGAAGGCTGAGGGGGATCTAGTGGCCTGTTACAAACTAGTCAGGGGGGACCAGCAGGCATTGGGGAAGTCCCTGTTCCCCCGAGCACTACCAGGAGTGACCAGGAATAATGGTCACAAGCTGGCAGAGGGTAGATTTAGGCTAGATATCAGGAGGCGCTACTTCATGGTCAGGGTGGCTAGGATCTGGAACCAAGTTCCAAGAGAAGTGGTGCTGGCTCCTACCTTGGGGGTCTTTAAGAGGAGGCAGGATGAACACCTTGCTGGGGTATTTGACCTCAGTACTCTTTCCTGCCATGGCAGGGGGTCGGACTAGATGATCTGCTCAGGTCCCTTCCAACCCTAGAAACTATGAAACAGCTCTGCTTTTTTTTTTTTTTTCCTTTTTGTCTCACTTCCTTGATTTTGTCTGAATATGTTTGTAGACCCCTAAATATTTAACAATCTGGTGAACCTCAAACCCACAGAGCTGGTAGTTCCTTGTGTTTGTGTTTGATCCTTGTAGGATTTCTATTTTCCTCCGTACACAAACAAGTAATCAGTTTACAGACTAATTATGCAAAGCCTGCTTCTACCCAAAATGTTCATGTCTCCCAACCTGACTTTGAAAATACTTGAGTGGCATCATAAATTGAAAAGTTTACTTGTGTTTCGTATATAAGTTGTTAGATGAGCTTTATTTGGGCTTGTGGGCTGTGCCTTATGTACAGATTTTTTTGAGTCACTTGTTAGGTTTGCTTGGTGTAAGAAGGATAGTACTTGTTTTTCCTAAAGGGGAGACATGACATACTTACTCCAGAGTAATTTGACTTTATTATGGGTAAAAGTGGAGTGAACACATAATTTGCTCCAGTTTGCAAAGTTATCCCTCCAAAAGGGAGTAGTAGCTATAAACCAGTGCAAGCTACGTTAGTATACCAGCTATATGATCAATCCCTAGTCGACTTCATCTTGGACCAGTAGTTTATTTAATACAAATCACCTCTCCTCCATTTGTTAACCAGACAATGGCAGCACTTAGCACTGTGTGGGATAAGCCTGAGAGAGCTTTTCATGTCTGCTTCTTACTGCAGAGTGAATTTACTATAAAGTAAAAACTGTTGTCATGTCAGATGTTCATAGTCAGGTCAGGATGTTGTCAGCAATAGGAGAGAAGCTCAATTCATTTAACTTTTAATTGAATTTGGAAAATCTTTTGCTCTGCATTTTGAAAACCATCATATCTTTGAACAAACATAAACCACAAGATACAGAAAGAACAATACTGCGACCAGCTGAGCCCATTTTTTGCACAGTGAGATTATTGGCTTACACAGTGGGGATGTTTCTTTTCATTTCACTTTATAAGAGTTTGGCCTACAAACTGTGAAGTCCTGGTTCAAGTTTCAGTTTTTGTAGTTTGTAGGGTGCCCGTGCAGCAAGATGGAATGCTCTGCCATTTTCTCTACCCCTTCTAGCATCCGGCCACCAATTCACAAGCATAGCATGGACTATTTAGAAGATTTCACAAACAGTCAGTTTTATATCCAATCAACAGTGAGTTTGAAGACCATAAAAACCTAGCTCTAATCAGAAACAATCCACTGTTTACTTAAACCTGCTTCTCTGAAGCAATGGAGTTTTCCTTTGCACTGCCTCAGTTTCAAAGGGAGGTGCCAATTAACGAAGTGACAGCTACTGTGGTTTAAATTGAAAGCTCCTGAAGGTTTCAGGCACAGCTGTTTCCTCAACTCATCTGTTTTTTCAGTCTTATTTAAAATAGCTTAAAAATAGCAATGAAGTATAGTGTGACATTTGGGATAGTGTCTGATAAACACATGTGCGCGTGTGCAGAAATCACACACTTGCTTTACATGGCTGAAAATACATAGGGTCTAAGACAAATTTTGGTATTCCTACCTACAATTAGGAACTAATTTGTTTCTAGATTTTTAAGACTAATGTATTTATTTTTCTATTTTTTAAAATACCCAACAACTCAATATTCAAAATACATTCAAACTCCTTTATTGAGAACTTTCTTATTTTATGCCTGTTGACTATGACCAAGGGAGCCAAAATTTGGATTCCTAGACCAGGGAGAAGTGACTGTCTCTGGGGAGTTGGTGGCATAGGAGTCATTGTATAAATTCTTCTTGACCAGAGCCATGTTCTTCTTGACCTGCTGCTCACAAACATGGACGATTCAGTGGGGACTGTAGTAGTGGATGGCAACTTGGGTGACAGTGACCACGATCAGAGTTAAGGATCCTGGAGGAAGGAAGGAAGGAGAGCAGAAGAGTATAGACCCTGGACTTTAGAAAAGCAGACTTCAACTCACTCAGGGAACTCTTGGGCAGGATCCCCTGGGAGGCCAGTCTGAAGGGGAAAGGAGTCCAGGAGATGAATCATCCCTACATGCAGGAAGACTAGAATGCATGTCAGAAGACCAGCTTGATTTAGCAGGGAACTCTTCAGTGAGCTAAAAAACAAAAAGGAAGTTTATAAGAAGTGGAAACTTGGACAAATGACCAGGGAGGAGTATAAAAACATTGCTTGGACATGCAGGGATGAAGTCAGGAAGGCCAAAGCACAATTGAAGTTGCAGCTAGCAAAGGGTGCGAAGGGTAATAAGGGTTTCTACAAGTATGTCAGCAACAAGAGGAGGATCAGCTGCTCTGGAAGTGCCGCCCAGGACCCTACTTCCTGATGTTGCTCTTCACCATTGCTGAGGTAAGTGACAGAAGGGGACTATCTCTAGGGTTCTCTCCTTCTCCCCTATGTCTTTCTTCCACTTCACATACTTATGCCTTTTTCACCTCAGTCTTCATGGGCAAGGTCAGCTTCCAGACTACTGCCCCTGGCAGCATAGTCTGGGGAGGAGTTGATCATCTAGTGGTGGCAAAAGAACAGGTTAGGGACTAGGGCTGTGTGAAGCTTAGGCTGCTGATTCAATTTGGTGGAGATTCAGCCGGATTCGGTGGCCGAATCTCCAGATCGAATCAGGTGGCCCTTTAATCTCTCCGAATCGATTAGGAGAGATTTGATGATTTTGACATAGACACAGCTTTAAATGTTTTTTTTCTACATACCCCAAGGTACCAGGCAGCTTGTGAACGCTGAGATGAGGGGGTGGATGGAGCGACCCACGGGAGCGCAGAGGGGTCCCCAGTGGCTCGGCAGCAGACCTGGAAGTGGACCAGAAACACTTCTGGTCCACTTCTGGATCTGCAGCAGAGCACACAACGGCCCCCCCTCCCACCCCCTGCTCAACAACTGGAGCTTTCTGGGTTGGGGGGGCACCCGGTGTCCCCCCTGGCTGATCGCTGAGCCAGGAGGGTGTGGGGGGAGGGAGGTCCCCCCACACACTCAGCAGCAGACCTGGAAGTGGACTGGAAGTGCTTCTGGTCCACGTTTGGGTCCTCTGCCAAGCATGCTGGGGACCCCCCTGCACTCCCATGGGACACTCCATCCACTCCACCATTGCAGCATTCACAAGCCACACCTGGTACTTCAAGGTATGTAGAAAAAAACATTTAAAGCTGTGTCTATGGTCAAATCGCTGATTCTCTGAATCAGTATTGAGTCTTCAGGTTCGGATTCAGCTGACTTCAAATCAATGAATCAAATCACTGTCCCCTGATTCGGCCCAAATCTGAATCAAATACAGCCCATTTCACACATCTCTATTAGGGACTATTTAGAAAAGCCAGATGGGTGCCAGATGAGACTTTAGAAGAGTCTATGGGAACAGATGGGATGTACCTAAGGGATGTGCTAAGGGAGATGGCTGATGAGATTGTAGAGCCATTGGCCAGCATCTTTGAAAACTCATGGAGATTGGGAGACATCCTGGATGTTTGGAAAAGGGCAAATATAGTGCCCATCTTTAAGAAAGGGAAGGAGCTACAGATTAGTCAGCCTCAAAGTCCCTAAAAAAATCATGGTGCAAATCCTCAAGCAATCCATTTCTAAGCACTTGGAGGAGAAAGTGATTAGGAACAGTCAGCATGGATTCACCAAGGGCAAGTCATGCCTGACCAACCTGATTGCCTTCTGGGATGAGTTGCCTGGTTCTGTGGATGTGGGGAGACCAGTGGATGTGACATACCTTGACTTTAGCAAGGCTTTTGATATGGTCTCCCACAACATTCTCGCAAGCAAACTAAGGAAGTATGGCTTAGATGAATGGACTGTAAGGTGGATAGAAAATTAGCTGGATCATTGGTCTCAGTGGGTAGCAGTTAGTGGCTCAATGTCTAGTTGGCAGCTGGCATCAAGTGGAGTGCCCCAGGGGTTGGTTCTGGGGCCAGTTCTGTTCAATATTTTCATCAGTGAACCAGAAGATGGGATAGAGTGGACCCTCAGCAAGTTTGCAGGTGACACCAAGCTGGAGGGAGTAGTGAATATTCTGGAGGGTAGGGTTAGGGTTCAGAGACCTCAACAAATTGGAGGATTAGACCAAAAGAAATCTCATGAGGTTCAATAAAGAGAAGTGTAAAATTCTGCACTTAGGATGGAACAATCCCATGCACTGGTACAGGCTGGGACTGACTGGCTAAGCAGCAGCTCTGCAGATAAGGACCTGGAAGTTACAGTGGACAGTAAGCTGAGTATAAGCCAATAGTGTGTACCTGTTGCAAAGAAAGCTAACAGCTTACCAGGTGGCATTAGTGGGAGCATTGCCAGCGGACCGAGGGAAGTGATTCTTCCCCTCTCTTGACACTGGTGAGGCCACATCTGGAGTACCGTGTCCAGTTTTGGGACCCCACTACAGAAAGGATGTGGACAAATTGGAGAGAATCTAGTGAGAGGAACAAAAATATTTAGGAGGATGGGACACATGACTTCTGAATAGAGGCTGAGGGAGCTGAGCTTATTTAGTCTGGAAACAGGTGAGGGAGAGGGGAGGGACTTAATAGAAACCTTTAACTACCTGAAGGGTGATTCCAAAGAGGATGGAGCTAGACTGTTGTCAGTAGTGGCAGATGACAGAATAAAGAGCAGTGGTCTCAAGTTGCAGCCAGGAAAGTTGAAGTTAGATATTAAGAAGAACTTTCTCACTAAGAGGATAGTAAAGCACTGGAGCATATTACCCAGAGAAGCGGTGGAATCTGCACCCTTGGAGACCCAGTGAGACAAAGCCTTGGGGCTGTTACAGTTAGTTAGGAACAGTGCTGCTTTGAGCAGGGAGTTGGACTGGATGACCTCCTGCTCCCCTCTGACTTTAATTTTTTATGATTTTCTCTGCTACTGAAGAGAGAAAGGATTATTTCTTGATCAGCTGGATATAGATTGTCATGGATTTGTACCAGAATGTGCACTCTGATCTGGATTTGATGGTGAATATCTTGTGAGAAGGTGTCCTCTCATGATATTTCCTTGATCTGCATCAAAAATCTTTGGAGGACACCTTAGAGTTTGGTACTCCTGAATGCAAATAGAGAATTTGTCTCTTCAGATTACTGTTTTAAAATCAGTGCTTAATAACCAGTGAGGATTGTTTATTTAGCAAACTAATGTATAGTAGGCAAATGCAGTATTCCATCAATATAAGCACAAGTGCCAGGGCTATGGTTTGCACTACCTATGAAGTGTCATTTATCTCTGGAAGATACATGAAAGACCAGATCTTTAAAAAAGACTTAAGTGGTTAAAGCAAGACTTGCTTGAAATTTAGATGACAAAGGTCAAAATGACAGCCCTAAAAACAGCAATGCTGCTGCTGCCTAACTGTGGAGGTATCTGAACTCTGTAGGAACTTTGCTTTTTTTCCATAAATTCTCCAGGTACCATAGGTTCTGTCTCAGCGTGTGCCTGCTTATATATTTTACATGAAACTGTCATTAGAAAAATGCATAACCAGTCCTGGAACCCAGGTCTCTCCACATCCTAGGTTACATAATCTGTGCTGTTTCTCTGATTTTGAATTCTCTTCTGCTCAGTGGTTTAGCTTCAACACTAAGGTGGGGAATTCCTTCTCTCAGAACAGCAAATGGCCTGGCAGTTATGAATCTGATGTAAATGAAGTTAACTACATTTAGGTGGAAGTGAGATATGAATCTGGGGTGAATGCCTTCACACTAGTCCAGTGTTTAAAAGGAGTGGTGCGTCAGCTTGTGCTTTTTACAAGACTGAACTCTACTCAGGTATTGGAAGAAAGGTCAGAGTCAGAGGGACTCACCTTCAAGAAAGGCTTCTGTGCTGTGGAACTGAAATTGAGGAAGGCACTTCCCTTCAGTGCTGAGTAAGCTGTTAGATAAAAACAAACAAAAAACCCACACTACCATCAGCATTTTGTAGTGACCTGCTCCAGGTGGTCTTTTCAGCATGTTGACTGTTAGTGCTGAACCACTCAGCATGCTGACCATTTTGGATCTCATTCTGCTGCACCTGTCGTTCCTGTGCACAATATAGTGAGGCACCTCCCATAGGGTTCTGGCATCCAGAGCTTTCATGCGTAAAGCTACGAAAAGACTCTTTGTTAGGACACAGGAGGCTAAATAGGAGGTAGAATCACGGAATCATAGAAAATAGAAAATTAGAGCTGGAAGGGCCCCGGGCCCTGGGGGAGGCACACCTGGG
>NW_017728931.1:88157913-88175879 GCF_001723895.1 Crocodylus porosus | reverse complement strand
CCAGTACTCTTTCCTGCCATGGCAGGGGGTTGGACTAGATGATCTGCTCAGGTCCCTTCCGACCCTAGAAACTACGAAACTATGAAACTATTCCCAACTAGATCATCCCAGCCAAGGCTTTGTCTAGCTGGGTCTTAAAAACCTTCAGGGATGCAGAATCCACAACCTCTCTGGATAACCTGTTCCAGTGCTTTGCTACTCTCCTAGTGAGAAAATTTTTCCTGATATCTAACCTGAACTTCCCTTGCTGCAACTTAAGACCATTGTTCCTTGTTCTGTCATCTGCCACCACTGAAAAGAGTCCAGCTCCATCTTCTTTGGAACCTCGCTTCAGGTAGATGAAGGCTGCTATTAAATCCTCTCTGTCTTCTCTTCTGCAGACTACATAAGCCCAGTTCCCTCAGCCGCTCCTCAGAAGTCATGTGCCCCAGCCACCTTACTATTTTTGTTGCCCTCCATTGAACTGTCTCCAACTTATCCACATCCTTCCGGTAGTGGGGGGGCCCAAAACTGAACATAGCAATCCATTTAGATGCTTTAGATGACATGTGTCTGCATCTATTTGCTGCAAAACCTAACTTTTGGGTAGCTAAGTCTTTGTTGGCTTTTATTCACAAACCAAGCCATGTGAGATAAGCATGTCATAAGATTAGGCATTAAAATTGGTAATAGAAGAATCAGTTAAAAACATTGAAATTGGAATAGTGAATACATTTCAAACCATTGAAGTAAGTTTACCTGGGGTCTTAACAAAGGTATAATGGGGCTGCTTCACAAGCCAGACACGCATCCTGCTGTTAGCTGTGGTGGTAGCTATTTTTGTGGCCTTCCTTCCCTTCCCCCACCTCCCTCCTAAAGGTGGAGGTGGAGGCTACTGCCCCTGTTGCTCCTTTTCAGTTATTTTACTGGGCCTCACAGAGCTCAACAGTGCTTGTTTGGTGGAGCTCCATTTCTTCAGGCAATTAGACACTAGTTTGCCCACTTTTAAATAAGAGTTGCTGTGCATTATTATCCTGCTTCAGTGCATGCAGCCATGTGCATTAGTTATGTTTGTGTTGTTACAAATATTTTAGTTAAGCTGAATGACTGTGTGATCTTCTAGCACTGTGCATCATTTGGCATCTTGGGGATTAACCTTCATTTAAATTTATTGTGTTTCTTAGCAGAGGCAGCCTTGAACATATTATCAGAGGATCCAAGAGAAATATTTAAGTTCAAATTGCATAAATATTTAAGGAATAAAAAGAAAAGAGAATAGGACTACTGAGAATTCAGGGTTCCTGATGCAAAAGTAAGGGACAGGCTGCACAGTCTCATTCTATAAATGCTCAGTTTCCCAATATTACATGCTTACAGATGGGATGGTATGAGAATATGGAATCATTTGTTTTTCAGTCACCTGATTCTGAAAAGTATTGCTGGGATTCCTGGCAGGCCAACCAGGGACTGGTAAAATTGAGCACATATTGCACTTTGATTTCTTTAAGCCTATGGTAAACTCTTACACATAAAAGGACTTAGAAAATGCAAGCAGTAGGAAGCAGCCCTGGGGAGATCACCTCTCAGTTCACTAGTCTGTGAGATGAGAGGCCAAGTTTATTTTCTTGGGCCTGAAACAGACTATTTTGCTGAGCGAAAAGGTAACATTAAAATTGGTCATCTCTTCACAACTCTAAATATATGACCCTCTAAAATACTGCAGCTAACCAAAGGTCACTGAAAATACCATAAAACACTGCTCTGTGGCTTGGAATTTTTATATTAATCAACTCAGAAGAGTTTATTAAAGTTATCCCAGAAATTGCTTTGAATATAAAGGGGTAAGCAACCACCTTTCCCTAAAGCTAACCTAATCCATTTCTCCATTATGCATCATGTCATAACCTCTGTTTTTATCCCACTGTCTATAGCATGCTACCATACAACAGGCCTGTCAAGACCCCAAGTTTGAGCTGGCAGGCAATGGTTAAAACCTTTTTTTTTCTAGTAAGGGCCACAGCTGTCCATTGCACCAGCGGTGTTGAGGCCTCTCTCTTACTTTATAGCAGAGCTCAGAGGCTGAAGACCATAAATGGGAGGACTGATGCCATCTTTGGTTTAATTTCTTCAGATAACTGTGAAAGCAAAGCTGAGACTTTTGATCACTATCAGAGGCTGAAAATAGGAAGCAGCTTGGTGATCTCAGCATGTTTTTCTTCTAGGTTGAGGTAAGTCACACTGGCCCTGGCAGGGGATTTCCCTGCTGCTTGGTCTGCTTGGCTCCTGGTATGGAGGAACAGCTGCATCTTGCCCCTCCATCCAGCCTGGGGTTCCTGGTTTGGGGAGTGGGTGAAGGGATTTGCCTGGTGCTCCCTCAATTTCTCAGAAATTTCTACCAGTACAAATTAATGTCTGTGCCTACCTACCATTTGTCATTTGAAGGGGTAGAGCTCTTGTTGGAGTCCATTTATGATGATTAGTGGATGAGGAACACTGCTTTACTTGGTATGTGGATTTCAGACCCTGCCTGCTGTCTTTTTCCATCTGGGCCTATATTACAAATTCACCTCTGGTGTAGCTCTGTCAGCAGTGGAACGAAAGGTAGATTGGGTCCATTGTGAAGTATTTAAGACATTTTGTTTGATTTACAGAAACTTTGGTTAATGTTTCCTTTCAATCCACCCCTTCACTCCCCCCTTGTTAATTCAGGGAAATAGATGCATGATTATGTAAGTAGAAGATTGAACTTAGGTCCCAGCATTAGGGTCTGTTCAAATTCTTCACTCAGGTTACTCCTCCCAAGTTAGTTTAACTTGATTGAAAGTAGCTATACTATGGAATATCACTTTATTTGTTGCATCTCACAATGGTGCACTGCTTACTTGCACAGGCTTCTGGAGGCCATACAGGTTTTCTCAGTAAGTTGGAGTGAGCTGAGCCAAACTGGGTATGTGTACATTGTACGGGCAGTCCTCAGACTTACGACACAATTGGTTCCTGAAAACAGAGTCTTAAGTTGAAACACTGTAACTTGGAACCATTTTTCTCATAAGAAACAATGTTATAAATGGGGGATTGGTTCCTGAATGAAGGCCCAATACCCTATTTTCACCAAAAATATCCCAGAATTTTGTACTCGATCAATTATAGGTGGGTAATATAGCTACATTAATGTATTTATATTGTAAATAGCAATCATATTGATTTGGAAGGACTTCCTTGAGGTGACTTTGCTGGACATTTTGAAGGGTTCTTGGCTGGAGTCTTCCCAGGAGTCTTGGCTGAGGTTTGTCTGCTTTCTTATAGAAAATATCCGAAGAAGTTTGGACAGATGTTCTCCAGAGAGATGAGCGATGCAGTGAACTTGTTCATTGGCGTGACATTGCATTGGATCAAGTGTTGTAAAGTTGAAACTGATGTCATAAAGTTGAAACAGTGTCAATTTATGAAAGTTGTAACTTGAAATGTTGTAAGTCAAGGACTGCCTCTATATATCTCTGGGAGGGATGTACTTGAGCAGTGCTCTTTCCTTGTAACTGTGGGAAAACTCATCCCTCCTTTTTTGGACACAAAAGGAGATTGTGGAAAGGCATTGGAATGCTTACCTCATTTGGATGATGCTAGCTTTCATCTGCACTACAAAATAGTTATAGGGCTGGCAGATGGGTAGTACTACCTGAGTCTTGTCTATATGTTTTTGGAATTAAAAATATTCCCTACCTTGAATTAAAGGATTTTGGTGTGGATGGGACTCAAGATAAGGGTATTACTTGAATCATAACTCCAAGTTAATTTCACCATGAAGACAACCTTACAAATGTTTCCTTCAAAAATGAAGTTGGGGCTGAAGTATAAGGAGTGAGATCAAGGTTAAATATCAAGGTTAAATATGAAGCTTTTTTTTTTTTTTTTTTTTAAGTGTCAGTCATTTCATGCCAAACCAGGCGGTGAGCCTGAGAAAAGAAAATACAAGGAAACTAGATATGACATTTCAAAGCTTTTTTTTCATCTTAGAACTGAGTTTCATACAAATAGTTATAAGCTGGGCCTGGTTTAAATCACGATATTGCATTTTTCATGAAAACCATGAAATTAAGTTATTTTTACAAAAAAGGTGACTTGCAATGAAATGCCATGATATGGCCACTTGTAAGCAGCCATATCACGGTGTTTTGCCGCAACAAGATGGCTGCTACAGCCAATAAAAAGAAATCAAGGCAAGCTTGGAACATCTCAGTCCAGGACCTGGTGAACCCAGTCCAGTACCCTACAGGAACACTCCCTGCTGATTGGTTGATGCTGAACTCAGCCTCAGACTCACTGCTGATTGGGTGGGAGCCCAGCAAAGCAGAGTGGCATTTTTGAAAAGGGAATTTCCTCCCTGCCTGTCAGAAACAATACAGTGCAGAGACCGCTACTGCTGTTCCTGCCTCTACCAGTGAAGCTGGGTCGGGGAGGGGACATGATGTGAGCTTTTAAGCAGCAGCCTTGGGAGCAAGACCTCTGCTCTTGCAATAAAATCTGGCCCAAAACCTGTCCCCTTGGTCAGTCAGGGGGCATAAGGGAAGTGTCACAATCTGGGTGCAAGAATGGCAGCCTCCACGACAATCAGACCATTATATTAGTGAGCTGGGCCCATGATTTAAACCAGGCCCTAGTCATAAGAATAACCAAATCTTGTACTCAAAAGCTCATATGAACCATCATGCTAGAAAACATCCTGTAGGCTGATGTCTTGCCTCTGAGTTTCTGATGTATAGCAGGAGGCTTCAGAGTAAATGGTAAATCCTGTAATGCAACCAATTTCTTTTCAAACCTACTGCCTTCAGAGCACTTCTAAGTCAGTGATCAGGAATAACACTTTGTTAGCGTCTTCAAGGCACAGACAAAAAGTTATGGCATTAAAATTGGATTCATTCAAAGCTTTGGTACACTCCCCTTCACCTCCCCAAACGTTCACCTCAACTCCACTTCACCTCCCCATGTTTTGTCAAATGAGGCTATCCCAAGGGTCTGGTTTTGCAGCATTGCTGTGATTCTTTCTGTATTCATGGCAAGCAGTATTGTCAGGTATGCAAGAAAGGAATGTGAAGAAGAAGATGTGCAGGAAAGTCACTAGGCTGAAACTTCCTCTCAGGCTACTGGATTTATTTTATGTGGACTCTGGGTATAGAGCTTTGTATCCCTTGGCATCACAACTGAAAGCAAGATCAATTTGTGAATGGGCTGTTTAAAGAATGCTCAGCAGCTGCATTCATCTGGTGTTCCCAGAGGTAGCTGTGACTCAGAGGAAGCAACTGCGGACAATGCAGCAGGAAGCAGCCCCTGCTGGTAATTACAGCCAATGTGGATAGGGGATACGGTATTTAGAAAGGGGCAACCTAGTAGGCCCCCTGTTTATTACTGTAGTGTCACCAAGTAAAATCAGTGCTTTCACAGAAAAGTGATGTTGTTACATACAGAACAAAATCTGGCAGCAGGGTCAATATGCTGTTATGTAACCCAATGCAGACCCATTAGCTAAGGGTGACACACTTGAGTTGTCTAAAAGCCACAGCCTGGAAGCAATAGCATAACTAGAGGTTGGCAAGGACCACCTGCCCTGGGTGCCAAGTGAGGAAGAGCTCCAGAATCACCCCTTACCCCCACAGAGTCTGTGTCCTGGCAGCATTGCTATGATGGGAACTCCGAAGTAGTTCCTTGCTGTCACTGCTTTAAGAGCTGGGATGGGCAGAGTATAGAACAGTTCTAGCTGGGCTGCTGTTGCCATGTGTACTCTGCCTGGTGATCTACTTGGGCGCCCCTTTCTAAACACCATATCCCCTATCCTAGGGTTACTATATTTTCAGTTCCAAAAAAGAGGACACCTGTTGTGTGTTGGGGGGGGGTAGGGGGGAGTTTGATTATGGGCGGAAGTGATATGGCAGTGCCCTGCCCCTGCCCATTCTATTGCCTCTTACTCACAAGCCACAGCATGCCCCCCCCCCACAAGTTCTGCTGCTACCCTTCACTCCCACCCCACAGACTGCTGGCTCTGCCAGTGCCCCTTACTCCCAACCTGCAGTACCCTAACCCCTGGGCCATGCTGGTGCCCCTCACTCCCAACCCACAGCCCCCTGGCATTGCCAGTTCCCCTCACAAGCTACAGCCCTGCTGGTGCCCCTCATTTCTGACTTACACCCTTTTGCTCCTTCCAGCCTTGCAGCGCTCCCAGTTGCCTTGCCCCTGCAAGCAAGGGCACTGGCCCTGGTGCCACCAGCCAGGCCACACAGCTCTCTGCTGTCCTCAAAGGGCTCCCCTGTCCCCTTCCCCTGCTGGAGGGGCAGGCATGTCCCCCCTGCCACCCCTTCCCTGCTGCAGCCCTGGCACCTGGACAGCTTCCTCCAGCTCTGGCAGGCACCTCCCCCGCCACACAAGTGCCCCTGGCCTCCTCCCAGCCCCCTGGACAGTCCCAAAGCCCTGGCCTTCCAACACCCCCTGCCCTGACTTACTTGCATCCAGCTGCCAGGGCTGCTCCCACTACTCTGCCTGGCTGCATGCTGGCCACGTGTGTGTGTGCCCTTCCACCAATTGCCGTCCCCCAACTCCCGCCAGCCCCAAGCAACTCCTTGCTAGGGCAAGCTGGGAAAAACTTTGAAGCTGCCCTGACCCAACTTCAAAACTGACCTGATCAAAATCCCAGACATTTGTTTATATTAAAAAAACCCCACACGGATGGAGATCAGAGGATCCAAAAAGATGACACCACCACCTTACCATGGGGGGAGAAACCTGCCCAGGAAACTGGGAAGGGTTCTGCATAAATGTAACCAATATGATCCAATTTTACTGGATGACACCAGCCATGCCACCAGTTATTAGCATACAAGCAGTGTGAATGAGAAAAGAATCTGATTCTAGGGATATGATCATATGGCCATGCAGTCCAAAGAAAAGAGCTTTGGACCAGCCACAGAAAGGTGATTCAGAATTCACCCTAAGTAAATTGAATGAAATATCTACCTTCCTGCCCATGCTTATCTACCGCTGAGCAAACACATCTGTTTTGAATTGAAAACATTTACTCTCAGGAAAGTAGGTCAGGTCAGCTATTGCAGATGTTGCCCATGCACATTCTGAATGTTATGAAGTAATGTCAGTAAATATGGAAAGGGACTGAAAAGGAAGTGCAGGATGCACTGTATGGGCTGCACTGGAACTAGATGCATCCCATAACACTGTTGGTTCTAAGAAGTGTATGACAGCTATCCAGCTGCGTGTTATAAGGCCCTTCGTACAGCTTTGCTACAAACCTCCCTGTATGTGATCAAACAGCTGTGTGCATACCGTGTGACATTTGTGAGCTGTCACCTATGAAACAGCAATGAAATTTTAAAATATTAAAGAGGTTTGTTTGGAGGTTTTTTTGGAAAATACATATTGGATTGTTTGTTACAGCTATGGCTATGACACAGGTTTGGTTTAATACAAGTGGAGGCACATGCACACATGCTTCTACACATATCCTGAGAAGTGTCTGATGTGTGTTGTTTCTTTCAGTCACAGGCCTTTGTTGTTTAACATCTACTGCAGTGGTTCCCAAACTCTGACAGATTGCACACCGCCAATTTTAAATGATACAATGTTAAGTATCCCCAGCAAATTTTTCAGTTCAACCTTAAGTACCACCAGCAAATTTTCGTCATATTAAGAAATTATAATAAATCTGTTAACACATATCACAGACAGGTTGTCTGTGTTCCACTGGTGGTACATGGACCACAGATTGGGAACCGCTGATTTACTGAACTGTTTAGGTACACATCACCTACCCTATGTCTTCAGAATGCTCTAGCATGGAACAACAGAGCGGCAGCCTGAGAAGCATGTCCATGAATTTCAAAACAGGTTTCAAGATGTTGGGAACACTGCAACAGATGTTAGTAACAGGGGCACTAAACTTCATTAGGTGCCATTGCTCAGTGGGTATTGCTTTCAATGGTAACATCCGATTAGTTGCAGTTGAATTGAATTAACTTGCAGGCCGTCATACAAGAGAAGTTTCACCAAAGTGCCCAGCTCTTCCTATATCCAGATACTCCAGTTTTGTATGAATCTCTGTGCATGGGAAGCACAGTTGCTACCGAGTCACTCAAGAATTCTACCAGGATGATCTCCATGTCTTAGCTGAGTATATTGTCAAAACAATAATATATTTGCCTGCTATTATCTACATGTACATACATACAGGAAGTTAGGTAAGATGACTTCAGTGAAGTATTACCAGTGTATAGAAAGATGTGTAGGGTGCAAGTTGCCTTTGTTCCTTGCTTCAGCATGACATCTGCCTTATACATGGTCCCAGTCATGTAATAACTGAGGCTTGGTGAACGAGGAGCTGACTTGGCTATGTCTGTACTGCAGGGCCAGAGCTGCAATTGCAGTACACAGAGACCTAACCAAACTGATGGAATTGAATCTGTAGCAGCACAGAACTTGGTCCAGATTCTTTACATCCCAATCTGGGACCTTGGGTATATGCCAACCTTGCCATCTACTGCCTGTGGCACTTGGCTTCACGGCTATTGCTGCCCAAGAAAGCTCTATTAAAAGTAGTATAGGAATGTCTTCATGTGCTGCATCCCTGAGGGACTAAATTTAGATGTGCCTGATATCAGTCTGTGCACTAGCTTTGTAAAAATGTAATGATTCGTTTTTTCCCCAGTCTGTTTGGAGACAAATTTTTGAGGGGGAGACAGGGTGTTTTTTTCTATCTTTTTGGATAGTAAACTCTTTGAGGCAGGCGGTGGCCAACACAGTAGTCTCTATTAAAATGGGCCCCAGTCTCAGTTGAGGGCTTTATGGTATTAAAATAATATTAAGAAAAATAAATAACTTGCAGATAGGCCTGTACTACCACACGTTTGTGGTTTCTCTCTTTCTTTACTGCCCCTCCCCACAAGCTCTTTTCTGAAAACCTGCATGTAGCCAGAGACTTGGCAAAATGCTCAGAGTACAGCTCCAGAAGAAAGAAACCTTTGTACTCTTAATTCAGGCTGTCACTAACTCCTTCTATGGTTCTGGTTCATCTTCACTTACCTCTACCTCCTACCTCCTCCTTTGACAAAGTGAAGATGAATTAATTATTTCCCATACATGATGAGAGACTTACTTTTGTAAAACACTTTGCAGATTAAACCGACTGCTAAAACAAATGCTGTTTCTCAGGGATGCTGCCCGATCTTCTGCCATTATTTTGTGATGTGCTGTTTTTGTAACATCTGTACTGATGATGCATTGGACCTGTTTTTCTATAGGTGCTGGATCTGTTTATTTCTTACAGATCAAGATATATTCAAGGAATCTGGAAGTTAGGCTAGGCTTTTCTAATGTAGACCTAAATTGAAATATATAAATAACTACTCCACTCCATTTATAGGGGCTAGAATTATGTTGGGATTATTCAAATGGGAACATACGGTTAGCACACTACTGGACAGTCATCTTTTATCCACTTCTTCCTATGTCATAGTGACATCTACAGCCCATGTATGCCTCTAGTGACATCTGCAGCCCATAGTGACATCTGCAGCCCATGAAATGAGGATCAATTTACCTATTTCCTATGAGTATAGACTTGTTCAAAGCAGAATTATCCCTGCCTAAACTTTCCCCACTGTCTGTCCAATCTACTCCTGAAAATTTCCAGAGTAGGAGATTCCATGACTTCTCTAGGTAGCCTTTTCCAATGCTTAACCACCCTTGTGGTCGGAACATTCTTCCTAATCTGCAACCTAAATTTCCTCTGCTACAGCTTGAGGCCATTGTTCCTAGTCCTGTTTCCTACAGCCACAGAGAGAAGGCTATCACCATCCTCTTTATACTCACCCTTGAGGTATTTGAAGACTTATCAAGTTCTCCCTCAATCTTCTCTTCTCTATACTAACATACTAGTTCTTTCAGCTTTTCCTTATTTGTTGTGCTTCCCGTGCCTTCAGTTATATTGTAGTGTTGTATTTATGTTGTGATTTAAGCTTGAGACTTAAAGAGCAGTTACAGCTAATAGGGGTGGTAAGAAGGCCCCGGGATACCTGAGGGGGCACCCAGCATATGGCTCAGACAAGATCAAGGACCATAGGCAGGGGCTGGCACAGAGAAGGCACCAGCAGCCTCACTGGGGTATGAACACCAGGGAGCTAGTTTAGATGCTGAATGGGGTGGGGCCAAGGGACTCTGAGTGAAACCACAGGGAAACCTGGGGCTGAGGAGCCAAGGTGGAGCAAGTGGGCGATTGCTTAGCAGTCTGCAGCAAGAGCAACTAGTGGACTAAAGCCAAGAGGGCTGAGCCTTTCCTTGAATGACAGAGTGACATATGTGAGGCATGAGTGTAGCCACAGGCATAGAAGGAGGCCATGAATAGGCCCTAAGGCAACTGGTGAGAAACTGATGGAGCCATGAGGGCCCCACTTAGTGCTTGAGGGGCAGGACTAGGGTGAGCTAGGTATGGGTGGGACCCTCTCGCCAAAACACTCTAGTGCTCACTCTGGGACCCTGGGCCAGCCTGTCTTTAACACTGAAATTACTCCTTCAAGGCATAGCAGGTGGGAGAAGAAGGGAGGGCATCCCAAGGAGCTGGAGTGGGGCAGGAGCCACATGGCGACTTGGGGCATCATAGCTGCCCCTGGGGCCGCATCTTGTACCCAAGCATAGGACTTCACACATGTCCTTGTTGAATTTAAGCTGGTTGATGATATTTCTCTGGTTTATCTAGATCATTTTGGCTCCTAGCCCTACCCTCTAGAGTGTTCGCAACCCCACCCAACTTGGTGTCATTTGCAAACTGATATGTACTCAATCCCATTCTCTAGCTCATTAATGAAAATGTTAAACAACAGTGGATCCAGGACAGACACTTGTGGAATCCCACTTGATGTCTCCCCACAACTAGACACCCAGCTCTTGATGACTACTTGTAGTCAGTTATGTATCCACCTTGCATTACTTACATCTAGTCTGCACTTATTTAGTGTATTTATGAGAATGTCATGGAAGATGGTGCTGAAAGTGTTGCTGAAGTCGAGGTATGTCACATCCACTGCCCTCCCCTATCCACAAAGCCTGTCACCTTATCATAGAAGGAAATGAAGTTGGTCAGGATTGACTTGTTATTGGTAAATCCATGCTAGCTGTTTGTGATCATCTTGTTCTTCTCTAGGTGCTTTAAAATACAGGCAGGTTCACTGTGGACATGCGTCACGAGCTTTCTGTGGATTAAGGTCAGACTTATTGATCTGTAATTCCCAGTCTCCTTCTGCTCCTCTTTCTTCAAGTTATGCATTATTTGCCCTTTTCCGGTCATAAGGGACATTACCTGACTACCACACTTTCTCAGAAATATACTAATATTTTATACAAGTACCAAACTTGAATAGCTTTCTTAATGTTGCTGCTCTTTTGGGCCAGCACAAAGCATCTCTAGCCGTTCCTTTAGATTTTTCAATTTCTAAATTTCATTCATGGTGTCTTTTTCACATTTTTTGCAACAACTTAAGACTCACTGTCCTAGTATTTTTCAATAAAATCTCACTTAATAATGGGAGCTCTCACTAAATTGATAATCCAGGCTGGGAATATGCTACTTGGTCACCTATCCTAAAAGCCTTAATTTCTTTTTGCAGAGACTCATTCTCAGCAATGAGTTCTGACAGCCACAGTCCATATTTCATCTGAGTTTAGAAAGTTTATCTTTTTAATTCAGACTGACCTGTGCACAAACTAGTTTTGGATTATGTTTAATGCATTTCTGTCAAAGTACTACATGTTGGGTATATCTACACTTGGAATTAATATGAAGCAATAAACTCCCAAGGAGTTTGAGCTGGAGTAAACTACTCCTGGCTTCACCATCAACATGTGTGCCCAGGACATCAGCAATCTGAGCCAGGGCAGAGCAGGCCTGGGTTGGCAGGGGGTACTGGGGGACAGCTCTGGGCGGTGGCATCAGGCAACAGAGGGGCTGGCTGGGGCACAAGGTTGCTGAAAGTGTGGAGCCATGTGGCTAGGCAGGAGACTGGCCCCTGGCTGGCTGGGCTGACTTGGCACAATTTTCACTTTTGGTCATTTCTATACATGCATTTACTTGCAGTAAATTACACTGGAGTAAGATAGTACTGTTCCCAACAGCGTTAATTAGTTCATTACATAAGACTGTTGCAAGTATAGATGATCATACTTTACCCCTCAGCTAATTAGTGCACTCCACAGTCAAGTGCATGCGTAGACACAGGCACCATATTTATACCCAACACATTTCTTATAGGTTACAATATTTTTTTTTAGGTACAAATGTATGGACTGAAAATTGAAATCTCCTTGGTGTCAGCTGGGGGGAGAAAGTGTTTGCAGAGTGGATTATGGTCAGTTTCAGTTACTGCAAGCATTCCATTAAAAAACACATAACATTTTTACATGCATGGACTAAGCACAAAGCTGTCTCTCTTATTTGAGTGCACTTACAGTTCTTATCAAGAGACAAGTGACTTAGATGTCACAGACACTTTTTTGACCGTGGTGTTATTGGATAGTGGTGCAAATAAACTTGTTGGAGACCTTCACTGGCAAGCTAATCTTTGTACTTGCTTCATAATTGGGGTTGCAGTGTTGAATCTTTTTAATTAACTCCTTCAGTTTGCAAACAGTCTTTCTCATGCCCACTATACATTTGCATGGTAGCAGTCTTAGGTTGCTGATTGTGGCTGCTACATTAGGCAGAAATTTCCCAACATGGTAAGGAATCTTTATATCCCTTTCTTGCCTGTTAGTAAAGACCTTGCTATGTTAACATTTCTGTCAGGTATATTGTTTATTTTTACAGATGGGCATGAGATCCTCTGGCCATAGTCTTCTACTGTTCCCCCCAAGATCAAGTATCCTTTACATAAACTATAGAGCACCAATATTATCAAACTTGTTGGATTTTCTAGTGTTTAACACAGTGTTACACAATACAACCTAAAGAAACAGTTTCTTCCAAAGGTGATGTTGAACATGCATCAACATGTTCTTTGCTTTTACTGGGGAGGAACCAAATGCCTGCCAGAAATGGAATGTGTACAAATAAGTGCTTTCTTTTATTTTATTTTCCTAAGGGTACCTGCCAGAACACTTGCTGACGCATTAAGCTTAAAATAATGGGGCATCAACCCAAGAGGGCGTCTACTAGCAAGAGAAGTTCTGCATGGGGACAATGTTCCCTTTTTATATATTTATTTAGGTCTAGATCCAGTAAATAACTTGGACTTATACAGCTAAATTCCACCCAAAATTGTGATAAACCCTGCCCCATGCCTGAACAGCTGCCTGGAGTGTGTATTAAGTTCTAGAAATGTCCCTTTTTGCTTAAAGTTCCTAAGTCTTCTAGATTTGTCCTTCTGGAAATGCTACAACTGCACCAAACATTCAGCTTGAAACTAGATACTTCTCTGCTAGAGTCGCTTCAGTGGCTCAATCTGGCTATTCTCAGAGCATGCCTAACACACTGACAAGACTGTACTCCCTGTCCTATCATACTGTCTCTCCCATAAACTTATTCAGGTTAATTTTAAAGCAATTTAGGTTCTTTGCCTTCACCAAGGAAGTTGAGGTTGTTTTACAATGTTGGTGAGACTGGTCTTTTTAAAATGTTGGCACCTGTTTAGATAATAGCCTGATAGTTAAACTGCTGGTCTAGGGGGTGGGAGACTGGGGTTCATTTCCATTCTCAGCCTGCAGGGGCCCAAACCCATTTTGATCATGTTTCAGAATAATGCCCTAACTACGAAAGAGAAAGTGGCTTTGGCACTAGCTTAGTGATTTGGGTAGTTGCTTTGAAAGGGGAGTCCTTAATTTTAATCCTTGGTCCCAGGGCTGTTTGTACACATTATCCAGTGACTTATAAGAGATAAACACAGCCCTGTGAGCAGACCAAAACTCAGGATTCCTCACTCCTAGAGGTTCAGCACTATGGGTGAACAGTACCTCCATCCAGAATACTACATAGTAGTTAGGGCACTGTTTCAGGAAGATGGGAATGGTGGGTTTTAAACCCTCACCAGCTGAAGGAGGATATTTGAATCCTGGTCTGCCAGTAGGCTTTTATGGAAATGAGCAATAGCCACTAGAATAGGATCAAATGGCTACCCACTGGCTACATATAAACTTATGTGGGAAATTTAGAAGAGGACTTCTAACTATCAGAGGAGTGAAGCTTTTGAAAAGTTTTCCGTTCAAAGTGGTGAGGGCAAGGGACTTGAATTGTTTTAAGACTGAACTGGACAAGTTTATGGAAGGGATGGTGTGGTATTAACAATCGGTTAAACTAGTTCTGGTTTAACAATCAGTGTGTGTTGTGGAGTCGCATATTTCTTAGCTGGTTCTTGTGCTGTGGAAAGTGTCTGGTAATTCCACTCTGGTCCCTGTTTGAACTTAGAAGGAAAGGTTTGATTACTCCTTCCTCACACGAATGCTGCTAGTTTCTGGTGTGGGGGTGGTTCACTTTTTTCTGAAACATTTACACATTGGTTACTGCTAAGCCTGGGAGGCAGGTAGGGGGACTTTGTGTGAGGAGTACTTAGAATATCAGTACTTCTAGTACTTAGAAAATCAGAGGTTCCTAGTTAAAGGACTTTGTCCTTCTGCTCTGGGTCATGATCACTAAACCTGGGCTCAAGTGGGAATTTTTCCCTAGGTAATCAGTCATGGACTGGGGCAGCTGTCTTCCTCTGTGAAGCATGGTCTTTTTCTTAGGATCTGATGAACATATATTTCTCAACTACTTCTTTATTGTTACAATAGTAGGAATTTGATGGTGCCTTTGTCTGTCCTATTTTTATCTATTGCACGTGGCAGGGTCTACTAGGTATTTCTGATGTTTTACTGTGTAATTGTGCAGGGAGGTTTGAAAGTAGCAATTTCCTGCCCAGGAGACCCATCATGTGTTCCTGTGCCTTTTTTTCTTTTTTAAAGTATAAATTATCCTCAGTTTTTTAAAGTAATTTTGTATGCCTCTGTCTTCAGGAGAGAACTCTGGACTGTGGATCACATGAGCAAGAAATTACCTTCCTGCAGCTCTGAGAGCAGTTGGATTTTTGGAACACCTATGTCCATTTCACTATTAGACAGCTGTAGGCTGATGCATGCTGACTTCCTCTGGCTTCCTGCACTAAGGCATGTTGGCAGAGTGGCCAAAGGGTTTGTGACGGCTCTAGAAGTATGAGTTAAATTCCTCCTGTAAATAATGCCAAAGGCTGCCAAAGCTCCGAGGCTAGGGACAGACATTATATGTAAACGAGTTTAAGTGGTCAGAAACTAGTTTAAACCTGTAACAGAACAGATGTTCAGTGCACATTAACCAGTCTAAAAATGGCTGAAACCAGTTTGAGATAAACCTGGTTGAAGGCAGTATCAGACTTAACTGATTTGGGTCAAACCGGTTTATGCAATGTCTGTCCCAGACCCTTTGCTGGTTTAAGCTAAACCAGACACCCCCAGCATCCCAGCATGCTCTCTGGGCTGAACAGGGCTCTCTGCTCCACAGCAGAGCTGGCCCCTCCCCTCTGCTCTTCCCCATAAATTCTCCTCCCCACCCACCACTCACTGCTTAAGCAGAGATCCCTTCCTTGTCTCTCCCACAGCACAGACTGTAGCCAGCATGTGGTCTGCTAGCTAATGTTGTGTAAGGCAGATAGGGCAGTGTCTGCTTAGGGCTTTTTGGAGGTAATCAACAGCTCAGATGGTAATGTCCCTGCATTCCTTCCTTTGCAAAAAGCTGTTTAAGAAGAGCTTGTAATGAGCAAGTCTTTGTTTTCTGATGGGGTATTAAATGCTGATAACAGTGCTGATAAATGCTCTGTTATCAAGGGGAGGACCCTTCCCTAATCACAGTGTCCTGCTCAGGCCTGGCCATGCCCCCTCAGCTCCCTGCAGGAGAGAAGGGAGGGCTGCTCTAGCACCCTCGGGCTTCTAGCCTGAGCCACTGCAGTCATGTGCCTGCATTTCTGGGATGTTTCTCTGGGTTATAAACTGATTTAGCTTAACCAGGTTAGACTAACCAGCAAAGATTGAATCAATTCAGGGTCAGGCTTTTTGAATGTCTGTCCCTAGCCTAAATGGCTACATGGGCATTCAGGTGGAAGAGTCTGAAGTGGTTCTAGCTACACCACTGTCTTGGGTGCTGTTGTCTATAGAAGATTATGTGTCTACCCATTGCAAGACTGATTGCTCTTAGGTTGGGCAAACTGTTCAGCATACTAAATATTTTGGATCCTATTTTGAGGCACCTAACTTGCTATTTAGTGATACATTTAGTTCATGTAATTTCTTAGTAGGGATTACTGTAGCCCTATGTTTCACCGAATTGCCTTCTACTGCCTGTGATCTTCCATCCAGTGCATCAAGCATCATATTAGCTTGTATGCTTGTGTACAACTTCAAAGAAATAGAATATTATTAATTTTAAGCCTAATAATGCCTTCATCTTTACTGCACTGTCCCTGAAATAATTACTCTCTGAGCTAATAATAGCAGTGTGATATCTCTTGAAATGGTGCATGCTATGGTGCTTACAAAGTGATGCAACCCATTGCAATTTTTGTTATCCCTTTCCACCACAAAGTGTCAGGCTTGTCTTAGCTCATATAGCTGTGTTTTTTACAGCATGTGTAGTCTTTCTGGTGGAGTTGTACTGCTACCTGGTACACCCACAAGTGGTGAAAAGAGGAATGACGTTCAGGGAAGGTTAGCTGTGAAATAAGCAGGAATAACACTGAAGAATAAGCAGTTGAGGACCAAGCAACAGCAGCAGCACCAGGATGTAGTGGGCAATGCTCTCCCTCCTGAAAAGCCACATATATCCTCTGACAGTGCTGGGACATGGTGAGTACCACTAAGCCTACCCAGCTACCTAGCTGACCAAATCCTGGTTTATAAGGTTGTCATGCTGACCACCCTCTACTGCACTGAAGCCTGGACCATCTACAGATGTCACATTAAGACCATTGAGAACTTTCACCAGCAGTGCATTGAATCCAGGAGATCAAATTGGAGGACCATCAGACCAGCGTGAGCGTCCTCCATGAAGCTGTGTCCACCAGCATTAAAGCCTTGCTCTTGAGAAATCAACTCCAATGAACAGGCCACTGAGTCCAGATGTCTGAGAACTGTCTCTCTAACCAGACCCTCTTCTCCCAGCTCTCTGTTGCCCAACACTCAAAGGGCAACCAAAGGAAATGGTACAAAGATACGCTCAAGGTCATCCTCAAGTGTGGAGGCATTGACACCAATAGCTGGGAGGAGCAAGCTGCTGACCGTTCGGCATGGCGCCACCTGGTCCACCAAGGCATGCACCACTTTGAGGCCCAACAACTCGATACTGAGGTGGAATGGTAGCAGCGGAGGAAGGAGAGAGACCAACCCAAAATTGATTCCAAAATAAACATGAATCACCAATGTGCTGATGTAATAAGTAAAGCTAACTGGACTCTCTCTTGCGTAAGTAGGTGCATGACAAACAGGTCTAGGGAGGTTGATAGTTCCCCTCTATGTGGCATTGGCCAGGCCAAAACTGTGTCCAGTTTTGGGCACTGCACTTCAGGAGGGATGTAGGTAACCTGGAAAGGGTTCAGAGGAGGGCCACGTGTCTGGTTAAGGCCTACAGAAAAAACCCTAAGAGGACTGATTGTGGATCCTGAATCTCCAGCCTCTGCAAGGGAAGTCTAAGAGGTGATCTTGTGGCCATCTACAAAGTCATCGGTGTGGGGGGGAGGACAGCAGGAAATAGGGGATATGATGTTTACGAGGTTGTCCATCGGGGTAACTAGAAACAATGGACACAAACTGAAGGACAGCAAATTTAGACTGGACATCAGGAAAAAGTTCTTCACAGTGAGGGTTGCCAAAATATAGAATGTACTTATCCCATGATCACCTCTTGGCCAAACTGCCCAGTTGTGGCCTTGGCTCCACCACGATCC
>NW_017728931.1:88152646-88157902 GCF_001723895.1 Crocodylus porosus | reverse complement strand
AGGACCTGCCACTGATGAACCCGTGTTGGTTGCCCCTAAGCATGCAGTCCCCTGCTGGCCCCTCATGGATGTGTTCCAGCATAATTTTCTCGAACAGCTTGCCTAGGATTGAGGTAAGACTAACTGGTCTATAGTTTCCTGGGTCCTCCTTCCTCCCCTTTTTGAAGATGGGAACCGCCTTGGCCCTCTTCCAGTCCTCTGGGACCACACCAGAGCACCATGAATGCTCATAAAGCCGTGCCAGGGGTCCTGCAATGACCTCAGCCAATTCCTTTAGGACTCTAGGGTGGATATTGTCCGGGCCGGCTTACTTGAACATGTCCAGACCCTCCAGAAGCCCCCTAACTAGTTCCACGCTAACCTTTGGCCCAGGTGTGCCTCCCCTGGGGCCCGAGCGGGGCCCAACAGGGAGGTGGTTGTTCTGGTCCCTACTTAGGAAGACAGAGGCAAAGAAATCGTTAAACATGTTAGCTTTGTTGTCTGGTGTGATGACCAAATTTCCCAATGCGTCCTACAAGGGCCCCATGTTACCCGGGACCATCTTTTTGCCCCCTATGTATTTAAAAAAGGACTTCTTATTGTCTTTAGTCTGAGAAGCTAGTTCTAATTCCATCTGTTCCATAGTGATCACAGGAGCAGGATTGTGAGGTCTGGAATCTCCTAGTCATGAACTAGCACTAAGGTGGCAGTTACAAGAAAGTCATCTAGCACTTGAATGAGTCCTCAGTAACTGCTATTGAGCAGCCCTTTCCAGGATCCACCATGCTTACCTCACATGGGAAGGGTGCTAGAGGGGCCTATGTTAACCATAAACATCACCTGTCTAGCTTCTTCCTGACTGGATAACCTCATCCAGTGGAATCACCTTTATTGCAGTCACAATCAACAAAGACACACAATCAGTTTTGGGACCTGGAACATCAGAACCCTCATGGACAATCCTAATAGTGAATGCCTAGAGTGCTGCACTGCAATCATGGATCGAGCACTCAAGCAACAAAACACTGATGTCACTGCACTGAGTGAGACCTAACAAGCAGAAGATGGGCAGCTCAAAGAACATGGAGGTGGCTATACCTTCTTCTGGAAGAGAAAACAGGAAGGAGAACACTGGTTTCACGGAGTTGGTTTTGCCATTAAGAATGAACTTATAAACTAACTCAGTGAGTTTCCTGTTGGAATTAATGAGTGCCTCATGACTCTCCATCTTAAACTGGCAGGGAGCCAGTACGCCACTATCAGCATGTATGCCCTGACTCTTACTACTGCTGCTGAAACCAAGGAGGCATTGTATACCAACCTTAACCAAGTCCTTTTTGACATTCTAGAGGAAGAAAGACTTATTCTTCTTGGCAATTTCAATGCCAGAGTTTGAAGGGACTCAAACCTCTGGAAAAGAACCATTGTCAAGGAAGGAGAAGGAAAGGTCAACTCTACCGGCATCCTCCTATTAAAACATGGCATCACTAACAACCTGTTTCACCAGAAAAACAGGCACAATACGTCATAGCAACACCCACAATCTAAGCATTGGCACCTGATTGACTATGTCATTGTTTGTGCCTGGGATCACAAAGATGTCTTTGTCACCCAAGCTGTGCTAGGAGCTGATGATTGCTGGACTGATCACTGACTCAGCTGCTTGGTTAAGTTACTCAAACTGGTTCCCAAGTATTGGCTGCAACAGAAGTAATGCTGATCAACACGAAAAGACCTGAAAACCAACATCAAAGATCAGTATCAAAGGACTCAAAGACACAATCAAG
Source organism: Crocodylus porosus (assembly GCF_001723895.1). NCBI lineage: Eukaryota > Metazoa > Chordata > Crocodylia > Crocodylidae > Crocodylus > Crocodylus porosus. The sequence continues at coordinate 88,156,136 of NW_017728931.1, read as the reverse complement.
TGAAAACTCTTCCACCAGTGTCTCAATGAAAAACTGGTGAATTCCAATGAACAATAATGGGAAAATGTTGGCAGCACTTAGGGTGCCTTCAAGTCCACTGTCATCAGCATCTGTGAAGAGATGCTTGGATTTTCTACTAGGAAACATCACAAGTGGTTTGTTGAGAATGACTGGAAGATCCAAGAATTGATCAACTGCAAGCACAGGGCCTTTTGTGTTCTGCAGAATGACATCATCTCCAAGCAAAAGAAATTGAATCTCCAACAAGCCAAGGCAGAGGTCCAAAGCAGGACTTATGATATGAAGAACAGATGGTGGGAAGACAAGGTGAAGGAGGGTCATCATCACACTAGTCTCTACGATCTGTGTGGGTTTTTCAATGCCTCCAAAGCCATCTCCAGCTCGAGCACTCAGGAACCAACCCCCTTGAGACCTAATGATGGAGGATACCTTATCAAGGAAAGGGGAACTAGCAATTCCTGTTGGAAGGGGTATTTTGAAGATCTTCTCAGTCACGACTTTGTTGTTAACGAGAGTGCTATCATCTCCACCCTGCAAGTCCTAGTCAGAGATGATCTCAGAATCCCTCAAACCATTGGTGAGGTGAGGAAAGCTATCAATTAGAAGAAGAATGACAAGGCATCTGGAAATGGTAGAATCCCCACCAAAATCTTCAAGCAGGGGAGAGAGGACCTAACATCACAGCTCCATGCCCTCATCTTAAGGATTTGGAATGATGGGGAAAACCCAGATAACCTCAGAGAGGCCATGATTGTGACAATGTTCAAGAAGAGAGAATAGTCTGACTGTGGAAATTACAGTAGGATCATCTTGCTGTACACCAGAGAAAAGATCATTGCAAGAACTCTTCTGAACTTCTCCTTCTGCTTGCTGAAGAGCAAATCATAGAATCTCAGTGTGGGTTTAGGGCATGAAGAAGCACAACTGATATGATCTTCACATCTTACCAGCCAGGAAAAATGCCAGGAACAATGTAAACCTCTCTACATGGCCTTATTTGACCTCACAAAAGCCTTCAACTATGTCAGCCTAGAAGCGGGGTGCAAGATTCTTCTGAAGTATGGATGCCATCAAAATTTGTCACCATTCTCTGCCTGCTCCTGGACAGTATTTGAGCAGTGGTTCTTAGTAATGGATCTATTACATATTCTTTTGAGGTTATGTCATGAGTTAAGCAAGGCTGTGTCATTGTTCCAACACTCTTCTCCTTACCATGATGCTACATGTGACCACCAACAAGCTTCCTGTCAGAGTGGAGCTAAACTACTGAATGGATGGTAAGCTTAATCTCAGCTCAACAGGAGGGCAGAGAAAGCACTTAAAGGATGTCCCCAAGGCCGCCTTGAAAAAATTCAGCATCGACATCAACTCATGGGAAACTATCACCCAGGACTGCCCCAAATGAAGCAAGAGTCTGCTGCAAAGATCTCAGTACTTTGAAACATTATGATGAGAACAGGAAAAGTGGCAGCAGCAGAAAGAGCATGTCATGGAAGGAATCAAGACTCTGGAGCCACCCACCCCTCACTAAAACACATGCCAGAGTTGCAGCAGAATCTGTTGATCCCAGATCAATCCCATCAGCCATCTTTGATCCCACAGATAAGATAGTCATGGAAGTCAGTCACCCTCAACTGCAAGAGATTGCTAAAGGAAGGCAGTCTTTGTGGACTCCAATGTTGAGCTCTGAATTCCATTTGGCTTCACTTGCCCTTTCTTGAAGTAATTTTGATTTTTTTTTTTAAACAAGTCCACACCAGGTGCCCTCCAGATTTCAGTCTGGAATGAGCGACTACCTTGGCTCAAGAAATTCTGTGTTTTATCAGGGGTTAAGTCTGGATTTTCTAGTAGCCTCTTGCTTGAGTGTTTCTGTCCTCCCCCTCCCACTCCCCACAAAGATCCTAAACATAGCCTGGTGTCTTATGAAGGATTCAGTGTCCAAAATTTCAGAACTGTTCTGTCAGCTTTAACTCATTCAAAGTAATCATTTTCACCTTCTTTTGTACTCTTGGGTGAAAAATATATTGCTTGTTTGATTCACTTTTTATGTGGAGTACAGTATTCTTCAAATCCCGTTATCATGCCTCAGTGCTGTTGGTATAAAATAACCAGAAGCTGCAGGAGTAGTTGTCACTTCTAAAGCTATAAGTAATGCTAAAATCCCTTTGAAAAGAACTGTATTGGATTTATCAAGGCTCTAGGAAATGTAATATACAAATAAAACGAGTTTGCATTTAAGGTATGTAATCCTCTGTTCATCCTCTTGCAGAACTGGTGTTTCATTCTTGTGTAACACAACTTAATCTTTCATCACATCATTTTTTGGTCCAGCTGAAAGTAACTCTTGCATACATTTCATGCAGTTAGAAGGTAGAGGAGGGTGGCACCTTGGAAACTAACTAGTTCACAGAGGCATGAGCTTTACTATATAATTTAGGAATAAAATGTCCATGAAGTTCCTATTTGTTTCAGGAGTTCTATGTTGTAGTTGGATGTCATTACTCATGGATGATTTTAGTCACCCTCTCTAAATTATTATTTTTAATGGTGGTCTTTAAAATTCAGGGACAGTCTGCTGTATACATAGAGTAACAAATGTCAGAAGTATTAGTTTAAGAGATAACAGTTAATGATTAAAGAAAGGGATGATGTAAAAGTGTACAGTGCTTCAGTGGCTTTTGACACTACACTGTTATTATAAAGATAAAGAGAGGCATGAACAAGGAATCCAAGGTTGGCTAGCTGAAATACACAGCTGAGAGGCACAGCTGGGGGTTAGGTATGCCTGTAGGAGAGAGAGAGAGAGAGAGAGAAGAATCTTTCTACTCCAAGGAAGGTGGGAGGAAGAATCATAGCCCTTGAGGACAGGCCAACATATGGCACAGTGCTGTGCAGCAGCTCAGTAGAAGCATTTAGGCAGAAATGGAAATAACTTTCACAAATGCACGTGTCCGTTGATCTAGGTCAGGTCTGTATTGGAACATTTTCCTGTTGATAGCAGTATCAGTTAGGGGCATGACATTTTGATTCTGGCCAAAGCTAGCATGCAGTCCTACTGGTGTAAATGCCCATACCAACTTTTAAGATTTATGTTACCAAACTTTTAAGCTAGTATAAAAATTTCTGCTGGTATGGGTATTGTGGTATGAGTATATAGGTAAGATGACAAAACTATGGTATGAGCCTAATTGGTGTGTGTGTGTGATGTACTTTTGGTATGTATTAGGGATGCGCGAAGCGGGATGTATTTGATTCAGATTCGGCCTGATTTAGGGGACAAAGATTCACTTCGCTGATTTGGATCGCTGTCCTGATTTGATTCAGCTGAATCTGAAAATTTGATTCTGATTTAGAGAATCAGCAATTCGGCCATAGACAGAGCTTTAAATGTTGTTTCTATGTGCCTCAAAGTACCAGGTGTGGCTCATGAATGCTATGATGGTGGGGGGGATGGGGTGTCCCACAGGAG
>NW_017728931.1:88149225-88152546 GCF_001723895.1 Crocodylus porosus | reverse complement strand
GATGCTGCCAATGCAGAAAGAATGAGGGAGAGACTGGCATGCGCAGAAGAGCTCCTGAATGGAAATTTCCACAGTGTGCCCAGCACGTGCCCCCCGGGCAACCTCAGGAGCTGTCAATCAGCATTGACCTACTTTTTAGCCTTATGCATGCGCAGTTACTTCACAGAGCTAGATCTAACACATGCTTAGTTTAAAACTCAAGGAGGTAACCGCTCTGGAAGTTTCTAAGAGAATAGCAGCTTGATTGGCTACTGGCTGCTATATATAAGACTTATGAGCCCCCACCCAGGGGTTGGGCGTTTGGAGAGTTGGTGGGTGTTTGGAGTTGGAGTGAGTGGGTTTTGTTAGTAATCATTAGTGTGAGAGTTTGGAGAGACTGTGCTCTGTCTTCAAGCAGAGGCTGCCTAGGCAGGGACTGAGAGGCAGATTGAGAGGCTGGGATCCGATCCCCCGGTTCTCTTCATACTTCATACAGCGACTTACCTCCTCGCTTCGTTTTCCTCATATCGGTTCTTTGGGTTACTGAACTATTTTGGCTTCGACTTCAACTTCGATCTTGGATCATCCTCACTGCTTCGTCTTCCGACCTCGGCTTCCATCTCCGACCATCCGTTTGTCCTGTTGGACTGGCGTCACAGCTCCGTTCTTCGTTTCAACGCATCACAGTTCCGTTTGTTTGTCGTTCCTTACATGAGCTGTTGACCAGCCCTGGGACTTGAGGAGTGGGCAGCCGCCCCTATCCCTCGCGGGAAAGAACGCAAAGGCTCACTCCAGAACCCCGTGGGCCAACAGACCCCTCTGTTGTACTTGTGTTTTACTGTAACTGAAGAAGCATCGTTGCCTACGCCTCGAAGCATAAGTTAATAAAATCCAGTTTGTTTTTGAAACTATACGAGTCTCGTGCCTCAGAGCTCCATGCCAATAATCCCGCCTGTGTCGTACCTGATCTGCCACCCTGCCAACTGTGACACTGGGGCTTGGTTCATCCCCCCGGGACATGGCATCATGAACAGGATCCAAGGGAGGCGTAAGTGAGTCTGAGTTGATCGAGAGCTGCCCATGGCGTAGCAGGGTCTGTCCAGACACCAACCCGGAGGATCTATGGAACCATGTGGCATTCCACCAGGCCACAACACAGGCCTCAGCCACGGTACACGGCTACCTGTCCCTCTGTGGGATGAGCGGAAAGGAGAAGGCCGTCAGGCTCAGTCCGGGAGCCCAAGGCTGCGTACTGTGAGACTCCTGGGCCGTTTATCGCCCAAGGGAGGAGAGTGGGACCGCATCCCGACTCTGGGCAAAATCTCCAGCCGCAGCAAGCCTCAGCTCGGCTCAAGAGCTGGCTCGGTGTGTTAAATATGTGGCTGAGGGTGGGAAGGAACCCCTTCCAAATCCATTCCAGTGTCCAAGCCTTCCGGGCGGATCGAGGGCCATGAGCTAATAATGCAGCTCCGTGAGGCCCTGGAGTGGGACGGCAAGAAGACCAAGTGGACTGGCCTCTGAAAATGGAAGAAGGGCCGTATAATAAATGTATTATTCTGGGAATACGTTTCATTATTGGGGGAGTTTGTGGATCAGGGGAAACAACTAAAAGCCTCTACTGAAGCCGCAGCAAAAAATGTGGCCGAGAGGCCATTACAAGATGGCACCGGCTGATGTGAGAGTGCACCAACCCCTGTGCTTACGTCACCATCCGCCCTGCCCGCTAAGAGCCCTCCTCCCGCTACAACGCCACCCGCTATTCTGCCCATCTGGAGCCCGCCCCCCACAACAGCGCCACCTGTTGCGCATACGTCACCACCTCCCGTACGTCGTCCAGCGCCACCCGGAGGACGTACGGGAGAATGGGAACCTGGAAAGTGAAACCACAACAATGAATGCAACCAAAAGCGAAAGTACGCAAACATATGTAACCAACACAATGACGACTAGTGCAACCACTATGAAGGCACTAATGCCAACCAGTGAAACCATAAGCGAAAGGAATGATACGAATGTAACCATAAGCGAGCTTGAACAACCGCAACTGAGTGATTTAGTAACAGCATATCCAATTGCAGTGCAGAAACTTGTAACCGACCCTCAAGGGGGAACGAGAATCACGGTAACCACATGATCAAGGACCCGCTCCGAAATGAGCGAGCTTAAGAAGGATACTGCTATTCATAATGACGAGACCCCCATTGCTTGGCTTGGACGGTTGGTAGTGGAAGCCGGCAAACAGACAGTGAATCAAGATGAGGCGCTACAACTAGTCCGGAGCTCTGCCTGGAGTAGGGCTAAAGTAGTCGACCCAGTTCCAGTAATGGCAAACTATCATTGGCCAATACCCGTACCAGCACTGGCAGTTGAAGCCCTACAACGTAAAGTCCATGCTTGGCATGAGGGATCAGCAGGTTGTGCTAGCGCAACATCACTAATTTACGCTGTTATAGGGGCATTCTATGCCTTGTGGAACCCTGCACACCAAGCACTGAATTTAACACCTGCTCAGGTTCAGGGAGCATGTCCCCACAGGTTTGCAACATCACCTGGGGATGTGCCTTGCCTTGTTGAGGCGATTGAAGCACCCACAGAGATTTATGGAGGCAACCAAAGTATCACCGCCTGATTACTATTGAGTTTGTCCATCAACGGCCCTGTTGTCCATACCTTGGGCCAGTTGGACCAGTTACAGGGGGTGATGAGAGTAAAGCAGCAAAAGAGTATGTACCCGTACCCCGTCTCCGATGAAGAACATGGAAACGCCCAAGCTTATCCGATAGAAAATCGGTACCAGAAACCGTTAAGCAAATCGTACCAACAGCAACCAATGCGAAACTCTCCTCAAACTATACGTAACCAACCACGAAATTCACAACAAGGTAGAAACCGACCTTATTTGCCACTGCAGAGACCAGCGGTAGAAAGAGCAATGTTCAGTTTCTTGCTGGTGAGATCTGGTCTGTCTAAGGAGAAATTGAGATCGCTGGGCGATGAAAGCCAGCGAGCCCTAGCAAAGGCACTAGGCTTCAACAAATATAAACCAAAGCCAAAAAACGAGTGACTGCTGTTGGCATGAGTCCGGCGACCGGCGGCTGTGATGATTCTAAGAAATTAAGCTATAAACGAAAATCGGACCCCGAATTGAAACCAAGTGAACAAGAAACAAAATCTGAAGTAAACGCATGAAACCAAGCAAAACAAAACAAACTGAAACAAAATGAGAAGAACCGAATTGACGCAATCTGCCGCCCCAACCCCTTAGCCCAGGAAGTCTGCTGGAGGGATCGTGCTGACAAAAGGGGCGGGGGTGTAGCTCTCTATGTCAAGGAAAGCTACATG
>NW_017728931.1:88147573-88149214 GCF_001723895.1 Crocodylus porosus | reverse complement strand
GCTGACTTCCTGCCCTTTGGGCAGGGGGCTGGACTCGATGATCTCCCGAGGTCCCTTCCAGCCCTGATGTCTATGAAATCTATGAAGCAAAACAAACCGAAACAAACCAAACTGAACCGAAACGAGGCGAGCTCAAGTGAAACATACGAAAAACGAAACCCGAGTAAATCGAAAGGGAGCGAACGAACTGAACTAAAATGACGCAACTCGAAACGAAACTATTTAAAGCGAGACGAAACGAAACCAAGCAATTCGAAACCAAGCAAACCAAACCAACACGAACAAGGACTGGAACTTGAGGCAATCAAACGAAATGACTTGAAGCAGAAAATGGTAACTTTCTCGGTTGAAGAGGTGCAGGAGGAAGGTACAGTCGAACAGATGACTCATCAAGAGTCCAGAACGGTAGCGGCAACAAATTTTTCGAAACTGATAGATGACGACCCAAGGCTGTACGCCTCAATAGAGATACAGCATCCGGACAACCCGATTAGAGTTACAACAGCCAAGTTTTTGTTAGACACCGGAGCACAGGTCAATGTGATTAAGGGTATTATCCAATCAGCTGAAAAATACCCAAATAGGTACCTCCTAGAACTTGCGGACAGTAAACGAGTTATTTTAGTACACCATAATTGGCTATCGCAGCAAGCTGTTACAGACTCAATCTGATATAACCCCCTGTGTTTCCAGCAAGGGGGCATGCGATTGTCTTTTCCATTGGGTGCCGAAAACACAGGAAAAGTAGGCCCGTTAAAGAGTGATATATATAGTTTGTTATGGAACGCACGCTGTCCCGTTTGTTTTATTATTTCAGATTCACCAACTGAGTGTCACCTGGTCTGAGTAACTGAGAAGTGTCGCTTTGCCGTTCGACTTGAGGAAAACTCTGCATCAAAACCGGCTCAACAGCAGATACATCAAGAAAATGGCAGAGAAACCAAAGGACTTTACAGTGACTCTTGTGCTTTATTGTATATACTGTATATATGTTGTGGAGATGTCCGAGCCGGATCGATCTAAAAATACAGTTATCGAAATCCGGAAAATTGCAGAAAATGTCAACGCCATTTTGGGTATAGGACAAGGGTGGCTGTCCAGAATTTTCAAAGGACTCAGTTGGAATGTTTCATCTTGGCTAACGAATTTGTTAACCCCATTGTTGCTAATTTTTCTGGTTATAATAATAATCACCACTGTTGCGAGTTGTATCTTCCGAATCTTAACTCGGAAAGTAGCGGCGTTGTCAGTCATGCTGTAAACAACATTGCCGACATGCGAAGCTGCTGGGAATGAAAATGATTGTTAGATTTTGAGTGAAGTTCCTGTGCATTGACAGCAAGGGGGCATGTGAGAACAAAAATCTTGAATGGATGCTGCCAATGCAGAAAGAATGAGGGAGAGACTGGCATGCGCAGAAGAGCTCCTGAATGGAAATTTCCACAGTGTGCCCAGCACGTGCCCCCCGGGCAACCTCAGGAGCTGTCAATCAGCATTGACCTACTTTTTAGCCTTATGCATGCGCAGTTACTTCACAGAGCTAGATCTAACACATGCTTAGTTTAAAACTCAAGGAGGTAACCGCTCTGGAAGTTTCTAAGAGAATAGCAGCTTGATTGGCTACTGGCTGCTATATATAAG
>NW_017728931.1:88092911-88147473 GCF_001723895.1 Crocodylus porosus | reverse complement strand
CAAGCAGAGGCTGCCTAGGCAGGGACTGAGAGGCAGATTGAGAGGCTGGGATCCGATCCCCCGGTTCTCTTCATACTTCATACAGCGACTTACCTCCTTGCTTCGTTTTCCTCATATCGGTTCTTTGGGTTACTGAACTATTTTGGCTTCGACTTTGATCTTGGATCATCCTCACTGCTTCGACTCCGGCATCGTCTTCCACTTACCTGGCTTCCGACCTCGGCTTCCATCTCCGACCATCTGTTTGTCCTGTTGGGCTGGCGTCACAGCTCCGTTCTTCGTTTCAATGCATCACAGTTCCGTTTGTTTGTCGTTCCTTACATGAGCTGTTGACCAGCCCTGGGACTTGAGGAGTGGGCAGCCGCCCCTATCCCTCGCGGGAAAGAACGCAAAGGCTCACTCCGGAACCCTGTGGGCCAACAGACCCCTCTGTTGTACTTGTGTTTTACTGTAACTGAAGAAGCATCGTTGCCTACGCCTCGAAGCGTAAGTTAATAAAATCCAGTTTGTTTTTGAAACCATACGAGTCTCGTGCCTCAGAGCTCCATGCCAATAATCCCGCCTGTATCGTATCTGATCTGCCACCCTGCCAACTGTGACACTGGGGCTTGGTTCATCCCCCCGGGACACTGCTGAGCATGCAGGGGACACCCCATGCTCCCCCCCGGCTCAGTGATTGGCCACAGGGGGACCTCAAGTGCCCTCCCCCCAGGCCCAGGAGGCATTAATTGCTGAGCCAGGGGGCAGAGAGGAGGTCCCCCTCATGCTCTGCAATGAACCTGGAAGTGGACTAGAAGTGCTTCTGGTCCATTTCTGGGTCTGCCGCCAAGCGTGCTGGGGACCCCCTAGCATTCCTGTGGGATGCTCCATCTGCTCCACCATCTCATGAGCTGCCTCGTACCTTGAGGTATGTAGAAAGAAAATCTGTGTCTATGTCTGAATAGTTGAATCTCTCCAAATCACTCTATATCAAATCGGAGGCTTCTGATTAGATTCAGAAAGATTAATGGGTTTGATTAATGGATTTGGAGATTTGGCTGCCAAATCGCCTCCAGATCAAATCCATTACTGAAGCTTCACACAGTCCTGCAGTACTAATGTTGTCCTGGGTGATGTAACTCTATACTACTCCCAATGCAATATTGAGCCCACAATTTTTAGCTTTTGGTTGGCAGGGTGAAGGTACTTACTGTTACAGTAGCTTTGCATTTTATCTTTTCTCCTACTTAAAAGTTGAATTTCACTTTATACTTCTTTACATACCTTGGTGGGTATTGGCAGGGGGAAGGGAAGAGGATTCATTTGTCAGCAGAAATCATCTTATTTAAGTACTGAGTAGCTTTCAGTCATTAGCAGACAACATTCCTATTTTTCTGGCCTCTAACTTCATAACTTCAGGGAGAAGGCAGGGTAGAGATGTACCTTAGACTAACTAATTCAGAGACTAAACTATAGCCCCAGCTCAGTATAAGGTACGTCTCTACCCTGCTTTCTGCCTGACTTCAGACTAACATGGCTAAGTACTCTAACATGGCTCTAACTTCACTAAATTATTCCTAAAACCCCACTAAGGGAAAATTTAGAAAACATTATTATTATTGTTATTGAGAAGTCTCTTTTATCATATCACAGATCTTTTTCATGGCATTTTCTTATGTTTTATTGCTAAGATGGATCTACTGGAAAGACATGGTTGTTTTTTGGTTCCCAGGAGTTTGTCTCTGCAGTCCATCACCTGATATTATAGTGCTGGTGATATCAGATTCTTATACACAGCACCATGTGACATGTGTGTCATAAAAATCAAGGTAAAGGTCAAGCACACCATTTCTAAGTGTGTTGTTAGAGCTGCCTAAAGCAGTCAGTTGAGAATACTTCCAGCATTGTAGGATAAGGAATATTAAGCAATAAAGAGTCTGTGTTTTTGTGCAAAGTCTGCTAATTGTAATAGGAAGAGAGATGGGGAAATGAGGAAGGGACATGTCTTCACAGACATTCTGTTTTCTGTGAGTGCCAGTAATTTTAAATGGTTCCAAAAATGTCCCTTTTGACATGACTATTCCCTGAAAGCTTAAGAATCCCAAAAGTAATAAAACAGAATATCAATATATGGCAAATAGTAAAGGGTGCAAGGCCTTGAGAAGTTACGCCAGACCTTAACATTGTCGCAATGTGCTTGCCTAACTACAAAATACACAGTGTACAAAGATCTGACAGAGCAATACAGAAAAGAATTAGAGAGAAACTGTACCAGAGGAAAGAGACACATGTTCTTTACAGTTTTCACATTTTGTTGGAGGTAGGTGGAGGCCAAAAAAGTCTGTAGGCTGGCATAAACTATATACACTCTTCCACAAATATATGTAGTAGGAGTGTGGGTGTGTGGGCTTGGGTACCTAATCTAGAAGTGGCTAATTGCATGAGTGACACTTATGTGCCTTAGCACTGAAAGAGCAGTCTTTTCTCACAGTTGATACTTGGCTATTAAACTTGTTTTTTGAGAATCTTTTCTAGCTCCAAGGCTAGCTAATTATACAAACTGAAGGAATTTTGAACTTTGTGTATGTGGCTTTGGAAATCTAACTGTCAGAAAATGTAGAACAATGAATACATCCCTGTTCCCATATAGAAAGAGTTTAACTGACATGGTCCATAATTATCTGTGCAGAGGTGTAATCTGAAATCCAATGCACCTATAATCATATAGAGAATTTGCTCCAAAAGCTCCAGGAACTTTCCCATTTTCTATTTAAAGAAAAGTGAGACTGCAGACTGCCTTAAGTTCTTTTGGAGCTGGACCTAAGTGCTGTATTGCAACTAAAAAAAATTCTCTCTTTTTTGCCCCCCAAACTGCCTGGTGCCTACAGTTCTATGTTGTATACATGTCCAAAGCTGCCCCAGTCTGAGCAGATAGATATCTAGCTCCTGTCTGAACCCTGCTGGGATCCATATATTAGGTGGAACAGCACCCTGGTCCCCTTAGGGACCAAATTGGGAACAACCAAGAGAACTGAGTTTGATTCATAATGCAGCTGGTACAGCTACTTTCTATTTAAAAACATTGCTAGATGGTGATGCCACAGCTTGCTTTTTTAACATCCCAGTGTACAGAGCCCTTGCATAGGTAGTGAGAGACCTGTGTTCTAGGCCTCTCTCAGTCTGGTTCAATCCCTTCATCCTGAGCAGTTAGGAATCTATTCCTGCCTCTCTGAAAAGTGCTCTAAACAGCTGGGTATATTTTGGTCTGGGTGAAACCACCTCCTGTTTCTCCTGTGAAGCAAAGTGCACAAGATTCATTGGGTAGAAGGAAAGCAAGAAAGACAGTTTTTGACTCTGTCATCTACTGGGTAGGACTCTACTGGGGGGAGGAGGAGAGAGTCCTGAATTTCACTCCTTTGACTATTTATGCATTTTACATTTAACATGCTGTAAAATGCTACTAGATAATGGTGCGTAGCAGGGTACTAAGGAGCCTGCTACTGATAATGGTAACATGGGCTTAGCTGCTACTCAATAGAGCAGCACAGGTGTGAGTTGCTAAAGCAACTGATTGGGTCAGCTGACTGCCAGGGGGCAGGGCCTGGCCTTTATAAATAGAGAAGGCTAAGGCCAGAGTCAGTTCCCCTCTGGCAGCCTAAAGAGTAAGAGCTCTGCTAGAGTGAGCAGGGCAGTGTTGTGCACCAGCGTGCGGACACAGGGTGGAGAGGACCCTGATGGGGGTGAGAGAAGGATAGCCAGGTTGGCCCAAGATTTGTGTTACAGCCTAGGGGCTTTCGGTTGGTTGTTGTGATTATTACTACCAGAGGACCAGGCGAGGCTGTAGGGGTGGAGGAGGCCTCAAGGGAGCTCCCCAGTAGAGGGGGAGTTCCTGGCACCACAGAGGGTGCCGCATTGTGGGGGTGTCCTGACCACAGCCCAGTGTGGGCAGCTTCGGGAAGAGCTCAGTGGAGGCAGAAGCCCAGTGGGGCATAGGCCTAGGAAGGTGGGTCTGAGCTAGTGGGATATCCTGACTCCAGCCCAGCGAGCGTGATATCGGGACAAGCCCCAATTGGGAGTCCCAGTTGGGAAGAGCCCCAGTAGGGCATAGGCCCGAGAAAGCAGGTCTGGGGGCCAGGTGAGGCTAAGGCCGCCTGAGCCCCAACCTTGGGAAGCCCGAGGGGTGTGGGCAGAGGGCGCGACGGCAGAGCATGGGCGGGGGGCGTGAGGAGAGAGCGCGGGGGCGCAGGTGGAGGGGGGGCATGAGCGGAGGGCACGGGCCCTAGTGGGGCACTGTCGGTGAGGGGAAAAAGCCCCAGAAGTGGGTGAGCTGTTTGAGAAGCCCTGGTGATGGTGAGTGCGCAGTGAGCCTGGGAGAGGGCATGTATGCATGCGAACAGATTGAGCAGACTCAAGGGGGGAGCGAGTACATCAGATAGAGACCCGGTATAGCAAGGCAGGCCCTGTGCCAAGGAAGGCAGCCTCCCATTAAATATTTACCAACAAGACGTGGCGGGTGAGACAGACTTCAGGACCCAGACTTGGCACGGTAGGCAGGGATGCTAAGGGGAGTTCATGGCACCCCTAGAGGTCGTCCTGCCACACATGCATTGGCCAAAAATGGAAATAATATATACAGCAGGCACTAGAAAGCAGCCCCTCTTCCCAGATCAGTTCTCAAATCACTAGGCCATGGAGTATGTATGTTCTTTCTTGACTGCTGTCCTTCATGCGTCATGAACTAACCTCTTCCACTTCCTGGGAAAGTTGTCTGTGGTGATAGTGATAGTTGCAAGGGAGGCTGTAGCAGTGCCATCACTACCTTCATGTAAAGAGACTGTTCTGCGAATGAACAGTTGTAGGTGGCCTCTTTCAGGAGTCTATTCTGGGTAATAAATTCCAAGTGGATGGAGGTGCATCCTTTGTAGCCCTGGCTTAGACAAGGAGAGGAGTTCAGTCTTGTTCCAGCCTTTCCTGTTAGCTCTAGAGTTTAGACTGGTCCCTGCCCAGAATAAATATTTGGATCATCCTTTGGTGCTGTTTTATTCTCCCTGTGTACTTCATCATGATCCCAGACTCCTAAATTTAGGGATTATTGCACCTTTGTTGTAAGGGCCTGTAGCAGTGTGGGGTCCTGGGGGTGGCCGTGATCTCCCCTAGCACCCCCTACCATGCCAAGTTGGTGTTAAAACACCCTTACATCTTGCCTATCACATCTTTGATGTTAACAGTGTTTAAAGGAGGCTGCCCTTAGTCCTCTCTGACACAGTGCTCTGATGTATCCCAGTCTTAGCTCTATCTTGGGTGACTCAGTGCACCTCAGCCTTATGGGCCATGTGTGGCTCCAACCACCCCTGTACTACACCCCAAGCCTCACAGATGTACTGGACATTGTTTGGTTGATTTCCCTCTCTGCACCCCATGGACACTCTCTGGCGGCTCGCAGCTGCCTGCACTGGGGCAGCTTGCCTTAGTGTTCAGGCAGCCTTGGCCTTACCTGGTCCCCTCCCAATCCTCTGCTCCCCTTGTCATGGCTGGGGTCAATGCACCCCTGAATGTTGTGCCCTCTCTGGCACTGGGGTCCCCACACTACTGTGGAGCCCCTATGAGGCCTCCTCCAACCCCTAATAGCTTCATCCGGTCTTCCAGTGTGCTATTGTTTGTTGTTGTTGTTGTTACAAGTCCCTGGGCTATAACACAAAGCTAAACCTCCTGACTAAACAGTCTTCAAACCACGCTACATCTCTCACCCATGTAACTAGCAGCTGGTACATTCAGGGCCAATCTCTTTCCCTTAGTCAGGCAGTACTCCTTTCTTCTGGCTACCAGCAAAGAGCAAGCATGCAGGCCCTCTGCCTCCAGTCTGGATCTTATAGTAGTCAGCCCTGCCCCGTCCGGTCAGCTGACTCACCAGGTGTGGGCCCTTTGCTCCTCCTGGTTGCCCCTAGCAACCAACACCTGAGCCCATACTGCTGCTTTTCTGGTAGCAGGCAGCTTAGTGCCCTGCTACAGGGCCTAAGTTCTTTCATGGATCTAGCTCTTAATGTTCTTGTAGACTGCTGATACAAAGAACCTTTTCTCTCATTACAATTGTCCTTGGAATAAACTGGATTTTTCCCAGAGTCTTAAACTGACCATCCTAGCCAACCTCTAATAGATAGTAGAACAGAATAGTACCTAGTTCTATTTCCACCTAAGCAAAGCTTATTGCCAAACAGCAAATAAAAGACCAAATACATATAACTCTTCATACAGACTCTCTTGGTACCTACAACTTGCAGAGTTGGTAAGATCACAGACTAGAAGTTGAGCAAACAAAAACCAAAAGCCAAATGTAAAGAGCATGTTAATCTCACCAGTGTGACTCAGTTTCTGCAGACAGTAGACGGTAAATTTCACATGCAATCAGTATCATAAGAAAATGTCAAACACCAAGGAAATTGAGATATGATTAATAGATTTGAAGGCTAGAATGGATGATTATGGCAATCGTCTGACTGCTGACATAATAGAGATCAGTGAATGCAGGAGTTAATGCAGTGGCACAGTTTTTAAATGTTCAGGTTGATGGTCAAGAGAGACATGGGTCCCATGACTTTGTCTGTCAGGAACTTCTCTCTCCCTTTCTCTCTCTTTTTCTTTCCCTTTTAATTTTTTGTTTGTTTGAAGAGAGAAGCATGGAGAGGTAAAAGTACAAGACAGGTGAGATGTTTGGGAGAGGTAGAATAAGGGGAAAAAACAGGTCACAAATCACTGATTTCATTCAAATTTGACATGATGCACCAGTGGTGTTTTACAGAATTTTCCATGACAGAACAGTATCTCTTGTGATGTATATTCTCAGAAAACCCTTATCTGTGTCTATGAGGTGGGCATAGAAAATCCTTATCTGTGTCTGGGAGCTTGGCACAGAAGCAGTAGATCAATTTGTTTATCTCCTGATAGATTTTTTTTTGTGGATGTCTCTTGGGTTCGTCACCTTGACTGTTTAAAGTACTATCCATGGAATTGCCATGTAACACCCTGCAGTGCCTGTTTTTTTCTTTGAAGTCTGGTATTGAAATACTGAGGAAGCTTTACTTTTTTCCCCTTTTTGTGACTGAAAGACTTCTATGCACTATGATCCTGAGATGACAGTATTGTAGATCATTCCAGGACAGCTTGGCTCTCACACTATTGTTAAATGTGCAGGAAATTCCATTGACCTTAAGATTTAACATAGCAATGTGAGCACCAAGTTAGTGATAAATTAGGATTTCAGAACACTTTTGCTCCTATAGATTCTTATTTTGCTGTCACTGATTGGCATTCTAATATAATAAGAGATATTTGACTCTTGTAGAGTCTGAGATTTTATTAATAACATGAACATTTTGGTGATTACACAATAAGTTTGAGTTTGAATTAAAAAAATGTAAACCAATGTGACCTTTTTCAGTTATGATTTTTAGTTCAATTGTAATCAATGCTGGATTATGACATGCTGAGGCCCTAAACTACGTCTATCTTAAGAAGCCCTATGTGATAAAAATAATCCATGATATCCACAAAAATGGATTTTCATGAAATTTTAAGATGAATTATTGTTATTTCTGCACAAATTTATGAACTCAATATGAATAATAACTGTGGAGCCATATATATGTATACTTTTGTTATATTAGAATGTAAATGTCCGAGTTTTTTTTCTTATTTAGAGGCCCCTTATATTGTGAGGCCCTAACCTGTAGTTTAAGTATTTTAAGCCTAAATCTGGCAGTGATTGTAGTTGATGGCATAATAATTAGTTTCTTTTAGACTCTGTAGAACTCTTCCATAATACCTTACAATACATGCAACTACTTGACTCTGGGTAGAATTTTCAATCTCTATTTCAGCAGGTTCAAAATTAGAAAAATAACCTAGTTCTCTTAGGGTGCTTGTACATGTACTCAGCATTTAGTCACTAGAAATGTTCCTGGTTTAATTATTCTTTCTTAGTTTAAGACAGCTAAATAAGTAACATGGATGTGATTTATGATGCAATGGCTTATTAGGCTTGTTGCAGAGCACTTAGGTGCCCTGCTCCTTGTAAAGAGGGGAAACTGCTAGGGAAAGAGCCCTAGCAGTGAGTGAAGAGGCACAGGTGCAGGTTGCTAGGGCAACCGCTGGGAGTCAGCTGACCGGAAGGGGCAGGGCCTGGCACATATAAATCCCAGGGCTGAGGCCAGACTGGCAGTTCCCTGCTGGCAGCCAAAGGGGAAGGAGTTCTGCTGAACTGAGCAAAGAGGAGAGGCCAGACTGCAGGTATGGCCTGAGATTGGGGGAAAGTTGGAGCAGCCCTGGTGTGGCAGGAAGAATGATGTTGTAGCTGATTGGTAGAGGTTTATGTTATAGCCTAGGGGCTTGAGTTTTCTGTTTATAACTGGTGGCTTGGGAGAGGCTATAAGGGGCCTCATAAGGGACCCATAGCAGTGTGGAGATCCCAGCCCCAGGCAAAGGGGGCAGTGTGACAAGGGCTGCGGAGAGCCCGAGCACCAGAGAGGGCACAGAGAGAGAGAGACAAGGGCTGCAGCTAAGACTGAACAATGTCTGGTACATCAGCGAAGCTTGGGGAGTGGTACAGGGGTGGTTGGAGCCATGCATAGCCCATAAGGCCCAGAACCTCCATTATAGAAACAAGGCAAGAGATAGCAGGAGAACTGTGGCCAAGAGGATGAAAGGCAGCCTCCCTTTTATTTATATATATGACCAAGATGTGGTGGGCAAGATTTGAGGGCGCTTTGAAGTGAACTTGGCATGGTAAGGGGGTGCTAGGGGAGATGACGGCCACCCTTGGGACCCTGGTCTGTGACAAATTGGCGCATTGGCTGGGAAAGTAAGGCCATGCACAGGGAGGAACCCTGTGTCCCTAATTAGGGAGATGAACCTATGGGCTAAAACAGGAACTGAGAGAGGGCGGTAGGAAGACAGCAGCAACACAGACCATGAGGGGGGGTAGAGTGGGAAATCGCCACCCCAAAGACCGTACGGGGGAAGCCTTAGGGCCCAACTAGTAAGGGAGTAAGACCAGGCTAGCTATGGCAGAGGCAGAGGACATAGAGGGCCTGAGACAGGAGAACTTTGTCTGGCTATTGCATGTGGATGAGTTGGAGGAGAGGATGGCCTGGCTAGAGTGGGAATTAGAAGCAGCAAAGGCTCAGAAAGAACAAGCGGAGGCAAAGGCTGCGGAGTTAGAACAGCGGGTACAAGCAGGGAAAAAGGAAAGAGGCTCCAAAGAATCGGGCAATTGATAGCGGCAGAAGCTGAGAGAATTCTTGCGCTAGAACAGCTAATCGCGAATGGAACCCAGAAGAGCTGGGAGAGGGAAGAATAACTGCGGAAGATGCAGAGGGAGTTGAAAGCATGGATGGCAAGGTCTCCTGAAGCCTGCACAACCCAGGCAGGGGAACAGAAGCAGATGCTGCAGAAGTTGGAGGTGTCAAGAAGCCTAATAAGCATCCTACAGAAAGAAGTCTGCAGCCAGGAGGACCGAATAGAGGGGTTGGAAGACTGGCAGCAGAAGTGCATATGTGCGGAACACCTAGTACAAGAGCTGCAGGACAAACTGCTTGAAAGCCGTACCCAAACTGAAGAAAATGGCAAGGTGATTGCTCAGGAGATGGAAAAAGGTAAAATCTTACATGGCAAACTATGAGGTGCTGCACAATCAAAACCTGTCCCTTGAAAGGGAGTTGGAGGCCGGGGCAAGAGAGAATGATGGGTTACGGTCCCAATTGCAGAGTGGGGAGGCAGAAAAAGACCACCTTGGAGAACTAGGAGAGTTTTAAGGAGCTGTACCTGAAGACAGCTCAGCTAAAGAGGCAGTGACTAACACAGAGAGGGAGCAGTCACAGCTTCAAATGCAAACCTTAAGGCAACAGATTTGGACATTGGAGGCAGAAAATAAAACTCTAAGGGCGGCAAGCGGTCAGATGGCTACAAAAGGCCAAGATCCTGGGGAGCTGGAGGTGCCAGAGGTACCAAGTATAACAACACAGGCAGAAGTAGGACAGAAAACTTGAGTGGCGACGTTTGCAGATGCAATGTGAGAGAGGCTGGAGACACTGGGAGCCCAACTAGTGGAATGCGTGATTACGGTTAAGTCTGAATGCCTAGAGCAGCGCCAGGAGATGGAAGTAGTGAAAGGGTCCCTGAGGGAAGTGGAGGCACAACTAATGACCGCACAGCTAGGGGGCCGGAAACCTCCAGAGTAAGTGAAATTCCCTGGGTACTGAAGCCTGGAGGAGCCAAGAGAGGAGACTGAACCAGGGCAACCAGAGAGAAGCAATCCCGAGAAGAGATTGGTAGAAGTGAAGCCTACAGCCCTACAAGAAGAGGTCCTGTCAGCCCTCCTGGAATGCTGGAGTAAGAGATGGGACCAATGGGTGGAGCATGATGTGGATGAGATAAGCCAGCTAAGACATCAGCTGGGAGAACTATTCAGACTACAGGGCCAAGAGAGAGGTTGCAGTGCCAAGTCAAGGGCAGGCAGGGGAAGTAGGCCTGACAGATGTAGAGATGGGGTAGTTCGTTTACCCTTCCCTGCCAAGGAGTGAGACCTCCTGCTCAATCTACCAGGACTGTACACAGATGGTTCAGGGCCTAGGACAATATGGGTCAAAGACACACCCCACAAAAAGGGGATCAATTCAGCCCAGAGAAGATGGGGGGGCCAAGGCACACAAGATGAGGCGAGAACAACAACCAATGGCGTGGGGGGTAAGAGCCTGCAAAAAGACCACAGGTTTATGTAAATAACATCCTTAGACGGATCCAGTGGTAGACATTGAGGAAATCATTGAAAAGAAAGTGGGAGGTATAGCCTATGTAAAGATTTATAAAGGGCCGGGAGGAAGACATACCGGCAGGGGGAAGGTAGAGTTCTGGAGAGTAGAGTATGCCCAGAAAGCGCTGAATAGATGGTGGGAGGTCTGGGGAAGTCTTCAGGATCTCCAGGGAGTTGTATCTAGGCAAGAGATCCCACAATTTTCCCAGAGAAAGACCCCAGGATCCATGGGGATGGAACATAGAAGGGCCAGAAGTAAGGGGGAGAAAGAACCCCGAAAAGTAGGCTGGAGCTTGACCAACGGAGAGTATAACTTACCAAGGCTGGCTAGTGTAGGGGGACTGCCCATGGCGGGCCAAATCCCATAAAATCCCACACAGTGTGCCTTGGGTAAAAGGCGGCTAGGAGGCGCCTTAAAACCTCCTCCTCTGTGCATCTGAATGGTCGAAGAACAACAGTCAAGACCTGAAAGACTGAAGAAAAATGGTGCATGGCAAATGAGAAAGAGGACTTGGTCCGGTGAGTCTGGATCTTAAGGGGGGAGGTGTGTCGCAGAGCACTTGGGTGCCCTGCTCCTTGTAAAGAGGGGAAACTGTTAGGGAAAGAGCCCTAGCAGTGAGTGAAGAGGCACAGGTGCAGGCTCCTAGGGCAACTGCTGGGAGTCAGCTGACCGGAAGGGGCAGGGCCTGGCACAAATCCCAGGGCTGAGGCCAGGCTGGCAGCTCTCTGCTGGTAGCCAAAGGGGAAGGAGCTCTGCTGGAATGAGCAAAGAGGAGAGGCCAGACTGCAGGTATGGCCTGAGATTGGGGGGGAAAGATGGGGCAGCCCTGGTGTGGCAGGAAGAATGATGTTGTAGCTGACTGGCAGAGATTTATGTTATAGCCTAGGGGCTTGAGTTTTCTGTTTACTGTTTACAACCAGTGGCTTGGGAGAGGCTATAAGGGGATGGAGGAGGCCTCATAAGGGACCCACAGCAGCGTGGAGATCCCAGCCCCCGGCAAAGAGGGCAGCGTGACAAGGGCTGTGGAGAGCCTGAGCACCAGAGAGGGCGCAGAGAAGAGACAAGGGCTGTAGCTAAGACCTAACAACGTCCAGTATATCAGCAAGGCTTGGGGTGTAGTACAGGGGTGGTTGGAGCCACACAGCCCATAAGGCTGGGGTGCACGGAACCTTCATTATAGAAACAAGACAAGAGATAGCAGGAGAACCGTGGCCAAGAGGATGAAAGGCAGCCTCCCTTTAATATAATACATAAAGACCAAGACATGGCAGGCGAGATTCACGCATGCTTTGAAGTGAACTTGGCACAGTATGGGGGCGGTAGGGGAGATCACTGCCATCCCTAGGACCCTGCTCCGTGACAATGCTATAATTAGTAAAATGTGCTAGGGGGCACATCAGAACAATTTTACCCTCCTACCCTTTCAGTACTACTTTACTGCCAGACGGCGTTTTAGGACAATATTTAATATTTTGGTTGGTTTGTTTATTTATTTATTTATTTGGGTTGTGCCAGGTTACTTTTTGGCGGAGAATCGTTGATGGTTTTGCTTGATAGAGACACATTTTGGAGGGTGGGTTGAGTTCAATAGGTAGTGCTGCCCGCCTCCCCTGCAAAGCCTCCCGCTTTTTTTCCAGTGCTTGTTGCTCATTGCATAGGCTGCTGCTGGTTGGGGAGAGAAGTCTTTTCATGCAAAGGTCCACAAAAGTGAGCCTGCCTGCCTCCCCCTCAAAAGTCTGGATTGGCATTGGGAGGCCTGTGGTACAGACCCCCCCAAAAGGCCTCCCTACCCAAGCCTGGTCCCAAAGCAGTTCTGCCTCCTGCTTTTTCTGCATGCTGGTTGTACCGGGAGCTGGGTGTGGGGTACAAAGGTACACAAAGGGTCTGGCTGCAGACCCCACAGAAAAAGCAGGAGGCAGAACTGCTTTGGGACCAGGCTTGGGTCTGGCTGCCTACCCCTCTCCTCTGCACCAGGTCCCTGTGTGTTGGCATTTGGGTATCATGTACCCAGGCTACAGCCTGAATGGAAACATTACTACAGGAATTTTTATGTAAAACAGAATGAATCTTGTCTCCTGTCTGTTTGTAACCTAGCATCAAAAAGCAGGATTTTTCCCCAAAACTAAGAACCAGCATGGGGGTGGCTTGGGCTCTTATTGAGGTTGATTTAAGATTCCTTGGCTACCAGGGATCCCCATGCCCAGAACAGCTTCCCCTGAAGTGGGGTTGGGAGACCATGATCAGCCTATTCCAAGTCCCTGTCCCATCCCCCTTCACCCCATAGTGGCCAGCATGAGCAGGGGCATGGTGTGGGTTGAGGTGAAGGAAGAAACAGCCCAGGCTCAATGAGAGGAATTTTCTTATCACTTAGTCTGTTTGCATGTCAATCTTTTAACTGCTGCGCTGGGAGATCATCATTGCCTGCAATCATATCCCCCCAGCCTACAACCAGATTTTCCATCCTGTCCTCTACCCCAAAGCTTGCCTCTGGTATTCCTGTTCCTTCTAAGCCTACTTTTGTCCCCAGCAGTATATCCCTGTCTCTTGTTGACCACCCTCTGTTTGCCATTGCTCTGCCTGACAGTGCTGCCTCTTTCTGGGAGTGCAGGGTGCTGTGGGTCAGGAGTGAGGGGCACCAGCTGGGCTGAAGGGGCAGGGGGCTACAGGTAGGGAATGAGGTGTACTGGCTGGGTTTGGGGGAGGGGCTAGAAGGGCAGAGGGCTGCAGGTCAGGAGTAAGGGGCACCAGCTGGACTAGTGGGTGCAGATTCTCTAGGAATGAGAGGTACTGACAGGCCTGGTGGCTTCTGGTTCAGAGTGAGGGATACAGGCAGGGCTGGGGGGACAGGAGGGGCTGCCCACACCAACCACCAGCCCCCCCACACACTTGTGCCACAACCCCCAGGCCACTGCAGGGAGAGGAGAGTCACGCGCTCTTGGAGAAGCTTGGGTCCTGCACCCAGCTCTAGATTGTAATGGCCACGTATAACAGTTTATGGAGCAGACTGTGCTAAACTGTTATGTGGCTGTTGCACCCAGCCCTGGGGTGCATCTTAGCCCTCCCCATACACTGTTATATGGAGCTGTTACACCCCAGAGCTGGGCACATCTCTGCCCTCCCCGTGTACTGTTGTATGTGGCCATTACACCCAAGAGCTAGGGCCACCCCAGCAGGAGTGAGGAGGGTGAGGGGCGCTGGCAGGTCTGTAGGGGTAGTGGCTTGGCTGATCATGTTTTCTGTGTGATTGTTGTATACTGTGCTTCCTGTAGGACTGGAGAGGACCACTTCCCATCCCCCCTCAGACTATTTATGTTAAGATTCCTCAACAGAACCTGTAAACCCAGTTAAGTGACTCTGGTCCAATCCTGGAGTACAGACCCTATGTACATTTTCACTAACATCCTGCCACACTTTTAGCTTCTTTCATTTTTCTTGGAGTCTCAGAACAGCAGAAACTCCCTATGCCTGAAGAAGGGTGACTGTGCCTGAAAGCTTGCCAAGAACCTTTTTTCCAACTACTCGGTTGGTCTAATAAGAGATACCACATCTACTCAAAGAACCTTGCCTGCCTATGTCTTTAGACCAACACAGCTACAACCGAAAACCCAGACCCGCTTTGAATTGTTTTGTCTGCATTAACAGTGCTCTAATGAAGCTGCTTTTTGGCTGGTGCCCTGGATGAGGGCAGCAGGGCTGTGGAGCAGGGGTTGAGAGTGAGAGGCACCCCAAAGCGTGACAAGTCAGTGACCATACTCTTTAATTCTTAATTTTTTTTTAAATAAGGAACTGGCTTTTGGGCTGAGATTACAGATTGAAATCCTTTCTGGGCCATCAGATACCATGCCTGTGTGCCACCAGGGGACTCTCCTGGATATCTTTGGCCAGAGTCTTGCCCAGCCCAAAGCACAGTTTGTGAGTGCCAGGCTGCCAACTGACCATCCCCCACCCCTATGCCCACTGTACTAAGTATATGGGCTGAAATAAGGAATTTCTTTTGGGGTAGGATTAGAGGTGGAATTTTTTTTTGGGCTACCCCATGCCATGCCTCTCTTTTTCTAGTTTTCTTGGAACTGGGTTTTTTGGTGTGTGGTGTTTTTTTTTTTTTTGGGGGGGGGGTGCTGGGATTACTGCTGGAAACACTTCCTGGTCCAGCCCATGTGGTCAGGGGTGTCCAAGAGAGTCCTCCAGTGTGGCGTGGCATGGCATGGGGTAGTCTAGCTCTGGGGTTCAATAAACACATGTAACAGTGCATAGGAATGCCAGATATGTGCCCAGCTCTGGGGTGTAACAGCTGCATATGACAGTGTATGGGGAGGGCTGAGATGCAGCCCAGAGCTGGGTGCAATGGCCACAAATAACAGTTTAGCACAGCCCTTACCATACACTGTCAGGCCCCTTCACTCCTGGTCTGCAGCCCCTGACCCTCCCAGCAGTGGTGTGCACTGGGTTCTGGAGGGATCAAAGCCTTGAGCTGCAGGTGGCAGCTTGGGTTCTTTCCAACCCCCCTCTGGCATGAAGCTGGGTAGCTCAGTGCAGATGGCACATGGAGGATCATGAAGGCACTAGAGCCTGGAGTTGGATTCACTAGCCCAGACATTGATAGCTAAGTAGTACAGCTTTTGCTTGCCATAAGGGAGATCTGGGTTTGATTCCTGGCCAAAGCACCACGGGGTTGAATTTCTTGCAAAAGAAGTCCCCCCCGGGGGGGGGGGGGGGGGGGCTTCCCCTCACCTCTTTTACTTTGCCCCACTGGGGTGCCTATGCCTCAAATGTTGTGGGATCTGTGCCTCATATTTTTTTGGAAACCTGTGCCTCAAGTCTGCTTTTGATTTGTCTCTGTTTATATGTGTATGTTTACCTAAGACCCCTTTGTCTCCCCTGGTTCCCCCCACTCTTCCGGGTGCCCAGAGGGGGTGGGGTACCATTATCTCTCCTTGCCCCCCACATGTGTTATATTCCACCCTGTTCTTTCTCTATTAAACCCATATATGGTTATGTTCCAATTGGTCTTGGCTCTATAGGGGATAGGAGCTGCTGAGGAGCTGCTCCCCCATAAGCAGCTATCCCTCCCATATCACACTAACTATGCGATAAGTCCCTTGCATTGAAGTGGGGGTACCTCATTTGAGTGCCACCTAGGTTGCATTTACCACCTGGGTTACCCCTACCCACCCAGCCCTGCCGGTCCCCCTCACTCCTGTCCTGTTCCTTTCCCTCCCCCACCCCACCCAGCCCTGCCAAAGTCCCAGTCCAACAAAAAGTAACTTTAATTAGCCTGAGTGTTGAACTGCCTGACCCGTAACAATTTGATCTTTGCCACGGAGTACATGTGAACACGGGGAACAATTTTTGTTTGGAATCTAAAAAAGATGTATTTTTCATTATTCTGAACCTTGAACTAAATCACCAGTAAAAATGTGCCAGATTAGCCCCTGGAGTCCTGCTGAAGTATTATGATAGAGATTCAATGGCTTTCCATGGATTACCGAGAGAATCCAAGCAGCACCTGGTGGTATAATAATTGCAAAGTAGGGAAAATCATGTTTTCAGGCGTAAGTCAGATCCATGTTGAAAACTTAAAATGATGAAAATAGGATTTCATGGAAGAAATTCAGGAGCTAAAAATAAAATGTGTTGGAGGTGTTATAAATTACCACAATAAAAAATATCTAAGATGATAAAATCAGCTGACAACATGGATACACAGACGCTGTTTAGCTAATGGTGATTTTTGTCACGTGGATGCAAGAAAATTGTAATGTGGTAACAGGACAGGTTACTAGGAATAACAGCCACAAATTGTTAGAGAGAAGGTTCAAGCTGGACATCAGGACACATTACTTTACAGTTAGGGTTGCCAGGCTCTGGAGTGGGCTCCCAAGTAAGGTGGTACTCTCTCCTACCTTGGGGCTCTTCAAGAGGAGTCTGGACAGATATTTGGCTGGGGTGATATGACCCTGGCACCCATTCCTGCCTGGGGCAGGAGGTTGGACCTGATGATCTGTTTAGGTCCCTTCTGACTCTAAGCACTATGAATATGAAAAACAGGAAGCAGCTTTGTTGTCATGTTGAGGGCAAGGTGTATGATAAATCAGAGCTGCTGCCAGAAACAGTAGGAGGCTTCCACAACTAGAAGCACACTGTTGCCTATCACAACTCATGCCTTTCTGAATCGGTTAGGGTGCTTGTCCATGTGATGTCTCTCTTTTCCATGTTACACTTGTCATGTGGACATAGGAAAAAAATCACCATTAAGCTAGCTAAATCATGTCTGTGTATCCACATTATCAGCTTAATAAAGTATCATGAAAAAAAATATAGAATGATAAACCAAGCAGCCACCTGCTTGTTTTAGTCTCACCTAATGAATTTCTTCCAGGAGGGTTATTTTTATCATTTCAAATTTGTAATGTGGATCTGACTTATTCCTGAAAATGTGTGATTATTTTCCCACCCCCCTTGCTTAGCACCTATTGCACCATCAGGTGGCTCTTGGGTTCATGTGTAAATCCATGGAAATCACTAGAAATCCATTGGTTTCTATTGTAATACTTCAACAAGACTCCAGCGGCTAATCATGCAAACTGTTACTAGTGAGTCAGTTCAAGGTTCAGATTAATGAAATATTATTTATTTTATTTATTTATTTATTTATTTTGGATTGTTCCATGCTTGCATATACTTCGTGACAAAGATCAAGTTATTATGGGTCAGGCAGTTCAAGACTCAGGCTAATTAAAATTAATTTTTGTTGGACTGAGTTTTTGGCTTGGCAGGGCTGGGGAGGAGGGGAGCAGGTCAAGAATGAGGGGGACTGGCAGGGCTGGGAGGGTTAGGGGTAGCCCGGGTAGTAAATGTAACCTGGGTAGTACTCAGATGAGGTACCCCCTCTCTAATGGAAATGATTTAGCAGGTGTTAGTGTGTTATGGGAGGGGTAGCCACTTAATGGGGGAGAAGGTTTCCCAAAAATATGAGGAGCAGATCCCACAGAATTTGAGGCATAGGCACCCCAGTCGGGCTGGGTAAAACAGGTGAGGGGAAACCCACTCCCTAGTGAGGATTCCCTTTTGCAAGTAACTCAACCCACTGGTGTCTTGGCCAGGAGCCAGATCCAGGTCTCCCATGTCGCAGGCAGCAGCTTTACCACTGAGCTATCTTTGCTTGGTCCCTAACCTGCAACTCCAGGCTCTAGTGCCTCAGGGATCTTCCATGTGCTGTTTGCACACTGAACTGCCCGGGTTCATGCCAGAGGGGGGTTGGAAAGGACCCGAGCTGCTGCCTGAAGCTTGGGGTTTTGATCCCTCCAGGACTCTGCAAACTGCTTCTGGGAGGGTAGGGGGTGGCGGATCAGGAGTGAAGGGCACTGGCAGTGTATCATGTGGGCTGTGCTAAACTGTTATATGTGGCCATTGCACCCAGCTCTGGGCTGTATCTCAGCCCTCCCCATACACTCTTATATGCAGCTGTTACACCCCAGAGCTGGGTGCATATCTGCCATTCCCATGCACTGTTATATATGGCTGTAACACCCAGAGCTAGTCTACCCCATGCCATGCCACACTGGGGGACTCTCTTGGACACCCCTGACCACATGAGCTGGACTATGTAGAATTTCCAGCAGTAATCCCAGCCCAAACACGGCCAACTTCCAGAAAAACCACAGAGGCTTCAGTTATAGCCATGTTTGTCTAAGGACATAGGCAGGCAAAGTTCTTTGAGTAGATGTGATATCTTTTATTAAACCAACTGAATAGTTGGAAAAAAGTTCTTGGCAAGCTTTTGGGTGCAATCACCCTTCTTCAGGCATAGGGAGTCTCTACTGTTCTGAGACTCCAAAAAATGAAAGAAGCTAAAAAATGCAGCACAATGTCTGTGAAAATATAAATAAAGTTGGTAGGTTGGTTTACTCAAATGTAAATAGAGTTGGCCAGAGCCACTCAACTAGTTTTACAGGTTATGTTGAGGAATCTTAAGGTAATGGTCCTTTCCAGGAGGGACCTAGCTGTGAGGTGTAACAGTGTATGGGGAGGGCTGAGATGCATCCCAGGGTTGGGTGCAATGCAGGAAGCAAGCCTCTACAAGGGTGCATGACTCTCCTCTCCCTAAAGTGGCCTGGGAGTTGTGGCATGAACACATTTGGGGGGTGGGGTTTGTGTGGGCGGCACTCCTCAGAGCCATAGCACCCTGCTCCCAGAAAGATGTAGCAGTATGACTGTCAGGCGGAGCAATGGCAAGCAGAGGGTGGTCAAAGAGAGACGGGGGACATGCTGAAGTGGACAAAAATAGGCTTAGAAAGAGCAGGAATACCAGAGAAGAGAGGCAAGCTTTGGGCTAGAGGACAGGATGGAAAATCTGGTTGTAGGTTGAGGGGAAGGGGCGTTGACTGCAGGTGATGATGATCAGCAGTTAAAAGATTGACATGAAAATAGACTAAGTGATAAGAAAATTCCTCTCATTCAGCCTGGGCTGTTTCTTTCTTCACCTCAACCCACACCATGCCCCTGCTACATGGGGCTGGGGGTATTAACTTATGCTGGCCACTGTGTGGTGAAAGGGTGGGGGGAAGGTGGAATAGGCTGATCACAGCCCCCCCAACCCCACTTTGGGGGAAGCTGTCCTGGGCACGGGGACCCCTGGTAGCCAAGGAATCTTAATCAACCTTGATAACCCCAGGCTGGTTCTTAGCTTTGGAGAAAAAATCCTGCTTTTTGATGTTAGGATATAAACAACAGACAGGAGACACAAGATTCTTTCTGTTTTGTTTTGTTTTTTCAGTGGTGGGGTTCCTTGCAGGCTGGGTGCTGCCCTTGTTGGGCATTCTTGGGGCTCCACCTTCCCTAAACCCCAGCTATATGCCAGCCTTTAGGATGGCCAGATGATGGGTTGCTGACCAGTCTTCTGAGTAGTTTCATAGTAGCTAGGGTCAGGAGGGACCTGAACAGATCATCATCTAGCCTGAACCCTTTTCCCAGGCCGGGATGAATGCTGGGTTCACCATTGTTTATTCATTGTTGTCACCTCCCTCTTCTTTTCCTTGCTTGTCTTCATTGTCCCTCTGCCTTGGATAACTATGGGACACAGGACTGTCCTTGCTGATGCATCCTCTCTCCTCTTGAGGCGTAGCAATCCTCTGTGCTGCCTTTGTTTTCCCCTCTTGACTCAGAAGGTCACTTGGAAGCTCACTCTCTGGCTTGGGCTCTCTACAGCCTCCCACACAACACCAATACAAAAAAACAAGAAAGGAATAATTGGGGCACAGGGCCTCAGCCCACCCCACTCATGGAGCCAGTGTCCATGGACCCTCAAGTTCCCTCGACACCGTCCCTGTTGGCTTGGCTTCCCTGCTGAGCCAGGTGGTTGGTCCGCTCAGTGAAGCCAGGACCCTTCCAGTGGGTCTCTGTCTGACTCCCTGAAGAGCTGCCAGTGCAGCTTTGGTGCAGTCCAGGGAGCAGCCAGGCCATCTGGCTCTGTTTTTGCTGCTTCCCCCCTCCATCTCTCTGCCACCGGCTTTTAAATCAGCTGGGTGGTGAATCTTGATTGTGTCATTGGCTGGCGCCATTCCCAGCTGGAAATAAAAGCGGCTGACTGCACGAGAGGTTCATCTCAGTGCAGCTCCATTACTCCTGAAAATGGTAAGTGAGCCCCATCTTTGGGCCTTTCCTTTCTTTCTTTGGGCAGGTCAGCCCTGCCTCAGGTCCTGCTGCAGGCGAGTGCTCCAGGGTCTCCACTTGTGTCCCTCTGGGACACTCATCTAGCCATTTTAAACTATGACAAAATTTAAACCAGGAACATTTTTTAGTGACTAAATGCTGAGTACTTGGACAAGTACCCTTAGTCTCTAAGCTGTGACTGCCCAACCTTTTGCCTAGGGACAGGTACACAAGTTCAGTTTCTATTGGCTGAATTGTTGCGCTCCTGGTAGAAATCAAAAGTGTATGAATAGTTAGGCTTTTTGTCCCATTGCAAAAATGGTCACTCTGGGAGAAAAATAACTTGACACGATCAGGACTTAATTGCTTCTGGGAGAATTTTTTTTCCTGGGAGACTGAACATCTATATGCTTGGAACACCTAGGGGACTGGGAAGAATGGAGTTGGGGGTGGGGGGAAAGGCTTCTGTCTTCCTGAAACCAGTCACACCCATCTTGAGATGGCTTAGGGGGCAGCTGCTGTCTTACTCCCCACTACATAGACAAGGTGAGGGGAGTAGCAGCCACAGCTCCCTACCTCTTCTCCAAACTGGGCAGTCCCCAGTTTTGGGGAGAAGCAAGAGGGTTTGCTGGCGTCCATTGGTTTTGCATTGCCACCCACACCAGCCAGCTGAATGGCAGGGTAGTGACTTAAAAAGCTGGTATTTAGGAGCAAGGCTCTAGGAAAGCATCCATAACCTGGCTCTCTCTGGCTTCCCCTTGACACCTTGCTATCTAGCTATGTGGCAGAGTAGTGACTTTAACAGGTGCTTGGTTTTGAGTCACTGTGCTGTCACTTTGCTGGGCAGCAAGGGGGAGCAGGGACCTGGGAACTAGGAACCAGGCTGGGGAAAGCCTCCATATACCTGGCTCCCAGTCCCTCTGGCACTTAAATTGCTGCCCTTGCTGTTCAGCTGAGTGGTGAGGGGAGCAAAAGGAAGCCAGAGGAGCTTGGAGCCAGGTGTGTGTAGGCTTTACTTAACCACATTGATCAGGGTCAGCACTTTTACCACCCTTAAGTTATTTAATTTCAGAAACCTTGCTTGGCTCCATAAATCTAGGGATTTGTCCACACTAAAGAAACTTGTTGATTGCTGTAATTAGCATTTGTAAAAAGTTAGGTACAGCCTTGTGGGGCCATCAAATAATCAACCTTTTCTTTTCACTGTTCCTCTTTCCTTACTAATACTCCTGCCAGCACCATTCTTCTATCTTTCCCTGTGCTTCCACAACACAAACAGCAGATGTCAAGGTCATCCTCAGTGTTCCTCTTCACACTTTTTTTTTAACAGAGTTCCCAAGTCTCTACACTTCAGTTTCTTCTCTGTTCTCCATCTTTTTTGCAACAGAGGCATCATAGATGCAAGGAAGGGCCAGGCTTCAAAATTCCAAAGTTAGGTAGTCTTTGCTGTTCACGAGCCAGTTGATACCATTTTATTTGGATACAAAAGAATAACCCTTGTAAAATACCATCCAGTATTTCAAATCAGAATAGTGTACGCTGTAGGATCCCAGAGCATTTTATGAGCAATATATCCACCTTCAATTTTCTGTAGGCTGTCTAATTTTGGTCACCAACTTTAAGCTGTTTATGGCTAAATGAAAATTAATTGCTTGGACAATGCATTTGCTCAAAAACATGCTGGTGGGTGAGCAAAACTATTTTGCATATTCAGGTCAAATTGTGCAAACAGCCTGCACTAAAAAAAAGTGGGGGTGGGGGAGGAAGAGACACCTCAAATATCACAATATATTGCTTTGAAATGTTTGATTTAAAAGTGATCCTTTTTTTTTTTTTTAACTGACCCATTTAAAAAAAAAAAAATTAAATGACTCAAATACAACTTTATTTATTTTACTTATTTTATTTATGTGAGTTATATCCCACCCAATCCAAAAGGATTTGGTTTTTAAGGTTTAATTTGGGGTCAAATGAAATGTGTACATTTTAACTTTTTTTCTTCAAGAAGGGGAGAGAATATTTTTGGACAGCCCAAACAGAAGTTGGCCATAAAATGGAAAATCACATTATTTTTCCAGCTTTGGCCTAGTCTACCAAATACTGGTGTACCATCATCACTAAGCTACTTTATCACTATTGCTAGGTTATCCTCAATCAGATGGTGACCTGAACTGTCTACCATTTATACCAGACTTTGTAGCCCACACTAAAACCATGCATATTGTGCTTATTTCTCATGTGCAACACTCGGATGTTGCAGGATAACTTGGCATATATATGAGGTAGAATCCATCTAGGAACCAGTGTGCAGACTACTACTTTCTCCTTATGGGCAGCAGAAAGAAAAGGGGTGCTGAAGAGTAAGAGCAGGAACAAGTAATTGCTTTGCTTGAGGCTTGGACATGGGTATTTTCCAAATAGGTCAGTAGATGAGTGGTGGTGAGGTTGGCCTCTTACTTGGAAGTTCAGTAGCACTTCTAAACTCCAAGTGAACTGTTAAAGCAGTTGAGTGGACTTTACTGAATGGTTAATCTGTGCATTAACATATATATAGTTGGTGCATGTGTCCCAAAGGACATGCTTAAGGTCAATCCTGTCAGTGTAGATGCAACTATAGCTTCTACAAGGAGTGTTACTCAAAGGACACGTTTACATGAGCTGCTTACTGCAGAGTAGATTAATTAGTTTCACAGTAAACATCTCACATACTCCCTATTAGGCTGCAGGAAACTAATTTAATTCCTCACTAGAAAAGTACTTGTAAATACAAGTACTATCCTGCTTCAGAGTTTGTTTTTTGTTTTTTTACCATGCAGCAGCATACATGTATATGCTGCCCCAGCTGGCTGGGGCATAGGGGTGCTTAAGTGTGAGGGCTGCCTTCTGGGTAACCCCACACTGGAGCATCTTCATGCCCCAGATTAACTCCTCTGCAGCACGTTGAGCTGGGTTGGAGCAGCTCCAGGCTGGCAGGCTGACCCCCAGAACTCCATGTCAGCTAGGGCTGCTCTGACCCAGCTCAATGTGCTGCGGTTCCTGGCACACATTCAAACACTGGACATTCAAGCTCCAGAGCTTATTGTCTTGTATTAATTGCATGTGTAGATACTTGAGCATGTATAAAGGAAGGCTCCTATTCCAAAGAACTTACCTGCCAAACAACGTAAGATTGCTACTATGTGCCTGTAAAGACATTTCCTGTCTTTCTTTGAAAGTTTTGATAGTTTGCTTTCTAGATAACAAATACTACCATTATACATCTGAATTCTTAGCTTCTGAAATGAACAAACTTGTCTGTATACACTGTATAATTTGCTGTATCGTGCCATGTTGGAAATTCCGTGCTTTTTATATGTATCTTTTGATATCCATTTTGAAACGGTTGAAGTGGTTGATTTTTATAGCTGTGAACTTTTACTTTGAGCCTGAACTCTGAAGCAGTATTTAAAGGGCAGACATGACAGTACTCATCAGTCAGATCAAATAGCCGAACAAATGGAAATGACCAGTAGCACTCGCTGAATATGTGATTGCAGATCAGTCCTGCAGGCTAGAATGATGCATAGCTTTCTCCGAGTCAGTTTGATTCCCTTACGCACATTTAGGGGTACTTTCTTCTCGGGAACAGTTGCTGAAATAACTAGGACACCTTTAGGAGGATAGTCCTATTAAACCTGTAGGGGATCAGCCTCTAAATCCTAAAATAGGAAAGGGATATGTCAATGGAGAAAAGAGAATTATTCAGTTTAAATCTGTGCTTATGATTATTAGGCTAGCAGTGAGCTTCTCTGAGTTGAGTGTAGGTTGCGGGTAGCTCTGGAGGGAAGGGACATTGAAAAAGGTGTTTCTCCTTCCCTTTCTTTAGTAAGATGTTATACACTGAGAATTAGATACGTTTAGTTCCAAAATGAAAAGATTGGGGTGTTTTTTTGTTTTTTCCCCCCTAACTTTTTTTTTTTTTTTTAACTTTATTACATTATTTACAACCCCTCTCCCCTTTAAAAGTAATTATCTTCTTCTTTGGACTCAGCTATTTGCTAGTAACATTTATCACTAAAGTAGATGAAATTACTGGAAAATTAAAGTATTTGCAAGAGATCTATGACTTGCAAGGGCTGGGAAGTGACAATTGAACTGCACTTTTTTGCTCAGATGCCTGGTTGTGGAAGGGTTAGGAACATTAATAACTCCCCTCCCAGCCAAACGTGCAATGACTTGAGTGGTTATTGCAACGTTCCTCACACTTGAGTTTATTTGGTTAGGTTTAGATGCACAGAAATGTAGTCAGCAAAAGAGGATTCAAAGAGAACAATGACTCCAGAGAAGGCAAACTGCTTAAATATCAAGCTGTCATATCACCCATAGTTTTTATAACTGGATAATAAAAATGGTTTAGTGCTGTTTTTAAGTGGAATTTGTGTATCCTGAGGGTCCAAGCCATGGAAGTTAATGGCACCATGATTCTCGGACTCCCAAAGTAGACAGAATGGAAGACTGCTCCCAGGCGTCTAACTCTGTTTTGGAGGAAGGCATGTACAAGGACATGGAGAGACCACTGAACAATTTGTAGCTGTTGCAGTTAACATATCTTGTCATAATACTGTGTAGCTATACACCTTTGCAATTTCATGTACCTCCTTTCTTTTACCTCCACAGAAATCCCATGGAAGACTTTCTGCATTTGCATTTTTCTGTGCTGCTTAACTCTTTCTACAGGGTCATCAGCAGACCTTTTCTTTGTGATTTGCATATCACCTTGTGCCTTCTATTGACCTCAGTCTTGACAGTACTGCCAGCCTCTGAATTGCCCCTAGATGGGCTCCTACTTTTTTTTGCCACAACAGCTTTTCAGCTTCTTGCTCTTAACATTAACATGCTTTATCTTCTCTCATTTTGCCACAAGCTATCTAATTCAGCATTTCCCAACTGGTGTGGCACTTTTGGCTGGAGTTGCGCCACCTCCTCATCTGTGGCATTCAGCTGCTCGCTACCGTCCCTCTCCCCACCCCGGGTTAGTTGGTGTGCTGTGGGGTGGGGGGTGGGGGTCATGTAAGTGTGCTGCGGGCTGAAAAAGTTTGGGAAACACTGATCTAATTCATGCCCTACCAGCACTGCAGTCCTGTAGTACCCTGTTCACTTGAACCCTATTCCATCTTGCCTGAATGAAAACCTTCTTTGCACCTGTTTTTTCTGCATAGTTTTGGTTTCCATTTCTGTTCACCTTCAGTTTAGTTATAAGCTTCCCTGATAAAATGATCACTGCCTTTTTCTAAAACAAGCTGCATATCCTTTGCAGGCTGGAGATTTTCTCAGCTTTACTCATCTATGTATAGATATCTTAACATCCACTGTCAATTGTCTTCCAATTGTTATAATCTGTAGCAGTAGTATTAATATGGGCCTCATTTTTCTGTACACTAGAAAATATTTAGTCTGCTCACATGCCACAGAGGAAGACTGTCCTCTAGTGAGCAAGCTTTCAGTTGTTGGTTTTTGTTCACAAGACCCAAAGCAACTGCTTTGGAATTGTGAATCCTGTTTTTTATTTTTCACTTGTGTGCTCCTTATGCATTACATGGGTAAGTCAGGGCTGCAGTTTAAAAATAAACTCTTTTTAAGAAACTTCTTATGACTTACTGAATCATTATACATTTCATCCAATGCCATTTTAAGCTTTTTAATTTAATTTAATACCTTGACTTGTTCTGCTGAACAATCCATTGAACCTGTTAGCCAATGATATTGCAGGCCCCTACAATACTCGGTTGAAGCTCTATATTCTAACTATATTTTAATAACTTTTTAACTCTAATGGGCTATTGAAGATGCTTGTACCAACCATTACAGCCATGTTGAAATTAGAAGTGCCATCTAGCTCAGCACAGTGTGTTTCCAAGTCCATTCAAGGGGTTTGCAGTCACAGCTACTGTTTAGTCCCACGGCAGATGCAGGCTTTTATCTAGTCATCTTAAAAACAGGATGTGCATTGCTCTAACTACTATTTTTTTTTTTCTTTTATAAAAGTTGTAGAATCTTTATTTTAAATATAAGGGTTTTAGTTCCATCTGCTGATTCTTGGATAAACAATATTCACTTTTTGCTCGTTATTATACTTATTTTTGAAGTGACAATAACAGGTTTCCTATAAACTCATCACTTAAACAAAATATTCTTACAGAGTATCAGAGAGAGTTCCTCAAAAATATCCATTTCTGTTAAGGTCCTGGTAGGAGTAATAAAGTAAAATGAGTTCACTTGAAATTGCCACTTCATTTTATTGCTATCATTTTTTTATTATATTAAAAGGGAAGATCTGAGAAGATGTGAGGTGAATGTATAAAACAAGACCTGAGAACATGCAGGATTTCAGAAGAGATGAAAGAAGACTGTGGATAACAAAGACTGAAAAGGCAGATGCGACCTCTTGGGAAAATGCTTGGAAGAAAATGATTTGTCATATATCTGTTCTCTTGCCATGTTCAAACTTCAGCTTAGATTTCTTACAAGTAGTCCTTTTCTGAAGCAGGTTTTTGTAACTTCTAGTACAGGGCATGGGGTCACTATAAACCACACAGTACTTCATCTTGGCTGAGTACAGACAGTCAAAAAGCTTGAGGCTGCATTGATTCAATATTCACAGATTAGTTGCAGCTGTGTGGATTGAACTGATAAGCAAGTGAACTTGCATTCACTTTTGATTCTGGAAATGCAGTCATATGACTGCAGTGGCCCAGGCCAGAAGCTGGGGCGGGGGTGTGTATGCTAGAACATAGCTTCCTGCTTGGCTGGAGCAGACAGCTTGGGCCAAGGCTAGCCTGCCCACTCTGGGAGGGGTGGGAGAGGTGCAAAGCATTATAGGATGCTGGGGGACTGTGAGTTAACTAGAATCTGGAGTGGATCTGGGTCAGAATTTCAATAAACTGATTTAACCTAGTCAGTTAAGTCTGATACTACATCTATCCAGGTCTATCTTTAAATGGTTTCAGTCATTTTGAAAGCAGTTTACAGTATATGCACTGAACTTCTGTGTTATGGATTTGAACCAGTTTTTGATTACTTATACTGGTTTATATGTAATTTCTGTCCCTAGCCCTCCTGGTATACTTAGCAAAGCCAACTACTTCTAGTGGTAGGCAGGAGCCACCAGTGTCAAGCTGCCAAAGTGTGCATAGTTTCTGGCAGTTCAGTGATGGCTATCCTGCCTGAGTGCATGCTGGGAAGGTACTGGGTGCTGAATGTACCACAGCAGCCCGTGGAGTGTCTCCATGAATGTTGTGCTGGGTGGAGACGAAGCCTTATTCCACTTGGCAAAGTAAAGGGTTCTGCTGCCCCAGGGGGCTGTCTGAGCAAAACATTTAAAAAGCTAAAACACAGAAGCACCATCAGGATATTAGCAGAATGTATTAAAGTAATTTCCCCTGGAACTGTATCCTAACAATACGGCTAAAGATAGGGAGCTGAGAGAGTGTGTTTGTACATGCAAATTTTGATAATAAGTTAGATGAACACTTGTCCACAATGGTTTAGATAAGGATGACCTGCCTTGAGTAAGGAGGGGTTGGACTTCCTGACCTCCTGAGGCCCCTTCTAGCCCTACTTGTCTATGATTACAGACTTCTTTTTATATAGTCATAGCTTCCTCACTGGAGTTAACAAATAATTTGAAGAAATGGGGAGGAAAAGCCTGTGGTTATCCTGTTCAAGGCTGGCTGGCTCTTTTGAGAGGACTACAAGATAATAGAATGTCATTGGTGATTTAATAGGCAAATATCTAGATAGGTGCCACATCCATAATATGATTGATCTTTGATCTTTGAAATGTGGGAGTAGAATAGGTAGAAAGAAACTGCCACCTTTTGAAGTTTCTGAATTTCTGGCATCTGCGTGGTTACAAAATTTGTTATTGTCAGACTGATAGCAATGTGACTAGGCTATTCCTGGGAATGTTTTGTCTGCACAGCTAATGTGTTTGTAGTTTTAGAGTACCAAGGGAAGAGGAGAAGTAGAAAAAGGATATGAATACTTTGGAATAAATTTAAAAGTTTCTTGCGGGAATTAATATTTTATTTTTATTTTTTACTAACCATGTTCAGAAGATACAGTGTTACAAAATAGACAGGGGCATATTCCAGTCCGAGAGGAAAACTTGATTAGAAAAGGCATAAGGAAACAAATGATAAGGAGAAAGTTGCGTGGGAATTTATTAATGAGAAAAACAAAGTAAGCAACATTTTGAAGCCAAAGTAAGCAACAATTTTAAGGGGATCTTTTAAGAGAGATCAATTAAGTCCACTGAAGCTGGCGAGAGCTCCAGGGGTTCAAAACTCATGAAAACCAGGCTTTTAACAATCTGGAGACACAGCTGAGGACTGGGGTCAGGTATGTAAGGAAAGATAAAAAGCACAGTCCAAAGTATGGATTTGGATGAAAGGACGAGGAAATCATCAAATGGATAAAGGTAGAAGCTTTAAGTAGCCTGAGGAAGAGATATGTAAGAATAGCGGCAGAACCTACAGTAAATAAGCAAGTGTTTTAAAAAAAAAAGTATGAGAGAGGGAGTCAGTTTTAATCCTGTTTGCAGGCCATAATTACAAGACTTGGCATAAGCTTCGATAGAGGAGGGAGTGAGGAAATGAAGATTATGTAGAGATTGCTATCCTTAGGAAATGAAGAAATAATTACATTGTCAATTGGAGAATGAAAAGAAGAGAACTATCATTCCTGTTTCTTCTATAGTCATACGATAAAAGATCATTTACCTCAGCTGTGAAAATACAGCACTGAAAGACTTGCTGCAAATCAGTTTTTGCCCAAAATTTGGTTTGCCTTGCAAACCACATCTGCATAAGAAATTACTGGGTGCATCTACATAAGATGCATAAGGGAGCATCTACATAAGACATCTACTGAGCAGTAGACAAATTAGCTACGTAGTAAATATTGTGCATCTACAATTGCACCCCTATTAGGCTGGAGTAAATTAATTAATTCCACAGCAGGTTAGTACTTGTAAATGCTTTCCTGGTGCAGAGTTTTGTACTCTGTGTATGTGTAGCTGGTAACTGGGGCTGGCTGCAGCATAAGGATGCTTGAGTGCAGGGGTATGCTGCTGACTAGGCCTGCTCTGAAATACCCTCGTGGTCCAGCCAGCCCCTCCACAGCCCTAGGCTG
This sequence comes from Crocodylus porosus, assembly GCF_001723895.1. Lineage (NCBI taxonomy): Eukaryota > Metazoa > Chordata > Crocodylia > Crocodylidae > Crocodylus > Crocodylus porosus. Next base: position 88,117,867 of record NW_017728931.1, on the reverse strand, counting down.
GCAGCTCAACGTGGTGTGGTTTCAGGCATACATGAAGACGCAGTGCCTGGGAGCAATAAACTCCAGAGCAATAAACTTTGGAGTTTACTCATACACATTAATTGTACAGGTAGACATGCCCACAATATAGTGACAATGATCCTGCCCGTTCTCAGTTGTAGGTTTTTTTGTTTTTTGTTTTTTTTTTTTGTTTGTTTGTTTTTTAATGCATCGCTCAAGTGGCCAGCTGTTTGGTTTCCAGCCTGAAACCTATTGTTTTTACAAAGGTGATGGCTAGAGAGAGCTGGCTGGAGCACTTGCTTTCTCTTTTGTTGTTATTTAGTTAGTATTTGTACCTTGGTAGCATTTGTTAGCCTTCCTTCCATGAGGTAGTATGGTAAACATTTTTAATAGGAATCTGAGTTCTCTGTTACACATTTACAATCTGTGCATTACCCTGTCTCCTTGGAATGTTTTTCCAGTGCATCTGTCCAATATACTCATTTGACCACATATTTATTAAATACACTAAAGCTTGCTTACTTCTACCCCCTTAATAGAGCATTTGACTGCCTTGAAGGTGTCAAAAAGGAGAAAAATTAGCAATATCCCTTCTTAAAATGGCCTTGGTTAGAAAGAGAACTTTCCCTGTAAGCAGCAGTTATACTCTGGACTTCATCACGTATTCTTTTGTTTAAGTGATATTCTTTGTTTAATTAAAATGATTAAAGGCATTGGTCTCTGCAAGCCATATCATCCATGAAGAGCAAGAATAATCATGTTAAAAATGAATATTTTGTCTAGATTTCTTTCTCTGTTTTCAGTTATTTCAGATTCTTTTTTAATCTTATTAAGCACTTAATTAAATTTACAGTGGCCCCCAAATCAGTAAAGACTCCTTCTGGTAAATAAAAGAAAAGGAAGATTAGCCGTGCCTTTTATTATTATTCTGGTTTCCTCATTTCATAAGCCAAATTATTTTTGATTTCTCTTATTTTAATTCTGAGTGTGGATTTAGAGAGGCACACATTGCCCCTAATTTTACTTTAAAATATGTCCCTTTTTCCCCCAAGGAAAGTGTTTCCATGATCTCAATTTCAAAACCCACTCACTTGTTGCTCCCTTACAAAATGGAAACTTGTTATAGATAAATGTTTTTATTCTCTTCTGTTTTAATTTATTATCTTAATAAATATTTTCTGTTTTATTACTAAGTCTGCATTTGAGGATGATTGTAATCATTATAGCATAAAGTGTTGTATCTGATCTCTGGCCTTGCCATAGTAGGAACTGTAGGTCTAATGCTATTTTCATCAATGATACCTAATAAAATCACAGCTGAGAGAATTTACAGGTGGCACAGAGACCGATGGAGGAGTAAATAATTACAAGGTCATGACTGTTATACAGAGTGATTTAGATTGAATTGCCTGAGATTACGAAGCAAATAAAATGTATTTTTATAAAGTCAAAGTCCAAGTCAAAGGAACAGAGGTTATTTATATCGAATGGGGGCTTTTAGTCTGTGAGGCAAGGGGGTTTTGTGATATCTTCTACTGGATAAACTGTACAGTTGGGAGAGATGTTGAATAAGTTTTTGCTCTTCATATCCAGGAGAGAAGCAGGCACAGGCTAAGCTAAACAACAACAAAAACAACAAAAGATTTGTGTTGTTTTTATGAACATAGAGTTCAGTCACTTAAAGGGTGAAGGTATGTGGTACAATTAGACCATACTAAAGCTGCAGAATGCTAAGCAGCATTAAAGTGAGAACATTCTGGGCACATCTACATGTGCATTAATGTGTCATAATTAAGGCACATTAAGGTTAGAACCTGTAAAAACAGGTACTAACTCAGTGCATGTTAATCAATGCTACTTCACAGTAGCGCCAGTGCGTGGGTTTTAAATACCACTAATGCTCAATAGAATTAGTCTACTGCACTTTTAGCATTTCACATGGATGCATCCTCTGTGAACAGTTGCAAGTTAAGGGTTAGTACTGTTCCTTACTTCCAGAACTCTGACTTGACAGTAGGGGGCTGGTGAGCAGAGACATGGCTAGGAGCCAGGACACCTGAGCTCTATTTCTGCTCTGTTCGGATTTTTCCATCCATTGGAAAGTCATAAATCCTATTTGTTTCAGATTGAGATTAAATCATTTTCTAAATGTTGACATTCCTCTGTAATAGAAATTCTGAATTTTGACTCTCTTGTACAAATATTTTCACAGAGCAGTGTCTCATAAAAAACAGTGTCTGAAAGCTGAAGCCAGACAAATTCCTATTAGAAACTGGTCACAGATTTGTTGATGGGTATAGTAACTAGCCATTGGAACAAACTACAAAGGAGAGAGAGATTCCAAGATGGTAAAGGAAATTTTTCATTAACTGAAAATTTAGTTTTTTGATAGTTTGGTTTTTTTTGCTCTGCTCATGCTTCCTGTGATTTTTTTTTTTTAAATTTGGTAAGCTTTGAATGCAGCTTTTTCATTGGAGAAAACATCCCATACCATTCATATACCAGTGCCTGGGGGCATAGGGATAGGTTTGTGGGGGGCTGTTAGTGTGTGGGTATATGGGGTGTGTGGGGGGGGAGTGCCTGAGGTGTGTGTGTGTGGGGGGGAGGGGTGTGGGCATCTGTGTGTATGGCAATGTAAGGTGGGGCGTGGGTACATGTGCATGGTGGGGTGTGCATGTGGGACTCACCCTGTGAACTCGCTCGCTCGCTCGCTCGTGCTCTCGCTCTTGCACTCGCACACAGAGTCTCTCTCTTTCTCAAACACAAACAGTCTCTCCCTCCCTTAGTGCTCTCTGCCTCGTAGTTTCGTAGTTGGTAGGGTCGGAAGGGACCTGAGCGGATCATCAAGTCTGACCCCCTGCCATGGCAGGAAAGAGTACTGGGGTCAAACGACCCTGGTCAATATCTAGCCTCCTTCTGAAGACCCCTAGGGTAGGAGCGAGCACCACTTCCCTTGGAAGTTGGTTCCGGATCCTAGCCACCCTGACTGTGAGATAGTGCCTCCTGATATCTAGCCTGAATCTACTTTCACTCAACTTATGGCTGTTATTCCTTGTTACTCCCAGTAGTGCTTGGGGGAACAGGGACTCTCCCATTGCCTGCTGGTCCCCCTCGGCCAGTTTGTAGATGGCCATCAGATCCCCTCTCAGCCTTCTCTTGTGGAGGCTGGACAGGTTCAGGTCCTGTAGCCTCCCCTTGTAGGGCCTGCCTTGCCCAGAACTGAGGTAAGACTAATGGGCCTGTAGTTTCCTAGGTCCTCCTTCCTCCTTTTTTAAAAAATGGGAACCACATTGGTCCTTTCCCCATCCTCCAGCACCTCACCAAAGCACCATGAGTGCTTGTGAAACTGAGCCAGGGGTCCCTCAATGCCCTCTGCTAATTCCCTCAGCACTCTGGGGTGGAGACTGTCAGGACCTGCTGGTCTCTCCCTCATTAGATGGACACCCACCCACCTGCTCCTGGCTCCACATCCCTAAATTTTTTAGGGGCCCCACAGGCTGGATAGAGTGGCCTGGTGGGCTGGATCCAGCCTGCGGGCCATATTTTGCCCATCCCTGGTGTAAGGCATGATAATAGAGTGAGCAAGCCACACCTGGCAAAATGTGGACAGAACTGGGACACACATTGGTGACTCTTAGCCATGATAGTAAGTTGTGCTGGTTCCAAACAGGAAGTTGATTTTTATGAACATATTTTAGTTATATTTTTCAGCTTTCAAAATGGGATCCATTTTCCATTTTGTGCAATTTTTCCCTGCTTCTCACTGAAAAAAATTATCATGATTCTGATAGTTTTCAGTAAATTAAATTTGTGTTCCTGCTTGAAAAACTAAACTTATTCTTTTACCATCTTGAGAAAAATTCAAGAGAAGTGAAAAATGTCTTTCACTTAAATTTTCAGTAAAAGGTTTTGATGCTAAATGGAAAATTCTGCTTCTTTTCTGAGCTGACTTTGTTTGAAAATATTTTTTTGCCGAGAAAAGGTTTTGATATTTGACCAGTCCTACTGAAAACCTGATTTTTATTTATTAACCAGCAGTGTAGAAAACTATTTTAGTTTTCCCAGGATGCAGTTTTAAAACCGTGTGTGTCAATTTTAGAGGATTTTTTTTCATGTGAAAAACGTTGAAAATGGCTGTCAGTAATATAGGTAGAATGAATAGCAGAGTTGTGCCCTGAGTCCTTGGTTGCAGCAGCAGTTCCTTGATATGAGGATGACAGTCTTCCTGTAAATAGGGAAGTCATTGGTAAGGCCATAGATGACTAAGGAGGCCAATCTGAGATCCACATATTCAATTCCAGATGCAGCAAATAGTTATGGGAGGAAGGACTAGTTCCTGGTAACACTGGATCTCAGCTCTTTTTCCCTTTTGTCTTTCTCTCTCCACAGTTAAGTGAGGTTTGCTTGAAATGATGGAGGCCTTATAATACAATGTGATGCTATTGGGGATGATTCAGGGTCTCCCTGGTATTGATGTTAACATTGCATTTCTTCAGACTGACCTTCAAGGTGTCTTTGAATCTCTTCTTTTGCCCATCTCTAGAATGGTGACCTTTGGTGAGTAGGTAGTACAGAGCCTGATTTGGGAGCTGGTTACCAGGTATCCTTACGACATGTCCTGTTGAGGGGAGTGAATGCCATATAAACACAGCTTCAATGCTGGTGGTAATTTATTGAGTCTGAATACTGGCATGTGTTCTTATGTCCTTCTAGTTGATATGGAAGATTTTCTGAAGAGGTGGTAATGTTCTAAAGCTTTTAGGTATTTCTGATATGTCATCCAAGTTTCACACTCGCACAACAGCATAGGGATGACAACAGCCTAGTAGACAAGAAATTTCGTTTGGGTTCTCGTGTAATTCATGATCATTGAAGACATGATTTTGCAAACATCCAAAGGCAGAACTGGAAGGTTTTATCCAGTGTTGAATAATGTTACCTGTTTACTTTTCAGGAAATGTGGCTACCCAGGTAGGGGAAATGTCCAACATTGGCTAAGGATTGCCTTCTAACTGTAGTATGTGTAAGTGTAGCTAGTTGGCTTGTGGTGGATTGAAGTATCATGGTTTTCATTGATTTCTCAGTTCCAAGTACAAAACAGCCATTGCACAATCATCACCTCTATGTACGACTGTGACTAGGGGCTTCTGGTCATCATGAGCACCTGCCTCCATCTCCACTTACTCATTGCCGTAGGACTTGCTACTGAAGGAAGATGCCTGTGTGTGACTTCTTTTAATATGGGGATGCCACTGCACATCAGCAACCATGTAATACTTTGTAGAAAGGAAACCTTACTCTCTAGGAAAGAAAAACCTAGATGACCAGAGGTTTCTATTCCACTGAAGCAGTCATCCACCCATGCAGCCATTGTGAAGTATTCTTGCTTCTTTGGTTTACTCTGCTGTTGAAGACTTTGTTTTTTCATTTTTTTTTAAATAAAAATGTCCTAAGTAGGGAAGGACCAATAAATAAGAACTAATACAAATTTTCATCCAAGCCCAAGTTCCTATACTACAGAAGTGTCTGTTTGAAAAAGTTATATAATTCCATCCTGTATTCCTTTTCTTTATGCAAAATTTCTCCTCCCTTGATTCCTTCTTGCCTGTTTTGCCCAGTCTGTGGCTTCCTCTTCCCACGTGTCCTTTGTATCTGTATTCTGCATTCCTTACCTGTCCTACACATTCAAGGAATAGGAGCTTCCAGTAGGTTTCTGTTAGCCCAACTGTATGTCTATTGATCTCTTGTCTGTTGTGCCTTTCTAAGCACAGTAGATAGTGGTTTTGGTTTCCAGAATGGGTGTTTAAAAATATTTAAAATGTCCATTTTTGGTTAGAAGTAGTAGTAGTAAAATAATATCTTAACACTTATACATGAGGGCAAATGTAGACCTTGATTCTGCAAGGTCTTTCCTGAGGTCAGAGAAGCTTCACAAGGGTGTGGGGTTCACTCACAGGAAGCAAATTGCAGGAGTGAAGCCTAAGGCCCTGATCCCTCAATCTGAGCTATGTGGGTGGACCATTTTATGATTATGGAATCTCACTGTGTTCAGTATATTTTTAGAGTACAATTTGGAAAACTGTTACCATTATTTGGAGGATGGTAACAGTACTTGTTCTTAAAATTTGTTTTGAGAAACAATAGAGATCAATAAGAAATATTTCCACAGATAATTTCTTTTATTTTTTTCCAAAGCTATCTACCCCACCTATGAAGTTCGCTTCGTTATCAACACAAGTGGATTTACTGCCTATGGTTGATTCAGCTTCTGCTTCAAGGGTTGGTAAAATTATAAAGACTGCTTTTATTGTGAATGTTGTGACCCTTTTTTATTGTGATTGGATTTTCAAGATTAACAAGACAGAATAGAGATGCTGTATTGTAATTATGGCTATAAAGTTTTGGTATTCTCTGGTATGACTTGAGAAACTAGAATCAGTAGGAAAAGGTTTTTAATCTTTTGTCCAGAAATAAAACATTAATGGAGTTTTAAAGTTTTATTATCTTCTAGCTAGTGGGCTAAGTGGAATAATTAAGTTTATGTTATGAGTTTGGTGAAGCTGCAGATTTGCTGAGAGAGAAACTAGCTAAACAATTGACTTTGTTTTCTTTGTAGTGAAAGAAGTAAATAGCATTGAGTATTAGTCAGTTTGGGGGCTGATATTAGAAACTAGGAAATAAAGGGGGGATAGCAGTCATGAAACGAATTACCTCCTACCATTTTCAGTGTTTTTAATAGAGAGTCCTTTTGACAGCTGCTTCAGCTTTGGACTGGCTCTTAGTTACATTGGTAGGTGAATTACTAACTTTTTGTGCACATTGCCCTATTCCCCACCCCAATAATACATGCACCTTGTTTTGGGAAAGCATAATGAAGAAATAAATATTTTTTTCCAGAACCATAACTGCCACAGCACAATTTCACCATAGCTTAATGTCATGGTGAGCAGGAGGGAAAGAGTTGAGTCTTAGTAGGTGCATCTGCACGTGCAATTAATGCACTTGAATACACTCTGGCATAATTCACACTGGAGCTTATTGCTCCCAGGCACATTTTGAGCAAGGGCAGTAGGGGGTCAGCTTGCCAGTCCAGAGCTGCTCTGTCCTGGCTCAGTATACTGCAGAGGGACTGACTGGGGCATGAGGGTGCTGCAACGTGGGGCTAGCTGACAGACAGTTCCTACTGTAGCATCCTCATGTCCTGGCCAGACCTGGCTTCCATCTATATGTGTTGTAATGCATTAAAAATTCTGCTGTAGGATAGTACTTGTCTCAGGCAGTACTATTGTACAGTACAGTTAGTTTACTCTGTCCTAATAGTGCCACACATGTAGATGGTGACACTTTTACTGTGGACTTAATTATTTAGCTCTGCATTACAGTGCAGGTGTAGATGCCCTAGTGTTACTCTAGGTGAAGATACATATTATACTTAGACACTATACTAAATCTGCAAATGTTAAGCCATGTTAAAGTTGGAATGTATCATAAGCAGTAGCATATTAAGGGTTAATACTGTGTCTTGCCTGCATAGCTCTGACTTGTCAATAGAAGGCTGGTGAGTAGAGATGTGGCAGGACACCTGGGCTCTATCCCTGCTCTGCAGGGAGTGGGTTGGAACTAAGAGTGGTGCATCCTTAGATGCTGGGGGGTTGCAAATTGGTCACTTGATCGTTGTGAAGTAGACTGAAATTACATGTTACTCTTGGACCATACTAAGGGCACTTAAAACACAAGTGTCTGAACATTAAAGCTTGTTAACTCATGCTAAATACTCTCTTGCTTGAAGTGGTGCAACTTTGAGTGCTAAGAGTCAACTTTGGGCTGTGCTACCTAGCTTATGTTAGTGTAACTTCTGTCTGCTCCACAGAGATAAAACAAGCAATTTGCAGCCCTCTAACATCCCTGGATGCACCATGCTCCCCAACACTCCCAGGGCAGGGTATTGACCAGGTGTCCTGGATCTTGGACATGCTCCTTATCACCAGTCCTCTAGTGTCAAGTCAGAGTTATTCAGGCAAGAAACAGCAGAGCATACAAAAGAGAGTGAGGAGTAGAGTTTTCCATTTTAAGAGTAGGGGAATATGGTCACCCTAATCAAACCTGAGTTGTTCCTTGATGCCATCTTGAGTCTTTTGGGTCCACTGCATGGTTATACCCAAGAGCCCTTGTAACACAAATCTTGCATCACACAATGAGACCTACTTCTGCTAACACTGCAATGACTGAACATAGCTCACCAGTTAGATAGTGGACTGAACATATCCCTAGTGCCTGGTGTTCTGAAGTGCTCTGATAGGTGCTGCCATATCAGCTTCCATCTTAAAAGTGTAGCCTGCATGTACTCAGGTTTGTACTTCTCTCTCCAATTGAGGGAATTACTGGCAAGGCAGTCTGTGGAGGGACTGATGATGAAATTCAGACAGGATTACTGTTTGGCTATCAGAAGTGCCTTATTTTGCATGGCCATGGGGAAAAAAAGCAAGGGCCAGCTAATTCTCAATGAGAGCAAAGCACAGACTTCTTTATATACTGATAAGTCATACACAGATCTGCCCACCCCATAACATACTCTTGGCAGTCTGGCAGCAACTCAGCCTAGTGTCTTGCTGAACCAGGCGCATTTTCTCAAGCTGTTTTCCCGCTTGGCCTTCACCTACATCCCCCATCCTGCCTCGACACGTATACACTTTTCCATTCCTCATCTTTCCCCTCTTGTAAGCACTTGTGCTTACACCTCTATATTCATAAGCCCTTTGACACTTTCTTGTCGTTCGCACTCATAGGCCACCTCCTTGAGCACCATTATATGTAACTTGGTCCTAGAGAGTCTAGAAATGCTCTGAGCAGTTTTTCATAAACAACAGAGTAAGCAACACAGAATCATTTGGATAATAATAAAAATGGAAAAAATACATAATAAATTCAGAATATACCATTTTAGCAGGGATTTCCACCATCCCCTTATATCTGGTAGCCACCCCCACCAATTGAAGGGTTTCTCCTCTGCAACTGCCTGGATCACCTGCAACTGTCTCCTAATAGTACGGAGGTCTTTTTCTACTCGTTGGTGCTGATTGATCCAGGTGCAGCAAGTATGGTTCACAACTGCACATACCCCTCGTTGGGTGGCTAGGAGATAATCCAAAGCCATACGGTTTTTGGTATGCCACCTGTCCTATCTAGGTGATTTCATCATTAAGAGCTCCTAAACCATTGACACTGGCATTAAAAAATTTCTCCATAACTTCCAAAATGTTTACAATGGTTCTTTCTAATTCAGCTACCCCCAACCAAGGGTAAATTGATGGAATCCGGTGGGTCGGTGAACCAGTGGGTTTTGAACAGCTCGCCTATGTCTGGGAAAACCAGGTGGGAGATTAGACACTTCATGCCGAGAGAGGCTTGGGTGTAAATCAAACTCCGGGACGAGTCTTCCGAGGGTACAGGTGCCAACCCAATGCCATGGCAAAATCTTGTAGGCATTATTCCCGCATAGCCAGAACAAGCCTGGAGCGGCTATAGTGCTGAGGCCCCTACAGGTCATGCTTCCAATTCGGCAGTTCCGATTGACCTGTAATCAATCAATATCTCAGTGCAGGTTGGTGGGGAGCCTATACCTTACAAGAAATAGAACCTAACAGCACATAAAATTCAGACCTACTCATTACCAGACTATGGGTATTCTCCAGGGTTTGGATAGTGAGAGACCCATTGGTACACTGAAAGGACATGTTTCCCAGCAGGATCCCAGACATATTATGGGAATGATAATCAAAGGTTACCTGGTATTTGGGGTAGTGCCACACTGAGTAACCAGCTTTGCCTGTCCTACCACTCCCATTGGACCTGTAACAGAAGGCTGCCTCAAGTCTAGAGGATGGTCTCCAGCTGTCTTGAGTCTTTTTCCACCATTCAGGGATCAACTTCTGCGTTCTATTAGAGTGGGAGGAAAACCTGACAAAGCTAGTATTGGTACTGTTTCCCTAATCCTCAAAGGGAATTGGTACCCCAAGCATTGGGATTACTCTGGCTGGGTATGTAGGCCCATGTATGCACACCCAGCAGTTCGTAAGATTGCCTGCACTAGCAATACTCTGCCCCAGGAGCATAATACTGTTCTCCTCCCATGCCCTGACTAAAACTTCTGGCATGAAGCAGAGTAAAAGAAAAGGTAACATCTCGGGCCTACTCGAGTGGTATCCCAAACGCTGCTATCCCTTGGAACTTGGAGGGGCTTTCCTTGACTAAAACCACTACTACCAATAAAATACTGACCACAAGAATACAGAACAGCGTTACCCCCTGGGGAGTTACTAAATCTACGTAATTATCTGCGACTTCCCAAGGGTTAGTGTGATTCATACTAAATTACTGAAGGCAACATAGAACAAAAGTTCATAGCCTCAAGTAAAACTTGGCTAGCTGTGCAGGCTATTTTTTGAGATTTCATTGTCTGATCTTCACTCACAGGGAACCCTCTGGAATTTCATGGAGGTATCGCTGGTGAGAGAAGCCTTCCACTCTGTTGGGGCAGTTACCTTCTCGCAGTATGGACCCAAGCAGAAATCTTGGCAACTTTCACAGCAGTTGCGGTGGCTAGCAGGACCTGGAAAGGCCCCTTCCACCGAGGCTGACAGCAATCCTTCCTCTGGACCTTAATCAGGACCCAATCTCCCGGTTGGACCGGACTGACAACCGAGCCACCACCTAGAGACTGATACTGCACTGTGGCCTTAACCTGCAATGAGATAAACTTGAGGGCCTTGGTGAGCCCTTGGCAGTAGGTTAATAAGGAATCATGGGGATGAGTCAGGTGTTGGGGGGGAGGTGCAGCAAGTCCCCTCATGGGTCGACCCATAACAATCTCAAAAGGGGTCAGACCTGAGGACCTCTGAACCAAATTTTGGATTTGGAAAAGTACCAATGGGAGGGCCTCGGGCCACTTTGGACCAGTTTGTTCACAAGTCTTCGCCAAGCGAAGCTTAATATCAAAGTTTTTTCATTCCACTTTATCACCACTCTGAGGATGATTTGGGGTGTGGAGCTGGTATCAGATGGAAAGGACCTTGCAAATGTGTTGGACCACCTGGCCAACAAAATGGGAGCCATGGTCTGAGTCCAGGGAAAGGGGTAGACTGATGTGGGGCAGCAGGTCAAAAAGAAGCTTTTTGGCCACAGTGAGGGCATCAGCCTATAGGCAAGGGTATGCCTCAGGCTAACCACTAAAAAGGCAGACAATGACCACCACATACTTCCAGGGTCCCGACCTAGGCAACTCGATGAAGTCCATCTGGAGATAGGAAAAGGTGTAAAGACCTAAAGGTCTGTGGAATGCATGTGGCTGGCAGGGTGGTCAACCAGGATTGTGTTGCTCACACTGCAGACAGAGGCAACAAAAATGGGCAGCCATGGTGGAAAAACTGGGGGCATACCAATGGCGGTCAACTTTGGCCACCATCCCCCCTTTGGCTGAATGGGCCATTGAGTGGGCCATTTGAGCAAAGAGGGATAGCAGGGCCCTGGGGGCTACAAGGCAACTAGACGGGTGCTGCCACAAGGAGTCGGAGTGGAGAGAGCAGCTCGCGGAGATACAGACATCCTTTTTGGCGTCTGGGGTGGCATCCTGGAGAAAGGGAAGGTCAGGAGAGGCAGGGGAAGAGAGGTAGAGAGTGGCCTGAAGGACCGGAGCTGAGAGTTCTGACAGGGTGGCGGTCTTGGCTACTGAGTCTGCCCTATCGTTTCCCAGAGACACAGGATCATCAATAGCAGTGTGCGCTTTGCACCATAGAACAGAAAGGGTGGAGGGAAAGAAAATAACATCCAGGAGAGCAGTAATAAGGTGATGGTGAAAGATGGGAGTCCCAACAGAAGTAAGAAAACCCCGCTGTTTCCAGATCTGTCCAAAAAAATGACAGACACCAAAGACATAGCGAGAGTCTGTATAGATATTAGCAGATTGTTCAGCGGCAAGGTGACAGGCATGAGTGAGAGCAATGAGGTCAGCAGCTTGAGCACTAGTAACAGAAAGAGGAGCGGATTCAATAACAGTATGATTGGAACAGACAGCATAGCCAGCTTGGGGAATGCTGTGATTATCTCGAAAACAGGAGCCATCAATGTAGAAAATGAGGTCAGGGTTAGTCAGAGGGGTATCGGAAAGATCAGGACGGGGAAGAGAAACTAAGTCTACAATCTGAGTGCAGTCATGGGGTTGGCTGTCTGAGGGTGAAGGAAGAAGAGAGGCAGGATTGAGGGGATCACAGCGGACAAGGGTCATGTGGTCCACAGCCAGGAGAACCACCTCATAGCAGGTTAGATGGCCAGGGGACAAGTGCTGAGTCCTGCCGCGTTGGAGGAGGGTGAGGACAGCAACAGTGAGGGGGTGCCCAAGGACAAGGTTGTCGGTTTTAGAAACCAGCAGAGCGGTGGCAGCAACAGCACGGAGACAAGGAGGGAACCCGGAAACGACTGGGTCAAGGGAGGCACTATAGTAAACAATAGGATGGTGTGGAAAGGGTCCGAAAGGCTGAGTCAAGACACCAGAGGCAGTGCCTTGGTGCTCGTGGCAAAAGAGAGTGAGAGACTTAGAATAATCAGGTGGACCAAGAGCAGGGGAAAAAGAAAGGGCTTGCTTGAGCTGACAGAAGGCAGATTCATGGATGTCTTCCCAGGGTAGCAGGTCGGGGAAGAATCACAGGTGATAAGGGTGAGAGGTCTGGAAAGTCCAGAATAATTAGGAATCCACTGTCAGCAGTTGGCAGCACCTCGAAAACCACGGAGTTGGCATTTAGTCTGTGGGCGTGGGAGGGAAAGAACAGCAGAAAGACGATCAGGAGACAGGTGATGGGTACCATGAGAAATGGTGTAACCCAGGTAGGTAACAGAAGTCTGACATAATTGGAGCTTATAGTGGGAGGCTTTGTGGCCCCATGCTGAAAGTTGTTTTAAAAGAGTGACAGAGTCAACTTGGCAATGAGGGAGGGTATTAGAACAGAGGAGCAAATCATTTACGTATTGGACTAGCACAGAATCATGAGGCAACTGGACTGTATTGAGGTCAGACTTGAGAAGTTGGCTATATATGGTGGGTGAGTCACAGAAACCTTGAGACAGATGGGTAAAGGTGTATTGCCGGCCCTGGTAAGTAAAAGCAAATAAATATTGAGAGTCAGAGTGAACTGATATAAAAAAAAAGGCATTACAGAGATCCACCATGGAAAAATCAAGAGCGGAAACAGGTATTTGAGAAAGTACAGTGGTGGGGTTGGTTACCACAGCTGTCAAGGGAATCACAAAATTTTTAATAGCACGCAAATCTTGGACAAAATGATAAACAGGCAACCCCTCAGGTGTACACTTCTTCTTTTGGACTGGAAGGATCGGGGTATTACAACAAGAATGGGTAGGTACAAGGACACCCTGTTCTAGGAGACGTTGTATTACAGGAACAATGCCTCTGGAGGCAGCAACTGATAGCGGGTATTGCGGGATCGATGGGGGAGACACTCCTGATTTAACTTTGATAGAAACTGGGATGGCACCCTTGAGAAGTCCCACATTGGTTGTGGAGTGGGACCAAAAGGACTCAGGAAGGTGAGCCAATAGTTCTTGTTGCAACAAGGAAGAATTGGGCTTGGGTTCCTGTTCCATTAGTGTCATCATCAAGGCAGGAATTTGGGTCTGGGGTAACATGAGGAAGACCCCATCTGGAGAACAGTAAACTGTTGCCCGCAATTTGCAGAGGAGGTCTCACCCCAACAGATTTACAGAGGCGCAAGGTCTTAGCAAACAGGCATGTTGCTCACTAAGAGGACCCAAGGTAAACAAAAGTGGCTGTGTAATGGGGTGGTCAATGAGCTGATCCCCAATACCTCCAGCAGTGATTACTTTACCAGAAATGGGAAACTTAGAAACAAAACCAGAGCTAAGGATAGACAAAGAAGCACCAGTGTCGACAAGAAAGGGAACAGTTTGTCCTTCCACAGTAACAGGTATCGTAGCATCGGAAAAGGTAAAAAGTAAAGGGGCTAGAGTCTCTGGGTCTTCTCGGCTGTCCTAATACTGATTTTCAACTTTGAGGGACTTGAGAGGAGCTGGTCCAGGCGGTGGAGCTCAGTGGGCGCCTGGCTGAAATGGAGGGGCACTAGCTGAGAGTGGGAGCCCCTGAGGTTTATTCGGGCACTCATTCTTCCAATGGCCTTTCTGCTTACAGTAGCGGCAGACATCACTGGGAATGTCAGAGGGACCGGGTGGTCAGGCTGAGCGAAATGGTTCTGCAGGGTGCCGTGGTCTGGCGCCACCCTAGAGATCTCTGATTTGCAAAGCCATCAGTTTGTCCTGAGCCTTTGATTTTTGCTGCTGGGCTTTAGTATAGAAATGAGTGGCAGCAGCCAAAACTTTGGTGAGGGGTTTAGTTTCCCACCCGATCACAGTGTTTTGGAGGGACTTGGAGATCCTAGGTAACAGCCCTAAAACAAAGGTCTGAATAATCATGGCAGATAGGCTAGTTTCTGGGTCCTGACTGCCAGAATGTGCTTTAAAGGTTTAGACCAGATGAGAACAGTAGTCGGCAGGATGTTCTTCTGGCTTTTGCTTCTTAAATTTTTCTTCATTATCCTTATAGGAAGCCACAAGGGAACGCTTATGGTGCTTTTCGGACTCATCTTTCCATAGGTACCAGGCTTCCATTTGAACAGGGTGCTTGCTTTCCAAATTTTCTTGGAGATGTTTGAGGATATGATGATCCCACGACTCATCTAGGGGCCAGCACAATTTGGGGTCACCATTGGTATACCGGTTCCATTTAATTAAGTACTGCATTGACCGGGGCCCATATTTCAGATACATAAACCGGACGGGATCCCGCTACCCATTGTCATGCCTAGGACTTGCGGATATTGAAACAGGCAGGTACTCACCCTGGCCAGGGATTTTTCCAGAGCCAAACAGATGGATGGTAGATCAGGGTCTGGGGTGTCAAGGCCACAGAGCCGAAGAACCAAGTTGAGGATAGCTTTCTCGGAGTGACGGAGTTGAAGAGTCGAGACAAGGGTCTTACTCGGGAAGGTCTGTGTGAGGACACCTCCTGGGCGAGCCCCCAAGATGATGATGAAATTTAGACAGGATTGCTGTTTGGCTATCAGAAGCACTTTATTTTGCATGGGGCAGCTAATTCTCAATGAGAGCAAAGCACAGACTTCTTTATATACTGATAAGTCACATACAGATCTGCCCGCCCCATAACATACTTTTGGCAGTCTGAGAGCGACTCATCCTGGTGTCTTGCTGAACCAGGCACGTTTTCTCAAGCTGTTTCCTGATAAGTTTATCCTGAATGCTGGTGTGTTGTTCCCGCTTGGCCTTCACCCACATCCCCCATCCTGCCTCAACACTTATACACTTCTTTCAGTACTTTTCCATTCCTCATCAGGACACAACATCCCAGTGGCTGCCTCCATCCCCTATAGAGTTGGGCCCAGTCAATCAATTACTTAACTATATACAGATGTATTATTACAAGAAAACCATTAAAGGGTAAGGACATAGATTTTATATATATTTATGTACAAATTTACAAAACAATAAACCCTATACCACATTATACACACACACACACACACACACACACACACACACACACACACACACACACACAGAGTTATCATTTAAAAATACAGATGAACAATAGAACAAACTAGACCAAAGGATATTGATTGGGCAGCCTTATAACTCTATTAATATACAAACTATTACTTCAAATTATTCTCACAAACTATAAAGCACAGTCCACAAATATAACCAACAGTCCTTAGACTACATTGATGCCCTCCAGGGCAGGGGCCCTATTCCTAAGGTACCACTACAGGAAAGGAGGTGGAAGACCTCAAAGACTCCTAAGCTCCCCCACTATCACCCAGGAGTGGCTCACGTGCTGCCCCTTCGCAACCCTCAGGGTGTCCCTTCCCTGTGGGGACCCTCTCTCCAGGGTAACTTACTACTCCACAGTCCCAGAAGGTTGCCTTCTGTTCTCCGGGTCGAGATCTGTTCCCTGCTGGGTTTTCCTGCTGCTCAACTCTGATGCTGCTGTCCTGGCTTAGGGCCACATGCACCATTGTGTGTAATGGGCACTTTGCCTTGTGCTAGGGGTTGAAGGCCTGGACAGCCTTGTGCAGCACCAGGGCTTGGTCTGCTCCTGAGTCCTCTGGGCAGTGTCATCTGCACTGAGCTGCTGCCCCGTGCCATCAGCTGTAGACCTGAGCCACCTCAAGCGGCTCCCAGGGTTTTTCACCCTCTGTGCACCACCTACTGCACTGAGCTCCCAGCCTTGTTCTGGGGCTTGAGGACCTGAGCCACCCCAGGGGCTCCAAAGATCCTGCTCCATGCACCGGCATGTGCACCATGTCTCTGGTTGCACGCCAAAGGTTGCAGACCTGAGCTGCTTCATGCAGCTCGCAGGGTCTGGATGCTGTGCATTGTGCTGTGGACCAAGAACCTCACTGCTGGAACCGTCTGTTCCTCCCTGCTGATACAAGTTTTCAGGGGCTCTTCCTGGGCTACTGCTTCACCCTGCTGAGCAGCTCTCCTCAGCTCTTCTAAGCCCCACTCTTCTCTCTTCTCTGTCCCCAACACATTGCCCTTGTGCTGGGCATGCAGCTCCTTTTGTATGCTGCAGGGCTCCGCCCCTGAAGTCTTCTGGACCTGACAGTTTGCAGTCTTCAATCAGGTCTGGGGGAGCTCTTCCCTGCCTCCCCTCAGAAAAGAGGCATGATGTTATTTCTCTTGCTGCCTCCTGATTGCTGGATGAACTCCACCAATCAAAACAGCAGGGTCTCAAGCTTGGAACTCAACCCAAGGTCTGAATGGTAAGCCTGCTACTAAAGTATAAGTGTATTAGCCTGCTACAAAAGTATAGGTATTAGCCTTCTGTGGCAGATATGAATATTTTGCAGTCTTTCTAGATAGTGGCTTTGAGTGAAGATTTACCAGGGCCTTGTAAACAGAGATTGCTCCCCAAAGAAACAGCAACAAAATTAAATATCTACGTGGGACAATAAGATGTTGCGTGGTATCTCAATAGGCAGTGTCTATGCTGCATCCTCAGTGTACTAGGACGTGCTACAGTGGATCATGGCAAGCCTACTTGATTCATACTAAACCTTGAAACTGATGTAAGGTAGTAGTCCTAGTGTGATCCTGATACAATAGAATAAATGCCCCAGAGCCACACAAAGATAGCTATATTACATGAGTTTGGGGGGTTAGTTGTGTAGATTAGAGTCTCTGTGAAGCCCCCTATGATAGTGGAGAATGCTGGACGTAGCTATGCTGGCACAATAAGACCCTGGAAGGCATGCTGAGCTTGTGAGGAGTGACCAAAAGCCTGCTAAGGGCAGAAAATGGATTTCCCCTACCTGCAGGGGTGGTGATACACATGGTGAAGCAGTGTGTACAGCAGCAGGCCTGTTTTACAAGCTCATGCTTGCTACATCTGGATGCGCACACTGAGGCTGATGTCATAAGCCAGAGACCTACTCAGATGAGCAGGCAATCCTGGGGTGGGGGAGTGTCCCTGCACCAGGTGATCTGCCCCAGCCCTGTACCGGAGTCCTTCTTGCACCCCTGGAAGGACTCCAGCACAGCCCCACAGCCCTCCCCAGGGTGCTGGTGAGCCCCTGATTTACCTGCATGCTGAATTTTATATTTCCCGATAATAACTACTGGCAAAACATCAAAACAACATTGAAACAGCAGAACAGTTTCAATGAAACAAAATGGAACAGTGGTTTCAAAATGAAACGAAACTTGGAACGAAACACTGTTCTGTCAAATCATCGAAACTGAAGCTGAATCGGAACGATGTTGTTTCGCACAGCCCTAGCAATTATATCCCATGTTGAAGTGATGTTGAGAGGGCCTCTCTCCTTTCCAGAGGGGACAGGGGTACCGGCATTAGCTTACATTTTTCATTCTGCATCATAACATTCCCTGTGAGAAAAATGATAGAATTTGGTTTCGAATAGCATGTAATTAGCAGGGGGAAATTGGAAGAAATCAGAAAAGAATTAAAACCAAATAATATATAACGGCATTTCTCTCTTCAGAGACACTTCTTTCTTTGCTGTCTTTGGCATAACAGTACAATTGCAGCTGGAACCTCTAAGGCCAAGGCTTCATTGTATTCTATTCCACTGTGTGGGAATAGGGTAAGAGTTGGCTCTTGCCCCAAGGACATTTTCGTCTAAATAGAGGAAAACAGAACATCGGTGGGACTATTTGATGTCCTCGGATGCGTGGATATGCCACTGGATCTGGGGGTTGCCGGTGGTCAGAGGCTGAGTTGTCTACATCCTCCGGATCCCTCGTAGGGGCTCAGAGATGGCCCAACGTTACGCCCCAGTGGGGGCCAGACCATTGGTGGGAATGAGAGAGAAATATCCTCACTTTACTGACTGGGACCTGAGGCCCAGGAAAACCAAGTGACTTCCTCAAGGTTCAGTGGGCTACCTGCAATGGCCACAGGACAGATCTACTCTTGGGACACAGGAGCCCTAGAACACAGAATTTACTGAGTGAAGGTCTGGTGGATTTTTTTTCTTTTTTAAGAATGTTGAAGTTAAAACTTAAATTACTAATAATACTTTCTGGGACATATGTTATAGCCATGTTCATCTAAGAAATAGAGATAAACAAAGCTCTTGGGTCAGAGGTGATATATTTTATTAAACCAATAAAATAGGAGCAAAAACATGTCTTTCTTTGCAAGCTTTTGGGTGTACACACCCTTCTTCAGGCCAAGGAGAATTCACAGATTGTAAAAGTTTAAGTAGGTAGAAAAGAAACTTTATTTTGCACGGGGAGGTAGAGGGTGGAAGTTTATCCCCCTGGGTATCTCAGAGTCCTTTTGCAAGAGGTTGCTCTGTGATGTTCAGATTAGTTATGCTTCTTCCTTGGAGGTGTCCGATGTTAGACAGGGAGGTGAAACTTTCCTCTTTCTTGGTTAGCAATGAAGTTTACAAGAAGGAAAGAGCCAAGAAAGAAGAAATGTCACAAATCCCTGTGACATCAGACACCTCCAGGGAGAAGAACCCTACCTAATCTGTAGACTGATAAAAGATATCACCTCTGAGCCAAGAGCTTTAATTATTATTAATAATAATTGCAGCATTAGACTATGGCACTGTTTATTACTTTCTTTATGGAATTAAATATTATAGCAATGCAAAATGAATGCAAGAAGAATAACTTTAGTTTAATGAGAGGAAAAATAAAGAATGCAATTCCAGGTTACATTTCTTGACTCTTACAGATTTGTCTAGTAATTTCATTAGACTTTTACAAATCTCTGTGTATCAGTCTTAGCTATCTCACTGTTGCTGCAGTACCATGTCTGTATATACTCAAGGACCTATATAGAGAGCTCTTTATTGGAAGACATAAAACAATGACAAAAAACAACAAATCCCATGAAACACAATGTTACACTGCACACTGTACACTGAACAATGCATTACATCAGTACTCCAACCATCACTGCCTTACAACATTGCTTTTGTGAATAGTGGTTAAATTTTGCATTCTATATTCATTAAACAAAGGAAGATTGACTAAAAACCCAGCTAAATACCTTGAAATTATTTCAGTTTGTGAGGGCACTGTTTGCAAATTTCTGACTGGCATAGTACAGAGTACTACTGACCCAAAGAAAAGCAATTCTGGAATTTATACAAAGACATGGAATTTTCCATTGACAAAGAAGCATTTAAAATCCTACAGAGACGTACTTTGGTAAGAGAGAACACAAAGAACTCTATAGTGTGTTGAGTAACATTCAACTGGAAGCTATTGTAATCACCAGAAGAAAAAACTTCTAATTTTGGGCTGCCCAAGCATTCGAAACTATAATAGTTTCACTGCTCTTATAAACACAACTTAAATCTAAGCAGAATTTAGCATGAAGATGCTTTCTAAATACATGAGAAAGCATAGCCTCTGTGTGCTTGGTTACTATGCAGTCATATCTCATTCTTAATTACCTAATATTTTCTAGCTACACTAAATAGGATAAAAAGTAACTATAAGTCTAATCCCTTGTTTCAGAACATTTTTCTAGCAGTCCACTTCTTTAAAGTAGGTGTTGGTTTGGTCTGAGTCTGTCTGTGTGACTTTATTTTCCTTAATTCAGCCATGCAACTGAAAAAATTATTAATAAAAAGCAACTAAAATATTAATGTAACGCACACTTGGGTTGTGTATGGCAAAGTGTGTGCTTTTGGTTGCTGTGTATTGTGGGGGTTTTGGAGTTATTTTGTGCATGTGTAGTTTTTTTTTTTATGTTGGCAAGATGGCCCATGTTGTTTTGGCCATGTGGTGATGCCATGAAGAGGGATATAAGGTGAGCTAGGTTGGTTTGGGGAAGAGGGGGGAAGTTGTTAGAGGTTGCTGAAGAGCAAAGTTTCCTCCAAGGGAGAAGGAATTTGCAGATAATGAAAGGGGAAACTGATGTAGAGGAAAGAGAGGGAGAATTGTCCCAGTATCTGGGAACTCCTCTCTCCTCCTTTTCTTCCCCCTTTTCTGAAGTTTTACGGGATTAATACCAGGGAGGATGGTATTGGTTCCTTGAGTTTGCTGGCTAAGAATTAGGCCTAACAGTTTTAAACAGGGTTGAAACTTGGATGTTTCTAATCCTGCCAGTTTTGGGCCGGGGTTGCAACTTTCTTCTCCCAGTGGAGCTATATTGTGTGCACTGGACGTATATTGTGAATTAAAAACAAGCCGGGATCTTATCAGGGGATAAGGCACAACACCAGATTTATTAGAACATAAAACATGTAACATGAAAAGAATATAGAACAGTTAGATTATCTGCTTCACTCATTCCCATTCATATTCATTCATTCATTCATTCAAAATAGACAAGCAGACGCACAGAGAAGTTAGACAGTCCTGCAAAGGTTAAGGTGTTACCAAGTTCTAAAGTTGCTCAGGTCAGTCTGGTGGCCGGCCAGGCTGACCAGGAGAGTTGGAGTCAGGTCTTGTTGGACATGCCCAAAACTTCCTTTTGCAGGAAAAGACCCAAAGCCTTGTCTTTGTGTCCATTCTTTATAGTGATACCTGTCCATACAAGCCTATGGATTCTGCTGAGTCAGATGTGAAGGTCATCCTCCTTGTTCTGTTGGCAGGCTGGGATCACTAGGTCATGATCTTCTGGCCTTGCAGTCTGCAATCTTCAGGGGGGTTGTTGCTTGCAGTCTTCAGCCATCAGGGTGAAGCATGATCTACTATTTGGTAATCCTTAACTGCAGACTCAATGTCGCTGCAGCCTTTAACCGTTAAACCACAGAAGGCTATTTTCACCTGCTGCAAGACTTCTTTCACATAGTCACATACATACATCATTCACTCTTTCATTACCTCTTTCTACATATGCCAGACATGCCACAAACCTTGCATAAGCTTTTTCCTTCTACTAAATTTAAGTGCTAAAGTCATGAGACCAATACGTCAAATATATTTATGCTAAGCAATAAGAAATTTAAAATAGATGGTTAATTCCAGAACACTAATAATGACTGATCAAATTATTATAAATAGTAAATCATAACAAGATTAACTTTATCTTAATGGTATATTTCATTAAATAAATAAATAAAAAACAATATAAGCAATTAAAGCAATTATAGTTACTGCAATACTACATCTGACCCAAACTGATCCTGCAGCCTAGGCCTAGAGGGTAGGTCTGACTTTTCCCTTTTGTTTCTTGTGATGGTCCTTTCCTCCAGTCAAGCTTTGGTTGAACCATCTGTAGCCAGTAATCAACCTGGCTCCCTTTTGAGTTTGTCTTGCTGTTTTCATTTCAGCAGGCCATATAATCCAGCTCAGAAGTTTTGGGGTGTATGCATGCTGGTTGGAGCTTCAGTTCCTGGAGCTTCCTTCCTCCCCCACAAACATGCACACATACACAGCCTCTCTGTGGAAGCAAAGATCAGCACTACCACTTCTCCAGGAGCAATGGAGCCCCTTGCAATGCAGAAGGACCCACACTCTCAAGCAGCTCCTTGCAGTGCCATGAACCTAAGGAGCAGCTCATAAGACTCTCAGGTGTGCCCCCCCCGCTCTCTCCAGCCCATTGCTGAAGGGCAGGTAGGGAGTGCAGGCCCCCAGAACTACTCATTGGGGAGCCCCAAATGCCAGACTGCCTGGATATGGGTGAAGCCTCCCCCAAGAATGTGCCACCTATGAAAACTTCTTTGTAGTAAATAGTGTTTTAAAATTATATTTAGTG
Organism: Crocodylus porosus; assembly: GCF_001723895.1. Lineage (NCBI taxonomy): Eukaryota > Metazoa > Chordata > Crocodylia > Crocodylidae > Crocodylus > Crocodylus porosus. The sequence continues at coordinate 88,095,579 of NW_017728931.1, read as the reverse complement.
TTTTCTTTTGTTTTTTGTTTTTTTTTATTTTCTGTGGTAAATTTGGGTTTTGTGTATATATTGCTTGTGAGGAGGGGATTTGTTTATATGGGACATCCCAGCAAATTTAGTGTTCCCAGATTTCTGGGTAGGGGTTTGAGCCACTGGTATAATTTATGGGGTACAGCGAAATATGAACCTGGCCCTTTTTGCTGCCAACTGATGCCCAGCAGAAGGGTTACATTAACTCTTAAGTACAGTCTGTAGTTGCAGTCTCAGTGATATCAATTACTTAATAATAAAAGCTTTGAAATCTTACACCATTATAAAGGAAGCCTCAGGAGAATTGTGTTAATGCTGGAGATAGATATTTTTGAATCCTAGATTTCACTGAAACTAATAGGTATGCTCACCACCCTTCAGTCCAGCTCAGTGAGGGAACAGTTAAATTTTCTTTTATTAGTGACAACTGGAGAAAAAAACCCGGGAATTACTTATAGGGCCTTTGTAGAAGTTGGGGCCTGTGAGATAATGGGTGTCACTGGGACTGATAACAAATGTGAGGTTTGAGGATTAAGTAATGTCTGTAACAGAAGCAGGCTGATGAGGGGAAAAAACCCTGTGACAGCCAGGTGACAGAAAATAATACCGGTAGCATTGTGCTGAGAAAAAAATAGGAGAGAATTTTTGGGGTGCTGTCTGGAAATTGCGTTTAGAAATGGGATCAGGTAAACAGCCTCCTGTTGTTTTATCTTGCTCTGTTTAAGGATTAATAACCCTACTCAAATAATGCAAAATCCTGTTGTCCCTGAAGGAAAAAAAATCCTAAAATTCCTTTATTTCAAGTTCAGCATCAACTGAAAGTTTAGATAGATGGCTAAAACAGGGGACTTCTAGTAGCCAACTTGCATAGCCTCCTTCTGACAGTACTGAAGAACACCCCCTAGGAAAGGGACTGAGTTATTCAGAATTGCTATAAGCCCTTACAGGTAGTGTGAAGCCAACCATCAACCTGTGCTGACCAGACTACAGCCAAAAGCTTTAAGTAGAGAAAAAGAGGAAATGCTAGTTGAACTGACAGGAAACCTGTGAGGATTTGTGTTCATGGGATTTCCAGGTATCAGTGAGGACTCCCAGGATAAATGAGCACTGCACCATTTTAGAACACTTTGGGTGGGCTTCCAGATCAAGATCAGTGGAAGACAGCTGAAAAAACTCAAGAGGCCATGGAGTTCACTGCATAACTTGTACTTTTCCGTAAACAGTGCAGCAGAAGAGGAGGCAGGGGCTGCTGAGATAGGTGCAGTTTAGTTGCCGTATTGTAAGTGCAGTTCTGTTTTTGGCACGCATCGTAGAAATAGGAATTGTTTGTTTCATAGCATTCTTGAAAAGGGAAAATTGGGTCTGAAAACTGAACCTCTGAAAACTGAAGAACAAGTCTGGAGAGCTGAGCTAGTGGACAAGTTAATAACTAGTCTGGCTTTCATTATGGCTAGTGAGTGCCTGCAAAGTTGTCTTGCAAATCCAGTCTGTAAAAATTCCCTGTCAAGAATTGGCTCAGTTGAAATTATGATATGTAAGTGCTTGGTTTGTATTGAATACTGTGCCATATCTCTTAAACAGCTATATGCTACAATCTCTTTCCAGAAAAGAAAAGATGGGAGAAGGGTTGAGACCTGCTTTGAGACCAGGACCTTGGGGCAATTTCAGCTGCTAAATTTCTTGTTGGTCCGAAGCACAAGCGGAAGCCTGTGCATTTGTGGAATGTTTCTAACAAGCAGTTAATCGTTTCTAAAAAAAGGTAACATGATTGCCAAGAGAGATGGTATAGAGGAAACTGCAATGGAAAAAAAGAAGTGAAAGTAATTCCAAGGGTTTGTTTTGGACTTTTTCTAGCTCAGAGGTTTGCATTTAACATGGGAATGATGGAACAACCCAGAAGACCTTATGTTTGGGAATTGAGTTGTTCCACTGATCGAATATATTATAGGCTGGGTAGCACAGGTCTTGCACAAGACTGATAGTTCAGACCTAGTTAAGGATTACCTGGAGGCTTAGATGTGTCCAAATCAGCAGGCCTGGATGACCTTCATCCGCAGGTGCTGAGGGAATTGGCTGGTGTCATTGCAGAGCCATTGGCATGGCTGTTCGAGGACTCCTGGTGCTCGGGCCAAGTCCCTGAGGACTGGAAAAGGGCCAATGTGGTCCCTATTTTCAAGAAGGGGAGGAAGGAAGAGCCTGGCAACTACAGGCCAGTCAGTCTCACTTCTTTTCTGGGGAAGGTCTTTGAAAAAATTATCAAGGGCCACATTTGTGAGAGCCCTGCAGGGGAAGTGATGGTGAGGGGTAACCAACATGGGTTTGTGCAAGGCTGATCCTGCCTGACTAACCTGGTCTCTTTCTATGACCAGGTAACAAAGAGCTTAGATGGGAAGGAGGAAGTCGATGTCATCTTCTTGGACTTCCAGAAGGCCTTCGACACAGTATCCCACCAGTTCTGGTGGGCAAGCTGAGGGAGTGTGGCATTGACGAATGCACAGTCACATGGGTGGCAGACTGGCTCCAGGGGTGCACCCAGAGGGTGGTGGTAGACGGGTCGATGTCGACCTGGGAGGGTGTGGGCAGCGGAGTCCCCCAGGGCTCGGTCCTTGGGCCGGTGCTGTTCAACATCTTCATTAGCGACCTGGAC
>NW_017728931.1:88079678-88092491 GCF_001723895.1 Crocodylus porosus | reverse complement strand
TCGGGGAAAGTCTGTTCCCCAGGGCCCCCCTTGGGGTCACCAGGAACAATGGCCACAAGCTGAGGGAGGATAGGTTTAGGTTGGATATTAGGAAGAACTACTTCACTGTAAGGGTGGCCAGAGCCTGGAATAGGCTTCCCAGAGAGGTGGTGCTCTCACCTTCCCTGGTAATCTTCAAAAGGGGTCTAGATAGGCACCTGGCTGGGGTCTTATGACCCCTGCCACCCCCAGTGCTCCTTCCTGCCCGTGGCGGGGGGTCGGACTAGATGATCTGTCTAGTCCCTTCTGACTCATTGATTCTGTGATTCTATGATGCTGTAGGGAGTGTCCCCATTACACAGCTTCTTCAATGTTTAACAACAGTAAGAGGTCAGAACAATGAGTGGCACTAAAGCAGGGGTAGGCAACATTTTTTGGCTGGAGTTCACTACCTTTTTATAAGGCTGCCTATCCTAGTTCCACCCTTCCGCTATGTAAATCAGCCAGGGAAAGCCCACTCCAGAAGGAGGGAGGGAGGGTGGAAGGAAGGAAAGAAAGAGAGAGAGAAGGAAAAAAACCCCAATCGCACCCCATGTGGGGAAAAACCCTCAAACACACACCAGACACTAGGCAAACACTCTAGCAGCAATCAGCCACTCAAAGTCATTAGCACAGAGAAAAGCCTTTTTAAGGCAGTCCCACACGTGAGCTGCTTATCCCAGAGCCACTGCTCTCTGCTTACTGCTCAGCTTACTGCACTTGGATGGATTCAAAGGACAGAGAAACATTAGGAGAAGACCTGTGGTCATTTCAATTTGGCTCGTTCAGTAGAGCTATCACATTTGAGAAATGCATCAAATGTGGTAGCCTTTTTCAGCCTGGTGTACCTAGTTGATATCATGTTGCAAGCTAAAACCTTCCAACAGGTACCAATACATTTATAGTAGTCTGTGATACGCTTCAGGCTGCCAAGCTGAAACTGAACCTAAAGAAATGTGAGCTGAGGGAATGTGAAATTTCTACTGCTAGAAAGAAAACTAAAGCTGTGCAGGATTTGTGTGCTGAGAACCAGAACATTTAGAGATTCAGGGAATGTTAACAGTGGAAATTGTAGTACATCCAGACTAAGGGTACCTTTGGAAAGTAAATTTTGAATTTGGGCATCTGAAGTAGTACCCAGATGTCTAAGCCCTTTTGTTGATCCAGTCTTTGGTCTCTAATAGGAAAAAACTTTTATTTGATTAGCTATATTCTGCCTAATTTCCTATGCATTTTAAATTGGATATGAATTCATTACCTGTGATTAAGTTGTTTGTTCTGTGGCTGCTAAATTTTCCTTTAAACTAATATTAATCTCTGTAAATTGGCATAATTTTAGCAATGAGTGAAATGATTCCTGTGCAAAAATAAGTACTGTAAGTCTATACAGCGCTTCTGAAAAACATATGGTCAGAGTGATCAGTTAAAGAAGCTGTACTTGGAGTTACTTGGAGGGGAAGAAGGGACTATTGTCACTGAAAGTATGATTTATATTAATAAAACATTACCATATTTAAAAAAAAAAATCCCCATAGTGGAAGAGGAGTAAAGTCCTGCAACTCCCTTTGTATTAGCACTAGCTGTATACTGTGAATTTTGAAATATATGTTTATACATACAGAATGCAATCCTAAGCATCAAAGTTCATTCTGATTCACTGTGGAGTGGTGTCTTCAAACAAAAAAAACCTTTAATGGGACTTTAGTAATAATGAGGTTTCTGAAGTATGAATCACTGTAACATGGCTAATGCATTGCCATGGATGTTTTCATACTTTTTAATGCAATCTTATAATATGGTCTTACTTTAGGGGCCTTGTCAAAATCTTTTTGAACTTGCCCACTTATTTCCAGGTTGAGTACACTGTGGATCTCCCTGACATTTAGCTCTGCTCATCCAAAGATATATGAAAAATGGCATTAAAAAGTGAGGAGGAGGAAATGATGCAAAGAAATAGTTGTAATACTAAGAAAAACTGTATCTCATTTCTAATTTAAAAATTAATAACTATTTAAAAATATTGTTAACCAGGCCTGTTGGCTTAAACCACTCTAAAGACCTGTTTATTTGCACAAATGCAAATACTTGCATTTTTTCACAGCCTTAGAAAAGACTGCATGAAAACAAGCATGGGTATAACGCTGTTGTTGCACCACCTAGTGGTACAATAAATAACATAATACAGTTTTGGTAGCAAGTTTTATTTCAATAAAATAATGTACTTAGGCTGACACGGCTACAACCTACACCCCTGATTTCAATAAAAGGGTACTTGATGTGTCCGGAGCACAAACACGGGTTGATTTTACACTATTTTAATTCTAGTAAGTTTTCTTTTTTTAAAGCAAACATAGCATTAATATTCTCAGTAAGCATAAATTTATGCACAGTCTTGAATTCTGATCATGTGCGAGCAGATTCTGGTTACAGACTGAATGCTCTTTGGACTTCAAGCAGGTGCAAGGAGCTGCCTGTGTGAATCTAACTATAGTTCTAGACCTTTTAGGTATTGTTTTATGTGGATTAAAATGCTCTGGTCTTCAATGAAGGCAGAACAAATTGGTATTTTTATGCTAAAGGATATATTCTAGCTGTTTTGCAATTTATAAAAAGTAATCTATCATTTCAAAGGTGAGAGCATCCTGGATTGCACTACTGAAATGAAACCTATCACTTTGGAAATAAAAAGGAGCTTTTTTTTTTAATATATCAGTAAGTATAGCGCTTGTCAAATTCTAAACTAGAATAATTGAACTCCTCTATCATCCTATCTAATGCAGTATGTAGGGTAGACTCTTGTGGACATTTTTGGGAATGATACCTTCTTACCAATATGTAAGTTGCCTGTCAGCTCGCAAGTTGGCCTGGTATCTGTTGATGAACAAGTCTTTAAGACAAGGCACTGATTTTGTTCTAACTTAACCAATGACCTGTTAATATATATGCACAAAGGGGGCTCTTATTATTTGAGACTATTTAATTAACACCGCCTTCCCTTTCTAAGACCAATGTTTCCTGAGGCTTATTATGTTAATGAATGTTTACATTTTTAAATTAGCTGTTAATGAAAGACTAAAGGAAAACATTGAGAGAAGTTATAAACATCATTTCTTTTTTTGTGAATGTGCATTTTTCAATTATTTTATTTTACTTCATGGATTCTTTAGTGCTTTTGCTTCTGAATCCAGATGGTTTAAAGCAGTAGTTCAATTAGAAGCATCCTCGTAATGTCTCAGGCACCTCCACCCACTCTAAGGAGGTTGTCAGTGGTAGTGGTGCTTGCTTTCTAAAGTGCTCCTAGAAATAACACTGCAGGGGGTTCCTCCAAGGGAAAACACTGCTTCCCTTTACCAGCCCAGCAGCTTTTGTGAAGGGGTTAATTTTATTCTAACAGAACTTTTGCTGAAAAATCTAATGGAAGAGGTGATTAAAGGAACTCAAATCTATTTAAAGAAAATGAACTTCAGAGAAGCCTAGCTGTACCCATTTGATTATGGCCCACCCTGCACTCCTCGCCTAAGACAGGGATGTCAGATATACAGCCACCAGGCCAGATGCATCCCAAGAAGTCAATCCCTCTGACCCATGGTGTTCCTGGTGCACCAGGGATTTGGGGCTGGGGCCAGTGGGGCATGAAGCCTGCTGCAGAACTGGGGCCTCATTGGACATAGTTGGTGGTTGCAGATCCCCAGTCAGCCTCACTCAATGTATGGCTGCCTGGGGCCATTTCTGCAACTGTCGGTTGCTCCGTGGCCAGTTAGCCCACAGCCACAGCTGCTGGCCTCACTGCAGGTGCAACTTGCCTCACCCCCACAGCCACCACCTGTGTCACTTATCCTGCAGATGTGGCCCAATGCAGAGTTTCATGTAGAGATCCAGCAGAGGGCACAGAACAAATTTGATGCCCCTTACCTGTGGGGACAAAAGTTGAGAGAAGTCAAAAAGGCACTTGAGGCTTTGGTTGCATGTGCACTGAAAGCTCAGATTTGCAGGTTTTGATATAAATTAAAAATAATAATGTACTCCTCTCTCCAGTAATTTTCATGCCCATTGTTCCATTACACACAGGAGGTGAGTGTATTCATATTGGTACTGAATGATTGTAATTATTTTGATTCCCTACTGGTTGTTGTTGTGAGGGGCATGTAGATTGTTCCATCAACATCAAGGCCCAGTTCAACCAGACAGTCATTGTTTGAAGCCTTAATCAACCGATTTAGGGTATGGACACACATGACACTTAGAATGGTTTAAAAGTGAACAGATGTACAAGCCTGTTTAAACAGGTTTAAAGCCACCTGGAACAGTTCAAAAGTGTACCTGGAAAATAACATACTATTTTTATCTAGTTTGCTGTGAACCAGTTTGTTATGCATGCATACCAAGTGTTCCATGACTGGGTTTGGTTGGTCCTCCAAACATCCCATACTACTTCACTCCTTATGCCACCCTATTGCTGCAACTGGCTGCTCTGGTACACAATCAGAACTCTACTACTCTCTTCTCTCCTTTTGTTGGCACTTCTTATCAAATGACTGCCCTGGCACTACTTCGTCAATAAAAGCTATGCTTCTAGTAGGCACTTGTGTTTTCACTCCCTATTCAACTGCTGTCCCTCATTATTCTCACTCTCCCCAGCCCTTGGGAGCCAAAGGCCAGATATAGATGTTACATTTATCATATGGTAAGTCCTCAGAAAGTGCTCTACACCTGTAGCTGAACAGATGTTCACTGCATATAGGCTGATTTAAAAATGGCAGATCCTGGTCTAAGATAGACATGGATGGATGTAGTATCAGACTAAAGTGCTTTAAGTTAGAGCCTTCTATCAAATGTCTTCATCAGATCCCCTCCTGATTCAAGTTAGATTGCAGTCCCAAAGCATGACAGATGCCCCCTTGTTGAGTGGCAGCACTCCTTTGTTGCAGGTGAGCATTGGCCCAGTCCCACCCTGGGCCATCACAGATAGCAGACAGAAAAGGCCCCATCTCCTCCCTGTGCAGCAGGGTGGGGAGGGGCCTCCTTAGCTTTCTAGCTTGGGTCTTGTGGGGAGGCGCCCAGGCCATGGGGCCTCATCATAATCTTTAGGGGCCTCATCATGAAGTTTATTGAACTCATGTTTAGGACAGAAGGGAAAGCAGAAAAGTAAAAATGTCCCCAGCCACAGGTCACTCATCCTTGGGACCCCTGAAATGTAGCTGTAAACACCTCTCCCCCACTGCAAGGCATGCTGGAATGGGTGCTCACTTACCATTTGCTGTCAGTGCCATAGCACTTTGAACAATTGCAAACCCATTCCCTATTAGTGACATTTGGGAACCATTCGGTGGTTATGTGTGTCCATACCCTTAGAGTCCCCGTTCTCTTCAAAATCAAATGGCTGACATTCTTAGCTAAACAAGTGGTTCAAGGCACTGGGAAATTTTGGTTTATAACTTATGACCCTTAAAACAGCATGTCCACTGAGTAATAACTAGCTGTGTGTAAAATATCAGGTACAAAACATCATGTGCAAAAAATAAATAGTGAATGGGATCTGTTTCTTCTCATTTTGTAAAAAGCTGAGACATTTGCTTGTACCTGTTGCAAATTTGTTTTTTCTCAGGTATACTAGAAATGAAGTTAAATTAAAGCAGTGTCTTTGCAACTAAAAGAAATGAAATAGCGGTTAGTAAAGAAAAGCTATACATTGAAGGATAAATTCTGTTTGTACTGACATAATTATATAAAATTAGCCTCATCCAGTTAGCAATGCTCACTCACCTGAAAGCTGGGAGAGTGGGCCTAAAATTGTCATTAAAGGAGAAGAGTACTGATAATTAGTGGAAGAGAATTCAGTTTAGTGACAACCCTCTGAAATGTACAGCTGACTTATTTTGCATATTTTAGAGTTTAGAAGAAGAATAAAGTGTTCCCCATTTTGGTATGTTTCAAAAAAAGAATTGGATCGAGGTGATGAGGAGAGCTGGGGCTGCAGGTGACAGCTGACAACTGCAGAACAGAGGAACAGAATGGAGAAGCCTGTGTTTATTCCTCTATCAGTACAATAGCCAGGTGGAGGATGAGGCAAGAGGGTACGGAGGACCAGTTAACTCCCAGAATTGGGTACAGCACAGTGGGCCTGTCTATACATTCATTAATGTACTATAATATGATGCATTAAATATCTATAATAACTGGTACTTAATGCTCTGTAATCGGTGCTACTGCGCATTAGCACAGATGAACACTTTTTTGTATGGTGCTTAATGTCCATTGGACTAATTTACTGTGTGTTAGTGTATTAGCATGATTTTTTACAGCTGCACTAATACTTAGCTGAATTACTCCAATGGGCATTAAGCATCTTGTGCTCACTGTACCTTACATATGCTAAAATATGATTACAGTTGTTACAATGGATCTTGTGGCAACATAAGTAGCCAAGGAATGGTGATGTTCTGCTACATCCCTTCATATCCCTGATGGTGGTTCTTCCAGGGGAAATGTAAAGCCCCCAATCCCAGGAGTATTCCCTGGCCTTGTGCATGTTACCAATGGCACAAAATGGCTTCAGCTCTAGCGTGAATGCTTCCCAGATGGCAGGGGGAAATAAGGGAGAAGATAATTAGTAACTGTGTTGATAGGGCCAATGCAATACTTCCCTAAAATATCTGAATGTTGCTTTACAAGATACAGCAAGCAAATTAGGCTAGATGTTAAGGCAAATGCTGCCAATGTATTCCTGGCAGAAAGGCAGATGTAAGTGAGAAATGCCAGCAAATGCAATGGTTGCAGAAGGCATATTTTTCTCTTCAAACAAACAAGCAGTAAACTCTCCTGCCTCCAGGTAAAAAAGAATCTTTTGGGGTTTTTTCCGACAATGTTCAAGGAAGCACACAAATTTGTTATTAAACTCAGTATTAATCTATAGCTGTGCCTTGGAGAGAAATGGGCTTATATTTTAAGCACTGGAATGAGAATCTGGAAGTACCATATTCTAAATATAACTCTGGAAAGGCAATTTACAAGGTCCCATGTCAGCAAGATACTTTTAGCTACATCTAAACTTAAACAGGTGAATAATCCTACTGATTTCAGTGGGGCTGCCTGCATGTTTAATTACCTTGTTGAATTGGGCCACAAAGGAGATTAAAATGTTATTCACCAGTAAGTGGAAGTTTCAGAATCTCTTGTTCATGCACTTACACTACTCTTCTTTCTTAGAGGTGTTTTATTGCTGTTTCAAGTGGCTGGAAAAGAAAATCTCTCAGGCCTCTTACAAACTCAATTTATCATTCTTGGATCTCTGCCTTGAGATGTTCATGGCTCCATGGTATACTGCTTTTAAAGTACTTTTGGAACTGGTGAAGGACAATAACTCCTGAAGAGTAAAAATACAGAGGCAATGAGTGAAATACTGGCTTTTTTGAACTTGATGGTAAACTACTCATTGTCTTCTGTGACGTTGGGGTTTCGCCCACTTATTTGGAGGAACACAGTCATTGATGACCAGTGCTGAATCAAGTCATGGGAAATAATGATGTGACAATTTCAGTGGGCTCTATGTATTCTCGTTCCTATCCTCTTCTCCTTTTTTCTTAAAAAAAGAATGCTTAGAAAACATTTTAAATCCATAATTCAGAAAGCATTTTTTATTTATGGAACTTTTTTCTCATAATGGAACTCAATGATCAGCCAACTGTCAAGGAAAGTGTCAAAACAATGGTGGACAAAAAAAAGAAAACCTGAACTATCAACAGGCTATTTGTATCTTCAAAGTGAATGTTTCTATTATTTTTTTTCAAATGTTGGTATTTTCCTCCATACTTCATGCATCTATACATGACAATTTACTGTGAAGCAGCATAGTTTACTGTGTAGTAAGTACGTATGTCTACATGTGAACATGCGTACTGTGCAGTAAACCTCATTAATTGCAGGTAAATTTACTACCTGCAAATGCAAGTAGCAAATTTATTTGCAATTACTAACTCTGCAGTAGCGCTCGTGTAGATGTCTGACCAGGAACAGGTTTGTTCCTGGTCAGCCGGCCACCGGGGGGCAGGAGATTGATCCCAGCCCCCAGGAGCTGCCTATTGCAGGAGCAGGCTCTGCCACTGTAGCCCAGGAGGGAACTATGTCCCCCTGCCCCAGCAGCAGGTTGCTCCAAGTCTTGCCCCCCACCACTCTGAGATCATGATTGGTGATCTCCACAGTTGCAGGGGTAGGGGTGAGAGAGCCTTATCTCCCAGTGTCAGCTCTGCAACCATGGGAGACCTGGCATTGGGAGATAAGGATCTCACCCCAAGCCCTCCAACCGTGGAGCTCAGGGTGGGAGATAAAGATCTCCCAGTGCCCCAAGGTTGTGGAGCTGGCACTGGGAGATAAGGATTTATCAACAGTCACAGAGCTGGCTCTGGGAGCTTCCTGGTGGCGGGGGCTGCGGAGCCTGTTCTCTGCCCAGTTCCATGATTGCTGAATCAAAAATACTTTATTTGACTATCTCCTCAGCCTGTTCCCCCAAGGAACAACTTCCTCAGCCTGTTCCCCACCCAGCTCCATGATCACAGAGCTGAGTGGAGAACAGGATCTCCAAAACCTGCCCTAAGATCACAGCAGGGCTGGGATCTATCCCAGTCAGGGAAAGGTCCCAGCCCTGAACTCAAATCAGGCAAATGAGGTGCGGGACTTAGAAAGAGCTGCAGTGGTGGGCAGGTCCCAGCCCTCTCCCTCAATCCGTGGAAGTGAGAGCAATTTGCTGCCATTAGCAGAAAATTTGTCCCTGCTTCTCTACACGTGTAGATGCTTGCCTGGGAGCTCTTACTCATGAGTTGTTTACTCACAAGTAAACTGCTCCCGGATCTAATGCACATGTTGACATACCCACTGGAAATGTGTTTATGACAATGGGTTTTTTATTATTTTTAATTAGAAGTTCAAATATCAGTCAAACGTTCATATGAGAATTCTGACTAGCTCATCAAATTTTCTTTGTCATAGAAAAAGAACTATATTATGTTGTTGCATAGGATTTTTAGTATTTTGGTTTGTTTAATTTTCTCTTCCTATACTTTATAATTCCTCTTTTGGATTATATGTTTTAAATGTAGGCTGCAGCATTATTGTTGCAGAATCAAAAATACTCTATTTGAGTATGAGCCGGGAGTAGATTCATTGGTCAATGCAAAAGTGATTAGTTAGTCCTAGTGAAGAGTAAGCTCTCTGGATGATGAGGTATCTAGAACAGCTGTTTGTGCCACTGTACCTGACACACAATAAAATGAGTCACTGAATCCATATTTCAGATATAACTTGCCAGTAGTTGCATTCAGGCGATAAATGTATCTGTGAGCAAAATGCGCCCAGCAATTATCAGAATGATAACAACGGTTCAGTGAACAGGAAACAGTAAGGCAGAAGCAGCTGTACTTATTAACTGTCATGCATCCTGAGGGTAAAGACACATGTGACAACCTAAGAGACAGCTCAAAGGGTTATATCTTACTGTATTAAATATAACTTTGGTTTAGTAACTGAATAGGCTGGAATGTCTGCCACTGTCCACAACCAGAAGCAAAGCATAATGGCTGCACCTCCACCCTGCAAGAGAAAATCTAATTGCAAAGGATTTCTCTGTTACTGGAAAAGCAGCCAAGTAGTAGAAGATTAAAAGGAGAGGGGGAGAAGGAGAAACAGCAGCAGCAGCTGCTGCAGCTTCCATTATTTTTTGAGCAGAGAAGTAGTTAGTTGTGTAAGTCTCTGAAGTGCCACTCTGTCCTACCTTCTGCCTGACTTCAGATTAACTAGTTCAGAGCTTTTGCAGGCAACAACCTACTTTGTTACAAGCTACAAAATATGCTCTGAAGAAGAATCTGATGAAGATGGTTGTTGCCCATGATAGCTCATTCCCCTCTGAACCAGTTATTCACTAATGAGCTGTCCTACCCACTGTCTCCAAAGAATAATGGTTGACTGATATGGTGTACATGGAAGGCTAGAGATATACTTGCTGGTCAGATACTTTGAGTCTTTGATGTACCAAAACAGGAATGCAGAAGATCCAAGCAGTTCTCTTTTTAAAATAAATGTAATTAGTCACCAACTATTTGCTGCCAGTTGAGATGGGGGAAAGGCTATCAAATCAGGCAGGCAAGGTTTTTTGGCTAAATCTGATATCTTTTATTAGACCAACTCAGATAGTTGGAAAAATTATTCATTTCCAGCTTTCGGGTATAAATACCCTTCATCAGGCTTGTCTGCCTATGTCCTTAGACCGATACGACTACAGCCTATACCCCATCAAATCAGGCGGGTGCTTTCATTTGGCAATTCTGCCATCAACTGCCTTTAACTGTGCCACATGGTGATCCCTTTTCGTGTCACCTGTATCAGCAGATGAATGTAGTGCTCTCTCTTCTGGAGGATCCTTCTGAGAGCTTCTTGAATAAGCTGTAACTGTGCTGGCTGAATCAATCGATGAATCTGGCTGAGCAAACTGTCCCTCTAGCTGCTTCTGTTGTTACACAGTGCTACAGAAGCGCACACTTACACAAATCTTGTCTGCATCTCTCTGATACAGCAGTTCTGCTGCCGTGAAGAGGTGTTGACAAGAGGTCGATGCCAGGAGTCTATGTAACATGGTTGGTACCTCATGTGACTAGGGCTATGGTCATCAACACTGCAACAGCTCTCTATTTTAGGGGAAGGAACAGATTAGCTACTCTGTTTCCTGTACCAAAGACAGAATGAGGAGGGGCAGGGTCACTTTTAGTCCCTTTTATTTGAGAGAGCACTGTTGGCTGCAGTGTCTTGTGTGCCTTGTACCAGTCCTCCTCCAATGCTGAGATGCTCGGGCTGGTTTAGAAGTGGCATTTGGGGTTGTCTGGACTCATCTCAGGAGTGCAGGCAAGCATAGAGATTATATTGTTCTATTCATAATCCTGGTCTGGAAAAGTCCTGTATTTGGTGCCCCCCACCCAGGCACCATGAGGAAGACTCCAGTCTCACCAGTCTTGGTATTAATGATGTTGCAAGGGTTTGCCAGGGCTCTAAAGGTTTCTCTCACTGTTTTAGAAGACAAGTATTCTGCTTGCTCTGCTATATCTGTTCACTAACGAGCCCACTGGGATTCACATAATTATGTTGCTCTCTCTGCTGAACCCAGATTTGGAATTGCAGTTGCTGAATCATGGAAATTAGAGATGGGAATAACCCAGTATATCATTTATTCTATATCCCAGAATATTCCTTATAATATGTGATATGAATCAGTGTTTGGTCCTGCCCTGTGTTTTGTCCCATGAGATGGTGTTCTCATCACTTACCACAAGGGACTCTTTTACAGTAAGAAAAACTTAATTGCGTAGAAGCCCCAGCCTCCAACCCTCTTGGTATTCTGCCGAACTAAAATTGTGATTTCTTTTCCTAACAAGATTATATTATCCTTCATGACCAAACCTTAAGTTGCCTCTAAATGCTGAGGAAGGAAGAATTTTTTACAAGTACAAATAGAAACCATTTTCCATTTTCAAGGATCAGGTTGGTAAACTGGGCACCTAATAAGTCGTGGGTAGAATTAGGTGCCCAAATCACAAAAGCAAACCAGATTACCCGTGGCATAAAACACAATACCCCTCAGGCATTGACAGATCTAGGATTGTATAAAGTGGGGTGTGGGAGCAGTGGCCAGTGCTGTATGGAGTGGCTGCAACCCTGTTCCCAGCCTCCCACCCCTGCACTGGGGTAGTCAGACAATGACACGGGAACAGCAGCCCAGGCCTTTTTTCAAGTTGCGTTGGATGCCTAAACTGCTTAATCCCTGAGGAGTCTGATGATATTGCTATTATACAAAAGATGAACATAGTGGTAAGAGAAACTGGGATTACAGGGTCTCCTCAGCTTGAAAAGGTTCAACTCACATCTCCTACCATTACAAAGTTATACACTAATCTGGGGGCAGCACCCTTCAGGTCTTCTCTTGAAGTTGGGACACTAGGGATACAAGATTATTAGGAGCAGAGAGTGAGCCTGACTGCAGCTCAGAGATGAGAGAATTTCCCTGGGAGTTCTGGGAGTTTCTTCATACTTAACTATTTAAAAATATCTGATTATTGACATAAACAATAATCTGCCCAGCTCATCTCCATTTCAGATCCCAGTGGAGATTAAGCTGCAGCTAGATGCCTTGCTGGTCAGACTGGGACATTTCTGTGCTGCATGCCTAGTTTAAGATTTCCTCAAAATAACAGTCCTCATACTGCATAGGCTCCCTCTGTTCCAGAGAAACAAAATTGATTTTAACATCTTCCCAAATGCGTCTTTACCCACACATTCAGATTTTTATTCTTTCAGTTCCACTCTGTATTCCCAGCACAATATGTAGCACTTTTATATTGTTTTAAAACAGTATTTATCTTTCACACGTAAGTGCACATGCACTTTTGAATTGAACTTGGTTCCCCTAACTCTCTGCAGGACTGTCTAATAGTTCATGTAGCTACAGCAAAACATCTTCTCCTCTTACATAAAATCTTGCAAGGTTTCTGCCATTCACACGAGGCATCATTCCCTGGCTATCTTGGATGAAGCCATGAGATTTCATTCGATTTGAGTTAAAAAGTCAACTCTCTTGGATGCAGCCCAAGCTCTCTCTGCCATGAATTTGACTTGTTTATGCCTGGCAGGACAAGGTTATGGCTGTGACTGGGGAGTTTTTTTCTGATCTGTCAAAAAGGGCTTTTGCCTGTGGGGTGTATGCGATTCTCTCTCTCTCTCTCTCTCTCTCTCTCTCTCTCTCACACACACACACAGACA
>NW_017728931.1:88076914-88079578 GCF_001723895.1 Crocodylus porosus | reverse complement strand
TCTCTCTCTCTCTCTCACACACACACACAGACACACACACACACAGACACACACACACACACACACACACACACACACTATTAATCCTAT
Source organism: Crocodylus porosus (assembly GCF_001723895.1). NCBI lineage: Eukaryota > Metazoa > Chordata > Crocodylia > Crocodylidae > Crocodylus > Crocodylus porosus. Next base: position 88,079,488 of record NW_017728931.1, on the reverse strand, counting down.
AAAGGCTTGCTGTGCAGTGAAGTAAATTAGTTTACTGTTCAGTAAAGTGTCTCGTGTAGACATGCCCAGTGTGAAGCACAATTAAAAGAATGGCAAACGAAATTTATTTATGCTGTGACCAAAAATGATTTAATTTTTATTTATTTTTTATTGACAGTGAAAACTGTAGACTATAAGAAGAAATACAGGAATGTAGGCTGGAGTTCACTTATATAGCTTAATTCACTGCCATGGGGCTATTTACGTGCTTAAAGTCATTCCATCACTGTAACATAACCTACGTAATATAATATGGCCTTTAGCCAAAGGGTTCAGTTTTCTTCTCTAACAATGACATTCTATGTGACCATAACTCACATCGGCTCTCTGTATCACTGCTCCATTTTCATACCATATAGGGGATGTTAGGAGGGTAAATATATTCAAGGTTATTACAGTAATGAGTACCACAGACTGAGACTTAAGCAGGTCATGATACCATGTTTTCATTAACAACACCAGCATCTAATCATTTATTATTCACTGTACCGCTAAGCTTTTGGTCTATGCTTTATTGATAAGGAGCTCACCTTGCTCTGTTTTACCTTTTGTGTTTTATTAGAAGTCTCCTTCCTCACCTGTTTCACTTCACCTCACAAAGAAGGCTTTCCAAGTCTCCTATTTTTGTTTCCTACCTCTGGGTTATTTTCCCAGGCCAGATGGTCAGATTGATACACAGTAGTCCAGGAAAGGCTATACCATCAGTGCATATTGTAGCATTCTAATAGTTTCAGTATTATTTTTTGTTCTGTTCTTTACATGTCCTAGCACTTTGTCTACTGGTTTAACTTGTTGCTGTACTTTGAATATACTCATAATTATATTAAAGTAATATAAAAAAATAATACATTTTAAATAATATATTCTAGGAGAATATTTTGAGTAATTTTCATGTTCAGAACCTTTCAGAAAACAAAAAACTTGGAGATATGCAGTAAATCATGTAGAATATCAATGCTTTACATTTAGTTTTTGCCCGGTCCAGAACAATCAGTTTTGGAAGAAGATTGAAAAGTAGGATTCAAATCCCATTCAAGTCAATAGGAGACATAGCATTTACTTCAGAACGCTTTGGATCGGGCCGTAAGGCCTCTACATTGGCCATGATGCAAGAATATTTCCAATTAGTAAGTAGTCATTTTGCCCTTTCCTTCTATTTATTATGTTAATAATCTTAGGTTTTCATACCATGATAAGGTCCTTTAACCTTTGTGAAATAAAAATAAAAAACAGCATTTGTAGGTTTCCAATTAGAGCAATTACCACAGCATCTCTGCTTGAAGTAGGCCACTAAGATAACAAGGAACATGGGGACTCAGAAAAATATGAAACGGTATGGTGTAAGATCAAAACCAAATGGAAATAATTTTACTTGAAGTGTACTCCGGATGAAGTCCTTCAACCATTGTGACAAACAATAAGCTGCTACATGTGCTGACCAAAAACATTGTAACTTAATGGGAGATTTAAACAGAAAATATCCCAAGCAGGGTGAAATGTCAGCTAATGCACCATTTCCCAGGATATCCCACTGATTCATTTCTTCTCCTGTCACTGTAAGAGGAATGAAAAAGGTTGCATATTTAACCTGCATTCAGCTAATTTTGTTCCTTCAGACTTGTTATGCTAAGCCTTCCCATGTCATGTTTCAGGTTGGTTTTGATTTGAAAAGTAAGCAATTTCAGGAGATGATAGCTTTTTCAGATATCAGTTATTGGAACAGTTTTATTTCTTGTTTTCCATTAAAGTTCAAACACGTTCCAGAACCCTGCAGCATGCCAGGTTTATTTTAATTGGTATTGATTGCTGCCATATTTCCCTGTTTTGCTCTATGTATCTTATACATGTCATATTTGAGTTTTAGGAAAGTATTGTAATAGTAAAAAAGTAACTATACAAATGGAGCACTAATTTAAAATCACAAAATGGGTTTTTCATTAAGACTGTTATCTTTGGGTAACTAGTCCCTTAAACTAACACTAGATTTTCTTCTTGGCTTGAGTTGCATTCATTAAAGCAGTGGTCTATGATGTGAAAGACAAAAGTGGCTAAGACACCTTTATAAACTCCTGTCTCCAATACTAGGGCTGTTCGACCCAGCACACAAGAAGAGTGGCCTTAGGGTTTTTCTGTGTTGTACTTCTTTAGCTCTCAGAAACTTTTACGGTAGCTAGAATGTGTGGCTGCTTGCAGACATAGAAAAAAATGGTGTTTTACTTCAAACTCAGCATGCTTCTGCACCAAGCCCTAGAATGCTTTCCCAACTTCTGCATATATAGGGTGCTTTAGTGGGGCTTTTTGGCACTTTTATCTAATAGCTGATTGAATCAGGTTTAGCTAAAAGCACCCAAAAGCCCCAATGAAGTGCCTGATCTATACAGACACTGTGGAACCAGGTTGAAGTAAAGTGCTGGTTCTTCCTGTGGAGTACTTTTTTCTTTCCATATCTGTCAGCACCCTATGGCTAGGGACAGACATTTAAAAGAGTCCAGAGACGAGCCACGCGATGATCAGAGGTCAGGAAAACAGACCTTA
>NW_017728931.1:88070026-88076704 GCF_001723895.1 Crocodylus porosus | reverse complement strand
AGCCTGCCATTGGAGGTGGTTCAAGCACCTACATTGAACACTTTCAAGAGCAAATTGGATGCTTATCTTGCTGGGATCCTATGACCCCAGCTGACTTCCGGCTCTTTGGGTGGGGGGTTGGACTTGATGATCTTCTGAGATCCCTTCCAGCCCTAATGTCTATGAAATCTATGAAAAAGCCTGACCCTGAATTGATTCAACCTTTGCAGGTTAGTCTAACCTGGCTAGGCTGAACTGGTTTCCAACTATACAGTCATTCCCTCTGGACTGTGGAAACTCAGGCACATGCCTGTAGTGGCTCAGGTTGGAAGCTGGGGATGCTAGAGCAGCCCTCCCTGCCCTTCCACAGAACTAAACTGAGGGGTGTGTGGCCAGGCCTCAGCGGGCCCTGCCTGTAATCTCCGGCTTTTCCCCACTCGGTGCTGAAGGGGCAGGAGTGTTGCCAGCCTGCAGCCCTGGGCTAGCACTCTGAGGCAAGGGGTGTGTGTAGTGCATGCATCTGTTGATGATACAGAGCTTTTCAGTCTCCCTTTCCCTGCTTCTGTATACAGTATGGTCTGCAGCAAACTGACAGGCAAGTAAGCTGGGGGGAGGGGGGAGCTGATAACAGTGTTTATCACCTTTATCTCAGTGTTTATTGCCCCAATAAGAAAACAGAGAGCTGTTACCAGCTATCTGTTGATTCAGCACAGACCCAGCCTGTGGTCTGCTGGCTTATACACAGACACCTCTCAGCAAGGCAAGGGAGGGGGGCATTTGTGTTTAGCAAAGAGCTGTGAGGGTGAGGGAGGGGGCAAATAGCTCTTCTCAAACAGCATTTCCAAGGAAGGACTTTAAGCTACCTGTTGATTAGCTCTAAAGGGCCTGTCTGTCTTTGTCTCTCCCACAGCATGAACTGTAGCCAGCATGAACTGTAGCTAGTTAATGCTGAGTTGTCTGTGAGGAACGGGGGAATGCCTGCTTCGCACAGAGTGGGGAGGGAAGATGGGGAGCAGAAGCCAGGAAGATGCCTGTAGAGACTACCGAGCTCCAGCAAGGCAGCAGAGGGGAGGGGCCAGTCCTGTTGTGGAGCAGAGAGCCCTGCCCAGCCAGAGAGCATGCTGGGATGCTGAGGTGTTCTGGTTATCATAAACAAGGAAGGGGTCTGTGACAGACATTTCATAAACTGGTTTGAGCCAAATCAGTTAAGTCTGATAGTACATTCAACCAAGCTTATCTCAAACCAGTTTCAGCCATTTTTAAACTAGTTTATGTGCACTGAGCATCTGTTCTGTTACAGGTTTAAACCAGTTTCTGATCACTTAAACTGGTTAATGTGAAATGTCTGTCTCTAGCCTATGTGATCTGGCTATACCCATTTTTTCTTTGTCACATTCTCTTACTCAGGGTATCAGCAGGGAGGGGGAGACTCTGGAAAAGTCTGCACAGGTCGGCTCCCAGACTACTGTACCTGGCAGCACAACTTGGGGAGGTGAGCAGCCAACAATGGCAAAAGAACAGGTTAGGGACTACTTAGAAAAGCTGAATGTGTACAAGTCCATGGGGCCGGATGGAATGTACCTGGGCATATTGAGGGAGTTGGCCAATGTGATTGCAGAGCCACTGGCCATCATCTTTGAAAACACATAGTGATTGAGAGAGGTCCTGGATGATTGGAAAAGGACAAATATAGTGCCCATCTTTAAGAAAGGGAAGAAGGAGGATCCAGGAAACTACAGACCTGTCAGCCTCACCTCAGTGTCTAGTAAAATCATGGAGCAGGTCCTCAAGGAATCCATTCCCAGGCCCTTGGAGGAAGAGAAGAGGACTAGGAACAGTCAGCATGGATTCACCAAGTCCAAATCATGTCTGATCAACCTGATTGTTTTCCATGATGGAATGACTGTCTCTGTGGATGTGGGGAGAGCAGTGGATGTGGTATACCTTGAATTTAGCAAGGCTTTTGATATGGTTTCCCACAATATTATTACAAGCAAGCTAAGGAAATATGATTTGGATGAATAGACTGTAAGGTGGATAGAAACTTGGCTGGATCATCAGGTTTAGAGGATAGTAGTACAATGGTTTGATGTCTAGTTGGCACCTAGTGTCAAGTGGATGCCCCGGGGGTTGATCCTGGGGCTGGTTTAGTTCAATATTTTCATCAGTGACCTGGAAGATGGAATAGAGTGCACCCTTAGCAAGTTTGCAGATGACAGCAATCTGGAGGGAGTAGTGGATATGCTGGAGGGTAGGGCTAGGAGTCAGAGAAACCTTGACAAAATGGAGGATTAGAACAAAAGAAATCTCAATAAGGAGAACTGCAAAGTCCTGAATTTAAGATAGAACAATCCCATGTACTGCTAAAGGCTGGGGACCAACTGGTTAAGCAGCAGCTCTGCAGAACAGGACCAAGGGGTTACAGTGGACAGTACATTGAATATGAGCCAACAGTGTGCCTTTGTTGCCAAGAAGGCTAACAGCATACTGGGCTGCATTAATAGGAATGTTGTCAGCAGATTGAGGGAAGTCATTAATCCCCTCTGTTCAGCACTGGTGAGGCCAAATCTGCAATCTTGTGTCCACTTCTGGGGCCCCCGCTACAGAAAAGATGTGGACAAATTGGAGAGAGTCCAGCAGAGAGCAACAAAAATAGGGGGCAGGGCACATAAATTATGAGGAGAGGCTGAGGGAACTGGGCTTATTTAGTCTGGAGAAGAGAAAACTGGAGGGGATTTAACTATCCGAAGGGTGGTTCCAAAGAGGATGGAGCTGGACTGTTCTCAGTTGTGCCAGGTAACAGACCAAGGAACAATAGTCTCAAGTTACAGCAATGGACGTTGAGGTTAGATATTAGGAAGAAATTTCTCATTTGGAGGGTGGTAAAACACTGGAACGAGTTACTCAGAGAGGTTATGGAATCTCCATCCTTAGGGCTTTTTAAGACCTGGCTAGACAAAGCCTTGGGGCTGGTCTTGCTTAGAGCAGGGGGTTGGACTAGATGACCTCTCGAGGTCCCTTCTCACCCTAATTTTCTGTGATTCTATGATATTGCCTTCCTGCTGACTTCAGGGCCACTGCTGAGAAACAAGCCCTACCCAATCATGTGCACTAAACCCAGTAATTAGGCAGCATAGATGACTTATAGCAGTTCTGAGAATGTGTCCCTGTGTGTAAACCACTGACTTTCAACCTTTTTAGATTTGGGGCACCAACAGGTGAAAGACAACAACAGGTCCAAAGGTTTTTAACCCCATGTCTGGGTGCATCCCCACAAGCGCATATGTGCAGGGGTGTGCTTTTCCTATGGGAGAAATAGCAGTGGCACATATTTGTGTTACTTCTGTTTGTCCCTAGGTATGCCCCTGCATACATACTTTGGCATGTGGCAAAAGAACCCAGGTAAGGTAGAGGAGGCTGGTGCCAGCACCTGCACTGGCCCCAGCAGCCTTACTTGAGGTTTTTGGGGTCTCCTGGGGCAGCAGTGGTGCTGAGCGAGCCGCTTGAGGCGTGGCCGCCAGCCAGAGCCATGCTGGCTCAGTTTTCTGGTGGCACACTCTGCTGGCGTGTGTGCCGCACCACTTCTTTTAGCTGCAGGTTTTTTTACGCCTGAATCTCCCAGTGTCAGAAAAACCCACCACGCTGCTACCTAGTGGCATGGCACATGAGTGCATTTGTGCTGCATGCAGTTTTTGGTGCCTCAAATGGCTTTGAGGCACCACATACTGTGCATGCGCACACGTTGGGTTACACTCTCTGAGTTTATCTTGTGAATCTTATTGCACACCTAATAGTGTTAATATTGCATGGCATCCTTGGAAGAGGGCACCCTGATTGAGAATCACTGGTACAGACTCTCCCAACATGGAGCCTGGGATTCCACCTATACCTGAAGAATCCTTAGTAGGTTAATTATGATCATTTTATGGTCTCTCTAAGCTAGAGGCGTGTCCTAAAAGGGGAGTACAGGAAGCTAAGGACCTGGTCCTTCATCTTCATCCTCAACATCATTTCCCACCCCCTTAAAAAAGGCTGTATAGGCTTTCTATGTTTTGAATTGTTCAGGGGCATCTGTTGTGGTTTAAATTCATGCCCTATCTTAATTTGAATTCGCTTTCATTTGCAGACAAGCTCCTATACTTCATCTGGTGACAGGCAACCACTGGTGAATTAGCAGCTCCTGTGTTATCAGACAAAGGAATGCTTCAAATACTTCCCTTGGAGAGAGGAAAAAAAAGGAGAATAGGTTTTGAGCAGAAAATGAGTTTAAAGGAACAGTACATTCATTTTAGAGAGTGTACCTGTGCAGTGGATTTGAGATGGTTTGGTGTCTCTCAAACCCTCAGTTCCAGAGAGACATGTGAGGAACTCTGTTTTAAATAAAAGTTCCCAGGTCTCAAGGCTGTAGAGAGTTTTGGAGAGGTGACTTGTGTGCTGCCTGTAAGCTCAGAAAGGGAAAAGAATCCTGTGTGTGTATATGGGTGTAGGTGTGTGCAGTGCTGTAGCAAGGAGGGGGCAAGTGGGGCAACCGCCTCAGGTGCTGAAGTGAAGGGGCACCAACAGGCACTGCCCAGTTGGGGCAGGGCTTGGGACGGAACCATGAGTGGCTCATTTCAGGGGGCATGGTGATGGGGGAGGGTGGCTTCAACTGCTGTGTGCACTCCTGGCCAAGCATGGCGGGGGGGGGGGTTGCCCCTCGGATCTGTGTCTGGGGTGAGTGTGGACTGCCACTGTGGGCTTTGCCTGGGTACCAAACACCATTGCTATGGCACTGGATGTGTATGTGAAACTGTATTTTTTAAACAAATTGCATGACTTTTAGCAGGGGACTAATACATGATTTGTGATTGTTGGGGGTTTGTAATACTGAAATGGCCTTTGAGGGGAGCAGAGTTAAGTCATCACTGAGTACTTTTCCCAGTCTTGCTCTAAATTTTTTGCAAGCCTTCCATGAATCTGTATCATAAATATCCCAAATCTCTAGTGGCACCTCCGTTTGAGCAGACTTACTCAGGACTTCCATTGCTGTCAGTGGGCGTGTCTATACATGTGCATTTACTGCGCAATAACCAAAATTACTGCACAGTATGGGCATGCATCTACACATGCACACCATACTGCACAGTAAATATGGTGACTTATGTCAACCTGCATGTAAATTTGATATCTGCATTATGCAGGTATCAAATTTATGCCCCATTAGTAACTGCACAGTAATGCACATGTAGATGCCTTACTGCACAGTAACACTGTGTGTGTGGTCTGACTTGGGACTAACTTTAGTCCCAAGTCAGGCCACACAGCGTTAATGCCCTTTAATGCCTGCACCTGTAGACACCAGTATACTCCTGCGTACTGCGCAGTAACTTGCTCCTTAATCTCCCCTCTGTGGAAGCTGAGGTGTATGGAAGAATAGTGTAGAGAGGCTATAATATCATTGCAACTGCAGCAATGGCCCTGTGCAGCTCTGTTCCTGCTCTACTTCTTGGTGTGGGTGGGATAGTAATCTCTTGAGGCAGTTATAGTGGCATTTGGAAGTTTTAATTTTCCTGCCTCTTATGTATTTTTGTTATGTAAATATCACCTTTTCTGTACCACTAGAGGGACCTAGAGACCCAAATTAGTTTCAGGGAGATTTGATATTTTAAACAGTCTGTATTCAAACCAGATCATGGGTTTTCTGAATCCTGGTATGTTCAGAGTCTGAGTTGGCTCAGTGCAGTGCCCTGGATATTAGCACAAGGCAAAGAGCATGAGGAGAGGCCTGGGGAGTACAGTGGAACATAACCTGGAGAAAAGGCCCAAATAACTCCAGCTAGTAGCCAGGAGTAAGGTGTAGGCGGGAATGAGTACCTGAGACTTTTACCTCTTACACCTGCATGTGAGAGAGTGAATATGCAAGGGACTTGTTACTTAGTCCTGCGGAAGACTTGGTTTAGTGCTAAACCCACTTGTTTAGCCTTTTATTTAAGGTGTAGAGGAGTGAAATAGCTTTGAACACCCTGCTGCTCAGAGTGATGAATGGGCAAGATTAAAGCTTTCATAAATATCAGAGGGCTCATTTTAAAAACGTATTTTTCTTTTTGTAAAGTCTAGCCACTTACCAGACCTGGTTTCTTTTCCTTTTCTTCAAATTGTAGATTGTAGAGTTTGACTTGGAGAATAATGTCTATATTTATATGTGCAGGTGGTGGTGATGTGATAAATTACACAGGAATGGGAGGAAATAATCCTGCATCTTTGACCACATTGCTGGTCATATTTCTGAATAGCACCACATCTCCCCAGGACCTATTTGGTACTCCATGCCCTTGGCCAGTTTCAGAAGCCTGTTATTTTAAACATAGATTTAACCTATTGGAGAAATGTTTTCTCCCCATATTCCATTTGCCAACCCATTATACTAAACCTGCTTTCCCAAATAATCAAGTGTGTTTTCTGTTACAGGTTGTATATGTGTAAAAATGCCATGAGTTTTCAGAACAGGATGGAAACAGTGGGAAGTGGGATCTATGTTGGGACTGGTGCCGTTTAACATATTCATAGATGTTGTGGAAAGGGGAGTTGTTAGTAAGGTGGCCAAGTTTGCAGACAACATTAAATTAAGGTTGGAAAAAGCCAACCTATTAAATAGGTACTTTGCGTCAGTCTTTCATCAGTCCCATGGGACGCCCATGCCTGCTATGGGACAGGGAGGTC
>NW_017728931.1:88068145-88069284 GCF_001723895.1 Crocodylus porosus | reverse complement strand
TGGGCAGATGAGAACCTGATGGTGTTTAACACTGAAAAATGCAAGGTTCTCCACCTTGGGAGGAAAAACCTGCAGCATCCTTATAGGCTCAGCAATGCTACTTTGGATAGCACTACAGAAGAAAGAGACTTGGGGGTCTGTAGCAAAGGCACCCCTCTGCCTATGCTAACATGTCCCTGCTTGCCCACCGGGTCTCCGCTGGTATGTCCAATTCCCACTTTCCGCATTGCATGCCCCGAGCTTGGCTGTCACGACTTTGATGATATTCCTCTGGTTCAGATGGACTGTCTGGCGCGTGCATGTCTGGAAGTGAGACCACATATCCCTCGGTGATCTAGTGAGGGCTTCTCCACCCCTACACCCTCGCCGGAGCCTCCACAGCAGGGGTTCCTTCCCTGCCCTGCTCCTCTCGCATGGGTCCCCAAGAACCTCGCGAAGCTTAATGGAGGGGAACCAGCACAAATGCTGCCGCCTTAAGCGGTCGTGCTTGAGTCCTACCCCTCCTTGAGCAGGGCCCTGTTTCTTTTCTCAGGAGCCTTGCTCTGTGGATGTCTTCAGCAAGTCCTGCTGAGCGTGCCCCGTGGCCCTGGCCCCAGGGACTTCGCTGGCTGCCCAGCCGCCCCTTGCGACCTGCCCGGGCTTGCCTTTCCGCACTCTTCGCGGAGCCTGTCGCTCCCGCGTGCCGTGGTCGCTCCGCCCCCTCTCTGGGTCACCGCCTCCATCACGAAACCCTCGGCGGTTCTCTGTCGCTGCCCCCAGAACGTGCGCTTCCTGCTTCGGGCGGTGCGCATCCGCCCCCCGCGTCCTCGCCGGCCTCCGCTGCCCGCCGCGGCACCTCCGCCTTTGCTTCCGGCTCCGGTGCGGCCTTTGAGCCGGGCGCCACCACCGCGCACCTGTGGGTGGTAAGTGATTGCTTCCACTTTTGGCTCTGCGCCAGGGGAGCTCTTGGAAAGGGGGCTGCCCAGCCAACCTCATGGCTCCCTGGCTCGCCGGCTCCCGCACAGGGTCATCATTGACCACAAGATGAACATGAGCCTGCAATGCGATGCTGCGGCTAGTAAAGCGACCAAAAAGCTGGCTTGCATCCATAGATGCTTCTCGAGCAAATCCCGGGATGTCATTCTCCCCTTGTACTCGGC
>NW_017728931.1:87961186-88067875 GCF_001723895.1 Crocodylus porosus | reverse complement strand
CACCAGAGCGCCCCAAGGGATGACTAGGTCGAATGGTCATAAACTCCTGCAAGACCGTTTCAGGCTGGACATAAGGACGAATTTCTTTACTGTCCGAGCCCCCAAGGTCTGGAACAGTCTGCCATCGGAGGTGGTTCAAGCACCTACATTGAACACCTTCAAGAGTAAATTGGATGCTTGTCTTGCTGGGATGCTATAACCGCAGCTGACTTCCTGCCCTTTGGGCAGGGGGCTGGACTCGATGATCTCCTGAGGTCCCTTCCAGCCCTGATGTCTATGAAATCTATGAAATCTATTTAAAACGGTAAAGACCCAGCTGTGAAGAACTTCAGAAGGACCTGGGGAGATTGAGTGAATAGGCAACATAATAGCAGATGAAATTCAGTGTTGCAAAATGATACACACATAGGTGGAGAAATACCTCCAAATATGCATATACTATGATGGACTCTATATCAACGTTGCCACACAAGAAAGAGATTTTTGAGTACCTGTGGACAGTGTGCTAAAAACAACAGATAAATGTTCAGCAACAGTCAAAAAGGCAAATAAAATGTTAGGAGTTATTAAGATGCATGTTTTGCAAACAAAATGAAAAGTATTATTCTCCCGCTTTATAAATCTGTCTACACCTTGAGTACTGTGTACAGCTTTGGCCTCCGTACCTCAAAAAGGGTAAAGAAGAACAAGAAAAGGTACAAAGAATGGCAGCAAGGATGATTAGTGGCATGGGTGGGGCTTTTTTCAGGGAAAATCTAAGTAGGCCAGAACTATTCACGTTAAAAAAGAGATGCTTGAGAGGGGTGGAGAGACACGATGGAGGTTTATAGAATATTAGATGGTGCACAGAATGTAAATAGGGATTTATTATTTATGTCTCAATACCAAAACTAGGGGACATAAAAAGAGACTGTTAGGTCATATGTTTAAAACTAACAAAAAAAGAACTTACTTTTCTCACACCATGTAATTAACTTGTAGACGTCATAGCCAGAAGATCATAGCCACAAGATGTTGATGAGGTTGGTTGATGTTGTGTGATGTTGTTGAGGTTTGGGATTGGACCAATTCTTGGTGGAAATGTCCATTAGTAGGTATTGAGCATAGTAGATAGGGGTGCAACCTCTGAATCAGAATTTCCTAAATGTCTGAATGCTGAATGCTGCAATGGAAAAGACTTGGGGCTGCAACGGGAGAGAAGAAAGTGCCCTTTGCACTCTCTTGCTCGACATCCACTCCCTGCCACTGTATGAGAAAGTTCTGTTTATCCCAGTACCTATAGTCTGATCCAGTAAATAGAATTTATTGTGTTCTTACTTCAGTGTCCCAACTCTTTGGCCTTTCAGGACTGAGAGTGAGTTTTATGTTTCCTATTAAAAAGGGGAGACAGTTGTGGGAGTGAGCAGTCATTTTTAGCCCTGGAAATTTCTGAAATATTCAACATTGAAATTATGACAGTTTTAAGGAGTTTTTACATGGTTTTGTTGCTTTCCATGAAGGTTATATAGAGTGACTGATAGGAGCTAAATCATCTGATTTACAGGAGGGTGGATGCAAAAAATAGTTACAATAATAGAATTTGAAAATCATTAAAATGTTCCAAAGTAGGTTGTCTGTGATGTATAAAGAATACACACTGATATGGTATGAAGGCTTTATTAGTTCTTTTTGGCATGACCTATGTGGTTTGCAGCCTTGACACCCAGGAATAATGAAACTTTCATTACTCCTTTAAGTAAATAGCTGTAATGTGTATGAATTATGTGATGCACACGTTTACACCAGTCCTGTACTCTGAAGACTGGAGTTAGAGTAAGAGGTGCATAGACTTTGTACTGTGAGAGAATTTGGATGTTTCAGAATTAGGATAAGACATTAGAATAAGAAATAAGTTGAGCATAGGTGAATGATTACTTTGTAAGCTATTTTAATAATGATATTGAATGTATGCTAGCTAAAGTTCCCCTAGGACTGCTCTTTTGTATTTATTAATGCTTTCAGCATTTTTATTATCAACGATACGCATAAAAATTATATATATAGTCAGATTATAGTATAGTATAGTTCAAGCTATATAAAGGTTTGTTCACTACCATCGAGGCCATGGCTGTGTGGTCATTAGGGCTGTGCAAAGCTTTGGTAGCCGATTCGATTTGAAGAAGATTTGGCTCGATTCAATGGCTGAATCTCTGAATCTGAATCAAATCAGGAGACCAATTAAAAGGTCCAAATTGAATCGGAAGTCTCTGAATTACTTAAAAAAAGATTCCGTGCCAATTTAGAGATTTGGCCATAGACTAAACAGGCAGCAGTCCTCATCACAGTGAACACAGCTGCCTCCAGCTGGTAAGTCTGTTGTGTTGGGTGGAGGGGTGGAGTGTGTGCGGGGGGAAATCAATGCCCCCACAGCAAGGGAAAGATTGGGGCTGGGGATGGGAGAAGCTGCCCAGCTGGGGTGGTGGGGCACAGGACTTGAGGAGGGGGCTCCTGCCACTGTGTGCTGCTGGTCTGAGAGGGCACGGGAGTGGGTGTGTGCCCCTGGATCTGCATGGGGCAGGCTGGGCCAGGATGCACTCTGGATGGGTGGCGGAACGCATTGGGAGTTGGGACCATGCCCTCCCACCACTCCCTCAGCTTCCCCGCAACTACCAGACAAGCAGTGGCAGGGCATGGTGGCGGGTGCATGCACCCAGATTGGGGAAGGGCCGACAGCAGAGACTATGGGGAATTTTAGGGTGGCTGTAGCTCCCCCAATAGCTCCTGCTCCTGAGCTCTGAGGGGTTCGTGGAGCCAGGGCTGCACTCTGGGCTGGGACTAGCCTCCTGGAGCACAGCCCTGGCTCTGCCCACCCTGCAGAGCACAACCTGGTGGCAGGCGGCTAGGGCTAGCCTCCCAGAGCGCAGCACAGCACAGCCCGCCCTGGGGGCACATGCCCTCCCCACTTTGCCCACCACAACAGACTTACCAGATGGAGGCAGCTATATCCAGTGTGGTGAGGACTGCTGCCTGTTTAGTCTGTCTCTGAATCAGTGCTGAATCTTTGGATTCAGCCAAATTGAATTGGGATAGTGATTCGAATCACTGAATCAAATCACTGTCTCTCTAAATCAGCTGAATCCAAATCCAAAGTGAATATTGCCACTTCCCACAGGCCTAGTGGTCATATAATTTGCATGTTTGTTTTTTCTATGTCACTATGTATGTTCTCAGTCTGTGAGTGGTTGGCAGACCTGAAAGAGGAATGAAATAAGAAGCAGAAGTATGCCAAAGTAAATAGGGGCACTGGGAAACTTGAAGAGAAGGCAACTGTCATGAGTATCTCTTAAACACCACCAGAATTTGGACAGAACTTGGGTAGCTTCATGGGCAGATGCCTCCCTCAGCGACAGAACTCTTCAGATACACAGGAACATGTTACCCTTTTGTGACTCATACGGCCTTTGTAGTAGGAGAGAGTGTGTGGTCAAGTGAAGAGCAGAGGAGAAGTTGGCAAACTAGTGGAATAAGCAACAGAGAGCAGCTAAAGAGGAGCAAACGTGAGACACGGACCAGTAGCAACAGTCCCATAGCAACAAAATTTGCTGCCTGGGGCAAAGCCTGTAGTGGCAGCCCACCCTAACCCCACACACAGATCCAGGTGTCACATGCCCCCCCATGCTTGCCCGGGAGTGCACGCAGTGGCGGGAGCCACACTTCCACTGTCCCTGTGCCCCCCAAACGATCTGCTTGTGGCTCCATCCCTAACCCGCCCCAGCTGGGCAGTGCCAGTTGGCGCTCTTTTGCTTTGGCACCCAGGGCATTTGCCCTGCTTTCCCTCCACCCCCACTTGCTATGGCACTGAGTAGCAATCAGGAGAGTTAAAGGAAGTGTATCTGACAGTCTGGACTGTGGCTATGAGGCAATCACTAGTTGCACAGTGTTGTTGGAGTTGCTTCACTGTTAAACTGTGGGTGGAAGAAGCATGTCTAAATGAACAGGCAAGGCATTTCCACCTCCTGAACGTCAGTTTAGGGAGTTGCAGGCTCTTATAATTCACCTCTGGGAAGAGGACATTTACCCATTCAGGTAAGACTATCTCTTTACTGTAGTACATGGTTTTAGCCAGTGACTCCTGCAGGATGGTGGGTATTTTGTATCCTACCAGCCTCTCAGGAAAAAATTCTGGGGGTGGAGAGCAGGCATATTGGCATGGCCCATTGCTGTGCAATTTCCAATGTGTTATATAAATGTGTGTGAGGAGAGAGGGGAGAGGCCACAAGAAAGATTAAGGAGAAGGAAGAATTTGGGAAATAAGTTAGGATTTCCCCTGTAAGGTAGTGGCCTAATTTCCATGTAAGCACTATAATCCCATTTGCTTTCTTTATTAGTTCTGTTTTTCTGTGTCCTGGTGAATGATCTCTTCTTAGCATAGGGCAGTTCTTCCATTATGGAGCGGTTTTAAGTGTGTACTAATTCAGAATACAGCTTGGCTTTTTAAGAAGGTTTTAAGTGGAATAATCAAGTTTTTCATTATTTTTAACATTCCCCCGGCTTTCTTTTAAACAGGCATATTCTTGTTTCTGGAGGGAAGTTCATACTAAATGTGGCTGATTGCCAAGCAGGCCTCTTCCCAGCATACTTGCCTTCTGGGAACAAGCCAGGCTGAATGGCAGAATATCTAGTATTTTTATGGCTCATATGTTGAGCTGATAGCATGAAAAATGCTTTGTGCTTGAGGGAAACTGAAATATTTGGGTCTAATGGCATTGTTTCAAAGTATTGATTGAGACTACCAGTATATTTTGTCCTGATCCAATTCTTATGTAATCTCCACTGAAATTATTTTGCAGCTAGCAGTTAGTTTATGGACTTTAAAATTTCAGTTTGTAGGTGACCTACAAATCCTTCATGCATCTTCTTTAACATTTTGGATGCAAATGGGATGGAAACAGGTTATTGCTCTTTCAAAAGCATATTGAGTACATGATAATGTTTCTTTGGATAAATTTTATTTTTACTAAATGGTTGTAATGGGCCTCATCTTATCCTTACAGTCTTGTATGGGAAGTAGTGATTTCCTTATATAATGGCTGTATATTGTCTTGAGATATAGATAATAAAGCTGTAGGGAGACTTAGAAATGTAACAAAGAGGGTTAATAAGAACATACGGTACATGAATTGTAGAAAAAGATACTGTGTTTTGTTTTGCTATTTTTCATCTTGCACTGGAGTTTAGGTCCACTTTCCTGCAGGCTATCCACTAACAACATAGTCAGCTGATAAAAGGAATAGTTAGAAGCAGTACATCATCATAACTAAATAATAGTGGCTGATATGCACCAGGCAGGACACCCAGAGAAGCCTTACACAAATTAATCTGTACTTTCATTTCACACACACTGATATGATTTACATTATTTTACTTTATATTTTCTTTCATTTTTTTTAGTTTTCAATGGTTTGGGCACTGCTAGTTTTGTTGATACTTTTGAGTTAATTCTCCACAGTTTCGAAGCTGTGCTGTGTTCAGGGGTGAAGGGAAAATGAAAAAGGGCAGTTGAGATTCTTTCATCTTGCACTGGGAGAGCAGCCTTAAGTTTGCTCTGCCTTACATCAGTGACATCAGTCCTGAAAGCAATCACTTTGAAAACCAGCGAGACAGAGTTCCTTGCAACGATAGCTTAACAGAAATGAAGATAAAAGGGTAAAATGTTAAAAAAAATGACAGCTTATCCAGTCTGAAATCCTGTATATCCTGCATAAAATTCTATCCACATGCATTATGTAAAGCCCAGACTAAACTGCCCCCAATAAAGAACAAGGAAGATCAAAGCAGAGTCAATGAATGATGTCCCTCTATTGGTAGTAAGTTAATGAAGAGATGCCCAGAGATGTACAGCAGGCAAACCATGACACAGACAAAAGTGGAAAAAACTTTATGTCATTGCCAACAGTGACAACACTTAAGGGGGCCATGGGGGTGCACATACCTGCCCTGAGAACACTGGTGCACCCCCTGACAGGCTGTGCTCCCTGCTTCGGTGATGGGCAGGGGGAGCAGGCAGGAGCACTGGTGCTCCCCCTGGAAGCTCTGGCTGGGGAGTGGGGGCTCCAAGTGTTGCGCCACTAGCATTTCTGGGAGCACCTCGGATCAGCACAATTGGCTGCGGGGGCCCTCCCCCTCCCCAATCGCTGACTGGTCGCTGGGGGGCATGTGACTCAGGTGACACCAGTTGCCCATGATTGCCAATGTGACTGGGAGAAAATTGCTTTGCAGCTCCAACCCCTCCCTGGTGATCAGGATGACTGAGCATGTAAGCAAGATCCATGAGCCAGGCTCTCAAGAGATTTCTCTTCATTGCCTCAGAGCAATGGCCCACCCACCCTGAATCCTGACTCCAACTGCAGACAGTTTCTGTTTCAAAAGAAGGCAGGGAAAGGAAAACAAGGAAAATATGCATTATACATTAACATTTTAAAAATCCTTCCAGAATCCTACAGGCAATTGGTTAAAGCCCTGAAGCATGAAATTTTATTTTAAACTTTGCCTTAACACAGAACTTTAAATAATGAGCATACTAAGAGCAATTCCAGGCAACCCTTTTCTTTCTCAGGGAAGTAGAAGTGGGACTCAGGTTTCTCCTTTTACTTCCAGCCCCTGCCCCAAATAGAGGCTGAAGAATATGCCCAGAAAGGTGGCTTATTATTAAGGCAGGGTTAGATCTTTTTTGTAAAATATTCCAAGAGATGGTAAATCCACTTCTTCCCTGGTAATTTAATTGTCTTTGCTCCTGGTAGGCTATCAGTGGTAGCTTCCAAACTCTTTGTCTGTAGAGTCCTGAATTAACCGTCCCATTTTTTAACTAAGGATTGGCATTAAGTTAACAGGTCTGTAGTTTAGTGATCACCCAGTTCAATGATGACGGGCAAGCATAAATGGGAAGAACCAAACAACAAGCTTTATTGCAGAGCAGTAAAAAAGCCTCTTTCTAACTACTTAACTGAGGGACTGTCCCCCAGTTACCAGCTTCCTCAGCCTCTTTAGTTAGGGAGCATTTCTAAATAATAACTCTATTACTATGTGCAGGTGGGTGCACAGGTGACTGATAGGGGGGATATGGGGGCATGTGCCCCCCTTGAGATAGGCCCCTGACTTGGCAATGCTTCGGACAGGGCATTTTTTCCCTCATGGGCTGGTGACGTGGCGGGGTAGGGGTTGGGGTGGTGGAGGGCACTAAGCCATGGCACAGAAGTATAGGAATGGATATGGTCACCCCTGGTTGAGTGTAATATTAGCTAGGCTTGCTGGCATTCATGCTCCTGTCCTGTCCCAAAGTCACCCTCTTTTGAACTGCTCATTTTTCAGGTCAGGTAGAAATTAGCTTTTCTAGGTTTATGTTAAGGAAATGTTCTCTTTTCCCTTTCCTCCCATACAATAAATTCTTTGCTGGCCATTTGCACTCAAGAGAGATATAGTGATTAGGTTCTGGCAATAAAGTTGCCAGATCATGCTCAAGATCTACCTGATGTCTTTCAAAGTGCTATAAGAAACTGCTTTACTGAAGCTTGCCTATAATATTTTTTCCGTCTCTTGAATAAAAGTCAAGCACCAAATCTATCTATTGCTCTAGATAATGTGATGCTTCAGTTGATTGCTTTCTAGCATCTAGAAAAGGCAGCTGATTGATTTCTAGCATCTAGAAAAGGCAACTTGAGATGAGAGGAGACTTCTTTGCTAAGTAATGAAACATAAAAGTTTTCTGTAATTGGAATTGTGGAAAATAATTTGGGAAACACACATGTATATGAAGATTCTTCTGAATATTTCAGCAATTGCTAAGTCTGACAAGGAGTTCAGTCCTGCACCTCTTTGAAGTTAGTGGGAATTTAAACATTAATTTCAATGGGAGTGGAAATGGGCCCCAAATAATCTATTGTTAAACATGGATGTTTTAAAGTGGGCTGTCAGCCTGAAAAAAATTTAAAATAGAATAACCATTTAGACCAACTGAAAAGATCTGGTAATTACAACACGTCAAATTAAGCGAGGGAGGGACATGGCATTTTGGGTATCTGGCCTTGAACATGTTTCCTCCCATAAATGTCCCTTATTCATACATGTAAAATGGGAGGTGGGGAGGGGAGAAAAGCAGAAAACACAATGGAATTTTTCAGTAGTTAGATTCACAGCACAAATCAATGAAGAATGAGTC
Organism: Crocodylus porosus; assembly: GCF_001723895.1. NCBI lineage: Eukaryota > Metazoa > Chordata > Crocodylia > Crocodylidae > Crocodylus > Crocodylus porosus. The sequence goes on along the minus strand of NW_017728931.1, from coordinate 88,059,681 downwards.
CTTGGAAGATATATTTTCCTTCCTCGAACATAAGTGAAACTAAACTGTTGTCACGGATCACAGGCTTGGAGTATGTTCCTTTTATTTTATCAGTGATTCAGAATAAACTGTGTCCCGGGGAACCAGGACGGGACTTACACACAGCGGTGGCAGAGCCTGAGCGGGACATCCGCCGCTTGTTTACGCCAACGCGACTGGAAGTCAGCGCCGGTGCGGGGGGAAGAACGAGCCAGGAGCCTCGCATCAGCCGAGGCAGAAGACCCTAGAAGGGAACGGGCCATGGACCCCCAGTAGGGGGGATAGGAAGCTCCCGGGCAGGACGAGCTGCCAACCGCTCCGCTCGAGGAGCCGAGGACTCCGGCAAGGTCCCCAGAGGGAAAGACCAGGGAGCCGCAGCAAACCCAGGCAGAGGGGAGGATACCAGCCATGGCCAGCCACAGGATGACGAGCAAGGAGCGGCCGACGAGCGTCGAGGACGAGGAATCAAGCAGCAGGGAATTTTGGGACTGCGAACCTGAGACAAGCAGGACTTGCAGGTCCTGGGTTGGGGTGCCGGTGCAGGAACGCGACATCGCCAGGCAGGGCCAGGACACGGAAGAGCGCTAAGGAGGCGCTGTCGGGCGGAGGGTGATGCCAACTGGCTCCGACCACAGACTAGGATAGGGGTTGCTCAAAAGGGGCCCGGGAAGGTCCAGGTTAGAGGTCCAGCCAGTAGGGCTGTGAGGGCCTAGTTTCAGTTTTTCAGGTTTGTTTTCCTGTTAAAAGGGATACCCCAGCTGAGGGGTATAGCTGGGGAGCTCAGGCTAAGGACCCCTCAGTGAAACCCCCGCCTTGACCGTGACCCAGCCCTGGGTCACCCAGGGTACAAGGAACTCTTGGATTAGGGTCGGTCAGACCGGTGAGGTGATCGGCCCGTCTGTAGGAAGCCGGGTCGCACACTAGGAGGGAGCATCAGAGGAGGCGTAAGGCCGGGGTGCAAGGGGTGGCAGAACCCCGCAATGTGACCACCGAGAGGACCTCGGGCTACAGAGTGACCGGGAACTGCCCTAACTGAACATAAACAACAAGTTGTGCCGGGCGAGATCTAGGGCAGGGAATGGACATCATAACACCTACTGCCAACCAGTAGCACCAGCGATGGTCCTTCTTCCACGGGCGACTACCCACGGGAAGGACCCCCCCCCTCCAATCTGGCGGTCAAAAACTGTAGTTTGAATTAATATCAGCTGCTTTGATTTTGTTTTATCACAGTATTTCAGAAAATTTGCCCTGGGTGAAGGCTGGATGCAGTTTTCAATTGATTTTGCTGAGGAGATGGTTGAGGGGGTTTGGTTTTGTTCTAGTTAATTAGGTATCCAAACCCACAGTCTGCTTTCTTAGAACAGCTCAGTAAAAGGTTAGTTAAGAGAGGAGGAAGACAGAATAATGGTAGAGACAGTAATACAAAAGCAGTAAGTCTGAAATTTGAACAGTTCTAGCATGAGCTTAGCTCTAAGACACCTAGTTTGCTTCTATTTCATGGAATTGCCTGCCTAAAGATAACTTAGAGTAAACTAATAAGCTAATTTCAACATGTTAAAACAACATTTTGTTGGGGGGAGGTTGAAATGATTTCATCTTAACATTTCCCTTAATATCACTAAAAACCATTCAAAATGCTTGTAAGTCTAACATTTTTTTTCAGTTGGAAGTAATTTGACTTGTGACTCTCCACCATTTTTGCTTAAAAATACTGTTTTTTGTCTGACCTGAAACTTTGTTTTAGTCTTTGTAAGTTGCTAACAAACCAAATAAATCTATTATTTCCCAACTCTTCTTGTTGGGGGGCAGTATAGTACATAATGGAGAGGAGAAAAGGCATTCAGTCTCAACCAACAGGGTATGGAGAGATACAGACAGACAAGTCTATGCAATCATAGGATCATAGGAAAATACGGCTGGAAGGAACCTCATAAAGTCATCAAATCCCCCCCTCCCCCACTCAAGGCAAGATAATCCCCCGACTAAACTATCCCAGCCAAGCGTCTGTTCAATTTGCTCTTGCAAGTTTCCAAAAATGGAGATTCCATAACTTCTCTAGGGAGCTTGTTCCAACACCTGAGGAGTCTCACAGTCAAAAAATTCCTCCTATTTTCCAGCTTCAATTCCCCTGCTGTAGCTTGAGGCTGTTGTTCCTAATCCTGTCCCCTACAACCACAGAGAAAAACCCATCTCCATCCTCCGTATTAATCACCCATCAGGTATTTGAAGACTGTTATCAAATCCCCTCTTAGTCTTCTCTTCTCCAAGCAAAATAGCCCTGGCTCTTGCTACTTTTCCTTATGAGTCTTGACTCTTAGGCTCCTGATCATTTCTGTTGCCCTACATTAGACTCTTTCTAAATTGTCCACATGTTTCTTGAAGTGTGGGGCCCAAAACTGGATACAGTACCCCAGGTGCTGAATAGAGTGAAATAAATACTTCTCTTGATTTGCAAGTGACACTCTTGTTAATATAACCCAGGATGCTGTTAGCTTAAAAAAATTTTTTTTGCAACAAGAGCACACTGTTAGCTCATATGTAGGCTATGATTCACTGTAACCCCTAGTTCCTTTGCTGTAGTACTGTAACCTAGCCAGTCATTCCAATGGAGACATGTAGGTAGTTCAGGGAGGTGTACATGCACCCCCTGAGAGCACTGGTGCACCCCCTGTTAGGTCATGCTCCCTGTTTAGTTGGCAGGCAGGGGGTCAAGTGGGAGCATCAGTGCCCCCTCCGCAAACAGTGTCCGGGGAGCGGGACTTCTAGCAAAAGTGGCTGCGCCGCTTCCAGAAGTGAGTGAGCTGCTTTTTGGCGAGTGAGATTGGCTGCAGGAGACCCCCCCCCAGTCAGCATGATTGGCCACTGGGGGACCCACCCCTGACATTGGGATTGGCCCGGTCAGTGGGATCAGCCACCAGGGGACCTCCACCCCCTGGTCAATGGGATTGCTGTTGGGGGACCCCCACCCCAGTCGCTGACTGGTGTTGGGGGGGCACATGCCCCCCCAGACTCAAGAGGCACCAGTCACCCATGAGTCATTCCCCAGTCTGTATTTGTGCATGCTATCAGTCCATCCCAAGCACAGGACTTTGCATATGTCCAATACTTGGCCACATGCAGACTCATAGGAGGAGAAACACTCAGATGATTGTCTTAGCTTTCCATTGACTTTGACTATTGTGTAACACAAAGGGTGGGCACCATGCAGCCAGATGTTAGTTGATTCAGCTGTTGAACTTGATAAACATCTTTTTTGTCTTTTCAGGAACACAAAAAGTATATATTTACAATCAGTAGCGAGTTTCATAGGGAAAGCATGGAAAACCACTTATTTCTGTATTGGGTTTGATTTACTCTCATTTTGGAAGGTATGCAAACAGCACTGCTGTGTGTCAGCAGGTGAAGCTGCATCTTTATTCCCAATGGAGGTGAGTCAGTCTTTGCTTTCCCTGAAGTTCTACACCAGGGAAAGCAGCTTTCATGTGAAGCCTGGACTTCAAAGGAAATATTTGAGTAAAGGATACCCACACAATGTTCTGAAATTCTATTTAGGTAACAGAACTCTTCATCTTCAGCCTCTGTACAATTCTAGCTGCAGTGGATAGGGAAGTAAGAGAATACGTTCATGAAACATTTATTGGAAAATGTGTGTGCTAACATTTGAATTTCAAAAATTTTCAACCAGCTGAAGTAGGAGCCAGTATTTGGAGACTGTAAGAGCAAGTCTAAGGTCTCTTGGTGAAATGGGGAGTGTGCATCTGATAGACCTCCCTGCACAGGCTACTAGCTACCAACATCCCTGTGTCAGTACATAAAGGCCCTGTACTCATGGGCCCTGTATTCATGAATCATCTATACTTTTAGGATTCCCATATGTCACATACTTTTAAAAAGCTTTGACATTTTCATTGCTCTGTGTATGGACCACACATTGGCATTTTATTATGTATAGATAATATAGGCAGCCATTAGAATTATCACTCAAACACAACTGCTTATTGGAATTGCATTTCTGCGTTTATAATGAATTGTGTCCCTGGATGGGCAGACAGGATGGAAGCTATATGGACCGCATCCATATAGATCACCCTGAAATGACATCAGTAGCAATACAAGGGGGGTAATGGATGTCCCTTCATGGTCTGATCCTACAAGGCACAATGTACCCCTTGAGGTATTTAGTGCTATCTGATGGACCTGAGCCGCCTGAACCCTTACTGCGTATTACTTTGTTTTTATGGCAGTATGACATAGCTGCAGCTACTGTTAACTATGGACTCTCCATTAATTTAATATACTAGCTTATCTTTTGGTATTGTTCATTTGGGGAAGTCAAGGGAAATCAGAAATGTAATGGGTCAGCAAGGCAGCTTTTACAAAGATAACACTGTATTGATGGGAGGGCCTCCTTTTCCTCTGACACAAATTGCTGAGTTGGTACTCTAGCATTCCTTTCTTTTGTAAATATGGAGGAGTCATGAAATGTTGTTGATATTTCTTTATTAGTAGTGGAGAGGGAAGGAAAAATAAAGCAGATATAGACCCTCAAATACATTCTTCCTTTCTTAGGGTCATAGTGGCAGTCAGAAAGCTGGTCCAAGATTGCTGGCCCATAACCAGAGATTTGTTCAGTAGACAAGATTAAAGTTGAAGGTACTAGAATATTCTGCAAAGACTGGAACCTGTTTAGTGAGAGGAGACATGACAGAATTATACAAAATAATGAATCATATAGAGTACAGTACTCCTATTTAATACTTCTCATAAAAAAAGAAACAATAGAAAGGAAACCAATTTGAAATTGCTAAAGGGAAATGCTTTGTTTCACAGGGCATAATTAGTGTGGAATCCATCTTTGTTAAGTACCACTTATACCTTTCATGTTGGGTAACTTGAGTGTTGAAAGAACTCAGGGTTAAAGAATGAAATAGAATCAATCCTCCACTATGTATGGACACCACAACAAATTAAAATATATTTGTCTCTTATGATGTATTTTGAAAGGGCAGTTGACTTTTGCTTTCAGTAAAACATAGCATTAATCAGTGAAGGAAGCTGTTCAACAAGACCTAGCTAGCTCTTTCTACTGTGAAGCTCCAACAAAAATAGTTTTCATTCTCCCATAGCTTTAGGCCTGATACTCAAAATCTGTCTAAACAACAGATGAGTCAAAAACATATCAGTAAATGTAAAAGATAAAATAATACTCTCATAATATTTAGGTGTAATCTCTATCATTTTTTTTTGTGTTGGAGGCATTATTATATTATATTTCTGCTTTTAAATTTTTGCTTGCACGAATGAAGCATTTAGGTTGTGGTAGGACAGGATTGTCTTAAGCTATAAAATCTTTTACAAGATTAAAGAAGCCCTTGAAACAGAGATACAAACACAGAACACTGTCTGTTGCCACTGATTTTCTTCTTTTTTTAATGTATTATGTCACACTGCCACTCACTCTGTTTATTCTGCACAAGACATATTGGAGACTCTCTGCCTCCAGTATTATTTTCATTGCACTGCACTGATAGCAGAGTCATTTATCTTTAAGGGTCTTATTCAATAAAAAAAAATCCATCTTTCATGGTGTGCAACATAGATGTCTCTTTTATTGAAATCAGCCTTTATAGATAACTTGGCTCTCCATCCAATGCAATGAAATTAAAATCAGTTTCCAACTGACTTGTGAGTCTTCCCCAGGCATGTGTAGAGCTGCATAGTTTTTTGTTGAATTTGGAACATAAAGATAAATGGCCTCTTTGCCAGTGATGTGTAGTAGAATGAAATAAGAGGCAGGCAGTGCCCATTGTGCCTTGCCCTTGAGTATCTTTAGATACTACTTTTCAGAATATTAATGTTCTTCCATACTTATGACTGTACGTGTGCATACAGTTATTTACAACACCTTGGGCAGAAATGATGTGTTTGCATGTTGTTTGGTTGCTAGTAAAAAGGGCCACCTTCAGCTCATCTTTCTGCGACAGTAACTTTCCACACAAATGTATCTTTGTCTATTCTATAATTGTCTGATCTCTCATTTGAGTTGCTCCTAAGGAATTAACACTAGAACAATACTAACTTCTTTTTTATTTCCTTGCCTATAAGGAACAGATTCTGATTAATTCAGAAAGGTTTTTGTGCCTTTGGTTTCTGATTTGTATGAGATTTAACAATTTATTAAATGATGTTATTTTGGATATCTAAGTCTGTATGCCTAGATAGAATAGATTATTATTAATTTAGGACTTTTCTACCAGGTGAGGGGATAAAACATGGAACCAATTTAAAACTTACTAGAGGTTCATTACACAGGATTAAATAAGTGGAAAAGCATTGGATGCTTCCAGGGGCATTTCCAAGTGAAGTATTCCCAGACTAAGCTGTTAAAAATCTTCCTCAGACATGCTAAAAATATATCCAGTGTAAACACTGCCTTTCTTACCATTAGGAAGAAATACGGTTATTTTTTCCACCTAAATTACTGCTCCAGTTTGACTTTGCATATTGTTTTAGCCAAAATGTGCAGTGATCTAGCATTTACCCTTGTTACAATCAACTTTAACAATCCTCCAAGTTCAGTAGAGTTATTCCTTTTAGGAAGATTAATCTTTGAGATGAAATTTTGGATGGCCCTGTATATTAGTATGACAAGCCAGAGGAAACTGCTCCATTTCTCACCTTCCTCTGTACAGAGGCAGTCAGTCAAATTCCTTCAGTCCTTCACAAGTGAATTGGCCGATACCCCAGGCGTATACCCTAGAGGCAGCAGAAAGCCCCCAGCACGGCATAACAGAAGGACAGGGAATGCTGCCATGGGTTGGTGGTTGAACTCTGTCATTGCATACGACAGGGTGCCCAACCTCCCAGCTGCAGCACAAATCCAGCCTGTGGTGCTGTGTCATTTGGCCTGTGGGGCTCCTCATGAGTCCAGAAACTCAGTAGCAGAAGTGCGGTGGCACTGCTTTCCTGCTGCCAAATCTCCAGACCCATGGAGACCCTGGGCCTTGTGTGCTGGATCTGGTGTCTGATCCCAGCATGCAGGGCTGGGTTGGGGTAGCACTAGGTCCCAGGGCCTGATCTCGGTGTGGGGAGGCTAGAAGGAGGTGGATCCAGGCCCCAAAGCCCAATCTGTCCTGCAGATGGCCTGATCTGGCCCACAGATGGGCTCCGTGCCACTCCTCTAGCCCATAGGACCAAACAATTGAGCACTACTGGCATAAAGGTTGGAGAGATTCATTTTCAGAGGATCCTATTTATATGAATATCATAGACCTATACTGTTTATAATGCAAAGAATACTGTGGGCATGCTCTATAGTTGGATAGAGCAGTTGCATTCTTCTGCTGGTGATTGTCCTCTCTGAAGTTTGCTCACTTGGTCTCTGGGGGAATCTTTGCTAATGAAAGTTTACCATGGTGGCCTCTAAAACTATTGCACACTTTTGTGGCCAATGTATAAGGTAGTATGATCAGGAGAATTCTTACTTATTCTGTGGAGGTTCTTGTGCCATGATAATCACTGTGTATTAACTGAGCACCTTCCAATAGTTCATTAACTGATGTGAGTAACATCTGTTACACGTATGTTTTGTCATCCTCTCCCTAGAGGAAGAAGAGTGGGCAGCACAGTATCTTATTTTGTCAGGGTATTTTTGTTTTAATATGCATGTCAGCTGAAGTCAAACCCTTAACATTATTTATGCTTAAGTACCTGTATTTAATGATAAATTATGCACGATCCATCAAGCCAAACAGGTTCTTATTTCAATGCTCATTTCCTTATTATAAACAACTACTGAAACAGGTTTAGCCTAGATATCTTAAATGTTCATATTGTTCATGCCATAATGAGCCGCATTCACAGCTGTACTTGAAAAGTGCTTAGACACTTGACGAAGGTGGTAGACAGGATGGACCTTTCCTCCCCCCCACCAGCCTAGGGATTACCAGGCCAGTTCCCCTACCATGCTCAAAGGATCACCCTTCTAGTTTGGGTTGAGCTTCACTGAGCAAATTTAGTGATAGTATTGAGATGGTGGCTAGGCACAAACTTTCAAAAAGCCTGAGGAGGAACATATATAATCTCTGCAGATTTCTGTAAGCTGCCTAGGCTAGATAACAGAACATGTTATCCTTCGGGAGTGGGCAAACATGCTTCCTGGACTGAGGCCAACAGGCTGGGGGCACTCCTGTGGGAGTGCCCTCTGGAGTCCCCAGGCTGCCAGAGACTGCGGAGTGCATTGGCCATCCCTGATTGGCTACTGGGCATGGCTGAGCATGCCCCCAAGCCATTGCCCCTGCACACGCCCTCTCCACCCTAGTATTCATAGTATGCCCTTTCCCCTCTCCCTCCTGCTACCTGCCTGTAGCTGCCAGATGGCAGGGAGGGGGGCTTAGGGAGAGAGTCTGTGCCTGCTTGGCTCTGGGAGAGCTTGGGGGTAGGGCTGCTGGGTACTTCACTAGAGCTTGACTGAGCAATTGCTGCAGCTGAGTGCTAGCATGCCTTCCTGTGAGGAGGGAAGGTTGTGGGGGCCACAAAGGAACCTGGGATACCGGAAAACAGTGATCTAACTTGAATTGGTAAGGGATCTGGTACAGAAGTTTGGTCTAACCTAAATTGATTAGATTTGAGAGCACATCAAACAGATCTATCTTAGATTTGATTGCACATCAAACATCTTTCTTAGACCAGGTTACACCATTTTTAGAGCAGTATATGAGCACCAAATTTCTGTATGGTTATGGGTTTGGATCAATTTCCAATCACTTAGTTCAGTTTATAGCTGTATCTGGCTTGTATGTGGTAAGGGACCTCTGTGTCATTTGCATATTTCTGATTCTGCCTAATGGTTATATAGAAGGAGAATTGAATCTTTTGAGGCTCCACATATAAGAAGTTTAACGGGGGACTGTAACAGAGCACAGGGTGTGCTCTGTGACTCCCAGAGGTGTGGGCAGCAGCAGAGCAGCCTGATGCTGGTTGTTTCTCCAATCAGATGTAATTACTAGGGGTGTGAGAAGTGGGCCGTATTTAATTCAGATTCGAATTTGGCCCGCATCGGGGACAGTGATTCAATTAATTGATTTGGATCACTGTCCCTGTTTTGATTCAGCCGAATCTGAATTTGAAGATTTCATGCTGATTCAGAGAATCAGCAGTTTGGCCATAGACACAGCTTTAAATGTTTTTTCTACATACCTTGAGGTACCAGCGTGGCTCATGAATGCTGCGATGCTGGGGCAGATGTAATGGCCCACAGGAGTATGGAGGCAGGGGGGAGGCTTATGTGCTCGATGGTGAGCCCAGAAGTGGACTGGAAGTACTTTCGGTCCACTTCTAGGTCTGCCAGGGAGTGCACAGCCCCCACCCCCCGTACCCCTCTGGCTTGGTGATTGGCCACAGGGGGACCCCAGGAGCCCCCAGTGCACTCCCCGGTGGACCTGGTAGTGGACCAGAAGCACTTCTGGTCCACTTTCAGGTATGCTGCCAAGTGTGTTAGGGAGCCACCCATGCTTCTGTGGGACACTCCATGAGCCCCAGCATCGCAGCATTCATGAGCCGCCTGATACCTAATGGTTTTTAGAAAAAACATTTAAAGCTGTGTCTATGTCCAAATTGCCAAATCTCTCTGCATTGATTCGGAGGGTTCCGATTCGATCTGGAGAGATTAAAAGGTCCTCTGATTCAATTCATATTCGGAGATTTGGCCACTGAATCAAGCCAAATCTCCACCGACGTGGGTCAGGGACCAAAGCTTTGTACAGTCCTACTAATTATCTGATTGGGAACAGGGCCCAGCTCTTCACTATAAGAGCAGGGCCCTGAGTAGTAAAGCCAGCAGTCTGCTGATAACTCTGGGAGAATACCGCCTGGCTGGAGCTGCTGCTTATGACATACTGGAGGTAAGGGCAGGAGCTATGGGGATGGCTGGAGGTTCTGGGTCCTGGGGCATGACCTAAAATTACACCCTTCTGGGGCTCGATGGTTAGGTGGGACTGAGAGTGGTGGGGTAGTCTCCAGGAAATGCCACACCTGGGGCCTCCCCAGTGAAGGGTGAGTATGGGGTGCCAGAAAGTCTCAGCTCCCACTGCTTTGTGGATGACCCTGTGGAGGGGAAAGTCTAGGGGAGCACACTCTGAAAAACAAAGCAAGGGGCCCAGGCTCACTGTGATCTCTGAGGTGGGGTCCTGGCCAGGGAAAGGGGCAACAGACAGCACCCAGGATCACGGCAAGTTCTGAGGCTGCACCAAGAAAGGCAAGAGTGAGGCTCCAGGGTGGTGGGGCCCTACTATGAGGAACTATGTGCAAAGCTCCTGGGGTGAGGAGATGAGGGGACTGTAGCCCAGTCTAAGCCAGGTGGTAAGGCCCACTGTAGGGAAAGGGATGGGGCTCAGAGCCCAGAGTGGGAATGGGGCTTGGAGCCCTTAGTGATGTACAGAAGGAGAGCCCAGTGTGAAGGCATGGGGACTGTGAGCTCCAGTGGGAAGTGACTCCCATGTGAGACTCTGGAGCTCGGGTCCCAGTGTGAGGCACTGGAGGAACATGAATGCCATCTGCGAGGCATGGGACACAGTAAAAGGGAGGTTGGAGCTGAGACCCTTGACATCAGAGCAAGTAAATGGGCAGCCTCTCTCCTTATTGATGTCTTTTAATCATTATCAGCAAGGTGTAGCTGGTGAGGTAGGTGGGCGATCTGCCCGGAGACAAGTGGGTGGGCCAATGAATGGACAGGCTCCAGGATGCCCACTTGTTGCAGGGACATAGATGATGCATAAGTGTTGGCAGTGGCGGGGTAAGGGGCACAACTCTGTGCCATAGCTGCCCTGCTGCTGCTGCTGGGCACTGACTCCAGCCAGGCTGCAGCTCTGTGCCTTGCTGTTGGCACAGAAATCTGTGAGGGCATATACCCCCTGTGCTCCCCCCACGCGTTGCCTATGATGGGGGAAGTGTATATTACTATTGCTAGTTATTGGATATGCCCCTCCAGGAAGGACTTAAGCAATTTAAATGTGTTACCCCGAATTCTGCAGCTTCTCTAGCTGAAATAGCAGTATTTTGTGGTCAGTAGTATTGACCTGATGTGATCCTTTCAGCCAGATGACAATGGAGAGAGGGCAGGTATCTATTGGTGTGGGCAAAGCATCTGTTTGAATGACTTTTTCTGTGAGCTTGTTCAGGAATGGGAGGTTTGCCACTGGGTGTTAGCATCTAAAATGGATGTATCCAGGTTTGATTTATTCATGCTTAGTCATACTGTTGTATGTCTGAAGAAGGAAAGAAAGATTTCTTCTCTGAGCTGACCATCTCAGTCAAGAATGGCACTAGGGGTTCATTACCCTCTCAGAATACCAGAAGGGCATGAATTGGAATCATATGTTTTGGTCCAATACTTTTTAATTTTTTAAATGAATAAATATGCTGAATAAATCTAGATTGAGAAGCGTTTTCTATTTTGTGGGGCATTTCATAATATCCATTCTCTAGCACTGTAAGATGCAGAATACTGGGCTAGATCACCTTATGGTCAGACTCATTCTGACATTTTTTATGTTCTTCTATATTCTCAGTATAAAATTTGCTTTCATTCCTATTGAGAATAAAAAATAAAATATTCCAAATTCTTTGTGAAAGGGGATGAATACCCAGCACTGAGGCAGGCTGCCTGGTGGGCATACCTACAGCCATGCATTGTGGAAGCCGTTGAGGTCCTCATGCAGGCTGTTGAAGACTGGGTAGGCAAACTGACTGGAAATCAGACCGGTTACAAAACCCACTTTGTTAAGACCAACACATCTCTGAAAAATGTTTCAGAATCTATGCACTGGCAAATCCAAGTGAGAAAAAAAGTTCTGCTGGAATTTTTCCAATCAGATTACTGAATTCTGGGAATGTAGGCAGACTGTTAATTGGTTGGGATGAGTGACATGATGCTGTTTGAGAAGGCTTTCTGAATGTGCATGCTCTTTTTAGGAAAAAAGATCTTGGCATTGGTTGATGCTCAGTTCTGATACAAGTTGTAAGCCCTCAAAATTATTGTAGTACAGAGGCAGGTTCAGATGGAATGCCACAGTGCACTCACACTCCCCTTTACTGTTTTGTAAGTGATTTCTCATTGTGGGTCTGGCCAGAGCCTTTGCTTTTGCATGGCTCCAGAGCCCAGAGAGAGTGCTTCCCCTGCCACTCATCTCTCCTACTGCTGAATTCAGCAAGGAAGGAGAGGAAGGGAAAGAGCCAAAAGCAGCCGTGTTCAACCCTCTGGCTCTGCAGCCTCAGGAAAGCATGGGCTCTGGCCAGGCCTTGCTCCAGTCAGCTGGCAAGCTCAGACCTCTAGAGGGAGTGCTTGCTGATGGGGGAGTGAGCTCAGAGCTTACTGTGCATGCTCCACAGACAAACTGGGGTGGGGTATACTGCCTTACCCCATTCCTGGGTTTGCTACTGATTGCATTTTGACTCCTTGGTTCAGATCAAGTGCACTATTTTGATGTATTATTCTGGATTGTGCTTTGGGACTGGATTTTTGCAGCTTTAGTGAGTAGTGCTTATTTTTTTAGTGGGCTTTGGAAATTGTTGGAATCTTGTTGTCCTGTTTTATGGGCACTAAAATATCTCTGATGACTCCCTTTAGGAGGTGACAGTTTGTGTAGGGTGGTGGCTGGGTTGTGTTATCCCCACTCTGGACATCTAAGCTGAAGATCAGTTCCAGGTTATGAATGAATGAGTTGGACAAGAGATGATCTGAGAAAGTCCTAAAGAGGCAAAGGAGATGACGGTTTCTATTTTTTTTTCTGTGTGTATGTGCAAGAGAGAGGGAGAGTCTACAGATGAAGAGCAATTATGCAAAAGGGGCTGGGAACTGTCCTGGTTATGGGCAGGTCCCAGTCCCATGCCCTGATCAAGTGATTGAGGCACAGGGCTTGGAAAGAACTTCAGGGGAGGGGAAGATCCAAGCCCCCTGTCCCGATCCACCTGCAGATCAGGACAGCTCCTGATTGAGGGGTCAGGGCGAGGAGCAATTTGTTGCTGGGGTAGGGGGAAATTGTCCCTGGCCCAATAGCAGGCAGCTCCTGGGGGCAGGCTGCAATGTCCCAACCCCAGCCAAGAGACAACAGTCTCCTGGCCCAGCACTCTGTCAGCCCCTGGGCTAACACCCAGGGGGAACACAGAGCTCCCCTTTGTGGTGGTAGGGCTGCCCCAGGAAGTAGGAGAAGTTTGCTGCCATTAGCAGCAAATCTGCTCCTGCTTCTCTGAATATGTAAATACCTGCCTGGGAGTGTTTACTTGTGAGTAGTTTAATCATGAATAAACTGATCCCACATCAAATGCACATGTAGACACACGCAGCAATCCCAGGACAGGAGAAGCTTAAAGGTGTTTTCCAGCCCTTCCTGCCTGCCTGCATCAAATGGCTTATTATGCCTTGACTAATCTGAACATTTAAGATATCTAGGCTAAACTGCTGTTTCAATAGTCACTTACCATGAACACTAAAGGAAAACCTGTTTGGCTTGATGGATCATGCATGATTTATAATTAAATAGAGGTTCTTTGCTTAAATAACATTAAGAGTCTGACTTCTACTGACATTAAAACTAGAAAATTCAGCATTCAGACTAAGCCTCAATCCCTGAAGTACTGTTTGCTAAAATAATAATCAGATTTAAAAAAGGCAGAGCGGTGACAACTTGAAGACCCTTAACTCCAAGTTTCCTAGAATTCACAAGTTTAAATTAGATCATGAAATAATAAGCAAAAATAATTGTCCTTGTTAGCATTTATTATTTATACATTGCTGAGAACTATAGTGGGCATTTTACAAAACAAATGCATAGAGATCAGTAGGGACAATCAATTTACAGGTTCTAACCCTGATCCTGTGAAGACTCAGGTGGTAGAGGACTTGAGTGTAAGTTTTTCCAGAATCAGAGCCTAATTTTAGGCATGCCCTACTAAGTGAGGGTAACTAACAGTGAAGGTCGATGAGGTAAAGAATGAAAAGGGTGACAGCAGTGAGATTTTTTTCAGGCTAAAAAAAAATAAACTTACTCCTTATGGACACTATGGTTATGGGATCAGATTAAAACAACCCAGGGCCTGAAGCCCACCATGACCTTAGGTTCTATCATTTTTGTCTCATGCTCCTACACTGCCCTGATGTAATGACTCCTGGTCATGATTAATCAGTTAACATGTCTTAAGTTGTTACCTGATCACAGGTTAAAGCAATTAATAGTATGATACTGCAAGGAATAAGCTGCAAAGTCATTACATTAAAATTGTGTTGTAACTTTGTGGCTGGTTCCTGTCACACCATTAACTGAATGTATGGCCAGGCTGGGGCTCCCAGCCATGGAGGCATACCATGCACCCTTAAGGCTGGGAGCTGTCACCTGATCCTGGCTCCCAGCAGCAAGGCTATACCATGCAGTGTTGTGGCTGGGGCTGCTGGTTTGGGCTGTCAGCTGTGGAGATGTATGATGTGCTCTGTGGTTGAAAGACCCATGAGCTGATGGCCCCAGCTGTGCAGGTGTGTGTGTGCGGGGGTCCTGTTGGCTAAGAGGCCTCCCAGGCATAGGCAACATGTGGGAGGTGGGGCATGGGGGGGCATGTGCCCCCGAGATTGGCCACTGCCAGCCTCTGTGGGCAGTTGCCGCTTGCCACATCCCCCTGCCACTGCTGCCACCAGTGTCTGTGGATGGTCCCTGCTCACAATTCCCCCCACCACTGCTGACACCACCACTAGCATCTGTGGGTGGTCCCCACTTGCTGCTGCCAACACCAGGTGATGCCTGCTGGCTGCTCACCACCACCGAGAGCACGCTGGAATCTGAGGGTGGTCCCCATTCGCCACCATGTTACCCCCCCCCAGTCTGAGAAGGCACCAGTTGTTCATGCTCCCAGGTGTGCAAGCTTGCTACTTGCCGGTGCAGGGGGAGCCCAGCACTGTGATCCCAGGCTCCTTCCCCCTGCACTGGCAATAAGGCATGATGGGATCTGATGCTTGATCCCCTGTGGCATGGCAGGAAGCATGATTGTGGGGATCATGCCCCATGGCACCTTTACTTACGTGTCTGCCAGGGGCCTATAATGCCTATAATGCCTCTGCTTTAATCCTGCATTGCCTGAACGCATCTTTTTTTTTTTTAATGGGAAATCTAACTGCATACTACAGAGACCAGATTGGCTTCCAGGGAATTATGGTATTTATGCAATTTTAATTTAAATGGATATTTATTTACTGCTATTAAAGATCCTGAAACTCTTGCTTAATTGCTGGTGCAAAGATATTTTGAGATCTATTAAAAACACATTTTTTCCCCCAAAGACATCATTCCATCAGCAACTAATGGAAATTATTGGGGTGGAGGGGAGGCC
Source organism: Crocodylus porosus (assembly GCF_001723895.1). Taxonomy (NCBI): domain Eukaryota; kingdom Metazoa; phylum Chordata; order Crocodylia; family Crocodylidae; genus Crocodylus; species Crocodylus porosus. The sequence continues at coordinate 88,044,288 of NW_017728931.1, read as the reverse complement.
TGATACAGACATGGAGTGACTCTCAAATGGCTTTTTTTAGCTGTATTACAAATTTTAACATGTTATATACATGTTGGAATATTCAGGGAGTATTACTGGAATAATGTCATAATGACAAGTAAGTTCCTGCATTAAAACAAAAATAAGAATTATTGTCTGAAATCTTTCTATTAATATAAAATCCAATACACTGTAGATAAAAATACTCTAATGGCCTCAGTGACAGAACACTGTGGTAATATGAGTTTCAGAGCTATTTATATATGTAAACATTTTTCAGTGAAAGAATATGGGGATGTTCACTTTCTAGGAAATAATGTTTTTAATAGCATAAAATAGCAATATGACCTTCGTATATATGTCAGTAGGAAAAGGATTGTGGTGATTATCCTTTTACTGCTAGATCCTTCTGCTTTAAGTAATGGGAATTGTGAAGGCAGTAATATCCTTCTTTACTTTCTTTATGACTGTATAATAGGAAAGTGGCTTTAAACTATGGGAGAAGGGGTCTTCTAAAACATCTCCTGTTAAAACTTGAGGTTATAGTAGGGAGAAACTGAGCATGATTGCTATGAAAAATTGAGAAAGCTATGTAAAAGCTGATTTATTATGACAAATTTATCGAGAGTATTAAATGCATCATTTAGGGACTCTTCCTTAGTTTGAAGGAGCTTAAAGGAAACCTGTATGGTATTATGAATTAAATTCAGTTTCTATTTTGCCCATTCAGTGGGTACATCTACACAAGACACTAACTGCACAGTAGCCTAATAACACTGTGCAGTAGTGTGCCGGGCAAAATCCCTGCTAATATGCAGGAGTATTAGGTACTGCCCAGTTAATGTCTGTGAAAACCCACATGCCTGGCACTACTGCACAGTAGCTCCAGTTACGTCACATTGATTTAGTATTTGGTTATGCAAGTACTAAACTTAATGTGCAGTAACTATGGCACATTAATGAACATGTAGATGCACCCAGTGTTAACTAGCTGTGCATTTCATAGTTATGAATTTGAACCAGGACAAAAGCTACTCTGCTTTAGCACTACAGGATAACTTTTGGCCTGGTTCAAATGGCAGTATGTGCCTCTGCATTTAGTTAACATGTTTTTGTGTTGTCTCTCGTTGCTACTTATACGTCAGTCATGTTGTTTTTATACTAAAGCCTCACTTCAACAGCAAGCAGTATGCATATTGTATGACACTGGTAACTCTCCATCTGTGCAAGCATCTACTGACATTACGCATAGTGTGTCACACTTTTTGTTAAGGAGCATTGTATCATCTCAAAATATTTCTAAATGAAGATTTTGCATAATGAAAAAATCTGAAATCACTAATAATTAGCAGTTTCTAGAATAATGTTAAATTCATTCATGTTCAACAGAGTTGCTATTTATTAGCAATTAATTTCAGACTGATGAGCTGTGTAGAAGACTGCAGGTAAGAGGAAGTGGTAGTAGTTGGCATGGATTGAAAGTCTGAAATTTTGTACAAAGGTTCTTTAAAGCTAGATTCAACCTGGTGTCATGCTAATGAAGTTAAGAACAAGTAGCATACATTGAAGAATTGGGCACTGCTTTTTTATAATGCAAAGATAGCGCTTCTTAAAAGCTTGACTTTATTTTAGTTACAATAAAGAATTAAAAACATGAAGATTCTAAGAAAACCACAACTAAGTTGAGGAGAACCCTCTTAAAATGCATTTTATTGGTAACCCAAGAAATGACTTATATGATTGTCTGCTTCATTGACAAAAAGACAAGTTTATTACTGCAAAATCCATAGTGATTCTTTATGAGCTGATTATGAGTCTCTTCTCTAAGTCTCTAAGGCATTAAGTCTTTATTGCTGGTTTGTAGTGTTGTGCTTTAGATCTGCTTCACATCTGTTTTTTTTGCCCAGAATTTGATTTCTGGTTCATGGGAAATCTTGATATTTCAAAATTTGGGTTTGATTCTATTTGGGAATTAAAATAATAACACCCCCCCCAATAAAACAAATGAACAAAAAATAAACTTGTAAAAAAAGAGAAATATAAGCACCCCAGGACTTAGCAGCTGTTGACAGAAATGGATATTCTTGTCCGTTTCACTGTGTCTAGCAAATGAGGGTGGTGGGAGGAGGGAAGATGTTAATTTCAATTAGGTCTCTGGTAGATGTTCCAGTTAGGGTGAGATTGAATGTTAGAGATATAAGGTGCTGATTTTAAAGAATGTTAGTCTCTGTTAAGGTTAACTACTGCTAGTGATTAGTCACACCTTTGGGGTTAGTAACTTCTAATATGCACTGCTCAGACCTGCCACTAGATGGTTGGTAAGCAGGGTCATGGATAGGGGCAGCAAGTCTGCTTCAGGCCTGCCCTACTTGCTGGCTCTGTAGCCACAGTATAAGCCAGGGAGAGGGAGAAGCCCCCCTGTGCTATTTGGATTGTCCCCACTGCCCCCTGTTGGACTCTGGATCCTCTCCGCCCCCCACACACATGCTCTGCCACTTCAATCAGCCCAAGAACAATAGCAGCAGGGATGAGGGTTCATTGCCCTTCCTACCTGCTCTCAGGTTCCCTGCAGCCTGTGCCACCTGCACACATGGATCCAGTCCCAACTGGGCCTTGTAGTTCCATGGCAGCTCCTGCCCCACCCTGCCCCAGCCCCTGCCTCCTCCCTTCACCTCCCCTGCAGTTGCAGGGCTTGGTTGCTGCTGCTTTTGGGTATACTGGGGTGGCATGGTCTTCAGGGACCCCAGAAGCAGGCAGGGAGGGGAAACCCCCTCCCCCTAGCACATCTGCCACTCTCAGGCTAATTGGGGCAGCAGGGCAGTGATCTGGGGGTGGAAGGGCTGATGGGAAACAGATGGGGCAACTGGGGTGGCAGGGGAGTGATCTAGAAGTACAGGGGGCGATTTGGGGGTGGGGGCAATTGGGGGGCAGAGGGTGAAGCAGCCCAACTGCTCCCCTCCCCCCTTTCCCCTATGCCCTCTCTCTTTCCCTCTCCAATCCTGTTCTCCCCTCACCCCTTCCCTATATCCCTGTCCCCTTGGCTCCACTACTGCCTTTCTCCCTACTCATCCTGTCCCCACCTATGTGTTATCCGGATGTTCCCAGCTGTCTGGCCTGAGAGCAGTGCCTCTTGGGATACTGGAGGACTACAAATTGGTGATTTTATTTCAGATGAAGTTAACTCTATCACAGTAGCACAGCCCAAAGTGGCATAACTTTAAAATGCCTAAAGGGCACTTAGCACTAATTAATGAGCCTTGAGATGTGATCATTCAAGTTTTAATTGCTCTTAATGTGATGTAATTATTTCTTAAGTAGTAACTTAGCCAACATTAATGCAATTAATGCTGTGATAAAACAAGGCATAAAGCACAAAGACATTACACAAAATATATATGGTAACTTTGTGGCTGGTTTATGTCATGCCTTCAATTGCAGGTGTGGCCGGGCACCAGCTGATTGAGGCTCCCAGTCTCTGAGGCAATGCAGAGTGGGTGGGTAGGGTCTCCATGAAGACAGGCTGATAACCCCGCAGGCAGCCCATGCTCAGCTAGGTAGATGGAATGGAGCCAAGGGTGGGTAAGTGGGTGTGGAGCATCATCTGAGAGCCAGATGGGCTGGTGGGGCTGGGCTTGTGGGATGATGACAGCGTGGGGTTGGGCCTAGGGTACAGCTGTGTTCTGCTCCCCACATGTCCCTGTAATAAATGCTGGTTTTGCGGGCAGAGGCATGTGGGCAGTGGACCATGGCTCTGCCCTGGGCCCTAGCCTTACAGTGTCATCACCCTGTGATCTGGGCCCTGGCCCTAGCCCTGGCCCTGCCCATCCCATTCCTGGATACCATTCCCCACCTACCCATAGCTGTATCCCATCCACCTAGCTGAGTGTGTCCCACCCAGGGGGGCCCTGGTCTGGTCTCCATGGGGACCCTGCCTGCCTGCCCACTCCATCTAGAGCCCCTGGCAATGGGTGCAGGGGGGACAGGCTGGGGTGCCTGAGCAGCGGGGCTGGGGCTGGCAGTGATAGAGACACTAGTGGTGACAGCTGGAAGGAGCTGCTGCTGGGGGGCCTGCCAGGAAGCAGAGTCCAGCTGCTGTACCACTCCCATCCCACTATGTACCTATGAGGGCAGCAGGACCATCTGCACACACCATGGCCTGGGCTGCCCCCTGCACCTGTGCTAGGCATGGACAAGGCACAGTGGGCTGGATTCAATCCCTTGGTGGGCCAGATCTAACCCCCCAGGTTGTATTTTGCCCATCCCTGCTTTAACTGAACATCTTCCAGGAGCCTCAGTAGCTGCTGCGTCTTCTTCAGATTCTGCAGCTCCAATGCAGCCCCACCATGCAGAAGGACCATGGACTCAGTGGCTCAAGGCTTTCAGAATTCCAGATAATCTGGTCTTTTTTACAAAATATATCAAGCTTGTTTCAAGTATGTTGTCTTTTCCCCTGAAATTCTGTATTGTTGGGAAAATGCCGTATCAGTTCTACTTTAGTTATAAATTTATTTCTAGTATAAATGTTCAGGTCCAAATCCTGGTCAGGAGTGAATACTCTTAATCTGCAAGGAGGATTTTGATACCTGCACTGCTGTGGATAAAGAGCAGAAATGATGGTCATGTGACCCCCATGCCTGATATCTTGTGTTCCTAGCATGCTCACTCTCTCTGGACCAGAGATTCTTTTTAACTCTTCCTTCTGGAGAACAGCCAGCTATAGTGTCATTCTCCATGGTCTCTTTTCTTTGTTCTCCTACAGGGCAGAATGGCATTGTAGTCCTAAAGAGCCCATGCCTGAGATTTGTGTATTTATCAGCTTGCATTCAGACTAGTTTCTCCGAACTGCCGACAGCAGGGTACATTTAGCTAAGTGCCTGAAATGAGAGCTTTCCTATAAATAGATGTGTCAGTAACACTCTGACAGGGATCAAAATAAAGCTGCTCTTACACAATTCTGCTCATATTGATGGTTTCTTACCCAGTGGTGTCTGCATGCTATAATTTGTCATGAATGTACAGGGTCTTGCTTAGTAGTTGTTTTTTTTCAGGTTTTTCTATAAGTCAAATAGAAATGGATGGATCTGATCTCCTTCATTGCCAGATCTGTTGGAGCATGTTCCATTTCCAGGCTGGAAGGCAGTAATTTTCCTTTTTGGGGAAAACCCCCCAAAACAATGTAATTTAGAGGCATATCCTGTTCCACCTCCATGGATGCATAAAGCCCCTTGGCAGGGGCTCCTCCTGCATTGGGTGTACTTTTCCTGTCTGTAGAAGTGAACTCTGCAGGACCTCTCTACATGATAGCAACTGAAGAGTGAGGGCTTTTGGAGACTTTCACAGTCATTTGCAGGCTGCAGGCTTTGTTGTGATACATTAGATGACATATTTTGCCAACTGCCTTTTTTGAAGGAAATAAAAAGAATCTCGAGCAGATGTGCCATCCTTGCATTTGGGAGCCTCAGAGGTAGAGATGTATTATGGTCTGGGGGTAAAAGCAACATTTGCTCTCAATGCCCCTTTCAAGTACGTTGGTATTTAGATCTAGCTACATGCCTCTGCTGAATGCATATGTGAATTGTGTTTAAAAAGGGGGGGAAGGAAAGAAACAGGTTTTTGCTAAATGAGTAAAAGTGGAAATTAAACCAAATGGAACTCCAGGATTTTAGAAGCCCAGTGCACCGGTAGTAAAAATACCTACCCCAGAGGTAATGCTGTGGAGAAGCAGGCCTGTAGCACAGATAGCATTGCTCTACTTCACAATCAAATTTATCATTGTGATATTTGGGCTAGGGACATACGTTACACATAAACCAGTTTAAGTGATCAGAAACTGGTTTAAACCTGTAATAGAACAGATGTTCAGTGCACATAAACCAGCTTGCAAATGCCTGAAACCAGTTTGAGATAAACCTGGTTGAATGTAGTATCAGACTTAACTGATTTGGCTCAAGCCAGTTTATGCAATGTCTGTCCCAGACCCCTTGCTGGTTTAAGATAAACCAGACTCCCCCAGCTTCCTAGTATGCTCTCTGGGCTGTGTGGGGCTCTCAGCCACAACAGGGCTGGCCCCTCCCCTCTGCTCCCTGGCTGGAGCTCAGCAGAGGCTTGCAGGCACAGAGCATCTATTTGGCTTCTCTCTGCTAAGCAGGGATTATTTCCCCCTCTCCTCTGCCTTGTGCAGATACGTCAGCATTAGCTAGTAGACCACATGCTGGCTCCAGCCAGTGGTGTGGGAGACAACAGGCAGACCGGCTTTTTGGAGCAAAGCAATAGGTAGCTTAATGTTCTTCCTTGGAAGAGCTGTTTAAGGAGAGCTCCATTAGTTAATGGAGAGAGGCTTTGTTTTCTTAATGGGTTGATAAACACTGAGGTAGGGGCGATAAACATTCCCTGCTGGGCAGCTTAGAGATGGGGAATAATCAGAGCGTCCTGCCAGGGCCTGGCCAGGCCCCCCTCAGCTCAACCCTGTGGAAGCGAAGCGGGGGGGGAATGCTTTAGCACCCCCCAGCTTCTAGCCTGAGCCACTGCAGGCAGGTACTGACATTTCTGGGATGTCTGTCTGGTTACAAAACTGATTTAGCCTAGCCAGGTTAAACTAACCTGCAAAGATTGAATCAATTCAGGCTCAGGCTTTTTGAATGTCTGTCCCTAGCCATGCTGGCTAGGTTCCGTGTTGCTGGGGTCTGTGCTGTGGGAGGGAAGAAGCAGGGGATCCCTGTTGGAGCAGTGAGTAGTAGGGGAGGGGGCAGGGGGAAGCCAGGTAGCTGCTGCTGTGCCTGCAGTTTTCCAATTCCTTGCAGCTTTGGAGGAGAGGGGCGGGGCCAGCCCTGCCCTCTGGAGCAGAGCCCAGCCCAGGGCTGCAAAGCATGCTGGGATGAGGGTGGATTCTGATTTAACTTGAAAGAGGACGGGGTCTGGGGACAGACATTGCATAAATTGATTTGATCCAAATCTGTTAAGTCTGATACTGCATTCAACCAGGTTTAATCTTAAATCAGTTTCAGTCATTTTGAATTTATGTGCATTGAATTTATGTTCTGTTACAGGTTTCAATCAGTTTCTGATCACTTCAACCAGTTTATGTGTAATGTCTGTCACTAGCCCTAGGGTCTCACCATGTCCCACACACTTGCATCTCAAACCTGAAGTTCATCCATTAGGACACTTCAGGCTTGTCAACAGCAGCTGCTTCTGACTATGCTGGAAATCAAGAGCTCAAGAACAGGGAAGCGGAGAACTCAGAGTAGCCTCATGTTTAGAGATTCAGGGCGTACATCTAGGTTCTAGAGTGGGTGGACATGTTTTGCCCCATCCTTGCTAATACTAATGCCCCTGTGGTGTAGTTGAGCCTTAAAAGCCAGAAGCAGAAGTGTAGCATGGAAAAAATGTACCCCAGGAAGTCCTCTCTCACCCTTCCCTTTCCCCTATCTTCTAGCTTGCAGGCACAGGAAGAGCAGCAAGCAGAGGCCCGTGCAAGGTACTCTGGGAATCATAGTTTTCTAGAGTGGCAGTGGAACTTGTTGTTGACAGGGAGAAACTTTCACCTCATTTTTTGAGGCCAAAGCCCATGTCCAGGGAACAACAAAATGCTGATTTTGGCAGAACCCTCCCCTCCCCTCTCCTCCCAACCCCCCCCCCAAAACGAAACAAAACAAAAACCCTCCCACCAGGAGCAGTGAACTGTATTGCTGCTTTACAAAACTATGATTCCCATAAGACTTTTCACCTCATTGAACACACTGCCTCTGCCAGCTCTTCCCTGTAGCCAAAAAGTGAAGGCAGAATGAGGGAGGACACAGCCCTGGGGTGCAGGGCCTGGGGCATGTGCCCCTCTCCATGTTATGCTACTGGTCAGAAGGGAGCCCTGAGATAGTCTGACCTCCTGTATCACATGGTGGTCTTGATTTTAAAATTGCTAAGGATGGAGAATCAATAAATTAGTCCAGTGGTTAATTAACCTCACTTTTTTTTTGTTTAAAGAGCCACCTTATGTTTGAATATATCAAAGCTTGACATTTCCACCATTGGATCTTATTTCTCCATTTTCTACCAGTTTGAAGAGCCCACTATCAAAATGTTGATCCCCATGTAGATACTTAAAGACTGCAACAGTTTTATCCTTTAGACCTCACTTTGATGAATTAGAACAGGGGTGTACAACCTTTTTGAATTTGGGCCGGATTATGAACTTTTTACCACCCAGTGGGCCAGCAAGCCATATTCAAAGACCTCACAGGAAACGGTATCACATCACCCCCCCCGAAACTAAAGTACAGTGTTTACTTTCATTTCCTGTTGCAGCACCTTGGACCTCAGAAAACGGCTTGGCAGACTGCATGGCACCCTGCAGGCCATATGTTGGACAAGGCTGAATTAGATGGACTGAGCTCCTTAATTTTCTCTCTGTAAATCATGATTTCTAGCCCTGTAATAATTTTTGTGGCTCTTTTCTGAATGCTCTCCAATATATCAACATTTTTATTGAAATGTGGATATCAGAGCTGCCCGTATAATTCCAGTGGTGCCCAGATCCAGTTGGGGGGCACCTTTAATTAGGGTGGCTCTGAGAGCTGCTCTAATTAAAGTGCCCAGAGCATCTCATGTATCAACCTCCCCAGGCTTCAAAATGGTGGCGGGGTGCTTTATCTAAATTCCATTGAACAATCTTTAGATAAAGTGCACCCACTGCCATTTTGAAACAGGGATGCTGATTCACAAGATGTGGGAGGATGCTGGAGCGCAGTTATTGCCACAGTCCAGCAGACTCGATGTACGTGAGTCTTCTCTGGCATGTTGGAATTACAGCACGTCAGAGCAGCCTCCCTGCTTGTGTATAGGTGCCCATAAAGTCCACACACCTACTTAAGATATTCCCTTGTTTAAACTTCTGAGATCACATTAGCCCTCCATGTCAAAGACTGTATTGGAAGCTCACATTTAGCTGATTATCCTTTTTTAAAGCACAGGTCCCTTTCAGTGTCATGGCTTTCCAATATAAAATATGCCACTCTGTATTTGTGACCTGCATTCTTTGTACAGGTACATTTTTTAAGAAAGCAAGCTTTTATCAAAATTCTCAATCTGAAGAGGTTAGGTGGTGGGCCCACAGGAGGTCAGAGGGGTAGCATTCCAGCTGTAAAATCTGACCTGAGTTGTTCTTTGACTATTTCCAAGTACTCGGTTCAGATTCTGTCCTTTGAACCACAGTTTGATTTTTAGAAAGTGGTTGTAATTTAACAGTTTGAATGCCTGACAGGATTTCTCATTATTCCAAAATTAATGTCAGATTCATGTATTCTCCTCAGTTGCAGTTGTAGGCCTTTGAAAGGATATAAAGATTGATAGGCATACATCTAGAATAACTGGCACAGATGTCGGTGGAGGTGACACAAGTAAAAGAGATCAGGATGTAACCTTAGCAGAAAATTTATATAATCACTGAAAGTTTTGTTTTTCTTTTTTCTTTTTTGCTGGAACTGCAGGGAAGAGGAAGAAAAACAAAATGGGAAGGACAGAAGTTTTGAAATAGCTGGTAGAAATCACCAGAAATTTAGAAGGCTTCAACATATATCCAAAACAAGGAGTTGGGGCCAGAAACAGCCTGTCCCATTTATGAGTTTAGTCCCATTGAAGGACCTAAATTAATTAAATATTTCTCTGGATTTGTGTTTAGGAATGATCCTAACCTTCCTAATCACTGGTTAACAATGATCATAAAACATAAGTGGCAATGCACTTGCAGATAATTTCAACAGTGGACAAATGCAGAAGAACACAAACTGTGTACACAAACTGGTATGAAATATACAAGGGTCATTACACCGACATTACACATAAACTGGTATAAGTGACCAAAAATCTGTCTACACCTGTAACAGAACAGAAGTTTGGCACACACAGACTGATTTAAAAATGGTGGATTCCAGTCTAAGATAGACCTGGAACAATGAGGTATCAGGCTTAATCAGTTTAAGTTAAACCGGTCTTTTGAATTTCTGTACCAGATCCCTTATTGAGTCATGTTAGATTGTTCTCCCCTGGTATTCCAGGCACCTTTGTCACTTCCCCCCCATAAGCACCAAGGCGAACATGCAGGAGTGCCCTGCCCCCACCATCTTCTGGCCTTGGCCAGTGCAGGTATCTGCTTTTCTTCCCCTCCCCTCCCCCCGCCAGGTGAATGTGTATTCTGTTGACTCCTGGTCCAACCTATGCAACTTAGAGAAACCAGTGAAGGTTTGATCAATTCCACCTCAGGCTTTTTGAATGTATGTACCTAGCCATAAAAGCCAACATTAGGATATAATCTACAGGTTTTTTTCTCCCCTGGGCATAGATATCAGAGCTCTGGGCATTTCTTCTATCTCCCTTCCATACTTATGGTTCTGAAGCACCTTTTTTTTTACACTGTCACATTTCTTAAGTCTTCTGCATGACGATTTTTTAATCCATACAGTGTGACATTTTGAAATAATACTTTCAACAAAACAACTGAATTGCTATATTTAGCTTACCTTACATTATTTTCCTGTTCTACTCTTCCTTATGCAACTTTTTATTTTCTATTTTCTTATTACAGACTCATAGCAATTGGGTTAGAAAACTTTGAGTTTCAAATCCACTTCTTTACATCTTCAGTCTTATTCCCTGGACAATATTTCCTATATACTGTAAGTAGTCTGGTTTTAACTGTAATTAGAGAGGTCTATAAATAGAACAGATCAAGATCTGTTTGTTGGAACAATTTTCTGTCTGAAAATATGATTTTGCAATGTTATTGATGGGGATAAATTAGAATAGCTTGAAAATATTGTCATGTTCTTGTTTCTTAACAAAAAAGTGTTTCATTTTGGCCTTGCTTTAATTCATTTAAATGATCATTATAATGAAATGTAATATTTTGATATGGTTAATATTTTAATATTATTAAAATGAAATAATTCAGCATTTCCAGACCAAAATGCTTAACATTTCCAAATTCACATAATTTGGAATTTCTGTTTTTTAATAAAATTTGATATTTTGACTGTGGTGTGTGGGTTCCTACTCTCTCTCACCCCCCACCCATCTTTGGAATGGAAACATTTTTTTTTAATGTCAAAATTGACCATTGAAGAGAAAATCCTTTTTTCTGACCAACTCTAGTTTTGTATCCTTTGTGAGACTGCTCTACAATTTTTTATCAGGAAACACTTTGGAAGTGATATTTATATTCAAAGCATTCCAGCTTCCTGATTTTGGAATAATTAATTACAACCCCACCCCACAATAATATTCTTTTCTTCCTTTATGAATACATAAATACCTTTCACATTCCCCTTAGCAAATTTGGTTTACATTAACTCACTGTAATTGCAGGGAAGCAGTTGCTCTTCTCTTATTTGGAAATGTTAATGACCCAATTTAAGCCAAGTGAAGTGCATCTGGACACAACAGTAATAGCTACCTCCATAAATCTGGGTAAATTAGTACTACAGAGTCTAATCTCCATTACATGGGTGTTGATTTTAATAATTTGATTTAGTGCTGCTACAGATAATATTTTGACAGATGGAGATCTGCCCAAAACATTTTTTTATTTCCCAATTTCTTGTCTGACTAGAGATACTGATGATGTTACTGCCTCCTCATTTTGCACGTCCATTGTAGGCTTTTTTGTCTTTATCACAAAATCTTTGAAAGGAGAAACAAAAACTAGCTAATGAAGCTTCAGGGGTTGTTTCTCAAAATTATTATTGGCTGGTTCTTCCTTTTCTATTTTTCATAGTTACTGCTAGCAGCTATGCCTCTCTCTCTTTTATTCAAATTTCTCCTAGGGGCAAGGAAGGGAAAACTGTTTTGAGTGTTCTCATAATGCTGCTAACTCATGTAACAACATCACTGCCCCTAAAGGCCTAGACATACAATATATTTTACAATGATAAACTTGGGGGATTAGGCTCAAAACTGAACTCTGGGGGCCTAATTCTCACCCTAGCTTATGGTGGTGTTGCTCCTTTGGCCTTAACTATTATTTCTGATGCATGCTTCTATGAGAAATAAAATGAGTCCCTGATATCTTGTAATTGTATAGCTTGTTAGAATCCAGCTTTTAAATGAAATGTAGCAATTCCCTTGAGGGAAAACCAAATGCAGCCCCACACTGAAAATACTGGGGTAGGCAGGAGGGCCAGAGAGAAATTGGTGAGAGAAAACGTTGTAAAACTTCTGCTTCACCCTATATCCTTAAAGGATTGTAGAGGGTGGAAAGAGAGTCCACTTGTGTTGTATGATTTTGAATGTTGTCTGAATACATTCTCAGTACTTAATATACATTGGGTATTATTACTACATGAGATGCTAACTGTGCACTAGCCTAATAACATGGCACAGTAGTGTGCTGGGCAAAACCTGTGCTAATATGCTACTGTGCAGTAGTATTAGGCTACTGTGCAGTTAGCATTGGTAAAAAGCTGTACACTGGCACTGCTGTGCAGTGGAATCAGTTACTGCATATTGACTTAGTACTTGATTATGCAAGTACTAAACTTAATGCGCTGTAACTACAGCACATTAATGAACATGTAGATGCACCCAGTAACACTTGCATAATTTAGCTTCTCCTTCCCACTGCCCTCCGCCCACCCCCCTCCCCCCACTTTTCCTTCTCTGAATTTCTTTTTCTGTTCCCTCTTTGTTTGCTGTCCTTCTCAACTCTTCCCACCCGACATCTGTATTTTCCTCCCTAGCATTCCCTCATTTTCACTTCCTTCTCTTCTGTTTTTAGGAATGCATCCTGATAATTAGCTTACCTTCCTAGTTAAGCAGTTGTAGCAAAGGAAGTGAGAGCATTGTCTTCTGTCTGCTGAAGAGCCAACACGTTCAAACTGATTGAATGCACCTGAACTAGGCAGTTAAAGGAGGCTGTGCTGCTAGCTGCCAACTTGTATCCCATGTTCAGGGCAAGCAGCCTACAAGAGAAGGTTTGTGGCACTATGCCACATTTTCTTCTTGTACAAGGATCTGGCCCAGAGAAAGTGAAGGTAACAGGTAGCTTTAATTCAAATTGGTTTGGGTGTTTTAAAAGCCCTAGCACTAGTTGCCAGCGGCTTATGGTTATTCATATGCTGCTATCTGAAATAGGCAGCTCTAAGCCAATTAGGAAGCACAAGTTGCAATTGACTTTGGAAGGAATAATTTAGCCACTTGAGACTGTTTAGATGTGTAGCTAATAAGTTGTCATCTTACATTAATTTTTACACATCTCCCTGCTAAATTAGAGATACAAATTTGAAACCTAGCATTCTGGGAGATGGTATGGTTTGTGGACTGGGGACTTAATCAATGAATGTAGCCGTCATGAATGTAGCTTTTCATCTGCAGTGGATATTGATGATATTCTTGTCCTTATATAAATCTTCTGGAATAGTTTGTAGCAGAAAACATAACAGATAGAAATGACATCTACAAAATATCAGGCAATCATAACATTTTGTAAAATGCTGCTCAGTGAAGTGAGAAACCTCTTGAACAATGGCTTTTCTGGATGAAGGATGCTACAGTCTATAAATGTAAGTTATTTGCAGCAATAGTAATTTGAATTACTTATGAAGAGCTGAATTTCTCTCTCTGATGCAGTATTTGGAACATTATCAGTTGTGCTTACTGGGACAACCAATGGCAGAAACTGCCCCAAAGTTTACATTACTGAATATTGCTGCCCTTTTGGTAGAACTGTAGCAGACTTTTATGCCATGCAGGAAGAGAAATATTAAGAAAAAGAATAAGGATATTTTCCAAGGTATTTCTTGTGTGTTTGCATGGTGCACAAATGTCCTGTTCTGTTGCATAGTGGAGGCTACCAACTGATGCACCCCAGACCTAGAAGTTCAAGAACAGCCCTCATCATAAGGGCATACAGTAGGCAATCTCCTGCTTGTAAGAACAACTAAACACTATTTACATCAAGACATGGCAGGCGAGTAAAGGTGGGCTACAGGACAAAATACAGAAGTGAAGTCTTAAAGCATTCAAGGGTGCTCCTCACAGGCAGCTAGAATGCCGGTGGGGATGGCAACCTGTTACAGTCATGCACCTTTCTCTTCTTGTTGCAGAAAGTACAAAAATAAAAAGTTTTGAGACTGAGCCCTTATTAAGTGCCTTCAGCTTCCAATGAGTAAACATGACATTGACTTTAGTCTGGAAATATAAATAAGGTAGCAGGCTAAAAAGATCCCATTTTTCTTTCAGCTGCATTTATAACTGTGCACACATTTTCAAAACCAAAGGTTTGTTTGATAACAAAATCAGTGTAGTAAACCAAGTTCCACAACAATGTTGCCCATGTGAGGACCCTGAAGACTGCCTCCCAGTGGCCTAATGTTGCTCTTACCTAGCTCATGGTTGTGTTACTCTTGTGGCTTTAACAGTTATTTCTGACTTATGCTGCTTGAGGGAAAAATGAGTCCCTAAATACCGCTAGTATAATATGATATCTTGTACTTGTATAGCTTGTTAGAATCCAGTTTTTAAGTGAAATGTGGTAATTGGCTAAAACATGGTCTAATTATGTTACGGGAAAATAATTATAAATCACAGATACTGAGCTTTTGAATGTGTCTTCTGCTACAAACATGTTTAGAAATATTGTTACTGTGTGGCCTCCAATTCTGTTATTCGCATTAATTCTTCATACAGCAACTATTTATTATAGATCTGGAAGAGAGCAATTTGGAATCTAATATTACAAAAGCCAAGTCTGTCTGTCTGTAATGCTTTATTTATGCTATGATTGGCTGACAAACAGTCAATCAGAGTGTGAAGAAGCATTCTGACAGAAGGCAGCCCACTGCCATAATGGTGGGCATAGCTAGCCTTGCCCCCTCTCCCCCCTGCTCCCTGGAGGTGGTGGCAGCAGAACGGACCAACTGCCCTGCTCCCTGCAGGTAACACGGGAGGGAGGGGAGCAGGCCCAGCCTAACGTGGGGGGGGGAGTGGAGCAGGCCCATACCCAACGTGGGGGGGAGGAGTGGGCCCAAGCAGGGGAAAAGCCGACCTACCATGGCAGGGTGGGGAACAGCAGCAGCAGGCCCATTCCTCCCCCCACCCTCCTCCCCTCCTCCCCCGCGTTGGCCCCTAGCCCGCTCCTCCTGTGCCCAAGCGGGCCCAATGCAGGGGGGAAGAGCAGGTGTGCCATGGTGTTGGCAGTGATGGTGGGGCCAGGGGAGGAGTAGGCCCAGGCTTGACATGGGGGGTGGGGGGGAGAGCCCAAGCTGGGGTAAAAGCCGGCCTACTGCAGCAGTGGGGGGTGGGAAGCAGGCCTAGCCTAGCCCAGCCCAACATGGTAACTGCAGGGGTAAGGACAGAGTGAGCCCCCTGCCGTCAGGCTCGGGCCTACTCCTCCCCCATTCTTTCTCCACTGCATTGGCCCCGAGCCCACTCCTCCCATCCCCCTGCTGCTGCCAGGCCTGCTGCACCCCTGCCACTCCCCCACTGCAGCGGCCCAGCTTCTCCCCACCCTCAGGCCCGGTCCTCCCTTGCATCAGGCCCGGGCCCGGTCCTCCCTTCCCCTCGCCACTGTGGCGGGGAAGGGAGAGCGGGCCCAGATCCCAAGCAGCAGAAGGGAAGGGGGAGCAGGCCCGGATGAGGGGTGGGGGGCCCAGGGCTCTGTCTCTGCCCTCTCCCCACCCCCCACATCATTCTTAAAGGGCAGTTGGCTAGTATTATTAATATTGTTATACTGGTAAAAGGCCTGCTCTCAGATGTGACCCTCACTGGATTAGGTATTGTGTGCTGCATGGTGAGTCCTTGTCCTGCTTTGTTTTGGTGGTAAGCTTCTCAGTAGAAGTGAGACATTGAGGTAAAATACTTATTCAAAGTTGTGCAGCGGGTTTGTGAGAGCCTTAAGTTGTTCTTTTAACAAAAGCTTTGTTGGCAAAAGAATTGAAATGTATGAAGAGTGTTCATTAGAAATACAAATTACAGTAAAAGTTCTGTTAACCAGCATCTTACAAGCTGGCATGCTCTGTTAACCAGCATGCTGGCTTTTAAGATAAAGTGAAACCAGAAGTGCCCACCGTGTCACTTCCGGTTTCTCTGAGCCCCCACAGACTGAGGCAAAGCAGCCTGCACTGCTGAGCCCCCAAGGCCTGGGGGCATAATAGGCTGTACAGGGCACGCAGGAGGGTTGGCGATGCTGCAGGAGGGGCGGTGGGACACCCAAGAAGTGGTGGAAGAAGCAGTGGCGCAGGCCGCCCAATTAACTGGCATATTTTATTTGGCAGATGTTATTTGGCATCCCCCATTCCTGGGAGATGCTGGATAACAGAGCTTTTACTGTATATTGCTACATGAGAAGCATATGAAAAAACAACATGCTAATGTATTCTGGGGACCTGCCTGACTTCTCTGGTTTGGGTGTGCCTGTGTATGTTGGTGGTGTGGGGGAATGCAAAGGACGGTCTGTTCCATTCTTGAACAGCCAACGAGAGAGCCAGATGCATCTTCAGAATAATTGATGGTTACTTCTTTTTCCTTGTTAAAATCATTTAAAACTGATTACTCATGCTGAGTAACACTTTTATATAAGTTCTGCTTTTATAATAGGTTTTTATCTCTATTAGACAAATTTTATTTTGCAGAAACATAAAAATCCCTTCAAAAGTTTCAATACTTGGCCATAGGACCTAGATTAAAACAGCCTGTGTCCATGGAAATTATCAAATGGAATTAGGCCCATGCTGAATGATCAACATCTATAGCTACTATGAAGGCAATATTCTGGTCCACTGATTTGGAAATGCTTGAAAAGTGACTGCTGAGTTGCATCACAAATAACAACGTGAGCCAGATTCTACGAAGTGACTAGTGACTTTGTCTCTTGAGATACCTTGTAAAGGGCCCCAGTTTCAGAAAGTACTTTCTCAAAACACTGTACATTGAAAACAGTAGGGATTCTTGTGTTCATCAGCGGAAGTACTGTGTTAATAATTTTGCCCAAAGGACCCTTGTATTTAGAGTTATTTTCTTAATAGCTTATTGAAATTTGTCTCTGCTGCAAATTAAACCTATTTCTTTTTGCCCTTCCCTCTGAACACAGAAAATAATTTATCATAGTCTTCTCTGTTACAGTATTTTGTGACGAGAACTATTTCAATGTCTTTCTTCAAGCTTCTTTTTTTTAGATTTGAAACAAAACAAAGCAGTACCTTCAAACTTTCTTCATGGGCTTTATTTTTTCCTATCACTGTATTGGTCATCCCTAGACTCTCTCCAATTTGTATATCTTCTTGCCTGCCTTTTTATTATGGTCCCTCAGCTGAGTGATGTTGAGGCCAAGTTCAGTTTCTGTGGTTAGTACTAGCCAAGTGTTTGACCATGGTTCTTTATCTTGCGTGTATTTTATGACTGAAAATGCAAGGTGGTCCCCTAAAACTTATTAGCTTTTATGATCAGATGAGATCTGGTTCATTCAGATCTCAAGGCAGTGGCCAAAATTGAACAAAATACTCCAGTTGCAGCCTCATAAATATCTGCAGGAATAATTAGCTTGCATGTCTTACATGCAACAGTCCTGCTAATAAATCAGAGAATAAGATTACATTTTTTGAAAGAGCATCACACCTCTCCAGTTTTTCAAGGTAATTTTGATCCTGTCCTCCAAAGTGGATCCTGTCACCTCC
The DNA here is from genome assembly GCF_001723895.1 of Crocodylus porosus. Lineage (NCBI taxonomy): Eukaryota > Metazoa > Chordata > Crocodylia > Crocodylidae > Crocodylus > Crocodylus porosus. The sequence continues at coordinate 88,026,631 of NW_017728931.1, read as the reverse complement.
CAGCTTCGTGTCCCAAGCCAGCTGACTTTAAATGAAAAGTCAATAATGAAACTACTGAATAGAAGTAAACTCAAGAAAGAGCGAAGTTTGACTTTGAACTATTCTTTGACAGTGGTTTTTCCCCCCAAACTTTATGATGATTTTATCTAGATCATAGTGTAAGAATGAAGTAGTCATGGTGATCCAGAAATTATGCAAGAAGCAAGGATTTCTTAGGGTAGTATTTTTTATTGGACCAACAGTATAGTTGGAATAGATTTAGACAAGTTTTGAATGCAAGAAGAATGTCCACAGACCAGTTATCCTCTCAGAAAGGAAATTTGATTGGTTTAAAATAATGTGCACTTGTCTAATCTGTACTGACTGTCTAATCACTTCCTTATTCTTTAGGTAGTTATACATGGCTAATTTTAATTTGTTCCAGCAGCTTTCCAGGGTATCACAGTTAGATTACTTGCTCTATCATTTCCTGGGTTCTCCTTTTCCCCTATTTTTTAAAAGATGGGTGCTATGTTTATTTGCATTTCTTCAGTCCTCTGGGATCACCCCTCATCCTCCATGATTTCTCACAAACAGCTGGTAATATTGAGAGTCTTCAAGGGTTTCTTAGCAGTGCAAAAATTAAATTCATCAAGCTCTGCCAATTTGAATGCATCATCTTCTCTATTATCCTTTAACTTGTTCTCTTTCTATTATGGCTGTGCTATCTCCTTGTTAAATTTAATTTAGTTATGTAGCTGATCTTAATTAACTTTGTTTATGAAGACTGAAACAAAGACAACATTGAATACTTCTGCTTTCTTGGTATCATCTTTTATTCCCCGTTAAGTAATGGACCTATACTTTCCTTTGTCTTCTACTCCTAATGTAGGTATAATCTCTTCAGATTTCTATACATATGGGTTTGTGTTATTCCTTCCAGATCCATCCTTAGTCAGGCAATATTTTTATTGTTTCTAAGATTCCCTTTTGATTTCAAGGAGCTCTTGATGGAGAAAAGATAGGGGTATCTTTTTTTTTCTTTCCATCTTTTCTTCATATCAGATAGTTCACATTAAATATATTCCCTTTCAGGAACTGCTAGCTTTCCTGTACTTCCTTATCCCTTAGATTGTTTACCCAAGAGACCTTACCTGTTAGTTCTCTGGGTTTGTTGAAGTTCTCTCTCTCTCTCTCTCTCTCTTTAAAAACAAAATGTTATCCTTATTCAACTGCTCTCACACATTCCTGTTCCTTGGAACTCTTCATTTCATGATTGCTTTCACCCAAATTACATTCCACATTTATATTCTCACCCAGTTTCTCCTTTATCCTCTGAACCAAATTTCAGCTAGCTTCTCCTTTTCTTCTTTTCAAACAAAAAGTTGTCTCCAACACATTGCAAGAACTTGACAGACTGTGTCCTTCCACATTGCTTTTCTAAGAGATACCAGGGTAAGGAGAAGTGGTCCTTTGGAGAGATTGTTTGAATCCCACTATTGCTCAAAGAAAGCTTCATTAATTCCCCTTTTTAATAGAAGCCTATCGTGATATTGTTACCATTATTTCCCCCCTTTATCTTTATCTAAAGACATTCAATAGATCTTTCACATGTACTTGAATGAAGATAGACATATAGTCTTGCTTTTATAGAGCTATACCCCTTCATTTTCCCCCTGCCTGTCTTCTCTGAAGAAGCTATATTCTTCTAGACCAATATTCAAGTTTTGTTACTTGTTCTACCAAAACTTTGTGGTGCCAATTAAGCCCTAATTTGTAGTCCTTCCTGGGCTCATCTACACAAGATGCCTTAATGCACAGTGGGCTCTTCTACTGCACATTAGCACGTTATGGCAAAAACCATGCTAATTCACCAATGCACAGTAGAATTAGTTTACTGCACATTAAGCATCAAAAAAGTTCTCTTTTGCTACTGTGCATTAGCACAACTACTGTACCTTTATCTAGTACCTCATGTTAAAGGTATTAACTTAATGTGCAGTAGCAAAGACACATTAATAAATGCGTAGATGCGGCCCTTGTTTTTTCTTCCTACTTCCAGTGTTTGTATATAGACACAATTCAACAGGTTGTTCCATTGTTTCTACTTATCTCTTTAACAACTCCCATTTCCCTATCTCCTTGAATTCCAGCAACATCATTAGAACACTTTTTAAATTAATTCATAGGACGTTGGTTGCTGGCCTCCTTCAAATCTAAATCAAAGCCCTCCACACAGTATTAAGACAGCTTTGTCTTTGGATGCTCTTTCTTGTTTTTACAATGATACCATCTATTCCTACCCTTCCTCCTTCATGGGATACCATTCAGATGTTGAGGAAGCTGCAGCCCTGTTGTCATCAACTGTTCAGCCATAACCCAGATCAACCTCAAGTATTTATCTTTGCACGATGCAGCTTAAATCCTTAAATGGGAAGATTGATGAGAATACCAAAGTTGCCCTTAAGTCTCTTTCACCTTTGCTCCTGAAGATTTGGAACACTTCAGATCTACTCAGGATCAGACTGGATGATGCATCTTTAATCCCCATGTGGATGCCCAAGTTGGGGAGGATAAGCCTCAGCAATCCTCCCATGATGTTGAAAAGGTAGAATATGTTTCCAGGTTTGTCTTTGTTTTTACCATAAGTTTAATGCAGTGATGGAATGTTTATGTGACTTTGTTTGCTTGTGACTGACAGCATGCAAACATTTCATTTATATTCTTTCACTATCCCACATCTATTTTTAACATGTTAAATACTAAAGAAAATATAGAAAACTGTAGTCATCTTATTTTCATTGTCAAAAATCAGTCCAATCCATTCAAATTATGAATAAAGTAAGGTTCCAAGACTACGTACAGATACAGTATGTCTACATGGCCAGTATGTGATATTATTTACATCTCACAGGGGGTCTGAAAACATTCAAGAAATCAAAATCTATAAAACCTTTTTTTTGGGAGAAAATGTCTATATCCAAAAGGCCTGCCCACCCACTGGTCTGAAACAACGGCTCTGAGCAGGCTACAGTAATTTAGTGTCCACAGCCCAGTAGAAGGTGAGGCTAGGACCAGAGCATGACAGGACAGCTCTGTGCCCTGGACAGTGGCAGTGGTGACTGCCAGGCTGCCAGTGGTGGCGACCTTTGGTCAGCAATTGCAGTGGCTTCTGTTTTTGTCTCCCACCCTCCTTCCAAGTGGAGCAACTAGAGCATCAGCCCTAGGAACTCCCCTTAATTAAGCTACTAGCCATGGCACAGACCTGTTTCTTACTCTGGCCCTCTGTAATCTCTCTCGGAGTGAATATGTGGCTGGCCTGTACTGGGGCCATGCAAGCTGGGAGGAAAATTGCTGTATGTGTCCTCATTGTCTGGACTGGATAGCCTTCCTGATTACATTTTCATAGTTTTTGCTGTGTATTACTAGACCATGTATACTAATAGTAGCATATAAAGAAACTTAAGGAATAACATTTTCTTATGTTAAAGAAAGAAAGAAGTGTAGACACACTAACATTCACTAACATAGAATGTTAGTGTCTCAACACTTCTTTCTGTCTTTAATAGAATACAGTTATTCTTATTCATCTGCTTTATTGAATAAGATAATTGTGGTTTTGCTGCCAGGATGTTGGAACATAAAATACATTTAAGATCACATTAACACACCCGAACTCCAGTTCTACGCCTGGTGTAGTCTACCCTTGGCTTGGTTTGGCCTAGGAAAATAAGAGCAGGAGCCCAGTGTGGTCATCCACATCTCCCCAGCACACCTCTGAATACAGCTATACCGACAGGTATATATTTCATGAAGGACAAGAGATTATTTCTTCCTCTGGGAGTAAGATGTGGAAAAAGTGGCTCCAAGGATATGCTTTTCACACTGTGGTGCAGCATACCAGAATGTGCTTAAAGAGGAAGCACAGTACATTAGCCTACACTGAGCTATGTGCTGCTATGGTTAGACTTCTTCTGGTTTCAGAGGGAGTTCAGGTATACCCAGGCTACATCACAATACAGTGTTACAAGTCATCTTTAGGTCAACATGTCTGAGGCCTAGCCTACCCATAATAGATGCCCAGTATGCATAGAAATAAGGAAATGTGAAAAAAGGTGTCTTGAGTTGGAGAACTGAATTGGATTGTCTATATTTTTATGCAGGCTTGAAATAAACAGCATCTGCCACAAGACACCTGGGGATTCTTCCAAGTTGTTTTCTTAACAATGCAGAAAGCAATGCCTTAGCAGTTATTTCTTCAGTAGGTTAATAACACACTTGTGTTTTTTTTCCATGGGCTGGTTAGCAGTGACAATGCTTTCCCAAGAATGAGAGGCTTGAAATGATGTTGAAAAATCAGTGTAGTCTATGGCAGCCCAGATAAGTGAGCTGGTTCTGATGTCTAACCAGTGAGGTATGACTCTTTCAGAGCTGCTGTGGCATTGAACTAGATCAGTGATTCTCAGTCAGTGTACTGTGGCACATGTAAGATGAACCTAGAGATTTCAAATAGTGTTAAAACTATTCTACCCTTGTGTGGCTTTTCGGAGTTCCTTGCAACAGAAGAAATTGCTCTATTATTTTTCTGTAGTAAAAAGAGTAAAAAAACTATGAGTTGGCACACTTTGAGTTTAACAAGTTCAAAAACCTCTGAATTAGACCCCATGAGTGCACATGTGTGTTTTGTGCTGCTGCAGACACATCTGTGGTGCCATGAACTATACATGCCACACATGCAGGTGTTTGCCACACTGCTAATTTGCAGTACAGTGGGGTTTTTTTTTTTGGTGGGGTGGCAGGGAGCTTGACACTGGAAGATCCTTGTGTCAAAAAAGCCTGCACCAGGAAAAAGCAGGGTAGTGCACACGCCACGCAAAAGTGGAGCCTGGTCAACCAGAGCCGTGCTGGAGCCCCAGGAGGCCCCCAGGACAGTAGGTTGGAGACCCCAGCCTCTCCCAGGAGGCCCCCAGCCCAGTTACAGGCCCCAGCCTCCCCTATCCCACCCCTGGTAACTTGCCACACGATAGAGCACACATGCAGGGGCATTCCCTGGAAACATATTTGTGCTGCTGCTCTTTGTCCCAAGGGAATGAATGTTCCCACTCATGGGGACGTGCCCTATGAATTACCTTTGTTTGGCTGGGTTTTGAGAGCCATTCAGCATGCGTTTTAAAATAAGGTGATTCTAAGATGTGTGTTAAATGCATTTGGAGTACGTCAAAAATAAAAGGTAAATGTTAACTGTGGTAACAGTATTATATGTGCAATAAACTGACGTGAATTTCTTATGTCATTACTTTCAGGTTGCTAAAAAGGGACTTTATATAGAGGTTTGAAGGTGATGTCATTTTTTATAGCTTCTTTCTTGGAAAAACAATTTATTGAACAAAGTCTTTATAGCAGAATGCTCGGCTTTACGTTTATGTGCTATAAATGTATTATCAGTGTTATCTATAATGCTCCTAAAATAGTACTTTACATTTCTATTATCAAAGTTGAAACTCTTTGTAAAGGTTGGTTGATTTAAGCTTCAGAACACTATTTACAGTTGGTTAATCTAGTTGCTGCTTAGTACATTTACAATAAAAGCAGGTCTAGTGTTCAAAATAGTGACTTCCACTTTCATGTTTGTAGCAGTATAGCTGCTATTATAAGGCTTACATAAACATAGTGAAATGCATCTGCCAGGCTAGAGGAAGGCTGAATGCTTTTAAGACTGCAAGTGTATGGTTATGGCTTGCTTTGCCATACATTAGGGTATCAAGATACTTGAGTGTTATTTAATAAATGTTGCTTAAGTCTGATCTCTACCTTCTAGTGACTATTCGCTCATATGAGTTTGATGCTCAAACTCACTTTCTCTTATGATTTTGGTAAAAATCAGACTAAGGATATTTGGACCTTGGAGGACTGTCTCTGCCCTTTTTATTAGATTCATAATTCCCTTCAATAGGGAATAGGTTTTCAGAAGGAAAATATCACAATATTTTTTAAGGCTGAATGTAATTATATACTTGAGCTTTCATAAAAAGAAGAAAATCCCAAACTCTCCTAATGCAATAATGAGATTTTGGCCTGACTGTCCTAAAAGTTATTTATTTTCTGGAAGGAAGAGGTTGGATTGTCACAGAACCACTTGAGCTTACATTTCATTCCAATTGATCTTCTGACTCTTACTAGTGAGACCATGGAATAATATTAACATGATTTCCCTACTGTGAGTAAAGCTGCCTTGCTGCACTGCACAATGTGAATTAAATGCCATGAATACAGAGTTCTTCTTTCTGCCAAAGATAAATGGTTTCCTTATTTGTTACGGTAAGTCATCTTTGCAAACATTATCAAGACAGTAAATATTTTTTTCATTTTCTCCAGAGGCGGGAAACATGAAATCCATATTAAGACTGGATATATTTCAGAAACCTATGTTTCTGCCAGGGTCCATATGCTGCTTTTGCTATTCTTTATCATCTGACTCCTATACTGTACTATACTTTTCTCACCCTTAGCTCATGGGTAATGCCTTCCCTCTGGCTAGAAGGAGCTGCTACATTTATGAGATTCTGTTAGGTAAAATGTGTTTGCCTTCATAATAAGTTAGCCTTCTTTTGCAGATTAAAATCTTCATTTCTGTGTAGAAGATGAAAAAGGCCTACTAGCCTCAACTTTTGTATTTCCTTTTGTACTTGATCTCCTAGGTTATTTTGCTATAAAAAGGAGAAAGTTCAGCATAATGAAATATATCCAGCACACTAATGCAATACACAGTGTCTGTACTAACAGCTAGTGCTTACCTAGGCTATGATTCTCCTGTAATAGCCTAATGCCAATTTCTGTAAGAGCTATGGCTGTCTGAAGACTGAGAATGGCCAACAATTCCATAGGTTTTACTAACTGTAGTGTAATTTGCATACAGTTATCAAAGCACAGGACATTAGGCCTGTGTGAATAGGAAAGTATGTGATTTAAATTCGACTGATTTGGAGGACAGTGATTCAATTCGGAGTTCAGGTCACTGTAGTCTGAATCAATTCGGCCAAATCAGCTTTGGAAGATTTAGCACTGATTCAGATTGGTTGGGGAGAGCCATGGGAGAAGCCCCTATGGCTACTCTGCTTGGCCCCATTCCCCGACTGGCCCCAGCCTCCCGGCATTTGTTTGTTTTAATATAAAGCCCCGCACTCACCGGGTGCAGGAGCAGTGATCAGGGCCTCTGGGCGCCAGTGGCAGAGCCCCCCACTCTGCGGGGCAGTGGGGGGCAGCAGGGATCGTCTCCCATGCCTGGCACCTACATGGTAGCTGCCCCATGGCATGGGTGCAGTGCGGTTTGGCAGGGCTTTGTGTTCTGTCTGGGAACTCGGGTCCTTGGGGCTGAGTGGTGCTGGGCTCCAGCTGACAGGTGGAGATGGCCCAGCTCCCAGGTGGGTGCTGGGGAATTAAGCTGGGAGCTGTGGAATTGAATTGGTTTGATTCCCCAGCTCCTGGTTCAATTCGCCTGTCAACCGTAGCCCGGCACCACTCAGGCCCAGCGACCTGAGCTCCCTGGCAGCGTGCGGCACCCTGCGGAGCCATGCTGCACCCGCACCATGGGGCAGCTGCTGTGCAGGTGCCAGGCGGGGGGGGACAATCCCTGGTGCCCCCCACTGCCCCATGCTGCATGGTGGGGGCTCTGCCACCAGGTCCCAGAGGCCCCAGTCACTGCTGCTGTAGTTGGTGAATTGCGGGGCTTTTTTATTTTCTTATTTTTTTTTAATATAAAGTGCCAGGAGGCTGCGGATAGGTGGAGGATAGGGATGGGCAGGACAGACATGGGGGCTTCTCGTGCAGCTCCTCCAGCTTTGCCTGCCACTGCCTCAGTGGGGGCTCTGCCCTACTGCGGCTTGCCCAGCTGGTGCAGGGACGCAAAGCAGACATGGCTCGCTCTGGGCGGCAGCAGGGCATAGCCCCCACTCCCAGCGCTGCATCAGCACTGGGAGCAGGGCCTCTGCCTTGCTGCTGATTGCCAGCCGCTGCAGGAGGCATGGGATGTGGGTGCAGCAGCACTGGAAGTGGGGCTATGCCTTGCTGCCACTTGCCCCCTTCCAACTGGGGTGAGCCATGTCATCCCTGCCCCAGCTGGGCAAGCGGCAGCAGGGCAGAGCCCCTACTCCCAGCATTGCCACACCCACATCCCAGGTCCCCCTCCCCAAGTAATGTGCCCCTCCACCCCAGCTGGGCAGCTTGTCCCAGCCCCAGCTCTGCCCCAATCCCCGCCACCCTCCCCCAACCCCAGACATACCAGCTGGAGGCAACTGTCAGCTTCCTGTTTAGTCTATGGCCAAATCTCTGAATCAGCCAAATCTTTTCCCAAAGTTTTTCCAAAAGGATTCGGATGCTTCAGATCAATCTGAAACTTTTACTTGGTCTTTCGATTCAGTTCAGATTTGAAGTTTTGGTCCCCGAATAGGGTTCAAATCTCCTCCAAATCAAATCTGCTACTGAAGCTTCACACAGCCCTACAGGACATACATACAAGGGAGAGATCTCATTAACTTCCATATAGTAGATGTAAGTCATATAGTCAATACGAGCATTTATACACTTGCTTCAGGAGCCAGGGGGAGCGGGGAGATCTTTAATTAGAGTGGCTCCAAGAGCAGCTCTAATTAAAACACCTGGAGTGTCTCATTTGTCAGTGTCCCTGCACTTCAAAATGTAATGGGGATAATGATGGTTGACTGTATATGCATTTTCTGGATTGTTTAGTGAACTGGATCAGTCACAAGACACCTTATACTTTACAACTGTGTGTGTGCATGTATGTATACATATTATGTATACACACACACACACATATATATGCATGGGTTTGTGGGGGTGGGGGTTGCCCAAAAAAAAATTCCTTACAAGTAGGTGCCAAAGTGCTACTCAAAATTATGAGCATCTGCGCTAAAACTTGTAGCAGTTTCAGAAAAAGGTAACATGCATCAATTCTGGATAAACTAAATCAGGGGTTTCAGCTTTTTTTAATAAGTGGTGTGTGGCTGGATGCGGAGCAGTGGCAGCACAGGGTGGTGGTGGCAGCAGCCACCGTCTGCAAGCTTTCCCTGCCTCCCCCCGTATCCGGCTGGCCAGGCAGTGCCTGTGGGGCCTGCAGAAGGGCACCGCTGTTCTGGCCCCACCTGGCCCTGCTCCTGGGAGGTGGTGGCATGAGGTGCTGGGGTGGTGGTGCTCCATCCCTGCCTGCCTACACATACCGCCTAGGGCTTTCCCAAGTACCCCCCTGAAATCCCTGAACTAAATGCATGCATATGATGTGCAAATTGCTATAGCCATGTTTAATTTCAAGCTTATTATTTTCAAATTTACTCCTCACTTCCATGTGCTGTGGAAGAGCAGGGTCTGATAGTAAGGAGAGGGGCAAGGGGTTGCCAGGGAAAAATGCTGGGGGAAAGCAGAGAACAAAGGGCTACCTGATTCCACAGACTTATTTTCCCTGCTTTAGCACTGGGAAGTTATATTAGATTCTATAACTGGAAAAGTATAACAAAGTGTATATTTTCCCTATATAGAATCTAATTATTGGGAGATTGTCTTATAATCAGGGTCATCTTCTATTTGAGTAAATCTGGTAAATATTGAAACATAATAAGTAATTAAAAAAAAAAAAAAGGAAAAAAAAAGAAAGAAAAGAAAAATAAAGGTACCACCAGCATCATCCAGTGATTGTTGAGATTCCTGGCTATCTGTAGATACCATAGATAATAGCTCCTTGGGGTTTTTTTGTCTTGTAGGAAGGAAACTATTTGGAGTGTGTGTGTGTAGCAGCATGCACCACAGACTGATAAGCAAGCCAGCTTATCTTTGTAGAACATATGGATTGTGGATAGGATTTGCTGAAATGTGAACATTTCACTTAAACAGTACAGTCATTTATCTCTGTTTCCAGAATAAACAGAGGGGGAAATAAAAAGCATGTGCATTGAAAATGCTAGTTAGATCAAATATCTCCCTACTCCAGAGCCCATCTACATGATGAGTAGGGAGACTAAAATTAATGGAAACTTCTCTTATCAAACACTACTATGCAAAATAAATATTTGCATTGTAATTATTGTCCTTGCACTTCCAAAAATCTCAGTTTAAGAAATGTGCAGGTTGAAAAGACTTTGGGAGATAACATGCTGTTATTCATTAAGAAATAGAGAAGCAGGGTTATTTTTCACAGGAATGGTGGCTATCACAGCACTCCTGTGATGGTCATTTTACCATTTTGAAAGATTCTGCTGGCTGCTTCGGGGCCACACCACGGCTTGGGTGTTCTGGCAGAGCTTCACTGATAACAGCTTAGCTAATGAGTTGACTCATCTTGCCTGTAGCGCTTTAAAATGAGGAAAACTTACAATGGCTTCCCAGTCAGTACGGATGAAAGTCTGCCCACTATTTGTATGTGTACTTGAATCTGTGTATAAGTGCTTATGCTATAAGACTAGTTTTAGAGACATCAAATTTACATTAAGGATTGAGGTTTTCTATGCCAGCATTGAACACCTGCTATAAAAAAAAAACGGATTTTATTTTAACTTGAGGCATTTGAACTGAATTCCTCCTTCTCCTCCCTGCATGTCCCTGCATGAGAAGAACCCCTGTTGGCTAACCTATTAAAAACCTTAGGTCTGGCACTAAAAACTAAGGAGAATCTTGCAGTGTGTTTTTCTTTTGCCAGGTTTTAGGCAATTACTCGGTAAGCAGTAGTAGGCTGAGAGATTTGCTCTCCAATGACAGTTAAAGAAGTGGGAAGCTGGGTTTGAGAGATTCTTGTCTCATTTCTGTAGAAGAAAAAGCACGAAGTCTGACACAATCAAACCCAAGAATACATCTAGCACTACAAACTCTTCAGCTACAAAAGGCCAAATGTGCAAAAGGCTAATTGAGCCACTCCAGGCAACAGAAGACTCTATCAGAGTTATTTTACTTTGTGGTATATTACTACCTACAGCACCTCAGTCTTTAGAGGATTGCTAGAAACATCTTAGCTTCTGATTTGTTTTGTGTGGGCCACAAGGTTTACAATTGTAGGGTCCAGATCCAGCCTTAGCTAAATACATCCTGAACTTGGTAAGTGTTATTCATAATTTTGAATAAGATTTGTGAGGTTAGTTTATTTTTGTTGAGGATGCACTGTTCATCTTCCAGACAGTTTTTCAGCATGGTGGTAATTAATTCTTAAAGAGAAAACTGTAGATGTTATATGAACCAGCTCTTATGTAAGCTGGTCATTGCATATGTGCACGTGCACACCCCTGCCCCAAGTTGGACATTAGTTCACAAGTAATTGTTATGCTAGATCCAAGCTGGAGTAAGTACATTGAATTTGGTGAATGTTTACATGGGTGCTAAGTGGAGTTTTCAACTGAGTTACACTAACTTGATTGGACAAACTTGATAGTTATTATGTAGATTTTATCATATAGGCAAGGTTTATATGAAACAATCTAGCTGTCCAGTGGAATAATATGACACTTATTGGATTGTCTGCTGAAGAAGGCTAGATATCAAGGCATGAGAAGCACTTTTTAATTAAGTTCTGTTTTTTAAATCTATTCAGTTAAGCTGACAGAGTCATGTGCACAGTCTCACTTCAGTTTTAAAAAGGTTTGTTTTACTTTGGCAAGATGTTTAAGTTAAATTGAAATATGTTGCTACTGTGGGTTTGCACCCGTGCGATTAAGCAGTTTTGTGTGCCAAGACCTAAATCCAAATTCAACTTTTGTGGTGCTGAAAAGAGATCAGATAAAGACCCTAGCTGTAAACAATAAAAATATATTTATAGCTATATAACAATTAAGAATCTAAGACTTTACTCAATTAAAGTTATTCTACATAGAAACACAAAAAACGGAAGCTTGTACAGAAAAAAAAGTATATTGCACCAACAAAAAATATAAGAGCAATTTATAAGGGCAATAATCTGTCCATTTTTTTTCTGTAGAACTGTTAAATATTAAAAATGAGACCCATATAGCAAATCCTGTTACCTACATTTGATGTCTCCAGTAACTTCAGGATATTACCCCATTTTACTTTTAAGAAATAAAATCTTTGAAGTTTTGATAATTTTTTTTGTACTGCTCTCTTTTATTCCTTGGCGGTAGTAACAAACCCTTTCACTTGTACCCACCTCCCAGAGTGATGCATGTTAAGGAAATGGAAGGAAAAAAATCACCATGGGTGCAGCTATGAGTGGGCCAAGGCCACTGAGTTAACATCCATGCCCACCCAAATCTAAGTCTGTGTGAATCCTAAATTTTAGTAAATGTATTAATTGTTTTTCTTGAACTGAACTCTGAAGATTGGAGCTAAGACACTGGACATAAAGGATGTATTTGAAATACACAGCCAAGCAAAGGCAAAGTTATTGCCTATCCACCAAAAATTAGTGCTTAGCCAAATTTCTATTCCCATCTATGTCCTTGATCAACCAAATCTTACAAATGAATTAATGAACATAAAAGAAGCAGAAGGCATTCTTTAGCTATATATTCTAAAAGGACCCAGTCACTTTTTTTCACCAGCAACATTAAAAAGAAATTCAGAAGAATCAGATATGTCTAACTGAAGTGAATGTTCTGACTAAAACTGACATTTCCTCAAGCCCATCCTGCTTACAACCTATTTGAAAATATCAGCTGTTTTTTATATAGTAATTACATCTAGCAATGATATGACACTTACCACTGGTAAGGCCAATGAGCTGCTTTTTATATTCACCATGTAGGCCTAGATTAAGACAGCCATAGAATCTCTCCCAGCTCAAGCGGTAATGAATCAATCACAGCTGCCATCTTTACTCCCTACTGGAGAGCACAGAGAAGATGAGGGTACTCAGTGGTTTATGCTATCCATAAAGGGGAGTGATATCTTATGGACAGCAGCAGAGGCAGACTGTGGGGAGATGCAATGGCACAAACTCACCTGCCTTTCTGTCCACCACCCTGAGAGCAGCAGTTGGGGACTTTCCTTTTAGGACCCCAAAGCAAGTAAGAATCTCTCCCTCTCTACCCCTGCACGCTCAGAGGCATATCCCCTCCCTTCCTCTCTACCAACCCTTGCCACCACTGTCTCCACTTGCCCTGGGGTTGGGGGCAGGAGCTGGGGAGAGCTCCAGAGCTACTTCTGCCTGCTCCAGCTGGGCTCCATGTGGAGCCAGGCTTGGCCCGGGACTGCTCCACATCAGTCCAAGAGCAGTCATAGGGGAAGGGAACCGACATACTGTTGGTGCTGTCCCTAGGTGAGCCTGTCTCCACAAACAGCCTGGCTGGAGCAGGGCAGGAGCAGCTCTGGAGCCTTCCCCTTCCCATTGCCCCCAAGGCAGTTGGGTTCAGCAGCAGGGGTGGGCTGGCAGGGAGGGGAGGTGTGGGGGAAGGGAGGGAACATTTTTACCTGCGTCAGGGACTTGGAAAAAAAACCATAGGTCTCTGCTCGTGCTTCTGGGGCACAGTTTGCCTCTTGTGGTGTGAGGGGGTGGGAGCAGGGGTGTAGCCATTCTTGCAGTGCAGGCTGCTTCTGTTGCACCCCCTTTAGAAAATCCTGGATCTCCTGGTGGACAGGACTTCAGGCATGCTTTCTCTCCAAAGCCTGTAGAGAGCTCTGGTGTGGACATTGTCTGCACTGTCCAGCTATGTCACAGCTTAGCCCTTAACTCTCTTTTGCCTAATAAGGACAAGAGGTTTACAGTATGTCTATATCACTTCCACAGAGCTCTCAAAACTGCTGCTAAGAAACATATCCTACCTATTTGTTAATGTTCCACATGCATTAAATCCAAAAAAAAGAAGCAGGGAATCCATCCTGTGGGTTTTCATAGATTTTTAGGGTTGGAAGGGACCTCAGTAGATTGAGTCTGACCCCCTCCCCTGGGCAGGAAAGAGCGCTGGGTTCAGATGACTGCAGCTAACTGATTGTTTAGTTTCCTCTTAAAGACTTTGCCTTGGAAGCCTATGCCAGATTTTGGCAACCCTCACCATAAAGAAATTTTTCCTAATGTCTAATCTAAATCTGCTCTCTCTCAGTTTATGGTCATTGTTCCTAGTAACCCCAAGGGGCACCCTGGTAAATAGGGTATCCCCTATTTCTTGCTGCCCACTTCTCCCCTCCCCACCCAATGAATTTGTAGATGGCTATAACATCCCCTCTCAGCCTTCTCTTGTGGAGGCTGAAGAGACCAGGTCCCTCAGTCTCTCCTCATAGGGTCTTACTTGCAGGCCCCTAACTATATGAGTGGCCTTCCTCTGGACTCTCTCAAGGCTATCCACATCCCTCTTGAAGTGCGGTGCCTAGAACTGGACATAGTACTCCAGCTGCGGTCTCACCAATGCTGGACAGAGGGGAAGTATCACCTCCTTAGAACTGCTCATGATATACCTGCTAATGCATGAAAGAGTACGGTTGGCTTTACTTATCACTTCATCACATTGACAACTCATGTTCATTTTGCAGTCAGCTATGACTAAGAGTAACTGTAGAAGAGACAGGAGAAAGGGATCTTAGTTTCAACTGTGCTTGAAAGAAGGGGCAGAGGATACCCACAAGATGGTTTCACTGTTGTCTCCTGCCTGGGTTCTGCTCGTGTGGAAAGGAATAGGAAGGTCGATCGTGGCTGAGCAGTAGGAGCCTGCTTCTGGGAGCAAGTGTATACAAAGCCTTTGCAAATGACAGAACTTATACATGAGCATAAACAGAAATGGACCACACAGCCCACTCAAATCTGGGCCCACAAGTTTAAATATATAAGCATGGTCTTTTTTAAAAAAAACAAAAAACAAACAAAAAAACTACAAACCCTGACGGTGGGGTATACCAAGGAGACCTCTAATATAATTGGGAGTTTGTTTTAAATCTTTTGCAATATAAATGACTTGCTGACTTGCCAGACCAAATTTCCAGTCACTTAGCTGTGTCACTGGTTTCATGTTATCATTTAAATCTGAAATTTAAGAACCAGAATAGTAAGGTGGCAGTTGTCAAACAGGTATCACAGAACTGCTTCCCCAGCTGACTATCCACAAATTCAAACATAAATGATTGTTAAGGAAGGGGGACAATTGTTTTTACTCTCCTACCCAGTTGTTCCTGTTGCTTCTCCTCACCAGCAATGCTAGACTCATCTGTAGTCATATGACCCTGATGGAGAATGGCTCATGCTGGTCTTGTTCCAAAGGTGACACAGAGACTGTGCACCAGAGGGGCGGTGCCTTTTCTGTATTATATCTTGGGTTTAAGAGCTTTCCTGGATCAAGGCCAGAGTGCTCAGCCCCCTGCAGACTTGAGCTGATTGTGCATTAATGGCATAATTTAACTCTTGTTGGAGATATATAAAATTAGAAAAGCGATGCTACAGCTTATGGGGGGGGAAAAAAAAAAAAAAAAATCAATCCTTAATATAGTAGGGCTTCTCTGCTGATCACTTGGGATTACTAGAGTACCCAGTTTTTCAGTCTTGGCATTTTGCTGTCTCTGATGATTTTATTGACTCCTATTCTGTACACAAGAGGATAAACTTGGGTCAAATTCAGGGTGGCATGTTTGTTGAGTGAGCAATGAAACACTGTT
The DNA here is from genome assembly GCF_001723895.1 of Crocodylus porosus. Classification (NCBI taxonomy): domain Eukaryota; kingdom Metazoa; phylum Chordata; order Crocodylia; family Crocodylidae; genus Crocodylus; species Crocodylus porosus. The sequence goes on along the minus strand of NW_017728931.1, from coordinate 88,011,061 downwards.
GACAGTTCATGGCCTTCTGCATAGCAGCCTGGGATCACAGGTGTGCTATTGTTGTATTGTAAATATTAGAAAGATTGACGTTACAGAACTACTTAAACACTTTCTTTCAGTTGAAACGGCAAACCATTTAACTTTGTGATAAAACAAATCAGAAATACCAATACTGCTACACTGTTAAGAAATGTTCTTAGCCTCATCTTAGATGTATAATCACACAGCTAAATATTTTAAGCACTGACTAAAATATAAGTAATTAACATCTGCAGTAAATAGTGGCTGCTTAGTCTACATTTAGTTTTTCTTTTAACAGGTGGACAGCTTGGGACTGACCCAACAGATCCTTATGCACTCCAATGGGCTGTAAATCCCATAGGTGTAAGGGTTCAGAATCCATTTGCTTTTCCCTATATCTAAAAACTAGTTTTAAATTGCATACACTGTGCTGAATTAATGGTGTAACTGCAAGTGTTGGCTTAGAACAAAGAACAGGTGTGCATTTGGATAAGGATAAATTTAGACAGTCAGCTCTCTGGCCAATGGCAGAAACTGATTTCCTTGCCATCTAATTGGCTATGACTTGTATTTACATTTTTATACAAGTTAATCATCTCCATGACAATAACCTATGCAAACTAAACCTAGGTACTGAGTTAATGTTTGCTTAGCACCATATCTTGGAAGTACAGGCTTTCTTAGGAATACCCAGTTAATCATAAGTAGGACAAGTAGAAGGAAATCAGATACTCTAACTCCAGTTTTTCAATCATACCTGTGGCCAACTGTCACAATATATTTTCTTTATGTAATGCATAGTATGTGCGACTGGATTAGCATCTTTTATAAAAATGTAAATGCATCTCCATACCAGTAACCTATGCAAGATAAAGCTAGGTACTGAGTTAATATTTGCTCAGCACCATATCCAACACGTACAGGCTCTCCTAGGAATAGGACCATGATGTACCATTTATGAAGGGTGCATCCCAGTCGCGCAGCTTCTTTAATTTTTCAAGTCTAATAATCTGCAAGCAGGAAAATTTCTCAAAAGTTCTTCCTCCTTAATGTCAACAGTAAGACTACCACTGATTTCAACACTGATCCTAGAATTGTCTACCACCAGATCGTATATGCAGAACTACTGACTGTGTTCCAATTAAGGTTTGCAGAAGAGGGATTTGTGAGAGAAGGATGTACAAAGCCTCATTTTCCAAGCAGGAGTTCCTTAAATTTTATTTAATATAAATTGAAAAATCTTTCCAACCCAAAAATTAAGTGAAATAAAAAAAACATTTGTTTCCTTACATGTCTGAATAAAAATCTTACAGCTTTTTAATTCTTCTCTTTGTCTCCTAACTTGCACATATCCTGGGAACAATTTTTCATGGTTTAATTTGTTTTCTAAAAAATTGTTTGAAAAAACTAACTAGCAACATCCTGGCCCTTTTTTTTTTTCATTTAGTTGGCTGTTTTTGGCTAACCTGAGCTAAAAGTCAGGAAGTGCAGCTCTAGTGAAAACATTCAAATGTTAAGTGACTATTGAAATAACACTTAGCTAGATACACTGCTTCTTCTTATACTATATAGCTCCTTGACTCTGATTTTGGTAGGTCATTTATTATTAGTATATTATTTGAAGAGACAAGAGGCAGGGTCTACTCAATTTAATAATTTATAAAGTTCCTTTCTCTTTAGAGACCTATTGATTTCTGTGAAGATACTACTCAACCTACAGTAAGCACGAGTGGCAAAGTCCAGCCTAATAAAGATATACATATACTTGAAAGAATTAAAATATTTTTAAAAGATTTCTTTCTTAAATAAATTCCTGCAATACAGAATACTATCCAATCATTAATTTAGTGAGTTATCTGGGGATGTGACTTTTTTGACAGTGTTAGATGTTCAAAATGAGAGGCTAAGCAAGCTTAGCTAAATAAATTGGGGGTATTCTTCACCTTACAGGATTTGACTCAAATGTTATATCTTCCTTAATGCAAATCTTTAAAATGAAATTGCATGAAAATCTTGCATGTTTTGCAAAATAAAGAATACATCAAAAAGCAATCCAAAATTGGATTTGGAGAAACAAACCACCACAGAAGAATGGGGTCCAGACTTGGTGTTTATGTTAGTAAGTCAACAACAAAACTTTCACCTAAGGAAGTTGAATAAAGAGCACAGGGATCCAAATAATTAAACTGATTTGTTCATCTTTCATGAGCAATCTCACCATTTGTGGGAAAAGTAACCAGGATTTTCCCCATTTTTAAATTTCCCATAGTTCCAAGTCAACAGATTTTCAGTCCATAGTCATAAAAATGAATTACAGGAAATGTTTACAGTATAACAGGAGCATTTTGTAATACTCAGATTTTATAATTTCATTTGATTCTTTTCCATTGGAGTAGGGAACAAGTTGGAAGGTATTTCTTTTCATATTTGGAGGCCTGTTAACTGGTGCTGCTGTGATACTGAAGTGACATTTACTTTATACATGTAAGAAGCCGTTTCTTATGTTTAGCTTAAAAAATACACACACACACACACACACTACAACAAACCCATTTGCTTCGTAGTTGTCAACTAGAAGCCATATAGCAAAGTATTCCCTATCCCAAGTTTGGGTATATTCTAACTGTAGTGAACTTGAATGGTTGGTACCCAGGTCTGAACACCCAAGTTACCTTAGTCTGACTAAGCAGACACACTGCACAATGTCATTTTGAGCTGTGGTATTCTCACTGAAGCTGTGCTCGTTTAGGACTTTTGAGATGTGTCCCACGTTTCTTGTGTTCTGCATCAACCTGAGCTACATTTAGAATTCACGAGGAAAGAATCACAGAGAACTTGCCAGACGTCCATTGCTTTCCTATTGTTCCCCACACATCCCCAAAAGGACTATCAGCAACCAAGTGCATTAGCTTAATGTCCTTTCTGCTGTGGAGGGATGGAGACTGCCTGAATAAAAGCAGGTGAGTTGGCCAGTTTGGGATGAAAGCAACTCTAACCATGGGTGACAGGACTGTGTGCGCAGTTGGGGTAGAAGACTCTGTTAACTCTGTAGTATAGATAAAATCTTTGATGGTACCCAGTTTGCTTTCCTGAAGTAAGATGTTGTTACTGTGTATTTGTGGAAAGGAAGCTGTTAAGCTGTTCTCAATGACTGACACTGCAGGTTTTTCTAAAACATTTTTTCCTCATTTTATTTGTTTTTTTTTTCCTGAAGGTTGCTACAAGCAGATGAAGTATTAAGAAATGTAACTGCACAATACAAATACAGGCAGAAAACTAAGTCGACGGCATGAAAGGTGTATCCGAGAACACAGAATTGACAGAATCTGAATCGGATTTTGATCGGGTAGTTTTCAAGATGCTCTCTGCAATGATATTCTCATTGGGAAACAGCCTTACTTTCCCATTCTGTCCCTGTTTTGGCTCATTCACAGGCTCAAGGAACACCACTCTTTTACCACTGCTGGACTTCTTCTCATCAGCTGGGAAATCCTGAGATGGGGTAGAGTTTAGTATGGATGAATGGGCACTGCTTTGGTTCAGTTTCCTTTTTCTCCTTTTTGCCTTACACCGACAAGGGCAAGGGGTCAGATACAGATAAAGTAACACTAAAATAATACTGGCGACACAGGCAGCAAGGGTGGTGAAAGCAGTATTAAATGCTTCATGAGTATGGGATCGGTTTAGTGTGAAATTGCTTACATTTATTCTGACCTCTATGGTTTCATTTAACAGTCTTCTCTTATTTATTGCAATGCATGAATACAACCCAGAGTCTTCCAACTGAGCGTTCACTATCTCCAGACTCCCATTATGAAACACCTTAAAATTTTCAATCTCTCTATCTGGCTCCAGGAGTCTATTGTCTGGCCTAACCCAGACAAAATGTGTGCCTGCCTCACTAATTCTGCTGTCACAGTGTACAATTAACCTGTCACCAACTTGCGCATCATGAATAAAGCCAAAGGCATGGAAAGAGCCATTGATGGTGCTTTCGGAGCAATTCAAAAAGTTATCGTGCAATAAAGGCAGTTTATTGGAACCTTTTAGGTCAGAACGTAACATGCAGGCATATTCATTTTTGAAATCCATCACAGAGTTGAAGCGTCTATGATACCAAAATATTAGCATGGAGTATAGTGTGCAATCACAGTAGAATGGGTTGCCATGAAGATAGATGCCACTAAGTTGTTTGGCCAGCACTAAACTTAAACGTTGAATGGGTATTGACTGGATGCGATTATAGGAAGTGTCTAGTAACACAAGTTCTGAAAGTTTGTGTTTTCCAAGATACAAGTCCAAAGGGAAGTGTGAGAGCAAGTTATAACTCAAGTACAGTTTCTGCAATTTGTACAATCCTCCAAAGGCTGAAGAATCAATCTGTGTTATCTGATTGTTGTAAAGCAAAAGGACTTCCAGTACTCTCAGCTCTTGAAATACAGGGCTGTTCAGTGTCTTCAAGTTGTTGGATGATAAGTCTAAGTACTTTAAATTTGGAGTTGTTGAAAAACTTCCAGTGACAATACTGCTAATACTATTATGATTAATTATTAAAAAGTTCAGTTTGTCAAATAGCATTGGGACCCATTCAGGTTCCAAGAATCCAATTCTGTTGTAACTCAGATCCAGTCTTTTTATGCATTTGTAGAGAGTTCCTGGCACCTTAGAGAGGTTCTTATTGGTGCAGCTTACAATGTCACTAGCACAGATACAGGCTGTAGGACACATCCCAGAGGCACTGCCACATATGCTTACTGTAAAAACCAAGAGGCATGCCAGTCCTTTGCAGTTCAGTTTAAGAAATCCAAGCCAAGTAGATATTGTCTGGCAGGTTAAAGACATTATGGCTCTGTCTTAGGGGTCTCCCAGTTCTCCTTGCCACAGATTATACATGTGATTTCCCTTTCATTAATCACTGTTGAAAAGAGGAATACAGAAGTACAGAATATTAATATTTAAGATTTGTACCTGGGTGGTTTCTTATGCAAATGCTTTGAATAAATACAGCCATTGTTTAATGAATTAATCCTTTCCATTTCACATGGTTAGTTTTTAAATCTAATTATTTTTAGGACATGATTTTTCAACTGTTTTGCATCCTTGTGAAAATTTGCAGATAAGTGCAAAACTTAACATTACTGACACTATATTTTGCTCTCCCTTCCAAAAAAAACCCCAAAAAACCCCCCAAAAACCCGGCAACAAAAAACCCTACCAACTGGATAAAAGAACTCAAATTTATTACAGCCAAGAACAGAGTCAGAAATGGCTTTCTATAGAGCAGGACTGAAATTAAGGCAAGTATGAAACTTTTGAAGCACTGATAGGGGGCAGCAGGGTAGGCCCTACGAGGAGAGGCTACAGGACCCGAACCTGTTCAGCCTCCAAAAGAGAAGGCTGAGGGGGGATCTAGTGGCCTGTTACAAACTAGTCAGAGGGGACCAGCAGGCATTGGGGGAGTCCCTGTTCCCCCGAGCACTACCAGGAGTGACTAGGAATAACGGTCACAAGCTGGCAGAGGGTAGATTTACGCTAGATATCAGGAGGCGCTACTTTACCGTCAGGGTGGCTAGGATCTGGAACCAGCTTCCAAGAGAAGTGGTGACGGCTCCTACCCTGGGGGTCTTTAAGAGGAGGCAGGATGTACACCTTGCTGGAGTCGTCTGACCCCAGTACTCTTTCCTGCCATGGCAGGGGGGTCAGACTTGATGATCTGCTCAGGTCCCTTCTGACCCTACAAACTATGAAACCATGTTCTCTTATCCATTAGTTACTGCACTATTCCCAGCCATGGCCAAAGGTGCAACTTCTGATATGGGGAAGAGAAGTTGCTCACTTGACATGGATGTGTTCATTGTCTTCTGGGGAACAATTTTAGATTTATTTGTTCCTAATCAGAAAATGCCACGTAGTTCCAAACGGAGAAATTTCTAACTGACTATGTAGGTTTAAATGTCAGAGGGATGCTATTTGTTACTTTTTATAAGCTAAAGTGAAACCTGTACTGTATTTCTTTGACTACATGATATTCTTGAAGTTGAATAGCACCCAAATGTTCTATTCCTCAACTTGAGGGAAAAAAAAGAGATCAAATAAAGACATTTAAAAGGACGTAATCTCTATGGTGTATAACAGCTCTTTTAAAAAACATCAAATGAAAGATGCAGGCCATTTTAGAATTAATATTTGGTTTTAAAAATGTTTATTATTGAAGAGATTATGGTACTGCACTGCAAAATTGCTTTGGATTCTTATCTCTCTGCTAAACAAACAGATCAGGGTGAAATTTTCCAGTCAGGCATCTGGCTCTGGATATTTTTTTTTTAAAGTTTTAGTTTATACAGTTTTTTTCCAGGACTTGATTAGGGGAAAAATACAATGTTTTGCCCATTTTAAAAACAAAACAACAATGAATAGCAACAACCCCCCTCCACACTCCCATTAAACCCAACCTTATTTTTAACTGATATGTTCTAGGGCCTCCACACTTTGAAGAAGATGCTTGAAATTTAGTGGGGCAGTTTCTGTCCCTTTCCACTACGTCTCACAAGGGCCTACTATAACAACAGATACAAAGACAGATTCTCAGAGGATACGACTCTTATGGTTTCTAAAGCCTGCTAGAGTTGCTAAATGAGAACAGCTATATCATTTACACAGTCTAAGCATCAAGTAGCACGTAAATTACTTCTTATTGTCCATATCAGATTGGAATATAACTTTACCTAACAAAGAAAAGGCTTCTTGACCTTGCACAGATGAGTAGAGGCTGTTCACATTACTAGTCTTTGCTTTCCAGAATGGGTAGGGACTACTTGCCCCATTCCCACTTTGAAATCAGAAACAGGGTGTGGAGAAGATATTTGGAGAGCAGTGTGCCTCATCCTTTTGAGAAGCACAGTCTCACTGGTATTTTGGTACTAGTGTGGTTCTACATCGATACTTACACAGGACTGTGGTATAAATTCTACTCTCCAGTCTATGATATACAAGAAGACTGGATGCAATTCCTCATTGTTTCATACTTTCTGCATTCAATCAAACATGTTCAGAGAGACAAAGAGGTACCACTGTTTTGGAAATGCATTCACCACCTCATACAAGTGCAAGTGACTTCATGGGACAACAAAGAACAAAGCCTACTATTGTTCTCAAATCCAAAGTAGAGTAATCACAAAACAGTAACCTCAACTCACACTCATTCATTGATTGACTTTTGCAATCCTGACTTCAGAACTAAGATATGTTTCTATCATGGATATCATTGACTAATATACTAATTACTGTTCTACAATAATGTTGTATGTATATTTTAATAAGAAACATTTAATATCCTTGATTGATGGTAAAATGAAGTATGGACATACATTTGAAGATTATTAATATATGGGTTTAAAGTGTATTGTATTTACTGATGTTTTGAGCTAGTATTTTTAGAGAGCATGTAGCTATATTGCGATGTTTTTGTGATGAAGTCTGATAGGAATTATGGGGCATTTATTCAGTGAATAGTCCCATTGATTTCACTGGAGCCAGACCTACGTACAGAAGAGAACTTGGCTCAGTCTTGATCTTTTTCAGCAGTAAAAAATGTCCACCAACACCTGTTTTAACCTCCCAAAGATCAAGCCACATGTGATCACTGTAAGGTTTAAGATGTCCTTAACTAGCTTTCTGCATTTTAGACACCTCAAATAAGTCATGGATGGCAGGAACCTTGGTCCCACTTTATCTTCTCATAGATTTCTTTATGCAACCTTCCTTGCCTGGAAAGCTCTTTAAAAACTCATATACCAAGCCAGCTCTCTGGATTTATTCAAGTCCTTCCTTAAAAACAAAACAGAAAAAAGCCCTTTCACTTTTGCCGCAAGAGTGAATTAGGTAAAATGTAAGTTGTCTGTTTAGTAAAGAAGTATGCACAAACTGAGTGTGATGTGACCTCCTTTAACTGTAACTTTCTCTTCTCATCCATACTCTCCTGTTTTTTGTTTTGGGTTTGTTTGGTTTTTTTCCCCACAGGAGATTGGTTAGAAAAGGAAGTAGGCACCTAGCCTCCTGTGACTACTGCTCTAAATATTGGCTGTAATTGTCAAAGGCTGTATCATAACCACTTCCCAACTAAGCCATGGATTCAGAGAACCAAACCCCATCACTTGCTCCCCCTCTCAGCAGTGTAGACAGCTTAAAAGGGTGTGTTCAAGACCCCCTCCCAGCATTTTTATGCTCCTTAACTGCTGAGTTTTGGCACAGGTGGAGCAGAAGTGAATAAGTGGTGCTTGTTTCTCTGTATTATTTGTGGGCTTGGTGGGGAAGCAGTCAAAACAGGGCCTCATTTTCTGCACTGTTATAGCCACTGCAACAGGGGCCCCCTGTTACTTAGAGGAAGTAAGAATAGGGTAGCAGGGAAGTAAGAGCAGGGTAGCAAAGGGCTAAAGAACCCCTGCTATGTTGACAGAGCAAGTGCAGCTTGCAAGGAGACTAGCTGCAGGTGCAAGTAGCACAGGTAAATGGGCTGTAGGATCCAGTCTACAAATTGCAGGCAGTACAACAGTGGGTTGTTGAATAAGCGGCACCTGGGCCTTAGGAACAGCAAGCCACATCAGGTGAATGGAAGGGCCACATAAGTCTGAGCCTGGGGTCCAAGCTTTAGTTTGGCTCAGATCCTCACAACCGAAGGAGTCTCTTCAGGAGTAGTGTACAGGAAGATAAGTTATTCATTTTGTTTCTGTTAAAACTGTGAAGTTTGGGGTGGTGAAAAGGAGGGGAGGAGGCCATGAAGGATACATGAGAAACAATACTGTTACAGAGGATGCCAGTAAAGCACCCTGCAGTTTGGGTACTGTACTCCCGGAGCCCTGTGGCAGGGATTAGTACCTAAACAAGTGCTAGGAGGGGTAGGGTACCCTGAAAGGCAGCCTGACTGGGATTGGTAAAAGACCTGCTCAAGCTAAAGTGTGAGGATGGGCTGACTGGCAGCCTAACAATGAGAACTTCAGCAAGGTACCAAAAGCTGAAATCCAGGTACAGCAGCTCCTTACTTAATGTTGTCTGTTTAACACTGTTTCATTATTATGTCACTGATCTATCGGAGAACATACTTGTTTAAAGTTGCACAGTGTTTGGTTATAACACTGTTTGCCCGCTGCCTGCTAGTAGGTAACTGCTTTGTGATGTAAGCCAAGCAATGCTCCTGCTTCAGGGTGGCAGCCACTGTTGTTTACCGTGTGTCAGGGTAAGGCTTCCCTGAATGTTTCTAACTCGTCATGACTGTATAAGTAACTTAAAACTTATACCTGTATTAAATTGTTCGTTTAAAATTATTTCAAGTTTATACTGTATAAGTAGATAATATCTTGTGTCCGGCAAAAAAGGTCTCCCTGGAACCTAACCCTACATATTTTACATTAATTCTTATGGGGAAATTTGATTCGTTTAACATTGTTTTGCTTAAAGTTGCTTATTTCAAGAACAATGTAAGCACAATGTTAAATCAAGGGGTAGCTCTATCTGAAGGCTAGATTAGGAAAGCCAGGGCATGAGAACTAGCATAATATGGCCCTTAAGAGGTGCAGCAGCTGCCCCTGGAAGCAAAGCCTCTTACAGACGCTTGTTGTCTCTCTCTCGTTTTAAACCATAAAGTCTTTTTAGGGTTGGCACTATTATTTTACTAAGCATTTGTACAATAGAATTTTATCTAGGACTGGGTCCCCCACTGATAATCCCAGCATAAATAATAAAACGTGTATCGTCAGATATAGGCATGCACTATATATCTAACCCCTCCATGAAGAGCCAACCAAATATTTGGTCAAAGTATGAGCAGTGACCATACTCCTTCCCTTCCTTATTGTGTTTTGTCAATGACCACCACAAATAAACATGCTATTAACTCTTCCAACTTAAGATGGTTTGTAACCACCTTTCCTGCTTGGAGAACTTTATAATGACTATGAGCTTTACTTTTTCCTCATCATTTTACTGATGTAAGTACATGAAAATAAGGGATAGTCTGGGTGGGTGGGCTTTCCCTCTCCCTGGAAAGCACTGACAGTTCCTGACTTTTTTAAGAAGCAGGGGGCTTCACTGCCTCTTGCTGGCTTTCTCTTACTGTCCAGTTGGGCAGTATGGTGGCAACTCTTTTTTAAACCCTGGAAGCTAGGGGTGGGGCTCCAAGAGTCTCCCTGACCTGACTCCCAGCTCCCCCTTGCCACCCTGCTGCCCACCTGAGCAGTAAGACTTCATAATTCAGTCCTACTGACTTGTAAAATGAGTTGGCTGTAGGAACTTAAATTGCATGGGTACTTTGGGATCTTTCATAGTGTACTAGACTTCTAAACATTAAACTAAATTTGATCAGGAGCTCCTTGAGGGTAACTGCTTCGTATCCCTGTGTGTTTGCACAACACTTGGAAAAATGGAACTTTAAAATCCTGATTTGAACCTTTCATCATGATTTCAGTAATTGTCCCACATAGTCCAGACTGGAAAACCAGTAACCAGGTTAAAAAACCTAATCCTTGAAAGGCAGAAAATGCTAGAATCAAGCTTGCCTGTGCTACTCCCAGTCTCTCTACCTCTTGCTTCCTGCTACTTCTAGAGTCCCACCTTGTTTCCTGGGTAGGCAAGGAGATGGGGGCAGGTGAGAAAGCTGAGACTATCCCACATACCCAACTGGTTTTGATCCCCAGCTTCCTTCCCCTGACTTCTCATCCAAGCTGGGCTATAATGCCACCTGTATTTAGATGTTATGTTATTTTTATTATATTAAAGTGACCAATTAATTTTCAAAGGACAACTTGCAACATTGTCCTGGTAGTTCCACAGATGTGTTATTAAAAACTACTTTTAGTCTTGCTTCTGGTTCTGATTTTATTATGACTACCATAGCACAGTGGTATAAAGAAGCTAATGAACTCTGCTAAAAACAAATTAATTCTGCCATTTGGGTGTAATGTGGCATGGATAATGTTGTGTTCATACAGCTCAGCACCCCAGCTAGTTAACTCTGCAGCTCAGCAAAGCCACTTTGGTATGCCATGTTCATTCACTGCTAAGAGGCAGAGAGAGTTAGCCTGGGTGCTATGCTGTATGAGCATAATGCAGTTCAGGAGGTACCTTCTATTTGAAAAGCAGTTGAAACCATCTAACTTGAAGTTTCTGCAGTGCCAAGGGGCATTGTAATGTGGCTTCTTCGCAGATACAGTAGGATCAGGGCACAGTTTACCTTTTTTTGGTACCCCAGGCAAAAGTTCAGTATTGAGCCTAACAGAATAGGGGCAACTCTACTAACAGTTTCAGGGAGCCTAATAGTAGAGGGGCACTGGTCATTGGGGGCACAGCCCCCAAACTAGGCTCAGTCATCCCAGAGTCTCGAGAGAACTTCAATTAAATGAATTCCTAATGTTAAGCACTTCCAGTTTTCCATTAACATCTTTAAATTACTTTTTGGATGTTATTTGAACTCTTTCATCATAAGCAAAATGAACTAAGTATTTTTTTTGAGAGTACAAATATCTTTCAAATAAGTTCTGACTTGGGAAAAGTCAGGTAGACGTATAGGATTTCCCCATCAGCTAGAAAAATATTCTCAACAATCCATACATCTGCTTGAAGAATATCCCCAAACACTTTGGTTAATCATGGCCAATTGCTCTTTTCTTATAAGGAGTTCTAGCCACCTGTAAATACTAAATATACTTCGATAAAAAGAAGGGGTATTGGTTACAGAGATGCCTCCAGTTTGTGCTAGCATGGTATTTGGTGAGTAGTTAAAGAGACTTTGAAGATTCCTTGCCCCACACTAAGGCTTTTATTTCACTTAAACCAAAAACCAAAATGTTTCATTTAAGTGTTTGTTTTACGGTGGCCAAAGGCACTCTCTGAATCTACTCTTCCATGGACATTTGTATTCCTGGCAGACTGGAGCTGGATTATCTGGGAATCAAGTGTCCTTAATCTCTGTAAGCAAGTAACATGATGGAAGAGAAATACTACTGAACTACAGCTGGCTGGTGCATTCATATATTTGACACCATCTGTGACTTCAGGCAGAGCTACCTTTTCCTTTTGTGCCCTTCCCTGGACAGAAGTGATAAGAGTATGCCTTCACAGCAAAAATCTTGGAGTCTGTTTTGGTAACCAGTTCAACTCAATACCTAGTGGTAAGATCTAGTAGTAGATGGCAAGTGAGTTGTTACAAAGCCCACTTAGCAATGAAAAGAAGTTTTAAGAAAAGACACACTTCTTACCATGAGGTAACTAGCCTACACTTGTCCCCATTGTATTCACTTGGTTTTTCTTTTGTTTTTTACAGTAGTGTGACCTAAAGCATTTTAGGCATTTACCTTTTACTCATCTTGTCTTACTGTGGAGTGAAGTGCCTTGCCTCCCCTGTGTTTTCTTTTACAGCATGCTAATCTTCCCCAAGGTGGGGGAAACCCACCCTGTTACAGCCTCCATTAATCAGTCCCTGCTAATGTGGAAGAGAATCTGACCTCAGTGGAATGACTAGGAATGAATTTGACCCACTAGTCTTAATCCAAGGGATTCCTAATGAGGAGGAAGATGATTCACAGGCAGCAACTAGCCACCAGGGGACCATAAACAAAAGTCTTCTCTCATTTCCTTTTTATGAAAGCTTGATGCATCTATTAAGACTGCTTGTGTATGGTTGTGTTTTGTTTTGGTTTTTTTTGTTGACCAGATATGACTCACTTAACTTACAAGATCTAATAGCTTGAAAGGTGGTGTTACCTGGAAGAACACTATATGTAAAGTGGTTCCAAGCTGGTCTGAAGACTACTGCCAGTCCACAAGCTACAACAAATAGCTTGGATGCTTCTCCCTTGCTGTTCAGTTGAACAGTCCATAGTAATCTGGCTGACAAAATAGGTAACCACCAGCATGGATTTACTGCAAGTCATTGACTAACCAACCTGATTTCTTTCTATGACAAGATGTCAAGGACTGGGGAAGATGTCAAATGCCTTAAAGCCTAGGTATATTACTTTTACAACATTTAAGCAGAGTTGATATGAAATTACTACAAGGTGGGTGCACAACTGACTTGATAATTGTGCTTAATGAATTCAAATCCTTCAGTGCCGGACTAGGATGCTGTATAAAGTGGGATTTTAGTTCTCCCTATCAGCGAGCTTCCTGCTGTTCATTCTCTTAGTTTTACTGAGCTGGGGGGCGAGAATAGTGTTTATCTATGGATACTACTTTGCTGGGAGGGGGAAGGGAGTAACTGACACTTCAGAAGACAGGACCAAGATTCAGAAAAACACTGGCAATTTAGAAAAAGTGGGCTGAAACTCCGCAACAACACTTGCTAAATAGTTCACACAGGCAAAGAATGATCAAATGCACAAACAGAACGCAAGAAACATCTGCCTAGATTGCAGTGCTGCACAACAGCCCTAAGGGTTACAGTAGTCTGCAAATCAAATGAATCAATGGGGCAATAGACAAGGTTCAAAATGTTGGCAATGACAACTGCACACAGTTGGTTGTCTTTTCTTCCTTTACACTATGCCAGCCAGAGGAGCTGAGTGCTGGGCATCTTACTTCAGTCATCCTATTGTACTAAAAATTTGCTCATAATATAGCTCCTACACCTATCACAGCACCTGCAAGGGACGGGGGAAAAATGGTCTGCACTAAACTGAAACTCAGCAGCACTACAGTAGTCCCTTGGCAGCTGCAGAGGAAAGTTTAGGAGCCAGGGTAGGGCTTCTCCTTGCCTTTCACAAGCTCCGTGGCCCCGTTCAACATGACTGAATGGATGCAGAGGGAGGGTGGGAGCAATTCCTGCAAGTGGCCTTTGCCATGCCAAGTGCCTGGAGGGGGCGAGAAGAGGCGCTGCCAGGGCCAAGATCCTCTAGCCCTAACATCGCCTCTCCTTGCCTGGCTGCATTTGTACAAGCGAACCTGGCTTCACAGCTTACGTGCCGGCTCTACAGACCACCGAAATAAGCTTCCCGACAGCTAAAGGGGCGGCTCGGCTCGGCCCTGCCTTCAGGCTCCCGGGCGCTACCCACGTCTCCTGGCACCTGGGCGAGCGACCGGGGCTGACCCCGCCGGAACCGGCCCGCGCAGCGACGCGACGGGCCCGGGAAGAGGCGAAGTTCTAGCCCAATCCCCAGCCCGGGGGCCGGGCGCTGCGGGAGGCTTCCCTCCGGGGGAGCCGCCACCCCCGCGTGTCCCCGCGCCCCCCCCGGCAGCATTACCTGGCCGTGCGGGCGCCCGCCGGCGGGGGAGCCGCGACCGCTCGCCCATGGCAGGGGCAGGCTCCAGCCCCGCATGCTCCCGGCCCGCGGGAACTTCCCAGGCGGCGGGAGGGAGCCGCTAGGGGCGCTCCCGGCAGCAGCTGCGGGGAAGACGCTCGCTGCAGCTGCAGCTGCGGAGCCGCGGCTTTTATCCCCTCTCCCCGCCCCGCGTCGGGCTGGTTCCCGCCGCGCCGGCCACGCTCCGACAGCCGGCGAGAGGCGCGGGCTCGGGGGAGGAGCGGGATCATGTGCAGCAGCCGCTGCTCCTCCTCCTCCTCCTCCCGCTCCGCCCGCCGGCGGGGGCGCTGCACATCTGGGCTGGGCCGCCGCAGCTGGAGCGGCGCGGGGTGGGCGCCTCCCCTCACCTGCGGGGCCGCCTCGGAGCCCCCGGGCTGGCCCCTGGCCCCTCACGGGCGCGGCGCCTGAGCCAGCCTGGCCTGGGCCCGCAGCACACAGGCGTGGGCGGACGGAAAGGGGGCCCGGGCATGGGGACGTGACGATGGTGATTATTAGCATTATCTCTGGTGAGGGTGGCCCGATCCTAAAAGTTCGCCCAGGGGCGCCAGTGGCCGCCAGTGCCGTGCCACCGGCACGCTTGGCAACCGGCCGCAGGGGACCCTGCCCCCGTCACCAGCTGGCTGTTGGGGGGGACCCCCCCTCCAGTCGTGCCCCACTGGTGCCCCCCAGACTCGGGAGGCACCAGTTGCCCGTGGGTCCCGCCCTGCAGTAGGGCAGGGTGTTTCCGATGCCCTGTCTGAAACCTGTGGGTCCCTGGCAGTGTTGGCCTTGCCTGGCACCCTTGAAAGGACATGAAGGCACCTCATGCTGCTGCAGCGCCCTGGCGGAGAGTCATTGCTGTGAAGGAGATGGGTGCGCGCCAAGCCCTGAGGTGGCTGGTGCACTGAGCGCGTTGGCATCCAGGGGCATGTGTCGGGAGGAAACCCCTAAAAAGAGTGTTAGAGCTAAAATGTCTCTGTGCATCTGCACAACTCATTTTCCCCTGAAAAATCCCCTCCAACCCCTTCCTCAGAATTAATACATCTTTTTGCTGGGGATTTTCTCTTGAGGAGGACAAGAGAGACTAACTAGTTTTGGGGAGACTAGATCAGGGCTGGCCAACCTGTGCCACAAGCAGCCTGAACAGCACGTCAGAGAGGGAGCAGGAAGCAGAGCAGTGCATCAGGCAGGGGAAGGGGCTCAAAGTAGCACTTAGAGGGCTTAGAGCTTAATTTGTGGCACGTCTGCCAAATAAGGTTGGCTGCTACAGGAAGAGATGATCCTTGGAAGAAACCAGAGGGAGTTCGTGTCAGCCCTCAGGTAATTTTGCTGATGCTTACTCCAGGGATCAGTCTGTCCCAGTCTTTTAAAATAATCCTCCACTCTGAGCATGCTTAAATCTGGAGCTTTGGTGGGGAATTGCCATCAGGGTTAGATGAACAGGGAAAGGCAAGGTTTTCTACATGCTGTTCATACCAATGGAATTGACAGTATATGTTTTAAAAAATATATGGATCAGACTGAATCCAGAGCTGCAGGTTATTAATAATGCAAAGATAATAGATTTAAAAGGCATTGTGTTGGATTTATGAAACAATTCTCCACTTAATTAAATGATCAGAATCAAAGGAGGCTTCTCCTTAAACCAGGCTTTGATGAGAACAAGTCTATCGAATGATACAAGGGGTTGTCTAGAATTAATTGCCACTGGCTCAGCTTGCCTTGAACAGGGGATCTGCGGAAAGTGGCTTAAAATAGGAAAGCATATTCTGGTAATGCAGAGCCAAATGCTCAGCTGTAGTTACCACACTTGGAAAATCTTTCCAACTGTTTCTAACTCATTTTAACCTTCTTCAAAAATATTTATCACTGAACTCCTATCACCACTTACAGCGTACTAAATTTAGAGACTCAGAGAGAGCAGTGGCTAGTTTAGCAACTAGCAGAGATTGTGAATTTATTGTCATCCCAGCATACAGTTTATAGAATAATTCTCAGCAAACAGACTTATGTATGAAAGCTATTGTAAATCATTTTTTTTCTTCCAAGGACACACAATTGAACTGATTTTTTTTGTTTGTTTTTTAATGTGATGGCTCCTGGCTAGATACAGTACAGGCATACCTGGGAGACATTGTGGGTTCTGTTCCAGACCACCACAATAAAGCGAATATCGCAATAAAGCGAGTCACACAAATTTTTTGGTTTCCCAATGCATATAAAAGTTATGTTTACACTATACTGTAGTCTATTAAGTGTGCAATAGCATTATGTCTAAAAAAAACAATGTACAGACCTTAATTAAAAAAATACTTTATTGCTAAAAAATGCTAACCGATGGAAAAATGGTGCCGATAGACTTGCTCGACGCAGGGTTGCCACAAACCTTCAATTTGTAAAAAACGCAATATCTGCGAAGCGCAATAAAATGAGGTATGCCTGTATTTTAAGAAGAATATTCCCCCCTTAAAGTTATCTAATATAAACAAACCAATTTTTTTAGGATGTTATAAGCAATGTTTGGAGGGGCTAATAAAGGGACATTTGAAGTCAACAGATGGTGAGGCACTAAATGTATTGTTCTTCAATTAATTTTGTATCAGCAAATTAATATAAAATCCAGTTTCTAAGTCACCTTTCATTCTTTGGGGGTTTTTTTTTGCATTTCTCTCAATCTGTATAATGAATCAATGAATAATTTTAATCCCCCAGTTATTATGTCTGTAATGGTTGGGTTCCAAACACTGGAATTCTCATTTATTTAAAGAGAATTGTATTCACTAAGACTTTTTTTTTAAAAAAAACCCATACAAACATTTCTGTTTGCTTGAGATTTAATATAACTGTAGGCCACTTCGAAGTTGATTGCATCACTAAAGCAACTATGAAAAAAAAATCAATCTTTCACTGAAGAGTTTAACTTCAAATTACATGCAAAGGCAAAAAGTCCCAAGTGAATGAATGGGAACTCTGACTGAATGTGACTAGAAGGATTGGAAACATCAGTAGTGTTGACTGATATAAAGCAGTTATGTATTTGTATATGTCTTTCCATGTTTCCTTAAAAATGATCATACACAGTCTCAGTTTTAGTTACAATATGTATAGGGCCTTGAAAATAGAAAATACAATAGAAGGGTAACTTTAGTATTATTAGGTTTTGTCAATTCATTGTTTATACTCCAGTCGTGAACCATGAACCTTCTTTCCTCTAATACCCTTGAGTAAATACAAGCTTGGGAGGAGAGGTAAATAGTCCACAGATGAATTTATTGAAAGGTTCTGCATGCAATAAGGGAACCTGAATATATTGTAAGAATATCCTTGAGAAATAAGAAACATGGGGTAGGTTGGTTTTGGGGCAGACTATAAGATACAATATAGATGGGGAAGGGGGGTTTGGTCAGTCTGTCTGAAGACAACCTTAAGGTCAACCTTAAATATCATTGTAGTTGTATCCTTCAAGAAGTTTGTGGGAGTTGTGATGAGAACCTTGCAGGAGTCACTCAGTTCATAGAACAATGCGGCATGAAAAAAATGTGACATTATAGACAAAGCATGATCACGGGATATGTCAAACTGTCTGAAAACAACTAGAATTCATACAAGTCTGTCAGCTGTTGGTTGATGACTTTTCATTCTTGTTTAACTCTGACAAGTAGCCTGTGATGTGATGCAGTTTAATGCATTGTCTGTTGCACAACACAAAGCTTCAGTTGACACTTTCCACTTGGCACTAAATCAAAAGAAGGTTGATTTACTCAAACCACGTTGGGGTTTGAGCAATAATGAAATAGGATAATTGCCTTCCTCGTATGAAGGGTTTCTAATATTATGAAAAGCAGCCCTGTATGCCACTCAGATATGGACACAAATTGTGTGTAGCTGACAGTCCATTAATTAGGATATGGAACTATTGTGTTGCAAATCTGTACAAATACCAGCTTACTGACATCACTAGCAGAGATTTTTATTGCAGAGAATTGCTGATAGCTGTCTCCTTCTTCCAAAAACATCAGGATCCTTCCTGTGCTTTCCTGTGAACATACCAAACTATCAATTAGGCTGAAAGCTTTTCAGTGATGCCACTGTCTTGGTTTTATGTCCTGTGCAGCACCACACACTGATAGTGCTCAGAAAATTATTAGTAATATTTTCCCTAACAAAAAAAAAGTATATTTTAATTGTTTGATAAAATAACGTTTTTAGGCTCTTATTGAATGACTTGATCTTGCAAAAGACTTTCAGTCAACTGTCCCACTGAAATCCACAGACTTGATCATGTGAGTAAAGGTACGTGCATGAAAAATGAATTCTGCACACTTAGACGGATAGATGTCTACTCCCGCCCATTTTATAAAGGACAAACTTTAGGTCACAAGCCAATATGTATTTGCAGATCTCTTTATCCTGAATGCACATTCAGATCAGATTGTATCTGTCTATAATCATGGCTAGGGCTGTAGCCATAGGCATATGTGATGTGATCACATTATCTATGTGAATGCATGCAGGCACACATGGGTTTTGTACATGACCTTCAGCCTTCTTAAAAATCAGAATGGGAACTGCAAAACAGTATTTTGAGTTACCTGCAACCAGCACACTGTGTGGGGAGCAGCCTAACGTAACCAATAGGAAATGCCAGGGACAGGGGGATGTCACATTCATCTCCTTCCTCAAATCCTAGCATTTAATACATTTATCAGATTTTAATTTTTTGGGTCATTTGCAGTCTTCTGTGAAAACCATGCAATTTCAAAAATTCCATGCCAAGACTGAACAGAATAGCAAAGAACTCTTAATATTTCTACATTTTGTATTTAAATTGGTGCAGCCTTTTGAATCACTGAAATTCATGTTAATGTCATCAAGCTATATATAACTTATTGAAATCATGGTCTATATTTTGACTAGTTTATGAACCAGTTTAAGAATTTGAACCTGAATCTAATAAATATTTATTAGATATGTGCCATATGTCTTTTAACAAGGTTGCCTCATTTGCATTCTGAAAAGTAAATGAACATTTTGACCATAAAACATTCTGCAGAACTAAAATGGTCAGTGAAACCTAAATATTTAGAAAGAATAAAAATATGTGTAAGTCAGTGGCTTGTGTCTCTCTCATTGGAATTCCAGTGTTCTCAAATCTTAGCTGTTTTTTAGAGCTTGATTGCTTGCAGAGATATGGTTAAGTATGTAGTCTTGAAGTCTCTGGAGCACATTTATATGCGAGGGAGGCATTGTTAAGCACTGGAGGATAATTTATTTTCATTTTTTATTTCAGCTGCAGCACTTGAGAAAACATTACAAATTAACAAAATTATTGGTGCACTGAACTCAGACTTTAATTGTAAAAATTCTTATGAAAATAATTTGTCATGGATGTAGGCATTCTTTTTTTAAAGCAATATGATAGCTTTTTTATGATAACAGGTAACTTATCTTGCAGAATGTTGGAACTTTATGCAAATAAACCTTGCTGGTGGACTTAAAGAGGTGTGTGTGTGTGTGTATGTATATATGTGTGTGTATACACAGCTCTTTAGATAGATTCGATATCTATATATCTGTCTATATAAGGGGGGGGTGTATGTTACTTACATTATTTCTCAAGGAGTTGTATATCTATATTATAACTAAAAAAGTAGCCTTTTGGACAGATTAATTTTGTTGTATGACAGGGCATGGTTAGTTACTGCAGTACGAATTTTGCTTATCTCAGGAGAGAAAAAGCAAGCATGTTTTATTAAAATATGAATACTACCCCATGGCATTTTGTGATGTTCTTTTGAATAATCTGTAAATGTGTAATACTAGGCACTGGTGGAAGGAAGATGTGATATCTCACTATTGTGGTATATAGCTTTCATGAACAGTCACAGCAGCTATGGAGTTATTCCTTTACAGGGAGTAACTATACTAATGTAGTTGGATGGTGCAAACCACCACTGTGTAATGCTCCTGCATAACTCAAACATTACTGTAACACATTAGATGTAGGTAGCTATGTAGGAGTCCCTATATTTACGCAAAAGAAATGCACTTCAACTTTTCAACTTTTTTCCCCAGAGAAGGTTTACAAAATCTCCATGAAAATGCATTGTTTGCCCCAATGCACCTGAAAAGCTCAGCAAGACATGTTGTTCCCCTCTTTTGCAAAATAATCCATTGCACACAGTATTGTGCATACAAAAGTATCTTTTTCAACAGAATTTAACACAAGCATTAAACAAGCAGTTGTCAAGTAGGATATGGAAAACTATGTAGCAGCATAATAAAACTGGATGCTTCTGTAAAATTTTTAATTCTTACAGTAGTTACTAGCCCATGTTAGTTCTTGGTATAACAACATTGATTTCACTGTAACTCGTGGTAGTGAGGGTGACCTATGCTGTTTTAGCTATATTATTGGGCTTGAATTTGAACTTTTCAAAATGAAGGGGTAGGAGAGAAACATTTTTCAAACGCTAACTCCATGGCTTTGAATATAGTTTCATAGTTGGTAGGGTCGGAACGGACCTGAGCAGATCATCGAGTCCGACCCCCTGCCATGGCAGGAAAGAGTACTGGGGTCAAACTGCCCCAGCAAGGTGTTCATCCCGCCTCCTCTTAATGACCCCCAGGGTAGGAGCCAGCACCACTTCTCTTGGAAGTTGGTTCCAGATCCTAGCTTCCCTAACGGTGAAGTAGCGCCTCCTGATATCTAGCCTAAACCTACCCTCTGCCAGCTTGTTATTTCTAGTCACTCATGGTAGTGCTTGGGGGAACAGGGACTCCCCCCAAGCATGGGTTCTGCATTTATTTCTTCTGGCATACGTGGTCAGTGAATGAACAGCAAATATGATGAGTCTGTTCATTTATGGCCATGAAATCTTACTGAGATTGGTAGACATTGTTGCAGGGCATAGGATTTGTTTCTTATGTATAATTTGGTTTAACATTTTGCTCCTTTCTATTACTGTCATAACATACTTGCAGTCCATTTCACTATCATTTAACAATTTATTGTGGACCACAAATGACGTTTGTAATGCATATTGGAAATCCCACAGTATGGACTATAATAATGCTCATATCCTATTTGTTGTCTGATCCCTATGGCTCCTTTCTTTCACTTGTGATTCTTGAATAGCTGAAGACTGCAATGCTCTAGGATAACTTGGAGCATCTTAAAGATTGCTCTCAGTTACAGGAGCTGGAACTCTCTTAGATATTACTCTGATATGCCCATAAGGACATAGCAGTGGATATCACAATCTCTGCTGTAAACACTTGTCCATGTAGAACCCCTTTCAGCATCTAATACAGAACAAAGCAGGACCTAAGGATGTTCTGGTTTGGTAGAGCTCTTTGGTTCAGTGGCAGACCAGTTTCTGGCCTAGGCTGACTCTGGGTCTGATTCACTATAGCAGTTGCTTTGTTTCTAGGTAGATTATGCCGTTGTGACTTTTACAAACATAAATCATGTTTTTAAAATAATTGTTACACACACAGGAGTTATGCATCCTCTGTACTCCCTTGTCTGATCTTGGATTTCCTTTTCGGTATACCTGTGGTCTGTGGCTGGCAGAAAATTTTGTAATAAGTCTGAGTTGATTTGAATGAGGATTTTGTTTGTTTGTTTGTTTTAAAGGTATTGGCCAGAGACAAGACATTAATATTTTGAGAAATATTTCTTCATTTAATAAATGGCTAGACGTAAACACCAGTTATAGTTTGGGGGGGGTGGGTGGGGACATCAGCAAGGTCTAATGCAATATTTTAGAAGAAAGGAAAGGCAATTGGAAACATCCATTGACAAACTAGGAACTGAATGGACTATTGGGTGGTAGCAGAGTCCTAAAAAATGTTGACTGACTAGTTTAAAAAGCAGTCTTTTAGTGTCCATCATCTCCAGTCACATTTAGCAATTGTGTCAAAATTTAAAGGAAGATGGAAACCATGAGGTTCTAAGTGTTTTCACATAACAATTAGGAAACCTGATCTGACTATGATGTAAAATTGATGGGGGAGCAAGTGAAGAGTCCTAGGATGCATCCAGATGAACATGCATGTGCAGTTTGTGGCACCACAAACCATACGCTGCATGTGCATATGGTTGCCGTGCTGCTAATTGGCAGTGTGTGTCTCTTTGACACCGGGATCTCTTAGTGTCAAAAAAGGAAAAAAAAAAAGTGCCAGAAAAAAGTGGGGTGGTGCATGTGGCAGCAGTATGCACTGTCCAAAACTAGAGCCTGGCCAGCCAAAGCCTTGTTCCAGTTGCACACCAGGCTTCACACACCTGGGATCCTGGGGCCCTCTTGGATACAGCCCTGGGAGGACCCCAGGCAAGGCTGCTGGGGCCAGCCCAGGTGTCATCCCCAGTCTCCCCTACCCTATCCAGGGCAACTTGCAGCATGCCAGAGTGCGCATGCAGGGGCATTCCCTGGGAACAAGTAGCAGTGGCACAAATATGTGCTGCTACTATTTTTCCTTGTGGAAGTGCATGTTTCCACTTGGGGGGACATGCCCCTTCTGCCTTCTCCACTATTTGTGTATCTTTACACTTGTGCAGAGCTAGAAACAACTGAGTTAATACTAATGCATGTAGTGTGCAATGAGGATTGGTAGATTGGTTCATGCGGGAAGCCAATATAGCTTCACTTAAGAATAGTATAATAGGAAGAAACCCAAGTTAAACAGGAAGATAGGAATGGGTAGCTCTACTAGACGAAACTTTGAGCCTTCTAACCTGCTTAATTAAATAAACAAACTCCATAAAATTTATAGTAAATGAAGGCCATCCATTCATTCTTTATGCAGGATACTGATCTTTTGTTATCATTGGGTTTGGTGTTTTTGGCCTCCTAGCTTATTTTTAACTTTTCGGTTGATGCTTGTTTTTGTCTTCAAGGCTTTTGAGAGATTCTAAAACTTAAAATGCAAAAGTTGAGACCTGCTTAGGGAAAAGATGGTATCTAAGTTGTCATTTGATTTTTGCCAAGTACTCAAAACCCACAGCCACCAGCTACTGTATGGAACCGGAGGAAAGAAGTTTATAAAATAAAGGATGATTATATCAAGTGAATGTCAGATATGCCCTTGGCTGATTGCATACGTTTATTTTGTTTATTTTGTGCATTGTGGTATTCAAGGACACTTTAAAGATCATTTTAGTAAATTGTTTTTCTTATTTGAATGAATAGAATAAATATTTTTTTATAAAAAGGAAATATACAGTAACAATATCGAAATAAAATGCCTATAGATAAGATAAATTTTACTTACTTTTTTCCAGGGGTAAGAAACTATTTTACTCAATAAGGTACTTTTATTACTTGATCAGCTATTTGTTCCCTAATGTTGTCCATGGTTTTTGGCAGTTATTTGCCAGTCAGAAGCTTGGGGGGGCGGGGAGGAGCAGGAACAACAAGGTGAGGTAAAATAACATCTGTGTTTTAATCTACCAGACTTGCCTTTCCTTTTCTTCAAGCTCATTTTCTCCTAGGTCTTGAGAGCAGCTGCTTTTAATGAACACAAATGAGCCAACGAAGCATGCATACATGTTATTTAGACGGGTTCCCTCCATCTATGCTCTGCAAATGCAATTAGCAGTCTGAAGTCCAAGTGTTTTTCTCAGGAGTTTTAAATATAGCCCACTGCTTTGCTGGCATAGCTACAATCATTAAGCTCACATTTAGTGCATGCAAATTGTCATAATATGGAGATCAGGGAATCTTTACTGTGTATTACAGGGTGCATATAGACATTCAAGGAGGTTGGATGATGTTAAAAATGGCCACCTGATCTAACTTAGTTCATCTAGGTGGGGGCCTTACACTTGGGGCACAGACAGTGCAGGTCCTGGCTGTAACTGAGAATGCTTTGAGGGAAACGTTCTGAGTTGCAGCGATCTCCTGAACCAAACAGAAGTGCGCTGCTAGTTCTCGGGGCGTGGGGAGGGGAATCGGCTGCTGATTGCAAGCTGCAGCCAGTTTCCCCTAGCAACAGTCCTCCCTGCCAGCCTGTGTTGTTTTCAGAATGGGAGGGGGGGAAAGGAGCAGAGGGAGCTTATTCTAGGGGTTACCAAGCCAGTGCTGGAGTTGGGGCAGGTGGGGGCTCAAATACACCCACCCACATGCTAGCTGGAGCTGAAAATACCCAAGTCTGAACTCCCTCTGCTTCTTTTCCCCCCTCCCATTCTGAAAACAGCAACAAGCTGGGAGGCAGCACAGACACAAGTTACAGAAGCTGCTATGTTTTGAAATGTCTTAATCTGAACCCTCATGCGACAAGTGCACGGCTGCAGACAGCTTAAAAATGGCCAATTGGGTGAAAATCTGAACACTCATGCAATGAGGGTTCAGAATTTTGCCCAATCGGCCATTTTTGAAGCTGTCTGCAGCCATGCACTTGTGTTTGGTCATAGCTATCAACCACTTCCTGTGGCCAGATCAGTTGAGTATTGTCACTTTTGTTTGTGCCCTTACATTTCTAGTTAGATCTATCGAAGTGCAAACTGTATAGAAATTCAGGATAATTATATCCAAAAATGGCTGACCTCATCTAAGTTAACCCTGCATCTGAGGCACTCTAATTTAGATCGGGTTGGCCATTTTTAGGCTGATACAACTATCCTGAGCTTCTGTACAGTTCCCAGTGCAGCACCAGGGCTGGGAAAGCCCAGCCATTGCCTGTGCTTTTCCTACCCCATCCCTGGTACCTGGCTATTTTTATCCCCTAACCCCTCTCACTCCCAGATAAACACCTACCCCTTGGCTGGGGAACCAGCTAACTCATCTCCCTCCCTCCCCTGAATCCATGAAACAAACTGCTCCTGTGTTCATCAGTTCTGGGAGCCAAGGAAGTAAGTCAGGGGGGAGAGGGGTGGGCAGGATGGGGGCGGGTTGGTTTGCTGTGGGGGATGGTGTTTGGGCATGAAGGGATGGACTGGGAGGCTACAAATTTTAGCACCTGGTCCTTGGGGTGTGGGGGAGAGCCATCCTGATCTCACCAAACCCTCATACACCCAAGAAACCCCACCTACTCTCCTTGATTTTTCTACCCTTCCCCCAGAGCCTGCTTTTCCTCTCAGTTTTTTTCCCTCTCCCCTCCAACCCCCAAGCCCCTTCCATCCCACCTTACCTTAGATTGGGTGACCGTTTTCAACTCTTATCTAACCTCCCTGAATGTCTGTATGTACCCCCAGATTCTACTTCTGTGTCTGGATCCACTAGAGAAGAACCTGTACCCATGTTGAATCCCATTAATTTCAAAGGATTATAACAACTCTGGGTTAATATAGTCTTGAAATGTTAATGAACTGGCAAGACCATGACCTGAGTAAGAATCCGAGTCTGTACTTGGGAGTACTTCCTTTATTGTAACTGAAATAATGAGGAAAGGTATTAAATGAATCCTTTCTGGTTTTTGACCATTCAGACCTTTGTATTCTTCAATATTCAGCAACAACTAACTTTCCCTTTTTATCTTGTCTTCTACTTGTTTTACAGAGTGAGCTATAGCCTGAACCTTAAGCACACGTTTAACTTCAAACGTATGAAAAGTTTCATTGGAGTCATCATGTCAGGTTATTTGGTTTGCTAGGTGGAGGCTTTGATTGTTAGCAGATTGCATCCCTTTGCATTACCTCTGCTCTACAGGCTGGCACAATGGCAGGGAACAGTCAGGACTGGCCATTTTTAGCCCCTGCCTTTTCACCTCGGTAGCTTGATGAACAGTTGCTTTTCAGGGTCTATCCTCTCTTGTGCACCATGAGTTGTGATTTAAAGGAAAAAGCTGTTGCATACCTTTTAATGGTAATATAATAACAGATTGTGATGGTTAAAAATGTCTCTAGCTGCAGGAACTTGTCTACATAGGGTTCCTCTTGGTGCTATCAGTGGCTCCATATTTTTGTGAACTGCAAAAATTCCCTTGGTAAAAAGAATGCTTAAGGTGGGTACATAAGATTTGTATTTTAGCTATGTCTAAACTTTTTTTTTTCAGTTCTGCAGGGACAGGCAACTGACTGACTGAATTATCTGAGGTGTCCAGATTTTTGACATCAAGTTGATTCTCCTTTCACCCTCCAGTTTAGTTTATTGTTTCATGGTTGCTTTTAGGAAAGGACACAGATCATGGTAAAGGGCAGAAGTTGTTATGAATGGACCAGGTAGCACTGTTTATGATGGAAAGTGTCATGCAGCTTTAATAATAGGGATCTGGGTTTTCTGTTTGCCATGGGAAAATACGGTAAAATGGAGGCAGGGGGTGTTGCATGCAAGAGTGTGTGCATAAGTGCATGGGTGTGCACTTGGTCTCTCTGCCCTCCTGCCCTCCCCCTGGGGCCTGCCAGGTGGGACCCAGTGTGGCAAGGCAGACCAGGGCATGGAGGCATGGTGACACTGCTGGAAACTCTGAGCCACCATGGCGAGGCACTCCCATGCCACCTGTCAGCAGTGGGGAGCACAACTCCACGCCACCATGTGGGGGAGGGGGAGCCAGGCTCTGTGCTCCACTCTTCTACAACAGTTGCTACCTGCCATGGGTGGCAGACAGGGCTTGGGTGCTGCTGGGGCAGGGGGCTTTGGAGCTAGGTTGCTGGCCCTTTAGCCCATGCAGTTGTGGGGGGGCTTCAGCAGAGCTGGAGGGCTAGGGGGCTCTAGATTGGAGATGAGGAGTACCAGCAGGGCCAGGGGCTGTGGGTTGGGAGTGAGGGGCAATGGCATGGATAGTTCACTAGCATATCAGGACTGCTCAGCACCACAAAGCAGCAGGGGGTGGAGGAATAGGTGCAACTGCATCTGCGTCCTGGTGAGCGAAGGGCCAGGGAGAGCATTGTTTTTTTCCGTAATGAAAAAAACCCCAAATCAAAAGTTAAAATTTATAGATATTTAGAATTTATTTCATTATCGTGATTGAGGCACAGGTAAGTTTCCAAATTGCTTTAAAATTGTAAATGTATCCAAAAAAATTGTGTTCAGCTGATACTCATATATATATATAGTGGCATTCATATTAGTTATGGAAAAACCCGGATTTGGTGGGGGGATAATCAGAGAATTTAAAGTCTTTAAACAGAGAAAACCAGGATCTCTGATAAGCAGGGATCTGGGTTTTCCATTTCCTACAGAAAAACAGAAAAAAATGTGGATTTCTTGTTTTTAGCAGAGAAACCTGTGGATTTCCCTGCTTTTGCAAAGAGCTCTCCAGGCTGGCTGAGTTCCAGTCTGCAAGATCTGTTTGCAAAAGGGGCAGAAGAGCCCCAACCCTGCCCTGAGGGGCAGGGAGAAGGGTGGGGCCTGAGGCGTTTAGTTAATCCCAAGTGTTGGGTCAGGCTCCATTTCCTTCTAGAGCCTGTGTAGAGGTAAGTGAGGCTGGAGGGGGCTGGGGCATTGTGGGGCAGGGCTGGTGGGGAGTGATTTCCCTCCCCACCGCCCCACTGCAAATCCCCATTCCCCACCAGAGTGCCTGGCTTTATACTGGCAAGGACTGGGGGTTTGCATGGTGGGGGTGGGGATTGCTGGTATAAAGCTGGGCACTGTGGATCAGGGGTTTGCAGTTGGATAGAATGCCTGGCTGCCTGCATGAGGAGGACTAACGGCCTGACTGGGCTCCGTGCCTCCATGCCTCACGTGTAGCCAACTAGGCACTCTGGTCAGCTGCAAACCCCGATCTCTGCTGGAGTGCCTGGCTTTATTCCTGTGAGGACTGGGGGTTTGCATGGGGTTGGGAGGGGAGGGGAATTGCTGGTATAAAGCTAGCCACTCCAGCGGGAATCAGGGTTTGCAGCTGGCCGGAGTGCCTGGCTGGCTACAAGTGAGTCATGGAGGTGCTGAGCTCACTTGGGCTGCTAGTGCTCCTCATGCAGGCAGCCAGGCACTCCAGCCAGCTGCAAACCCAGATCCCCACGGAAGTACTGACTAGGCTTTATACTGACTAGAGTCAGGGGTTTGCATGAGGGAGTGGGGAATCACCGGTATAAAGCCAGCCACTCCAGCTGCAAACCCCTGATCCCCTCCATGGTGCCCAGCTTTATACCAATGAGGATCGGGGGTTTGCACGGGGGGGAGTGGGGAATAACCGGTATAAAACCGGGCACTCCGGTGGGGATCAGGGGTTTCCAGCTGGCCGGAATGCCCGGCATGGCTCCGCAGTGGCAGCAGTGTGGGGAGGTTTTGCACTTAGCAATCGCCACTGCTGGCACGGCTCCACAGGTAAGTGGCAGCGGTTGCCATGTGTCAGACCCCTCTGCCCCCTGCAGCCATAATCCTTTGCTGCCGCTGTAGAGCTGTGGCCACGTAGCCATACAGTCACAGCCAGCTGCATGTAAGTGAGGTGGTGGCTTCCGCATGCGAATCCCTCATCAGGCCAGTTGGTCTGCAGAGGGGCACCCTTGTCCTCACCTGGCCCTGCTCCTGGGAGTGGACATGGGCATAGTCCCCTGCCTTCTTGATCTACACTCCCAGCACCTTTCCTCTGCCATACACATACTTGCTGTGGGGGATGTCAGTGCCTGCGTGTGCCTGCGTGTGCATCTGTCTGCGTGTCTGTGTGCCTGCGTGTCTGGGGGGCTGTTGTGGGGGAGTGAGGGGCATCAGGAGGGCTGAGGATGCTGTGGGGGGTGGGGAGTGCAGGGAACCAGCAGCACTGTTGGGGGGGGCTGTGGAAGGTCTTTAATTTTTATTGTGGATTTTGGGTTTTTAATCGGAGAATTTGCAATTTTTAATCAGAGAAAACTAGGATTCGTGCTGAAAAGGTTCTGCTTTAACTTGCTTATAACTTGGTGAAATGTTAACCATTTTGATTGCATTTTTCATTTTGGGTATTCATCTGAGCCTTTTTAAAATTTATTCTAAAGAAGTCAAGCCTTCTCTGACAGTAGATAGGAAAAAATCTGTTGTTTTGCCTAATCTAAACAATTCAAATAACATTTTCTGTGTAAAAGCACAGTGGTTTGTGCTTCAGAGCAGGGATTTGAAACTTGGCAAGGTTGGGAATGTACAGTTGAAAATCTGCCCATTTTTAGCCAAGATTAAATCCTTGAAAAACTGCAATTTGCATATCCTTAGGTACTTTTTCGATTCCAGCAACTAAATTCCCTGCATCAAGAATGCTTCAGCAAAGCACTGAGCAGGACTTCCCATGTAAAGGTAGCTCTGGACTTTCTGACATTGTGCTGTGTTCAGGTCCAACACGTGAACTGAGAGCAAGCGAGCCTGCCCTTCCTGGGCAGAATTTGGAGGAAGCTGCTTTTATTTGGATGCGGAGGAGGAAAGAGTGGGACTTGAGTGGAAGTTGAGGGGAAAATGCTAAAAGAAAAATAGTATGCAATCATATTGGAGTGTATCATAATGTATATACAGGCAAATTAAGTTGCGCAGATGAAGTCAGCTGACATTTCATAACTTCTGGGGGCTTGTCTTCATGATTTCAATAATGGTCTTTTAACAGTGTGTGTACGTACACATATAAATATTTTTCTGGACAACATAGATCAGTTTTTATGCAATTAGATGTATGAGAGGTGGCGGGGAATGGGCAGGAATACTGGTTTATTGAGCTTGAAATATCTTGTTTGAAAGACCTCAGTTTTGCCTGACATTTTGCTGAACCGAAAGTAGGGGACCTGGCTTCCCAGTACCCAGAACATGGAAACTGTAGGGAAACCAGTGCAATGAAAGATAAATGCCTGCCTGGTAGGTCTTCCCTAGAGCTGGGGACCTTGGAGGCTTCAAGGTCAACCTCTCATACAGATCCCAGTATTTTAGGATGGGCTTGAAGGTGCTCAGTTAAACTGATATTCTTGTCAATTTGGCAGCTTGTGGTGCTGGTTACGAATTTCAGTTTTACTAAGGAGATGGTGTGCAGGGAGCTTTTGGTTCACATGTTAAAAAAAATGGTTTTATTTTCATTCAGACTCACATAATTGTTTTTAAATGATACATTTTTTGCAAATCCCATTTTTCAGCCATTTCTATAACACGTAGCATGTAGAGATGCTTGTGTGCCTGCCCAGGACTTTGCTGACTTCACTTGGGCTCTGTGCTGTATCTCCCAATCTTATGTTTTTTCATAAACACATGCATGTGTGTGCTTTGCTTTTGGTCTCGCACTCATTTTCTTTCATTCTGTTTTGTCTCGTTCTGTTTGTTAAATCTTGTAGGAGGGGAAAATCATTGTCCCTACAGAAACAGAAGCTTTCACTTGACATCCTTTGGTTTAGTTCTGTGTCACGGCTGAGCTCTTGCTCTCTCTTAGCCACCCAGGCAGCCTTGGGATTTAACTTGGCAGGATTCGAGGTTCTGAGTAAAATTAGTTCAACAATTTATCATCACATTCAGCCAGACACATCACAGAAATATCAAAATGTCAAATCATGAATCTTGAAATTGTAAAAATCACTCTTATGACTACATGACAAACAGAAGCTTTATCTTTACCTATTTTGTACAAACTAATTCAGAGATTTTGAAAATCTGGAGCAGTATGTGAATTAGTAATATTCTCTTTGCAAGATTGCATGGTAGAGCCCTGCAGATATATCTGCCTTTCATCTGAAATTAATTAAAATCTACAATTATGGACAATATTTATGTCAGCCCCCATTCTGATTATGGCTGTATACCATCTGGTGTATTGGTTTAGCAGCACAGAGCAATTTGTAAAATACTGTGCAAATTATCATCTTTAGTTCTGCATTTGTGCTGCTTATGTTTATAGATATATCAATATGGAGTAGTTTAGATGGACAAAAACAAACAAACATTATGAGACCATAACTTGTAACTTTTAATTCCATATCTAATTTTTATAAGAATCTTGATGCATACTCATAACCCAGCAAAACCTCTTGGTTTTTTGCCAGCTTGTAAAAATTAGGATTGGCAGATCTTTTCTTCATGCTGGAGTGATTGATCATCTTGCCTTTGCTTATCTTCTGAGCCTTTTGCTAATACTGAATAAGAGTTCTCAACGTAATTTTTTGAGAGACTATCTGAATCTGGGACTGTTTCCAGAAGAATAAAATGAGAAGAGATCACCTCAAACTCTCTGATGTAGTTTGGCCTATTCATGAATATGAAACCCTAGAAACTTCAAGAACTGAATGCAAAACAGGCCCAGTGTCTGTTTTAACTCTAATGGCTAGTGAAAGCCAGTGTGAAGCTCATGGGTTTCCTACTAATGAAGATCATTTACATCTTCTTTGGAGGTTGCAATCTACCAGCCATTCTTAAGTAGGCATTAGTTTGCCTGTCCTTAAGAAACCCACAGTGGTCACCAATGATTTAGCTAACTACTGCCTAAAACTAGGGGTGCAGCAATAGAGATTTTAGAGGGCCAATACCAATTTTTAAGGGGGCATATCAGCCGATACCGATCCAATTTCTGATACCAGCTTGGAAAGCTGTGTGCAGCTGGAAAGTCTGGTGTGGTGGAAGTGGAGGAGTAGGGTGGCCATCATAGAGGACAGTTTGGTTGTCCTCTGTCCTCTCTTGATACTAAACCGGACACCTTCTTATGTCCTCTATTTTTCTCGTATTTTAAACAGGAAAATAGAGGACATAAAGGTATCGGGTTTTGTATCAAGAAAGGAGAGAGTAGCAGAAAACTGGAATGTCCTCTATGATGACCACCCTAGAGAGGGAGGAGGGAAGGGGCATGGAGGGGCAGATAAAGGCTCCTGTGGTGAAGGAGGAGTGGGGCTGGGGGAAGCAGTGCCCAGCCTGGGTGGGGCAGGCATGGCCGGAGTCATGGTTCATTCGTGGGGAGTGGGTAGGAAGGGGGCAGTTCCCACTGTGTGCGTTGCTTATCCAGGAGCTGCTGGTCTGGTGCTTCTCTGGCTCTCGATACTGCTTCTGCTGCTCATCCGAGAGGGTATGGAAGGGGGACATATGCTCCTGGATCTGCACAGGGCAGGGTGGGCTGGGAAGAGCCCCATGCTGCATGTCCCCCATGCCCTATGTGAACACCGGACCAGCAGCTCCCAGATGAGCAGCGAGCAGCAGTGGGAACCCCTCCGCCCCAGATGAGCTATGGCTCCGTCCCACACCCGCCCCACCCTGGCGGGACGACGCTTGCCCCTGCCCCAGCCCTACTCCTTCCTCAGCACGGGGGGCCTTGATCTGCCCCTCCACGCCCCTTCCCTCCCCCATCCCCAACCCCCACACCAGACTTACCAGCTGCATGCAGCCCTCCAAGCTGCCAGGCTGTCTTCCTTGCTGCCTATGTGCTGCGCTGCAGCTGCATGCACACAGGGGCATTTATCAGCCAAATCAGCAGCCACATCAGGCTGATTTCTGTTACGATCAATTTTCTTTACATTGGTACCAATCTGATTATCAGACCAATGTATTGGTGCACCTCTACCTAAAATAAGTTTTTCTTTCCAAAGAAAAGCCACCAAGAAAGTTGAAAGGAACTTCCAAAAATCACCTTCTCTGGGAAAAATCCTGAACTCTTCACAATCAGGTTGAGGAGTCAGACATGCCATAAGGATCTTCTTATGGCCATTCAAAGACAACCTGCTCTGTAAATGCTTTCAGTATTTTATGCTAAAACTTAGTACTTCAGGCTAATCAATCATCACAATTTTGGAGACTCTGCTGGAGCAAAGAATTGAGAAGCACTTTATTTTTATTAACCACTGTCTTATTTGCCTAACTCAGCATTTGTTCTTTCCAAAAAATAACAGGTTAACTAAAATAGCATTACAGCCTAACTCCTGTATAACTGTTTTCAGCTGCCAAAATACTTTATAAAGATGTATTGGTATCATCATCATCATTCTACAGATGCAGAAAACAAGGCCTAGAGAAATTAAGTTGCAGGGGAAAAAGAAGCATCTTGCCCAGGGTCCCACAGTATATAGCCAGAAACAGAAAGTGGCTGATAGCTGACCTTTTTGCTGACTTTCAGGTTTCTTTCTTTTGGGGGGTCACTGAAATGCCCAATTAATATTAGTTTTGTTAAAACATGGAAATCCCAAGAAGTCAAGTGTGGAATATATATTGTAGGTGTTTAGACAACCTCATTGGGTTCCTACTAAGCTACCTCTGGTTGGCATCTCAGCTTCTGGCTCTCGTGAAACTGGCTAGGAAAAATATGTTGTGCAATACATAACATAAAGAGGTAACCTTCTCATTACTATGTTATTGGTAATTATATTTATTTGAAAATATTAACCAAATTATAGACTCTTTCTTCAGAAAAATGAGCCTTTGATTTCTGCAGTTATGGTTATTTCTCTGGTATGTCTAATATGCATGTAATATATTTTGGGTTTAGAGCCAACCCTTGACTTATAACAAGAGCTTGCATTCTTTTAGAAAGACGTGTAATCCAAGGATTTTCTACTTGTATTAGTTCTATAAATAGAGAGAGGCTATGTCTGATGTCGGGGGACTAATCTCCAAATAACTAGAGTAGGTGATAACCTACTGACAGATAATCCAGAAGATTCTGTTGCACAAATTTACATTAATCTGTGATTGAAATAATGGTTAATTATTTTTTTCTTTTTAATTTTAAGAAAATGCAAATTTTATAAATAAAATCTCCTTTGTGACAGGTGATTTAAAGGAACTTGTTTTAATATTTATTAAATGGCCTGAAATCACAAAATGTGGGTTTTTTTCTTGTTTCAGTTTAGCTCAGATCCAAAAATAATCTGTTATAATCTAGATTCCATTATATCTGTGTATTAATCAAGGTGACTTGAATCATCATTCAAACTTAGTTTTAAATAATTGTTTTGTTTTATATTTTTCAACTATTTTCCTAAATAAAGGTTGAGTCTCATTTGTCAGTCTAACCATTAGAACACATATATTTAGAATGAAGCATAGGTTAACACTGAATTTGGTACACTTTTTTCTTGTTTTGTGAAAAAAAGATGATATATAATGTATTCATAAGTTTACATAAACAGTTTAGATAGCTTAACAAATTTATGAAGATTCTTATTTTAAAATTTTTATGTGAGAAAATGGTGAGTTATGGGTATTTTTGTATGAAATGATTTATTAATTTCACTGGGGACTTGAATAGAAATTTTGTGCATCTTCATTAAATACCCAACAGCTTTTTAGAATTATTTTTCTACTAGTTAAATAATGTCCTTGATTTTGTTGATACCTTATTCCCCTCTTACATTAATTTAAAACATGGTGCACATCTGTGTATATAAAGTAATTGATTTAAAAAAGGGAGTGCTAACTGTGGTTAGTGAAGTCAACTGTTTTGTTTCTAGCCAGTGGGTCATCTAAGATTTTAGAATTACTAGTTCTCATCTCCCACTTCATTTTATACAGTGGAATTAGGAAATTTATTTCCTCCCTTTTTCAGCTACCAGTTTCTTAATTTTTTTTGGTTGGAATGGCTTATTCAAAAGTTATTTCTTTCCACATATAGAAAAGACTGTCATCAGAAGCTGTTCTAGTACTTTAACGAGCTCTGACTCCAGTTCAGTTGCTTGACTCTTTCAAACTATGTGTTTGTTATTGAAGTTTTAATGGTTCACCTCCAGACCTGAATTTTTTATTACAATTGACATGATTGGTGGATAATAATTAGATAGTCCTATCATAGGAGTATTTTCCTCTTCAGTAATTAGGCATGTATCCTGATACTTTGTGTTAGGAAAATTTGCAGGAAAATGCAAGACTGATCCATCTGCTTCTTTCACTATCTGCATTTTCACTTTCTTGAAGTTTTTTTTCCCAAATTCCAACAGCCTTATCAATAGTTCTTTTTATATTTTGCATGGATAATTGCCACCAAGGAAGTGTTTGATAAGATGTTCATAATAACAATTTTAGAAATCCATCAGGACCATTAAAGAAGTATAAGCTAACATACCAATTATATTCTAAACACTAAAACATTTTAAAATTAATAATTTTCCCCAAATACATATTTATAATATGAAGTTATTTCCCTGCTAATTACCAGTGTTTGTCATATTATCATAAGATGTTTCAGGTAGTTCAGAAAAAGGCCTCTGTGACAGAGCACCTTTGGTGCCTGTCACTTTTAAGGGCTAGGCCAGGAGAGTGCAGGTGCCTGATTAGGGCATGTATTTTAATGACCAGCTCTCTGGGCTGAGGGGAGCAGTTTGTAAGCAGCCAGCAGGGAAGAAACATCTCCCTGTTGAACTCTAGCTCCAGGAACACCTTGGAGGTAAAGGGGAGGCTATGTGGTAGAAGGAGGCTTCTGGTTCTGGGTGGGTACGATTTAAAACTGCACCCTGCTGGGGAAGGATGCCCTGGTGGGGCTCCTGGTGGCTCAGGAGTCCTCAAGAAATGCCAGGCCAGTTGGCACCCCAATGAAAGGTGGCAAAGGGTGCCTAAACCCTGGCCTTCACCATTTGGTGGGTTTTTAATTACAACTGGTGGGCCAAGCATGCCTAGGTAGGCACCTGAGCCTATGGGGGTGGTGGGGATAGAGGATCCCAGTGAGCCCTGGCCCCAGTGAAGGATGAAGGCCCCAGAATGATAGGGGCAGAGAAATGGCCTGGAAAGGGGCGTGGGGTGAAGTCAGCCTCAGTTCTGTGAATTACTCAGCATCCATTCAGGTAATGAAAGGGCTCCAAAAGCCTGCATGCCTGCTGGCTGAGGGGAGCAGGGGATTAAGCCTGATGGCCCTATGAGGGAGCAAGGGAAGGGGGCGTGTGGCCCAAGAGGGGCAATATGAGAGAGAGACCCTTGTGAGAGCAGGGGAGTGAAAGAGGACCCTGTGAGAGGGGAGCTGTTTGCATGAGGCCTGTAACCAGGTAGAATGAAAGAGGCTTTAAATGTGGGTGAATTCAGTCTGACCTTGAGCTGGAGCTTTTAAGAATTTATGATGCCATCTGTGAGGCATAGGCAATGGTGTAGGGATGGTATGGAGCCATGGATAGTGCCGCCTGGCATCGGGGCATGTAATGGGCAGCCTCCCATATTTGCCATCAGATTATTGTAAAAGCAAAGTCATGGCAGGAAAGACTGGGCAGACTACCCCATAGACAGGTGAGTGGGCTGGCTTGAGGCTTGGCCCCTAGTGTGCCTCCTGTCACAGCCTCATAAAGAAAAATGATGTAGCTCACCAGTTAGTCGAGATCATTCAAACACATGTATCTTATTATTCAAACACTTATTAAATTAACTTAAAATGCAAGTGGATGCATGTTCAAGCAGCTAAACACATGTTAAGGACCCTTACAGTGTTGCAAACTTGTTTGCTTCCAGGTGAGGGTTATCTCCTAACTTGTACTAATTTGAATAGGTCACTGCATTCCAATATTTTGCAACTATTGTAACTGGTTCTGTGATCCCACCCTAACAGGTACTAACTTTAATAGATCACAACAGTCTAATCACTTGTAACTGTTGCAAGTAAATATGTGACAAAGCCCCAACTTTCCTCAAACTGGGATAAAACTTTGAGAAGAGTTGTAGTTATTGTTGGGTTTTTTCAGGGTAGGCTTGGGGCCTTGTACCAAACACTTAGTATGCTTTAAATCTGTGGAACATTTATGCAGTGTTAAAGTTACAATGTGTTCTAAGCAGCACAGCAAAGTTTACCATGAATCCTACATACATAGTTCACTCTGCCATTAGAGAGCTAGCAAGCAAGTTTCTTAGCATGCTGTGCTGGAGAAAGAGATTTTTCCCATTTTTCCAACAGTGGTTGAAAATAGCTGAGCACAAGTGAAAGTGCTGATTGGCTGAGAGAAAGTGAGACACACTTCCAATTCCTCCTCCACCAACCATTCCAGCTGGCATTGGATTTTTAGGGGCTTCACGATAATGACGCATGGTGCAACTAAGCAAATCCTTGCTCTGACCGCTGTAATCTATAGGCATTCTGTACTTCAGTGGAGCACGTTACTAGCCCTGGTGTAGTATTACTTTGAGAACCTTGATGCTGCCATAGGCATCGTACTGGACAACTTGAAAGAGGCAGAACACAATGTTACGCAAGCTGGAGTGCTGCAGACCTGGTATCAGATGCTAACTCTGGTGAGCCCTACTGGTGAGTTTGGACTGGTGGGAGCTTGTGCCTGGAACCTGGGACAAGGAGCAGTGGTAGTGAAAGTTTAGGATGTCCTATGGTACATTCATGGACCTTTGGGATGAGATGGACTCCAGCTCCACTGCCAGAACATTGAGCTTCTGCACCCCATGTTTATTGAGAAACATATGGCCCTGGAGATTTAGAAGTTGGCAAACATCAGTCTCCATTTCATCACTAATCAGTTCAGCATGGATAGGCAATGGTAACAACGAGTATGAGATGGCATACTTGAGGAGCTGGGGCCTTGGTTCATCCAGCTTGGGGACCTGCAGGAGGTCATCTCTGGGTCTAAGCAGCTGGGCTTTCTGAACTGTATGGGGGCTATATATGGGACCCACATACCCATTTTGTGCCCCCCTCACCACACCTTGGCTTACATAAGTCATAATGGGTTCTTTACAGTTTTATTTTAGGGAGTCGTGGACCACCGGGGGCACTTCATGAACATCAGGGTTGAATAGTCAGATCAGGTACACAACATCCACATACTCTGGAACTCTGGTTTCCTAGAAATGATAGAGTAGAGGGAGTTTGCCTCTGGTACTCTCACCAAAGATTTTGGTGGGCTGGCCTTTTTCCTCCCCATTCATCACCCAAGACCTGTCCTACCCGCTGTTTCCCTGGGTCATGAAGCCATACACCAGCCAGCTGGACCTAGAAAAGAGTTTTTTTTAAAGTTTCACCACTGCTCCACTAGCTGACCAGCTATCACATGGTGGTGGAGTGCATCTGTGGGTGTCTAAAGGCATGGGTTTCTGCCTTGAACTCAAGCTGAGGAACATTCCCAGCTGTGTGGTCACTACCTGCATTCTCCACAGCATGCACAAGGTGAAGAGACTTTTCCAGAAACAGTTCTGAATGAATCCATGGTGGCAGGGAACCCTGGCACTTTGGATGGTTCAAGGGATTTGGAGGACTGAGGTGGTGCTCCTGGCTGAGCATTCTGGACAAAATCATACTTGACAGAAGTGCTTGCGTGACTGCAGCAGTAGTCAGCCTATTGGGGAAGGACTTGTCTGACTGTGATGAATTGGAGGAATTTATGGAGGGCTGATACCTGGGCCATCTTTGAACCCATCATCAGTCCCTGTACCACTTGCAGGAATGTTACAAAAGTCTGCTGAAGAGTTCTTATCGACTCCTCTGATTGGTCCTGCTGGGGCTCTCAGTGGTGTTGACTTAGCATGCAGAGGACTCCCATGAGGTCCTCAAGCATCTGATCTTGCTGGTCCTGCAAGTATTTTTGGCTATAAGACAATCTGAGCGGGAACATGCTTTTGTGCAGCAATCAATCATGTTTTGAACTAGGATCGCCTCTCACTCTTCCCTGAATCTCTCCCCTTGCTGCAGTATTAGCACTGGAACCTTTCAAGTTCTCGTGGGCTGATCCTAACTTGGAAGACTAAACATAGTGGAAGCAAGCTTGAGTGTGTTTCCATAATTAGCGGATAATGCGTGTTGGTTCTGGATTCCCCCACATACTCTGCAGGTGCTCAGACAACAATGTTCTGGCAGCAAAGCAGCAGTGTTACAAACTTCTAGATATTATGAGGGAAGGCCTGAGCATCTTGCTCTCTCAGCACACTCCTTTCTATGGGCAACCAGGAAGAGACTGGGACTATGCAATGGAAGGCACTCTTTCAGAAAGCTTCTGTCAGCGAGCTACTGTCTTTCCCCCATCCTGTTCCTTCTTTGGTGATTCCCATTAGGAACCCCCTTTCCCTCATGCTAACTTGTCTGTCTGTTCCTGTCTTAGGACACTGTTTCTCTAGTTTATCTCCCTGGCAAGAGTGTCCTGGAAATGTGGAGAGGAGCTCTTTGAGCTTGCATGTAACAACCCTACAAGATGAACTTGCAGAAGCAGCAGGGCATCTGTGCCAGCACCCACCCTAGAGTCATGGAAGGGAACAGTCTATTATGATGGCTTCCTGGGAATGGTAGTGGTTCCACAGAGGACTGTGCTGGGCCTCACCAACCATACTAGAAATACCTTTTGTGGGGCAAGGATGCAGGGTAGCATGGGGCTACAGTCTATTGAAACCTCCCTGTCCTCAGAGCTTTGCCCCCTCTTCCACCTTTTAGCTTATGCTCAGATGTGCCCAAATAAAAACCTTTGATTGTGTTTCTGTGTGTTGGTGCCTGAAAAGCTGTACCAGGGGGTTGGATTCAGGCTGTGGTGGTAGGAGCTCTGCCAAGCTTGCCTCTAAGTACTGATGCATGGAATTCAACTGGCAGTAACTGATATCTTCAGACCAAGTTGAAATGCCACCCCCCAACCCCCCCCCAAGGTTGTATAAAGAGATGTCTGGAAGGGGGGCTGTGGTGGGCTGTATGCAGCCACTGCTACACAGGGCGTTCTCAGGGTGGGATGGGACAGGCAAATCAGGTCTCTACTGATTGCTCTTACTGCATAAATTCTCTTAAGGATTAGAGTTAATTATAACTGATCCAGCCATTGAGCATCTTAACGGGCCTATCAAACACTAATTGGTCCAGCAGCCTGTGCACAAGTGCCATGGTCCAAGCATGGGCTTGCCACCAATTCTCATGCACCCTGCATTGTACAGAGTGAGTCCCAAGTTACCCCCAAGCCATGAGCCACCTTCAGAGGAAGTTTAGAGTCACCTCCAGAGCCCCAAGTCACTCCACCAGTCACCTGTTCTTCCAGAGCTGCTGGGTAGTTTATATTCACCTGCTCAATACGGGTCTCGTTTAAGCTTTCCCTGTTTGGTGCTTTCTGGGTATAGGTCTGGGTCTTGGTCGGTGTTTGGCTGAGAAACAAGTCCCCTGAGCAGGTTGCAAGTGCTTGTCCCAGGAGTGGTCATGATGCCCCCTGGTGATTGCTCAGCCTTTGTCAACCTGGCTTCCTTTGGCACTCTCACCTTTACTCACCTGCCACACCTTGATGTTGTTAACCTTGGTGGAAAGGGAGGCTGCCCCATGGCTTCCCAAGTCTGGTCATACTTTTAGGACCAGAGATGCCCACGGTCATTGCCTTAAGGGCTAATTGCATGGGTTCCATTTTCCCTAATACCTACCCCATGCCTTGCAGACATCTTTCCTGATGTCACATGCCACTTCAAGGCTTCAGGCTCCCAGCCCGTCCTTGTCCCTCTTGAGCTATGCGCTTCTTGGACTACTTGGTCTCCAGCTGTGACTCCCAGTCTTTGGCCCCTCTCTAGGCTGAAACCCTGCTCCTAGGCCAGGTGAGACTCCTGTGTTCCTCTGGCCCTGCCAGTCTCCAGTTGTGCTTCTGCTTGGCATTTGGCCCAACTCTGGTCCCTGGCCCCATTCCTGTGGCTAGTGACACCTTTGGGCTCCCAGGCCCTGCTGACAACCACCCTTCCTGGGCTACAGATTGCTGGGCTCTCTGGCCCTGCTGACACTCTGCTTTCTCTCAGGGCTCTGGGCCCATGCCCTGGCATCCTACTCTGGGATATGGGCTCACTTGCCCCTGTTGCCAGGCCTATATCTTCCAAGGCCTGCCTCTCTAGGCTATGAGTTCACTTGCCCTGTTCCTAGGCTCTGTGCTACTTACCCCAACTCAGCTGCTCTGCTAGGAGTCCTGCTGCCAGGAACTCTTCCCTCTCTGGCTCTTGGGGCTAGACTCTCTAACCAGCTCAGGCCCTGTGCTTATATGCCTCAAGCACGGTTCCCTTCTGGTCAGGTGACTTTCTAATTGGCTGCTGCCACACCTGCAGGCTCCTCCTGCCTTTTCTCTTTAAGTGGAAGGCATGCTAAGTGCCCCACCACAGTATCCTTCTGCTTCTTCATGACTATTTTGTTAACAGGAGGCAGAGAGGGGAGTCCATCATCATTTTCACAATTGTAGTTATGTCGCAGTGGGCCCATGGATATGCAGTGCACAGTGTGATGGAGAGCAATGGTGTGGTCTGCCTCAAGGATCCTTGACGGCCCGTCATAGTAGGGAACAAATGTTCTTGTGGTGCTTGTGACCTTGTTTACATCCCTGTCTCAAACATACTGTGACTTTGTGTACTTCATTTTAGCAAAGGTAGGCTGCTAGTCGTACTGGTGCCCTTAAGCCACCATCTGGGCCATGACACGCTCGTGGACTGCCTGGTTTTATTGGCTGCTTTTCTGCCCCTTGCAGTATTGGTGATGTTTCTTTTCTTCCCCAGAGTGTGATGAGGTGCAGTCCCATGCATGGCTCTTCTGCAGGGTTCCAAGGACAACATTCTCTGGTTCAGTTTGGTTCACAAAGCTCAGTGTTCTCCATTTGCAGTGGAGTGCTCAAACAAGTGACAGACCTCAATAAACCGTCAGGCTTTCAATGGGTGCTCAGAGTGATGCCATTTGGGTTGGGACCACACTTCCCTTGCATGGATGAGGGTGTCGCTTTGGGTCAATACCACCCACCTGGGCAGTAGAGTTTGGGTGGTTGTATAGAGTGGCTCTTGGAATGAAAGTGGGGGAGCTGGAAGCAGTGCATCCTGAGATGCTGGCAAACTGCAAATTGCTATTATTATCTCTGTAGGGCAGGCTGACAGTAGCTGAACACATGTTAGTTAAACAATCTGGAGATATTCCTTGGCTAAAAAGTCATGTTTGCTATGATATGAGGTACTTTATCACATATGTTACTGTTGGAATGCACATGTTTTAAGTGCATTTAACATGGGCGGGTAATTATTTGGACTGGAGACCCACTTAAGGAGTTTTGGTGAGTTGTTGCAGGCTTGGCCAACTCCCTCCCCCCTCCACCCACTAACAGCTTAACAAAACTCCCTAAGTGGCCCTCCAAATTTAAAAAAAAAAAAAAAATTGTCCACTCCTGATCTAAGGGCAGAGAGGTAAGTGGACAAAGGTTAAGGGAACCTAATCTTTGTTCCCCCTTGTCTCCACACCCCCTCCCCTGCCCAGAGTCTCTGGCATGCAGCTGGGTTGGGCTGTTCCATGCTGCGTTGCTGCACGCTGCCTTAGGCCATGTGGGTGCAGCTGGAGCAGCTCCTACCTGACCTGGCTGTGCACTGGGGTCTTGGGGTGGAGGAAGGGGTTCAGGGAGAAGACGGTCAGGAACCGCAGGTTATCTGGGCCTGACTGGGCTGGTGCCACATTGTGTTCCCCCACTTCTTCCTGCACCCTCTTCCCAGCCCCGAATTCTTGGC
This sequence comes from Crocodylus porosus, assembly GCF_001723895.1. NCBI lineage: Eukaryota > Metazoa > Chordata > Crocodylia > Crocodylidae > Crocodylus > Crocodylus porosus. Next base: position 87,968,610 of record NW_017728931.1, on the reverse strand, counting down.
ATGCAGCTGGGCTGGGCAGATGCCACATTATGTTCCCATGTGCTGCTTTGGGTCACATGGGTGCAGCTGGTGTGGCTTCTGCCTGACCCAGCCATATGGGGGACTTGAGGCTGGGCAGTAGCCATGCCAAGGCACCAGCTGCAGCCACATGGCACATGGGAACACAGTGGAGCACTGTGCCCCTACCAGGCTCCAGACCAATAGAACCTAGATAATCCATGGTTCCTAGCTCTCTTCCTCCTGCACCCCCTCCCCCACCAGTGGGGAGAATCTTACCTGAGTTTCGACTCACTGGGAGCCAGGTTCTGGATTGCAAATAGCCACAGGGTCGGAGCTGCAGGCAGACAGCCTCACTGGGCAGAAGCCTGTCCAGGAGCTCAGCGCACCCTGCCTTGGAGTGTACCCTGGGGGTGGCAGGGCAGGCTAGGCCAGGGAATGGAGTGGCTGCTGCTGCAGTCAGCTATGGCACAGAAGGGAAAAGAGTGAGGTGCTGAAAGCCAGGGCAGCTGCAGGCCAGATACAATTATTAAGAGGAGCAGAAGATGGAATCATTTGGTGGGCCAAATCTGAGAGGAAAGGGGCCAAGGGACTATGGAAGACTTAAAATCCTAGATTTAAGTTTGTTTGGAGTTTCCCTGTGGACGGAGTGGCCTTCATTACTAAAGCAGAGCCCACAGGAAACACTGGGTATCTCTTTCGTGTGAGGATACAAGGATTGGGATTTCTGGGAGAGAGAAGGTAGGGAACTTTTGGTTTTGTTTTCTTTTTGTTTTCCATTTATGTTTTATATACTAAGCTCCGTAATGACGTGGATTACTGGAAATACAAAGTAAGAACCTGATTAGCAGGCTCTTTGTTTTCCTGTGGCTATCTGTCTGTTGGAACTTGGTGTCCTTGAAAGGCGGACTCTCAACAGTGGTTGACGAGCTATTCTTTATGGAAATAAAGAGCAGGAGATCTTGGATCTGAACCAGGTAAAACATATGGCTTGATTACCTGCTGCAGTTGCAGCATGTCTGTGAAATGCTCTCTGAATAAAGTTTAATCACCACTAAGTTGGACCCCTTTCATGTTGTTATCCAGCTGGTGGCACATGAAATGCTAGTAAAACTGAGTATGTCCCAGCATCCCCTGAGGGACTTCAGTGAACGTAATGTCACAATAGCATGTGGTTCAGCATTAGCTGTTATGGAAAGTTACCTGTCTGTAATAAGTATTTACTAGATCTGTACAACATTCTTCAGATAGCTAGTCTGTTTGGTGAGAGAGGATATTTTCAGGCTGGCTAAAAAATGATGTAATTTTCAAGCAGTTTCCTATGGAGTTGAAAGGAAAAGTGTGTGTATGTGTATATATATATTATATGTATTTTTAAACTTCAAATCATAATGTATCATTTTCATGAACTTTAACTTCTCTGGACATATACTATTGTAACAGAAAATGTAGTGGTTGTATTTGCTGCTTTCCTAGTAATGCATAGGAAACAAATATATGCTTAATGTCTCAGCTGGTAATGTATTATGGATAGAAATTGAAAGAACTGATGAACTTGTCCTTGTGAGAATTTTTCTTGGTTTTTTTTATTTGTTTTTTTCCATCCCATTTTCTGGAGGTCTGAAGACACTAGATAGTAGCCCTGCGTGAATAGGGAAGTATTTGATTCAGATTTGGCCAATTCAGAGGGCAGTGATTCGATTCAGAGATTTGGATCACTGTCCTGAATCAATTCGACCGAATCAGCTTTGGAAGATTTGGCACTGATTTGGAGAGATTCGGTGATTCAGATTGGCTGGGGAGGGGCAGGCACAGCCAAGTGGCTGTAGGTTCTCTGGTGGCTCCTCTGGCCTTGCCTGCCTCTCCCGGGGTGGGAAGAGCTGCAGCAAAAACCTCATGGCTGGGCTGCCCTGCCCAGCCCCAGCCCCTGCCTCGCCCTAGTCTAGTCCCGGCACTTAGGAAAAAAAAAAAAGGGAAAAAAAAAGCCCTGTACTCACTGGCTGTAGGAATGGTGATTGGGGCCTCTGGGCACTCATGGCAGAGTCCCCCCCATGTACTGCAGGCCATTGGAGGGCAGTGGGGATTGCCCCCCCACATGGCAGCCGAGAGGCAGCTGTTGCATTGTGTGGGTGCACTGTGGCTTAGCAGAGTGCTTTGTGGTGCCTGGGAGCTGGGCACACTGGGGCTGAGCACTGTGAGTTGGAGCGGCTCCTGGAAGGGCTCAAAGGATTTCCACCCCTGGAGCTAGTGCTGTGTTCTTGGCTAGAGCCACTTCCCCTGCAGCTGTGGGGCTTTTCTCCCTGCGGAGGGCAGCCATGCCCTTGCAGTTGCTGAGGAAGCAGCTTCAGCCAGTAACTCAAGTCTGGCTTTGGGGGGAGGGGGAGAAGGAGGGTGAATCCTCTGAGTATTTCCTAGAATCACTCCAGTGCATGGAGTGCTCCATCCTGGGAGCTTAGATTGAACTGGGACAGGGGAGGTATAGTTTTTGCCTCACTGACCCGGGTTGGGAATGTGGGATGTGCTGCTGGCACCACCTCCCCTTAGTAGCTTGTGAGCCCTGCTCCCCCACCTCTGCCTCTGTCCTGCCTAGGGCAGACCCCTATTCCCTCACCCTGCACAGAGCCTAGGAACCCCCATGCTACCATAACTGGTGGGTGAGCATATGTCCCTCCACTGGCTGCCTGCAGCTGACAGCTGCCTGACAGATAACAGGGCAGTGGGGGAAAATGTGTGCCCCTTAGCCAGTCATGGATGGCCCCCAACTCAGCTGCATTCAATTGCTCTTGGCAGTCTTTGGGATGCTGGGAGCATGCAGGAGAGCCCCCAGGCTGCTGCCCTCAGTTAGTGCAGGCAGACTTTATGCTTCCCCTACCCATGGACAGCCAAACTTGTGTTCTCTTTGCTCCCAGACTAATATAGTCCACTTAGAGAAATGTGTGCAAGTTAGTTTGACTCTGCCTTGGGCTTTCTGAATGCCTGTACCTAGCCTTAGAGTCTAAATATGTCTGAAGAGCTTAGCCTTGTCTAAGTAGCAGGCCTCTGATACATGGACATGGGTGTACAACTCTCTAGGACATGGATCTTTATGGGGCATAACAATAATTTTTATCTGCAGTAAAGACAAGAAATAAGTTAGGGGGGTTGTGGAGGGGGTGGAGATCTATCAGTCTTGGTAGAAAGTTTTAACAAACCAAAATAAAGTATACTCCATTGCTGGCTCTCAGTATAGTCCAGGGGTGGGCAAAATGGCCAGCAGCCAGACAGCATTCCCCAGCAGTCCCTGCCCTCATGACTGGGGCCAGTCTCCATGGACACCTCAGCCACAGCTGTGCTGTGAGAGCACAAGGCTGGGGGTTGCTATGAAGACTGGCCCCAACCATGCTGGCAGGGCTCATGGCAGGGGACTGCTCCAGAGCTGCTGGGATCTTGCGGTGGAGGGAGCTCGATCCAGGGCCAAGGCAGAGCCACAATTTTCAGGCTTCTCTGCCCTGGGCCTGGCGGCCATGTCCAGGGCCCCCACTGCTTGGCCGCCACCGATGGCCCCACATGGCCCCTGGGTCCCACTTGCCACCCCACAGCAGGCCCCTGCTGTGGCCTGTGAGAAGACCCTCTTGCACCTCCCATCTGCCATGCCTCCTGGCTCAGCCCCCATCCTGGACCTACCACCACCTGCCTGGGTCCAGCCCTTTCGCTCTCCCCTACTCCAAGTGCCCAAGGACCTGGCCATGCATGAGACTGCTGCCTGCTGAGGTTGTGAGGGAATGTTCCGAGGCTGGGGTGCCAGGCACCTGCCCCCAAGCTCTGTTTCCACCCCCCTTACCCCAGCTCCTCACTCTGGGCTCAAAAACCAGAGATATTGTAAATAGTTTTCTGATTGTAAGTTGGTTTTTTATTGTTGATGGGTACAGAGGATGGTGGAGGGGCTCTGTGTGTTGAAGGGGGAGGGAAGTAGGTGTTGTTAGGGAAATAAAGCTTTGTGTTTTGAACATGTGCATGTTCTGAGATTGGTGCTGAGGGTGGGTAAGAGGTAGGGGGAGTGTGGATGGTGGGGCAAATGGGCTGGAGCATGGAGTGTGGGAGGTGGGGATCAGGCAGGGCCTCCTCCAGCTGGTTCTGTGGCACCACTGGTGGGTGCCCGACTGATCTGAAAGCTGGGGCCAGCAGGGCCAGCACCATGGTCAGTAGGAGCACAGGGTACTGGTCATCACTGGCAGGGGTAGAAGCTGGAGCAGCATGGCACAGGGAGGCAGGGTGGGCAAGGAGGGAGCTGCTGTATGCTGCCCCTGCACTGGACATGTGGCTTCTAGGCAGAGAAGGGGTGGCCAGGGATCAGAGGATGGGGCTGTGTTTCCAAAATGACTGCCAAGTACTGGCAGCTGGCTCTGGCTTCAACGTTACAGTCAAGTGCTGCCAGCCACGTGGCCAGAGGCTGGAGCTGCCCCCAGTGGCCACAGGAACACCTTGCGGGGCTGGAGAGACTTGGCACTGGATTTAATGCCAAGTCTCTGCATGTGTAGACACCTGCCAACAATCACTATTTAGTACATTTAGTTACGACTAATTGCATGTTTATGTAGATGCACCTAGTGAAACCGATCTTGTTGTTCATGATGACCGATGCCTTTATTTCATCAGCATTCCCTGCGAATTCAGTATTATGTAATCAACTCTACAGATCTTAACCATGCATAAGCATGAGTCAGGTTTGGTATATTTAATAAATCATTACTTTGTACAAAGCTGCCTGCTTGTTTTATCCGTTATTGATGATGAAGCATTCTCATCAAGTAACAACTTTTTATCTTCAGTTTGTTTCATTCATTTAGCACAGGGGTGGGTGATTATTTTGGGCAGAGGGGCGCCATTGAGGGCCACATGACAGGCAACCCAGGGCAGATAAATATTAATCTTCTAAATTTTTAGGGGCCCCACAGGCTGGATAAAATGGCCTGGTGGGCCTCATCTGAGGGGCCACATTTTGCCCACCCCTGAGTTAGCGTAAGCCAACAGCAGCAAGAGCAAATAATAGGATCGGGGATTTGCATATTGGGTAATATCTTCTCCAAACTTCTGGGAGCCACTGATTGTGCCCACACACTATCTGCTGTTATCAATATTCTTATGTTGTGTTCATTGGGAACCATACAACTGCTTAATTCTCAAGTAATGGACAATTAGTAGAGAGTATAATTAAAGTATATGACATTTATCTTAAGTCTTAATGCAGTCCCAATAAACCCTCTAATGTCCTCGTTCAGTAGGTTTATGAAACTCCTGTAAGTGACAGGCAGATAGTCTAGGCAGCATGCAGTGCCATCAGGGAGAATTAAGGAAATCATACTTAGGGAAGTATGTTAATCCGATTCTGGTTGGCTAGAGGGTTGGCTGGCTACTGCTCAATGCCCTGAATGTTTATACTGTTCTTAAAACTTGGGAGAACAATATATTTAAGAACACTAGTCATAGCTGTTGAGGAACTGTCTACATGGGAAGTTACAAGAAGTGAGCTAAAGTGTGTATTCACAATGCACTGGCTCTTCTATGCTAACTCCTTATGTGTACATTACTCATGTACGCTTAAGGTTGCCTTTGTTTGAGGTAGCTTATTCCACTTGATGCAATATGATTGTCCATGTGTGGATCTGGTGTGTCCACTGATTGTGCTATGAACTCATACTCTAGCTTACTGAAAAAAAACTTCCCTGAGTAGTCATTCTCTGATGTGTTTCATGTTTAGGGCAACATTTTTTTTCCTTTCCAATTGACATTAAATGCTTATATAAAGGTGAAGTATGGCATTAGGTAACAAGTTGTTTGGACAAGGACTTTATCACTGGCTCTTGTGTGTATGGGACGCTTTTGTCACTTAACCAATAGGCAACAATATTTTTCTCATGCATTTGAAAAGAGTACTGTTGGCATATATTGAATTAATTTTGATTGATCACTGACACTGATTTATGTGTATAATGTTATTCTTTTAAGGGTGAGCAGAAATATTTTTGCTATTTTAGTATTGAAACTAACATCTCTGTTATCAAATAAACATCAGCTATGCCAAAAGGTCTCCAGTAAAGCCCACAGGTACAACACTCTGTCTAATGTTGTATTCTATACCTCGGTGCTTTTAATTTTTGTACAGGGAGTGTACTATGTCATCTTACTATAAATAACTTTGCCTTTCAACTTCTCTAATTAAAAGGTTGGGTTCAAACTTTCCTGGAGCAATATCTTGAACATCATCTGGTCAAATACACTTTACGAATTAAAAGTTCAGTAAAACAGTTTAGCTTCATAAAGATATTTATTTGTAAAACCTACTAAATTAGAAAAAGGGTTAGTCATGGTAGATTAAATAAAAGATTAAATTTAATCCTCAGGGGTTCTGTAATTGGGCTTAGAAAGAAGAGAACCAAGCCTCAAGCTATTTACTTGGACCATGTGAGGGCATCCAGATGCGTGCGTACATGCCTCTCGTGGTATCTCAAACCAGTTTGGGATGCCGCAAGCGGCACGCTGAGAATGAAAAAATGTTCCCTGCACAGCATGTTTGCAGCATGGGCTCAAAATTTGACACCTGGATTTCCAGATATCAAATAAAAACACCATGGACAAAAGCAGCGCAGGTGAGGCAAGCAGGGCTCAGAGATGCAACTGGCCAGAGCATCTCTACAGTGCCTCCTGCTGCCCTAGCATGCTGTGTTTGCATGTTGGGGCAAGCAGGGGCAGTGCATGGCTATGACCTGGGTGCCGTCCCCAGTAAATATTGGGGAGGGAGCCTGTGCATATGTGGGGGTTGTGTATGTGGGGGCTGGTCGGGGCACCTGGGTTCCCCACAGGGCCCACAGGCCCCCCTCACAGGGCCCCAGCCCCCCCGACCCAGCAGCATCAGCATCCATGGGGTCCTCAGGGCCTGCTGCAGCTGGAGCCCCCAGTGGTGCAGCATGGCTCTGACTGCCTCAGAGCTGATGCCTCTTCTGTTGCCTGTCGCAGGACTAGCCCGGCTCAGCATGGTGTTACGTGATGCCATGTGGCTTCAGGCAGCACCCACAGGAACCGGCGCTGCTCTTGGGGACTATGTGTCATACCAGGCTAGGTCCTGCTTCCAGGAGCCTGACATGCTGTCAGGCTGGGTTGGTTCCATGGAGGCAGGACCTGGCCTGGCATGACACATGGTCCCTGTGAGCGGTGCCGGCCCCTGGGTGACAGTCTGCGCGGGCTGAGTGCTACCTGAAGCCGTGTGGCCCTGCACAGTGCTGTGCCGACCTGGCTGGTCCTGCAACAGGTTGCACAAGTGGTGCCAGCTCTGAGGCAATCAAGGCCACACTTCGCTGCCTGGGGCTTTGGTCACAGAGGGCCTTGAGTACCCCACGGATGCTGCTGCTTCAGGGGGGCTGGGACCCTGTGTGGGGGGGCATTCCATGTGC